>NC_139540.1:22032963-22632963 GCF_965153285.1 Podarcis tiliguerta
TCCTCCTCCTCGCCCCAGAGCCGTCTGCTTGGATGAAAGCCAGGCGAGGAAAACGCAGCCGCTTCTTTGACCGGAATCCGCCTGCGGAGAGAGAGGGGGCTTGCATTTCCAGATGCTTTGCGGGATGCGCGAGAGGAGCACGGCCCACGCAGGCTTCCTTAGCACGAAGGAGAAAGTTGCCTGCTGATATCCCCCTTTGCATTACCAACAGATAACCATTACAAAGGGGGGGCGTTTGCAATGTTTTGATTTCTCCATTGCTATACATACTCACATGCAATGCATTGCCTTGCGGTTGCACGTTTTTGTTGGTGGCTGCACAGAATGATGATGCAGTGTTAAAAGTTGTTGCGAACGAAATCCCTGATCTGGACGTTGTGTAGAGTAGACATTGGGCTGCAGCTCCCTCCTTCCATTTATTCTGTAATCACCAGGTTGGATACTGCTTTTCCTTCTGGGTGAAGACAGAGGCAAAGTAGGTGTTGAAAAGTTCCCTCTTCTCTGTAACCCAATAGGATTTCTCAATCTTCTCAAGAGACCTTTTGTTGTTGTTGTTTAGTAATTTAGTTGTGTCCGACTCTTCGTGACCCCATGGACCAGAGCACGCCAGGCACTCCTGTCTTCCACTGCCTCCTGAAGTTTGGTCAAACTCATGCTGGTAGCTTCAAGAACACTTTCCAGCCATCTCGTCCTCTGTCGTCCCCTTCTCCTTGTGCCCTCCATCTTTCCCAACATCAGGGTCTTTTCCAGGGAGTCTTCTCTTCTCATGAGGTGACCAAAGTATTGGAGCCTCAGCTTCAGGATCTGTCCTTCCAGCGAGCACTCAGGGCTGATTTCCTTAAGAATGGAGAGGTTTGAACTTCTTGCAGTCCATGGGACTCTCAAGAGTCTCCTCCAGCACCATAATTCAAAAGCAACCTACTATTTGCTTATTCTTTCTCTTGCCTCAAACGTAGCTGAAAATAAACTTTAAAATTATTCTCTTGCAAGCCTGAGTTTATCCAAGCTTTGGCCCTCCTGACCTTCTCCGTGGAGCTGTTGACTATTCATGTATACTCTTCCACCATGATTTCTCCTTTCTTCCCTTTCTTGTGCATTCTCTTCTTATATCTCAGCTCATCTGTAAGCTCCTTATGCAGCCACACTGATATCTTTTAAGTGTCTCCTTTTCCATCAGCATTTGCGTCTTCAACATTGTACAGTGGCTTGCACTGTACAAAAGTCAAAATCAGCACAACTGGCAAAGGGCAAAATCATAGAGCAGGAAGAAACAAATGTCAGACAAAAAAGTACTTCTTCATATAACATACAGTTAAACAACGGAACTCACTCCCACAAGATGTAGTGATGGGGACCAACTTGGGTGCCTTAAAACGAGGGTTGGACAAATTCATGGAATGGTTACGTGTCATGTACTACATCCACAGTTGGAGGCATCACGCTGGAGTTGTTTGAATATTTCTCTTTTCCATTGGAAGGTTACAGTTCCTCTGCAGCTATTTTAAGACACAAAGCTACAACAATATCTAATGACAATAATTATTTTCTTCTATTTAAGATACAGATGTTTGACCAAAGAGGTAGCCAAAAGACAGTTCCATTCCCCCCACAACTAACTCCAGCCAAAACCAGCCCTGCTCTGAATCACCACCTCAAGCCTAGTTAGGAAACCAGCACTGAGTTAGGAGCACTGACCAAATAATGAAGTAACTTGGCCACTTTGGGGATTGTAGATTCTACGACTCTTTATCACTGCTTTGATGGCAATCCCCCCACAATCCTACTTTTTGTTACAATTCTTAAAATGGCCAATATATATATATATATATCATCATTTGTGAGCTCTCTGGCATTACTCCAGTTAATTGCTGGCAAATGCCCGTGGTTCTGAGTCAGAGACAAGGCATTTAATTGCTTGCCAGGAAGCTGAACTTCACTGTACACATTTATCTTAGTTACTGAGAAGGCTTGCTGGGACCTGCCCACTTGCCATTAAAGCCACTGACACAATCCATCTGGAAATATTTAAACCCTATGCACATAAATGCATAGTGCATGACTTACAAGGGAAATGCCCTGTAGCTTCAATCTATAGATACTGTTTTACCAAACACTGTAGTGGAACACACATATGCATACACATATAAACATCTGTATAAAGAAAGGTAGGCTGTGATTCATCTCTATTTGTATCTTAAGAAGCTTTGTTCCTGACTCCAGGGACGTCTGTATTGCTTATTTGTATTATTTTCCATTAAAATGTTTATATTCAGCTTTCCCATCCGAACAGTGGGGTAGTCAGCTAAACAAATTCAAAAATGGAATTTTGAATTGCAATTTTGAACATTAATCTGGGTAAATCAGTCATTCCCAGAATGAGTTCCCATAGCATGTAAACCATGGTTCATCATTATATTATAAATGGGCCTAATTACAATTCATTATGATATTAGGATTCAATAGGATATTAGAGGTCTTCCTGCAAAAGATTCAAGGTGCACATCACTGTTATCCAATTACCATAAAATCACACAACAGCTGAGGTGGGGGATCAGCTAGAATTCTGTATTTTCTCTATATCTTTTTAACAGTGGGTTCTTAAAAAATCACAGTGTGAATTGGCCAACAGAACAACATTTTCTGTCCTCACCTATTTAGTATATTACCTTTTTATAGTCTCTTTTTAGGAATGATGATTTGAACTGTACACATACAGGCTCCAACCTTACTTACAGTGATTCCCCTCATGTATAGTACTGCCATAGGCCAGATCAGCTCCTTTTCAGCTTCAACCTCCAGCAAGTTATTAGTTCTAAGAAGCCCAGCTGTAGAGAACAGACATATATCAGTATGTCAATGTTTGCATAAATGCTGGATGTTGGTTTCCTGTACATTTCTATATTGACTTAGGCAAGAAGAAGAAAAATGTTGCTCTCTCCTCTTCCAAGGGTATATCAAATTAATAAAGCTCAAATAGTGTTAAGTACAGATCAGAAATCCCGTTATGTACAGAATTACCCTCACCCAAAAAGATTCAGATTAATAAGATGGAAGATTCTTATGAGTACCCAGCTTTCTTGCATTTCAAAGAGAGTAAGAAAACAGGAACAGAATCATAATGAAGAGAAATAAAAATGCAATAGGAGGATTTCACACCATAAAGCTCTTGTAAGCCATGTTGCATTTGATGCCAAATTCTCACTTTTGTTTTGTGGGGTTTTGCATGTGAATACTGCATGTGAATACTGGCAAGAGTTTTGCTCAAACAAAAAGCGGCCAAGCTTCTTCAAAGTACCACTGAGCACAGCACCCTGTGGCAGCTGATGGATGCTCAGTTTTCCTGTGATGTGGCATTTTAATGAGATGCTCCAGTGAGAGTGGGTGGTCAGACTTCAAAGAGAAATCTTATGCTGCATCCCATTTGGCCGCTTCACTTTCAGTGTTTTGCAGAAAGCTAAGCTTACCTCTCTCATTCTGCTGAACCAGCTGAATTGGAAGGAAAGTCTAGATGAAACTTCATACCGCAGGCTGAAAGAGTCTGGGTGGAGGGGGAAAGGGGGGCCCTGCACTTTGCTTTGAAACAGGTCACAACATTTCAAACAGAAGCACAACCAACATCCTCTGCTGCCTCCTGCTCTTTGCTGGTGGCTACGGTTATGTTTTAAAGAGGTGCTGCGAAGAAGAAACATTATAATTATTTCTCTTACCAGAAGATGTTTACACAGATTTGAAATACCAACAAACATGGAGCTGTAGCCAACAAAATCACTGTGTGCACAGAAGAACTTCTGTGAGTGTGACCAAACTTCCCTTCCTTCTTCCCCCTCACTCTGCCGCAACGCCCACAAATCTGCTTGGGGAGGGGAGAGGTTAAGGGGAAACCCAGAGCAGATTTGGGGGCAGTGGGTGGGGGAGGTAATAGAAATTGAATTGCATTCGCACAAGTCATTCCCTGAACCCATTGATTCAGTGGGATACAACCCATGGTTTACTGGTGGTATTTTGCTGGTTTGAACTTTGCATAGCACTATCATTATGGAAAGTTTGTTGAATACAGGATCTTATAGCAATGAATAAAGCAAATTCAGTATTATGAAGTTCAGTGCACTTTGAGTGCCAAGAATCCTAATGCAGTTTTTATCAGTATACAAATGTTCATTTGGGGTACTTTGTCAAGTTCTGATTATGCCACATGGGGAATAGTGCAGAAAATGGCAATTAAAATTGCTGGGGCAGCAATGAAATGCGTTCTGACTGGGAAGGTGGGAGTCATGCCCTGGGGGGCTGGCTGCTTGCCAAAATGCTACCGCAGCATGTTGCTCTAGGTATGTGCAGTCATACAGGTTCTGAGCTTGCAGAACTTGTGTGACTGCACAGAGCTCTCAAAGCAGTGTAGGAAAGGGAATTAAAATTTATCAGGGTTGAAGTGGAATATGTTCTCTGCAAAAAGTGGCATAAAAGTAGCCACTTTAAATTTTATTCCTCCCCCCCCCCCCAAAAAAAAGTATAAGGAAGGCAAATATGACAGAAATTTATAAGATTAGTGATGGTGCACATGAACAGAAAGTCATGAAATGAAACTTATTGGCAAAATAATAATGAATAACACATGGAACTCTTTCTATCATAGGAGCCAACTCCTTCACCCCCCAATAAAATAACTGAGGAGGCTGCCCCCCAAAAGCGTTGATGGGCATTGCCATTGCACTGCATCTTGTGAACGAGTACAGTGGTACCTCGGGTTACATACGCTTCAGGTTACAGACTCTGCCAACCCAGAAATAGTACCTCGGGTTAAGAACTTTGCTTCAGGATGAGAACAGAAATTGCGCTCCGGTGGCGCGGCAGCAGCAGGAGGCCCCATTAGCTAAAGTGGTGCTTCAGGTTAAGAACAGTTTCAGGTTAGGAACGGACCTCCGGAACGAATTAAGTACTTAACCCGAGATAACACTGTATGTGGGGCAGGGCTTACCTGCCTCCCAAAATTTTATTGAAGTTGGTACTCATGCTTGCCACAAAATGGTGCCTAGGTCTATCAATGGCTACTAGTGATGGTAGCAAAATCTGGATCTTCCAATTCAGATGGCAGTATATCATAACACAAGCTGGAGAGAAATAGCGCAACAGCTTTCTCCACGATAATCTATTTGTGAACTTTCCAGAAGCATACAGATGGCCACAGTTGAAGCCTTAACATTTGGAAAAACGGATCTCCCATCTTCAGCCCGGAATGTAATTTGCACTTAAGCTCTTAGCCAATTAGCTTTTAGAAATTTGGTTAACACTCATGTTTAGGGTTGCCTGAGGCAGAAGACAAGATGCAGAAGCTGACCGGACTACTAGTTGAATGTTACTTCCACAATGTATCAGGATGGTGTTGTCCACCATACTTGAGGACAGCAGGCTGGCTTAAGAGGTGCAGGGCAGCACATAAAGCTCTAAGCAGACAACACTTCACTGCCACATGCACCCCCAGGACTTGGAGCCCAAGGTGCCCACCAGATTCCACCTAACAGTAGGGCTGGCCCTGCTCCAAGCTGTTTTCAAACACAACACAGTTTGTGACTTTTTACAGTATAGAAAACTTTATTGACCAATAGTAAAAATACATATGCCAAATTGCAGACATTTTTTTAAAAAAATCAGATGTGCCAATAAGAGAAAAATTGTTTTTCCACAGAGAATATTTACAACTTTGAAAGTCTCTCTAGTTATTGGAAGAATAGTATGTTCTGAAAATAAGGAAATATCCAGTTAAACCACCAATAGTCTTTGTTAAAGGCAATAAGTTACAAAGTTGTAAAATGCAGAGAACATAATACATTCAAAATTCAATACATTGTTATAACAGGAAACAATTTGATCCATCAGAACTATCTTCCTTATTCAGTTGCCGTTTACATTTCTTTTCTATAATATAGTTTTACTTGGTGTCCAAGACAACCAAATGATGTTGCACAAAGTGGAATGTTGAAAAACAAAGAAACTGGGAGTGCTTTCTTTAAAAAACACACAAAACCACTTACAAAGACGGAGAGCTATAAAAACAAGTGAATGTTAGTGTCATAGATAAGAGCTCAGTTATAATCACCCTTGTCTCTGTTAGAACTACTTACCAAAGAGCGTAAAATGCAGTTGGGCTGAGTAGCCAACAATAATTTCTATAAGTCAGCAGGAATGGCAAAAAGTGCATCTGAACAAAGGCACAGTGCTTTGCTCTTTCCACTGAGCCAAATGTAATGTATATTCCTCACACTTACAATTCAGAATGAAAGGGGTGCTTACAGGACAGATTCTCCCCCTTCCGGCATTATCCAACACTTGTTCTATTTAGAAATTCAACACTTGTTCTATTTTGAATTTTAAATTCAACAACATCAAGGCAGCTTTTTGTTTGGAATTGAGGAATGTGCAGTTAAAATAAACGAGCAGGTGCTGTGGAAGCAAGATGTAGAGAAGGCCACCTTCTTTAAAAGAGGATTAGACAAATTCATGGAGAAAATGTTGGAGGCACTGCACCTCTGAATACCACTTGCCAGGAATGACAAGTGCAGAGAGAGTACTAGTGAAGAAGTTGGGGCTTCCCACAGGCATGTGGTTGGCCATTGTGAGATCAGGATGCTAGACTAGATGGGCCTTTAGCCTGATCCAGCTACGGAACCTGAGCACACAAGCAAAATGACTAAGATGGAGCAGCTACCTCCAGTTCAGTCAGAGGACTGGGGAAGGCATGGCAGGTTTAGCAAGGCAAGTTTAGCAACTCATCAGCAGTGGCTGAAGAAGAGAAACAGATACTTTTTGTTTAAGGAGCAAAATATTACAGTGGCTTATTGGTGCTGGCTGCTGAGAAGCATTAAATTTATGGCTGCTTTGGCAACAGGGGTAACTGTAACCATAGACTCCTGACAACAGGTGAGGACTTTTATCCCAAGATGGCTGCACACAAACAACTTAATTTATTTTGCTACCCAGAATTAGTGCATCACAAAACATTAGCTTTCACTAGACCCACAGCAGATTAGTCTTCAAAATGCAGTTTTCAAAGTCACATTATGTAACTATTGTAAACTGCACAGTGTATATCATTGTGGGACAGGCTTTTGACTCATTTTTTATCATTATAACTGACTTGGAAAAGATGTAGGGCTCTACCACATTATGCCGTGCTTGGCATAAGGAGACACCACCCTGTGTAAAATCCAGGAAATATCATTCTAAAGTATAGGGGCATCTTCTGCAGCCTTTTAGCAAGGAAGCACAACTGCCCTACTCGACCTGTGAAAGGAACAAATTGTAAAGAAAGATGAAGAGAGACTTGGCTGTGCTGCCTTCTGCTCTTTTATGAGAAGCGGCAAAGGGCAAGAGTACTGTTGCAACATCCAAATTGTTTGCCTTCTTTTGCTTGATTGCTATGCACGCAACCTAACTCGGTGCCGCAATACCTTAGTTACTAGGGCCATCCAGTCAAAAGGGCAAGGGGACTGGAAAGAATACAACATTCCTGAGCCACAGCAGGATTGGAGATACTGGAGCCTACGGTCAGTTAAATTGAATGCAGAGGAAATACGATCCAGTGAAACTGCAAGTGACTTCAGCATCAAAGGGGAAATACCCAGGACAGTTTACCCAAGCCCTGCTAAGCATAATCACACCCTTTCCTTGATAAATGTGCTGCCCTTGTGCTTCAGAGCTGCACAAACATACACTCAGTATGTTTATTTATTGAATTTGTATACCACCCTTCATTCAAAGATCACAGGGTGGTTCACAACATAAAAATACAAATGAGAACATAAAATATGTAACAAAAACATACCAATAACCACCCACTTTCACAAACATATTTAAAAGGCCATCCATTGCATGTTAATCAGCCCAAGGCCTGGCTATAGAAAAACATTTCACCTGGTGCCTAAAGAGATGCACCTTGGGGTGAGCAATCCATAAACAGGGAACTACAGTAGAAAAGGTCTGTTCTTGTGTTGCCACCCTCTGCACCTCTTGTGGAAGGGGCACACAAAGAAAGTCCTAAAATGTTGATCGCAGGATCCGGGTCCTTGATATGCACCTTTCTAGACAAGCAGCAAACCCCAGCTGCTGGAATTCAACTGAATTTAAAGAGACAAGGTTGCTATTTCCAGTCTTCTACAGGATATCCTACCAGTTTCTTCCTAAACAAGTGAAAGCAAGCTTTGCTGTAGGACTACTGGATGTTTTTTATATCATTGCCAGGTAGGGACATGGTGCAGAAATCCCAAGGGCTAGTGGGAATAAGCTTAAAGCACCAGGGTTGGGAGCCATTAAAGTTGTCTGAATGGTCTTTACTGCCTTGACCCAGAATATCTAAGCAGCCCAGGGGCTGTTTCACAGCTCTGGAATAAGTGCTATATTATGGAGAAAGCTGCAACTATATCAGGTAGAACCAGACAGATTTGGTTTTTGTAGATTCTACCTGCAGACTAGAATAGTAGAAAGTGCTTGTTTTAATCAGTTGATGCTTCAAAACTGATTTATCAACAAATGATCAATAAATGGACTCAGAAATCACAAAAAACTGATGTTTAAAATGCAAAGATCAGGACTGAATGACTTCTAGCAAAGAAACACACAGTTCCCCCATTTTCCAAGCTAATAGAAAACAAAAAAATATTTATAGAAGGTTACAGCTTAGATCTTCAAAACTACAAAAGGCTAGGAAATTAGCTTCATAGGTACTGTGGTCTATTTGTTCTCTCAAGGGTCTATTCTGATAGGGGGAAAGAAAGGGAAGGGAATGGGGTTCAATGCCCAATTTATGCAGAATCTCACTTTATAAAATATAAGCTACTATTAGATTGTGCTCAAGCCTCAGATTTGAAAGGTACCACCCTGAGTAGAAATACTGAGGTTAAGTAAATTGCCAGGTTATTGCCTGTAATATCTAAACAGCGGTTGGCTTCACCACTCCCCACCTTACCTTACTTGAGCATAATGACAATAATAATAATGAAGGGTAGGAGACAGGTATATAACAAAGCATCCTGTCATGTAAAAGAAACAATTGATCTGTGCTATACTTGTATAAAAGTAGCTACTTTCAAAACTGGTTTTGATTCAAGAGTCCCTTTCCATTTCAGTGTTTAGACCATAACATAAAATTTTACTACTGGCCCAAAAATTATGAGCCATTGCACCTAAGATTTTTTTTTATAACAAAAATAGCTTGTCTACTAGACCCAATACAAATGCCTGCACAGAAGCATCTGCACCAGTGACCACCCAGTATTATTACAATACAGTTGTAATTCATAAAGACAGTTGCACAGCTTGGGCAGAGGCAAATGTCCCTACTACGTTTCTCAGCAGCATCCCATGGGCTGTTGGACCACAGAAATCAGAAGTGGATGTACATGTGTACTTGCCAGATGTGATAATAAGAAAGGGGCATTTGAGAAATCCCCATTTCACAAAAGAACCCCTCCCCCCCAAATAAGACAAATGAAAAATTCAACCCCGCTGAAAACCAAAATAGGGAGATACCTTGGTAAGTTCCAAGGGGGGCTTCTGAGGGAGATGTAGTGTCCACTGGCACCATACTAGAGAACCTAGGCTAAGGGTTTCTCTGGCCTGCAGGTCAGAGCTGGCTGATAAGAGCAGCAAAGGCAGACACTTCAGCCACAGGTGCTCAAGTCACTGCTTGTACTTTGCAGCTTAAGCCAATTCTCCAAGAATGGGACCGTGGTGTTATTCTCACATGGTGCATCAGCTTTCCCCTGCCCCTGTCTGACCCACCTATTTATGATACAGTAAACAGCATTGCTAGAAGTAGGTGGTAGTTTTATAACACAGCTCAAGATACCTTCCATCTCCACTACTGCAATGCAGTTTGACATGAAGGTCATAAAAAGCAGTACTTACTTACTCATCATCTTTTTCACATCAAACTTACTGCTAGCTAGGACATGTCCAAAGTTTGAAGAGGAAGCTGTTGCTAAGCCCCTCACAATGCAATTTTAGTTTTACCTGAAGTGCGACCAAGGAGGATATTGTGGCACCTCCTTGCAAAGCAGAGCGCAACAGTCATTTCCAGTGTAACACAGATTCCATCCATGAGCTGAAATGACTCACGTAGCAATTTTTCCTTTTTAAGCATTTGAACTGTGACCAGACTCCTGAGCTTTCCTTGAATCTGAAGAAGAATGGGCAAACAAGACTGACCCCTTGGGACTGCCTGGCTGGGAAACATCAAGGTGCGGATGACCAACTTGGAGGGGAAGGGATTCAATTAGATCACTTCTAGGAGTTGTCCTGTTATATGCATACAAAAGACAGAAAGAAAAAACATATTTTTTAAAACACAAGAGATCCTATGAACTACTTGGAGAATGATGTTACTAGGCAGCCTATATAACTGCTGTAAATCAGGGATGGGGAATCTATGGCCTTCTAGTTGTTGGTGTACTAGAACTCCCATCATCTCTGACCATTGGACATGTTGGGTCGGGCTGATGGGAGATGGAGTCCAGCAACATCTGAAGGGCCACAGTTTCCCCATCCCTGCTGCAAACAAAACAAACACTCAAGTTTAAAAAATGGGTCACATACTTGACAGGAATTATTAGACATGCAGTTTTGAACTAAAACTTTTGGGTAGCAGGGATGGAAAAAGCCTTTAGTAGAAACGCTACTATCACTCAGAACTAACAACATAGGCTACATTTGTCTTTGAATCAGGCATCAGGATCAGTGTTAGAAATTGAGAAATGAAAGCTAGGAGCAAAATGGTACTTTAAACCTAGGTTATGGGAGTAACAATGGAATGTTTTTAAAAAAGTGTGCCTACACAAAATACAAGGCTGAAAATGAATGAACTGCAGCTAAAATACTATGTCCATTTTTCACATGGTCTACTCCTTCCCCTGCCCACCTCCCTAATATTCTTCAGAGGGTCTCTTCTCCAGTCTTCAGAGAGGGGGAAGGGGAAGGCAGAAAAAGGTCCTCCTTTCCTTCCACTCTGCAGTTTTAATCTGAAATCTTAGGCGCAGTACTGCGCCCAGGGCTCAGAAACTGCTTGCACTAATGAAATTCCCTGTCACATAATGCACCTAGAACAATGGGAGTTTCAAACACTGATCAGGATTCTTACAGTATAACCCAGCAAACTCCAGATCCTGGTTCAGCGCCAAGAGCATGGGACCTTTGTCTTTGCTACATGATTGGCTACATTGTTAAGGAAGGCTTAATGAAAATAGAATATTTGTGTATCAAGATGGACCAAATCACCACTTTAGCTTCATTAAAGTAAAATAACATTTGTTTTCATAATTTATCAGTGTGCACTAAATTTTTACAATATTTATGCTGTTTTGTGGGAGTTGAGTCTTTTTATAGATGCATTACTGTAATGTAAGGACACTGAGCCACCTTGTGCAAACCTAAGTCAGGTCTCCTAGATCCAATCCAACAGGAGTGCACAGGCTCCCACACTGGTTCAGAGTCTTTGTCGTAGCAATTCATCCAACTGGGCCCTTGATTTTCTCCTGAACTGCTTAGAGGTCTCACGGCTAATATCTTATACTTTGGCTTGTCTCCTCTTAAATTCTAGCAAAGTATCTGAACAATTACACCTTGCATTCTATATTCAGGTGTTCAGAGGTGTGGTGTCTAAGACAATGTAGCTACTTTTGCTTAAAGATTGGTTTAGGTGCCCACTCCAGTGCAGATAATGCAGCTCCATGGGATAAAAAGCTTTGTTTGCAAGATTTATTTTCCATTTCCTGCTATTTTAAAGTAAAATGCAGTATTTTTCTCTTCTGATGGTAGTAACAACTAGCATGCAATAGTTAAAAACACATAAAATTAAGGGAAAGGCAATTACCTTCCTTCGACCATTCTTTTCATGCTTTCAGATAAGCTGGCAATATCCTGTGTGTTGTCTGCCTTCCCTCTCTTTTCTAGCTGTTCCAAAGCCACTTTAGGGCTAGGTAACATGTGCAGTGCACTTTGTTCGCTGCAGGCAAACTCTTCCTCTTTCACTTTCTGGCTGATCGTTCCATCTGCTTCCATCTCTCTCTCAGATGTTTCAGGACAGCTTTTGATCTCAGTGAACGTGTCTTGGCTTAAGTAATCATGGTTTGCGATGGCCATGGCAGAAGTTCCGTGATTGGTTGTGACAGATGTACTGGTCCCCATTGACTTTGAAATCACCTTCAGTTTGTGAGAGCTGGATTTGTAGTGCTTCTTTTTGTGCTTCGCTTTAGAGTTGTGCTTCAAGAAAAATTCACATGACTCTTGCAATACTCTTCGGCTTTCACTGATTGGACTGATTGGGAGAAGACAATACATGGTGATTACAACCCTTCTCCATAACTATTTAGATGTGCTAATTGCATTCAGATGTGCAAACATCTTGCTGAAGTCATTGTCAAAACTACCAATTTTAAGATGTGACAGACTGCTCTCTTAACTCATTTTTTACTTTCTTTCATAGAATTCTAGAGCTGGAAGGGACCCAATGGAGCATCTAGTCCTACCCTCTGCAATGCAGGAATTACAGTTAAAGAATTCCTGTCAGATGAACATTCAGATGAACATTCTGTTTTAAAATCTCCAATAAAGGAGAGCCCACCACCTTCTATGGTAGCCTGTTCTATTGTCAAACACCTCTTATGTCAGAAAGGTCTTCCTAATGTTTAATCAGAATCTCCTTTCTGGTAATTTGAATCCATTAGTTTGGGTCCTACCTACCCTCCGGAGCAGGAGAAAACAAGCTTGCTCCATTATCCATGTGACACCCTACAGATATTTCAAGCTGGCTGTCATATAATCTCTGCTTTCTCCAAACTAAACATATCTAACTCCCTCAACTTCTCATAAGGATTGGTTTCCAGACCTTTTATCACCTTAGTAGCCTTCCCTCTGCACATGTTCCAGCTTCTTAAAACCCAGATGCCCAAAACTGGACACAGTAGTCCAAGCTGTGGTCTGACCAAGGCAGAACAAAGTGGTAACGATTATTTCCCTTGATCTGGACACTATCTTTCTGTTGATGCAGTCTAGAATTGCATTAGCTTTTTTTGCTGCTGCATCACGCTGTTGACTCTTGTTGATCTTCTGGCCTACTAAGACCCCTAGGTCCTTCTCACATGTACGGGTATCAAAGCCAGATGCCCCTCCATTTATATGGAGCAAGTCTATAAACTATTTATTGCTCCACTCCCATCTTTACAAAGGGGTGGAAATATCTTATCTAGTGCACAAGATCATGCTGCGGTCGTTTTAAGAGCTACTGCATTTTTTCAAATGTTTTCATTACAAGAAGGGACTTGATAGTGCATGATTTGCTCCAGGACATTGAGCAAGTTAACTGCCAAGTTGGCACCACAGGCCCATGTTCAATATTCTATGCAAGTAGCATTGGAGCCACAGTCCTGCAAGTACAAGAAACTTAGTTTTCCCTTAATTATTACTTACTCAGCCACTCTCTTGGTACAGAAAACACACAACTTTATCAGACACTAGGTCTGTAGGGAGGTTTTCTCCACCTGTATTTTATCTTTATCCATGTCTTCATCTCTTGGCCCTTCAATAACTTCCCTAGTGAATCAAATGAAAGATCCATCTGGTTCTACACCATGTTACTTACAGAGGCAGGCAGATATTTTTATTTATTTTATTTATTTAATTTATATACTGCCCCATAGGCGGAGGTTTCAGGGCGGTTCACAGAACCTGTGAGCTCACAAAAGGGACACCAGGGCAACAGCCTCCCTTGCAACTAATATGATTATGATTAACATGCAATATTATCATGATTAGCATGCTCCCATCATCCCTAGCTAGCAGGACCAGTGGAATTGACAGGAATTGTAGTGCAAAACCAGTTGGAGACCCAAGTTTGGGAAACCCTGCTCTACACTTTTGGCCCACTCTGCTCCTTAGTCTTCACTCTTATTGCCTGCCCTCACCACAGAATCCCAAGTTGCCCGAAACTGGCTTTTCACTTTCCTCACATAATCTGTATCATTTGCCAAAATTGTAGCCATTAATGCATTGAACTATTGGAATATTCATCAAATCACAGCAACTCGCTCAGTGGCCAGAAATGGTGCTCCAGGTTTCATATTACTGCATAATACGGTTGCACATGCAAGCAATAGAAGTTTTTAGTGCAAAAAAGTGCAATATTTACCTTAAAGTAACAACACTCGGGATGTGGGTAAATAAAACTAACTATCTGGGACAAACTAACAGAGTAATAAAAAGGGTCTGTATTTTGGTAGAGAACATCACTTTGCTAAGACACACATATGAAATAGCTATACAATAATGGAAAAAGAAGGAATATGGAAAGGAATATACATCTTCATTGTAAAGGAATGTGGGCTGAAGGAGTTGAAGATAATTGCTTGCAAACCTTGACTAAAGAAATTGAAAGAAATACAGAAATCTAAAAGCCATATTAAGAATTCAGGATGCAAAGGAGAGTAATGGAAAAAAGTATTCCCAAGGGAACTTACACATAGTCTACATAAAACTGTTCAAAATATACTCCAGAAGAATTTAAACCGAAGAACAGACCACTCCGTGGGACCTTAGAGAAAATATTATTCTCAATTTCTCCTCTTCCTGAGATCAATCTCCAAATAATTATGCAATGCCAAGCATCAAGAAAGACTATATAAAATATGGCATAGCGTTAAAACATTCATGCTAATAATACAGGCTGTGAGAAAGCAGATACAAAATTTGACCAAGTCAGACCCCTGCTGCTCAGGATTAAACTGCTCAGTCTCTCTTGAAAAGGAGAAAAAATGGCCAGTTTACCAAGGAAGATTTGGTTTGGGAGGAAATTCAGCATCTGGCTAACTGTAGTTTTTAAAGCTGTAGCTTTAAAAAATCCCCCGTGCGAGGGCACTTCTAGACCTTGCAGATGGTATTGCCCATAAGTTCCAATTCACAGCAGGTTCACATGTGAGGTAGGGAGGAAGGAGGTGGCACTTAAACAATGATGACAACAGGAAGTTCAACATCAAAGATGAAAGACATGTTTTGGGGGGTGGGGATTTTTTTTAACAAGCTGCAATCCTATGAACAAAGTCAGGAAACAACCCAAGATACATTCATTCTCCTTCTCTGTCTCTGTGTCTGTCTCTCTCTCTCACACACACATTTTTAAAACACACCAATTAACAGTGCCCACTAATTTTATCTTGTTGTTTTTAAAGTAAATATTACCACAAAAAAATGTGTCTTACTCTCTTTTGCGATTCCTGTTGAAGAAACTTGCCCATTCTGAGCAAGTCTTCTTGCTTCCCACCCAGAAAACTGGAGAGATGCCAACAATTAAAGTCATAAGGTATTTCATCAGAAACAAAATTATTTCTGGCCTTGCCAATATCTTGACCTGGAAAACAATAACCATTCATTAAAAATACAATAGAAAAATGGTTTTCCGACCCTATACTTCAAAGCAGAAAATGAATAGTGATACAGAAGTTTGCAGTTTTATGTCAACTAAGCTGCACTCAGGCTTAAACAACTTTAAGCAAATGAGAATACTGTGCCTATGCTACACAATTAAAATAGCTTAATCACATTATGTTGTCATCGAAACTCCAGAAAATGAAATGCTGCAAGTGTAAGCAGGGAGAATATGATGCTATGACACAGTACTGAATGGTGTGATTTTAATTTATTTAGAAAATGACACAAAAATAAGAAATAAGCCTCAGGGTAGGGAACCCAGTCTGTAGCCAACTTTGGCCTGCCAGGGGTCCCAGTTCGGCCTGTTAGGCACTTTCTGGCAAAGCACCCACACCTGCCATATTTGTGGGGCCAGTGCCTGCATGACTTCAAAGGAACAATGGCGAGATTAAAGTGAGCTCCCCACTGTTCTTTTGCTGGAGCAAGGTGTGCTCCCCCTGCCCAGTAGTCGGTGGGGAGTGGAAGTTTGCCTTGCTCCAGGATCATGATGGGGTTTGCATTGAAACCCCTGCTAGAATGGAGGAAAAATGTATTAATAAGAGAAAAAACATAACACTTTAGAGTTAAGTTACTCCAGCATCACAAAACTACAATTCCAGAAATCCCTTAGGAGAAGCCTGAAGAAACTTCTTTAGAACTTGCCTGTGTTCTTAAATGTTGAAGGCAGATACAGTTAAGTCACAAAAAATGTGGCCACAGCTGTATAGAAGGGAGAAATGCATAACAAGTGTAGCTAATTCTTCTAAAGTGCTCAGTACTAACCAATTTCTTTAGTGATACTCTGTACAGTAACACAGTTGTGTCATCTGAGTACACAGGAAAGACGATGGAACTGATGGGCTGAAGTTAATTAGAGGCGGCAGGATTTTCAGAGTGCCTTGGGGGTATGTACCAGTGTCTTTTCTGCTGTTCGCTGCAAAATTAATCCACTCTTGTGAAGAACAGGCTCAAAAAAGGGCAATGATATTTAACTCAAGAGCTAACTTGTCTGTCTTACCTAGCGCTCAGATTTTTATTTTGTATTAGCTTAGCCAATTCAGGTCTCTCCATTACCATCCTGGCCTATTTTTATTAGCTTGAGGATCATTAACTAGCTGGTGCCAGAAATATTATTTTGAGTAAATAGTTATTTTAAGAAAGCTTGGACCAAGCTCAATGTAATAAACTAATAAAGTAATACCACTAAAAAGGAAATGCTCTGCTATAAGTATTTTTGCTTAAATAATCCTTATATTGGAATAAATGCAGTATGCATCTAGGTTGGGATAGTCAAATGGTCCCTCTTGATGTTGGGGACTACAGCTTCCATAATCCCTGACCATTGGGCTGTGCTGCCTGGGGCGGATGGAAGTTCACATCTGGAGGGAACTACATAAGCAGCCAAAATGAATTAACATTTCCCTAGTTATAACTAGATCAGAGGTTGCTATCTACAAGTATAAACTTCTGTTTTCATTTTTTTCCATTTTTGAGTAACTTAAAACCTCACTTTAATATGCAATGTAGATAACTTTCCCATCTATTTTAGTGGGAAGAAAAGCATGTTTTAAGCAACAATATTAAAATATGAACAGATGGGTGTAAAATCTGAAGGATTATTGTCTAGCAGAATATTAGTTTTGCTGTTGTTTTAGACAGTATTTTAAAATTTTCTTCTTAGGAAATCATAGCTAGAAGTCACTAACATCTTCAAGGAGGGTTCTAAGGAGAAATTTATTACATTGCTGTGTACTCAGAGTTTATACTTTCTAGGACAATACTGATCGGAGGAAGACTGGATTCCACATTGAACACCAGGGTAGGACCACTCAGAGGCTTTAGTAGCACTGAAGAACAATAGACAAAGCAGCATCACAGTTGTTGCTGCAGTCAAATCCCCAGCATTGCATACATGTGCAGCAGCAGTAAGAGATACCAATATTCTTAATTATTGAGGTATAAATTGTGCAAGTATTTCACCCTTACCTGATAAGGGCAAGGTATATGGAACTTAACACAATGGTCATAAACCCAAGTGGTTTCCCAGATCTTCCTGTACACCTGCTCGTAGATATAACATCCCAAGAGCATCACTAAAGGTACCAGGTATAAGCCACTGAAGACACCGATTCGAATCATGAATTTCTTCAGCTTTTCTTGATTCCTGCCATCATTCTGTATAACTTGCCGCACGTGATTTAGAGAAATTATGCCTGCCAAGAGGAGAGACAATCCAACAAAGACACAAAGGCACAAAGGCAAAAGGACAAAGTATCTGGAAGCATCCAGGTCATAGAGGCCAACGAAACAAACACCGCTGATGTTGTCACCTTCCACTTTGTTCATGGCAAGCAGCATAATGGTGAGAAAGCCAGGCATGCCCCAGGCAATTGCATGGAACCACATTGCCTTTTGCTCAATAGCTTCACAGCTCCACTTTCGTCCGGCAGCTAGGAACCAAGTGACTGTGAGGATCACCCACCACACAGTTCCAGCCATGGTGAAAAAGTACAGAGCCATAAAAACAATTGTGCAGGCTTTGTTCTGAGAACCAAGAACAACTGTCTCTCCAAGCTGCAGTTTTTCATCTACCTTATTACAGGCAGTTCTGTTTCCCAGGACAAACCCAAGGAAGTATACCAGAGACACTATGCTGTAACAAACAGAATAGTATATTATTGGCCTCTCTGGATATCTGAACCGCTTAACATCAATCAAAAATGTTAGGAATGTGAACAGAGTTGCGCAAAGGCAAAAAATTGAAACGATCCCAATGAAGCTTTTGGCGACGTCTAGCTCATGATTACTGAAGTACATGTTGGGACAGGGGGGTGCACACTGATCAATTCCCAAAAACTTGTAGCCTTGGCCACTGGAGGTCTGCAGATGACGTGGACACCAAAATCCATAATCCCTTCTGGGCTGTCCTGGAGTCTTCTTAGTGTCATGAGATTTTGTAGTGAAAGAAGGAGTGACAGCAGCAGTTTCATCACAATCCTCCAACCTAGAAAGGAAAGAGAGAAAATGCAGAGGGACCACTCAGTGCTATTTGCCTAGAGGCTCAGAGCACATACTTCAGATGCTTGGTTATCAAACTAAACTGGGACTGGGATCACAAAGAATAAAAACGGAATTTTTTTTTAAAGGAAACATAACCTCAATTACAAGGGCAAGGAGCCTCCAGCTTGCAGGCCAATCTTGCTCCATCAGGGGCTCCACGATTGCGCAGCCAAGGCAGTAGGATTCAGTCCCTGTTTGCCAATTTGGCAGGGATTAAAGCCCTGGACAAATTGCCCTTTGAAGCAGTGCATGCCCACTGAGGGAGCAGGGAGGTACATATGAGAGGAAATGCTTGTCTATGCAGACCCCAGACCAGGTAGGTTTTTTTAATAGTTTTCATTAGCACTTTGTACAGGGCCTAGAAGCTAACAGAAAGCCAGTACAGGTATGCTAAAATAGCTGTGGCCTTTGCCAGTCAAGAGGCAACTCACAGCATTCTTCTAAGCATCTTTCAAGGCAGCTCCAGGAAGAGTGAACTGGAGTAGTCATTGTAAGAGTTTTCCAAAGCAAGTATAGCTGAGGCCAAACACTTGCCTAAGAGATGCAGCCATAAAATCATAGAATTGTAGAGATGTAAGGGACCATGAGAACCATCTAGTCCAGCCTCCTGTAAATATGCAGCTGTCCCATAGGGGATCAGACCTGTAACCTTGGCATTATCAGCACCATGCTTTAACTAACTGAGCTACCCAGACATGACTTGCTTTATATGTTGTATAACACAGATTTTTAAAAAAATATTAAAGCTATTTATAAATGCTTTTAAAATAAAGTGGCCTCCAAATGCACATGTTGTCCTTTATAGGCGATATCATATTATGTGCTTTATGACCATGGCAGAAGAAAAGGCAACAATAAAGTTCTCCTTCAAGAGTGCTTCATCTTTGAGGAGATGGGGGCTCAAGGTATGAGTTTTTCCTAATTCTTCAGTCTTCCTCACCTCAACTGCTGTTTACCAACTACCATGCATGCTAGTCCTGTAATGACCTCTGTTTCCTATATGGATGAGCAAGAATCCAAAGTACTAAAGAGCTTGTACAGAAGAGAACGGAAAAGTTGAACAGTCTAGGTTGAAATATATATGCAAAGCAAATTTGCTTATTCACTTCATCAGATATACATTTGGTCCAAGCATACTCATAAACCTGGCATACTCATAAACCTGAAAGAGCAGGCACACTCTTCTCATCACAAATACTACTGGGGAGTCCAATTCAGAATTGTTCCTCCTCAAAAAAGGGGAGGGAATGGAAGAACTGCATGCATTCGGGGTGATGGGTGTCATCACACAAATGGATTGCAACAAAGAGCATCCGTTTATACAGAAGATCATCTGTGTGGAGGAAGCACACAGGCTGATATTTAACAAAGAGAAGTTTATTGCATGAATGTATGGACTAGGACTTTGTCTTAGGCCAGAGTAAAATCCATTGGAAATAAAGAGAATTAAAAACACTGTACCTGCTGCATTCAAGTTCCTCATTCCAATTAATTCCAAAAGTGTTTATCACTTGTTTACAGTCAGAGTACACTCTTTCACAGAGACTTCGGCATGGGTGAATCACACGCGATTGATCCAAACAGGCAGGCACAAATGCTTTGCAAAGAAATGCATGAATATCTGGTGAGCACTGGACATTCAGAAGAGGAAGGAAATCCTTTGGGAGAGGGAAAATGATACTTTGATTAGCACATCTACAAAGTTTTCTTGTAAAACTGACACTGTCTTGTTACAGAACTTGAGTTACAATAGATTAGTAAATCATGAGATTTCAGAAGTGGAACAAGTGTTTAAATGGAGGTTGAGGGCACTCCAGCTCATCTTCTCTCATCTGCCTTTGCCAGTAGCCATGTTTCACATTTCCCCATCTCTCCTACTGCTGCTGTTGCCCTGCATAGGGAAACACAGTCTTCAAGGCAATGCCAGATTCCTAGAGCATCTTGCTGAGCAGAGGAAAGGTAAGTTTGGAAGTATATATAAAAAAAACTGGAGTGTGCGCCGAATTGAAAGATGTGACTATAAAACATTGCATTTGGACATTTGCATCTGGCAATTTCTTTCCAGTTAGATTCATGCAACTCCCATCTATCTTTAACATGGTCAACATAAAACTTTTTCAAACATCAGGAAGCAGTTGGCTTCAGGGAGAACCACGGAAGCCCACTGCAGTAGCTACTAAAAGCCCATAGACTGTGCATGATTTCTGGAATTTAATTTTGACAGAAATGATCAACATTACTAAAGAAACTATTGTTTCTTGTCCAAAATTAATGTTACTGAATTTTTTTTATGAAACCAACGTAAATATATTGTCAAAAAGAATTGGTCTTATATATGATCTTGGCAGCAAGAACAGTAATTGCAACTCAATGTAAAACAGCCCAAAATCTTACACAGGATGCTTGGTACAACTCACCTCTGGAATATATGTATAGTGGGGTAAAACCATGCATAATTTGAGATTTCAACAAGGACTATAACCTCCATACACTTTTTATATGATTTAGCATATAAGAACCATCATTTCCAAGACAAAACTCTTTGAAGACAAGCCTGGTAAATCTAGAACTGTACTTGATAATCTGATAACGTTGATAGTCTTTACCTGGACTTTGTTATTTTAACCCATGAACAACTGCACTTATGCCTATTTTATAGTTTTGTTTTTCATCTTTTAATTTTCATCTGTTGTTATAATTGTTCTTTGCTATATATGCATTATAAAATGAAATAATAAAAAACTTGACCAAAAAAGCAAGCCCACAGAGCTTGAAATTCAGCACCAAAAGGCTTTTGAGAGTTTCATGCTATAGGCATATATAGACTTTATTTAAGGAATGTATGCACAGAATGACTTCATCATGATCAAGGTGTCTCCCCTGCCAGGTAAGTAGACATTCGAACTAGGTTTATCCAACCCATCTTATATAAGTTCCCTCGGCGTTCAGAACAACACAACATCTCCCTATTACTATAGGACGAAAGCCCAGAAGTCACATATTCGATCGCCAGATTTTGCGCTGCCATGATAGATATTTGTCGAAGGATGGTCTATGCTACAATTCAGTCCTAAATTAAAGGCCCATGCTGTTAGATCCGCACTTCTGAAGCCCCACCCCACATAGCTGTTTTAACTTGTCTTTTTGATTTTTATTATCAGATTTTACTCATCAATTATTTATGCTTAATTAAATATTCTATGTATATGTTTTAATCTACATTTGGTTCTTGCTCCCATTTATTTAACAATTATCCACTTAGACTCACAATGTTATGCTATTTATTTAGATGTTTTGCTTATGCTGGTCTGTGACCGTAATAAAGTAAATTCAATTCAAAAATTCAATTCAATGACTTCATCTGTTTATTTTATTTATTTCATAAAATTTATGCACTGCTTGATTGTAAAAAACCCCCTCAAAGTAGTTTACAAGATAAAACAAAAAATCAAGAAAAAAGAATACAACCTTACTTTAACACATACAAAACTTAAAATATTAAAAACAGATTAAAATTACTTCAACTTTCTAAGCATCTGTGTAGGCTTGTTTAAACAAGAATATTTTTAGCAGGCATCAAACGAAAGTTAATGAATCCCTTGTTGGGGGTGGGGAGATAAGGAGAAATAACTGTATATGTATTTATATACACACAACCACACCTGACAGCAACAGTTGGATGAGGAAATGTAGCTGCTGCCACTGTAATAAATTCCAGGTTTCTACTGTGAATACTCTAGTAGTCACATCATATTTTGTTTCTTGTAACCATGTTACATGTTTAATTAAATATCCAGAGCCCTATTGCTCACTTTGCATTTGGTAATTTCCTTCTGCTAGTTGTTAAAAGTGACAGATGACGCTTTCCAAAGTACCAGGTTCTATACTTACCTAAATGAAATAATTTTATTTTGCTTATTATTTTCAGTGGCCATCTGGAAGATATATAAATAGACATATTTTCCCTTTACTGTTCGTATACATTAAATAGGCCAACTGGAAACTTTCCATAAATGTGGGAAGTCCACGTTTCCCAACAACCACCAAAAACAAGAGCAGAGGAAAACACATTCTCTAGTTGAATTGTTAGCATGGAGAGTTGAATTGTTAGCGTGGAGAGGTGGAATGCACAATAACTGAGATCATTCCTCTACAGGAAATTAAGAATTGTTTCTTAAGCATTTAAAGAGGGTTTTGTCTCTCAGGGTCTGGGGAAATTTGGTGTTCAAATTACTGTTCGTTGAAGGAAAGAGGAGAGAATGGGAATATGTAGATTATGGCCTGCTCCCAATTTCTCCCAAGTACAATCCCAGGAGAAAAGTACATGACTGAATGTAAGAGTATACTTCTACTTTTTTCATGGTTTCTTGATAACAGAATTCATCATGGGATGCAGAGAAGCCAATTTCATTTTGGGGAAGATGGGGGAGCATACATGTATTATCAGGTATAAATGTTTAAACCACACTGCGCTGCAGACTGTACACTGCCTCAGCAGCAAGGCCTGAGGCAATCAATAACCATTGCAATAACTTAATTTAGGTTCCAATCTGACCCCCACTTATCTTAGGACAAAGAAACAGAAAGAAACCATGGGTTTTCTTTTCCCCAGTAGCCCTTGGTGCTACTGAAAATTTGGTTTTGTACCTAACAAAGTTTATCTAATTAAGTCCACAAACATGCTCAAGACCATCCAAAGAGCTTCATGTATATGTATGGATTTGAATCCAAACTTCTCCTGGCTAAAACCAGCAAATTATCCCCTACATTACACCACACTATCAGGATCAAGATGATGTAATTATTGCAGCTTTCAACATTTATACACTGCATATTCACAGATGCAACTGCCTTGTGATCTTAGAACTGTGAAGGTGTTTCTCTGGGTTTAATGCAAGTGTAATCAGCTGAAAGGTTCCAATCAAATGCCAGGGAGGCCATATGAGTGACAGGCAAAGCAATTACTTGCCTTAGGCTAGAGTCCATTAAAGTTTCATTGTCAAACCATAGTTTTGTAACTGAACATTCAGGAGCGTTCTTCCCCTTCCCTTTTGGCTCTCACCCTCTCTAGGTCAGCACCTCAAGTCCTTGTCTCTGGTTACAAGCCAACTATGATTAGTGGTAATGCAATCATGCCAGTTAGATGTAACACTGACCTCAATTAAAGCTAATTAGGAAGGGCGAAGGAAGAGGAGTAGGCAAGCCTATGGCGTGCTCATCATTACCAAACTACAGTCTCGCAACTCGGCACCAAACCATTCCAATAAGTCACCAGCAAAATTACTGGATCCAAGACAGCAGTATGGGTTTCTGGGTGGAATATAAGATATGTCAGTCTACTTACATCAGCCACTGCAACTAGAAAGTTGTGCGCACAGGCACTGCACACACCAAGGCCACCCCTAGTGTCCATAAGAGGACCTTGACACCTCCCAATCTGGCAACAGGAGTATCCCCACCCTCCTGCTGAAATTAGGCTTCAAAAATCCATCTGTGGTAGCCCATAGAAGGCTTTTTCAAGCCTAAATGCTTTGGCAGGGGTGATGAGTGGTGTTCCACAGCAAGGCGAGAAAAACCCTTCAAAGCTGTGAACCATAAAAAAATGCTCCCTATGCTACAATTGCAGTGGCATGGAGGAGGGGAGGTCTTCCTGTCAACTGCAGCTGGGGAGAAAGCTGAACAATATGGCCTTGGAACTTCCCTCCCTAGCTGCACTCTCCAGAAATATCACACTCATCATCCTTAATTAGGCTTGGGGGGAAATTAACCATTTTCAAGTCTAACTGCTTGGCTGAGGGACAGTGTATGTGCGCAGATGCATCACATGCGTGTAAACATATGTATGCATGTAAGTGTGTCTGTGCTGCATGCATGTGCATGGATAGGAGGGGATAATCTCTTGGCTAGGCAGCTAGTGCACCTTTCAATTCTTACAAAGGGTGAGAGGAAGTGTGACTGGTGCCCACAACCTTTTCTCAGAAGTCTACCTGCACCCACAGGCCCAAAAGCGTTAGCAACCCCTGGTCTAATGTATTAAAGTTAAAACACTGGACTTGGAAGCTACACACATTCAGCAAGACAAGTCACATTTGTGTGAACTGGAGGCGCAGCATCATTCACTTTCTCCAAAAGGAAAGAATGATGTTTAAAAATAGCTTTTCTCTCAATCACATGTGTTATCCCTTTCTAACCTATGTATATGCATTACTTCACATAAAGCAAGCCTGACTTCCAAGCTAGCTTTTCAAACCTCTACAACTTAAGTTAGGGGACATCATTCTGCTTTGCAATTCAACTTTCTAGTAAGCATGTAACACATTACCTAATTAAGCTGCTTGTTAAGCAACTGTGACAGTACTGCCCATACAGACTGCTAGTTATATTTTAAATTTAATGGACCATGTCCCAAGAGAAGTTTCACGATTCAGAGCAGCTGGAGCACTCGACTTTGACCAGGGAGAGCCGAGTCCATATCCCCGCTCAGACTGAAGAGAGTGCAACTTTGGGCAGAGTCACAAGTTTCTTGCAAGGTTGGGATAACTCCATGCATACAATGAACACAGGGGCCATGGGAACATTTAGAATTTTGACAAGAGTGTTGCAGTCTCCAACCCCACTGGTTCCTTCTCTCACCCACCAACCTTATACAGAAAGAAAAAGCATGCCTGTACATCTACCAATCTCTAAACATGGAAGTGGCAACTTCTGAACTAAAGAAATAGAACGGTATGCCATAGGATTTTAGGTGGGTCATATCTGGTTTGCATTTTTATCTATGATTTTAAAACAAGGCCTTTATTTGCCACTGTGGCTATTAAACTATGTCCATGACATGAATTACAGCTTTATAACCCCAATGCAGCTTATATTAGAACTGACAACTGAAAGGGAGTTGTTGTTTTCCTGGAAAATAAAATTATTAGGTTCTCTTTTTCAGTAAGGAAATTATATAAAATATTGATAAAAAAATGAATACCAAAGATTTCCTGGCATGGCACATATATTTAAAATCTGTAATATTTTCACCTTCTCAACAAATCCGAGCAGGAGATCTCATTCCCAGACCGGGAACTATTGTTGAGAAATGCGACTCACACAAGGCTACCCATCAGCTACTTTCCATACCCAGAACTAATTTTTAAAAATTCATCTCCATCGTTAAGATTCAGTTATGTAAAGCAGACAGCAATGTTCAGTTGATACATTAAAATGCATTTGCAGTTATCTTAGCAAACTGATGGGAAAGCATATCAATCCTTAACTTCAAGTGATAATTTATTCTCCCTACTTGCAACTAAGTTAGAAATTCATTTGGTCAGAGAGAACTGCTAAGTACAGATTTATGAGTAACTGAGGAGAGCCACTTGGGTGTGAGTTATGAGGCACCATTAGCAGTGGTTTTAGAGTTTATAATACTCATGGTCACGGCTCTGAACACTGACTTCCAAGTAGGAACTCGGATCTAAACCATTTTCAATCTAGTTATCAGATGGCATACTGAACTGCAATTTGATGGGATACATGTGAAAAGAGCTATCCCCTACTTGTGCAAATACAAAAGCTTAGAACTTTTTATTTTTCTTGAGAAGCATCCTCAGATTCATAAAGAAAAACACCCCCAAAAGGTGCAAGAAGTTATTTTTCCTCCATATCAAGTGAGCATACAGGCTGCTTGCACTAGCAGCTTATCTTGCTATAATACAGGGATGAGGAAACTTTCAGTCAGAAGAGCAGCCCCTCCCATTTCATTACCATCCTAAGGCAAAATGGGAATTGCTGCCGTGTGCTCCACTACCGCCCCACACCCTCTCACCACTTCTGTCGCTGCACCCCCCCACCACTGCCGGAGCAATTCCACAAAGAGTTCCTGCTTGGTTTCTCTGCCTAGAAATAGGGAAGACAAGGTGCAACACCACATGCTGGAATGCCTCCCGCTCACTGGCAAGAGGAGAGGGTATTCTGGTGACGGTGGAATCAGTGGGGTGGGCGAAACACTGCCTCTTGTGCTTCTGCCACCTGAAGTGGGCACTTCATCCCACCTCACGAGCAGGCTGGCTTTGGTCGGAGGGCTGCATTCCCTTCTGGGAAACCTTCCAGGGGTCACAGGCAAAAGTGGGCAAAGCAATGGACAATGAATATTTTATTTGTACAGTATACTAATTCCTACATACCCCTCTCTATCTTCTATTCAGGCAGGCAAGAAACATTATCAGAGCTCAAGGACACATTCCAGTCAGGAACAAACACTCAAAGGAAGGAGCAAAGCAGAGCCAATAACTGAGCTATTAGTCACAACTAAAAGTGGACTGCATTGATTCGGGATGAAGCAGTTTCATCACCAGTATGCTGATGCCACTGAGCTATTACAATATAAAACTGGCCGAGGTTGAAGACTGCTTAAATGCATGACAATTTAGCCTGACCGAAAGTATGATGCAAAGTTAACCTATCTGAAACAAAGAAGCATTATAGAAATAGTTTTTGAGGACTATCAGGATAGCAATTTCACAGCAGCAATGCATGGTGCAGAGAATTATCTTTATGGATCAAAACAGCTTAAACCTATTATTTCAGTTATCAACTCTTCTACTTGTTTAATTTTCCCTTTCTTCATGCTTTCATCATGTGCTCTCTCTGTATGTGTTGGTCTTTAAGGTGTTACAAGACTTTTTGTTGTTTTCTCAAATAGTGGCAGGTGGATACCCTGGAAAAGCTCACAATCAGAGAATGACGACAATGGCTAAAGACATGAAGACTTTTAAAGGATGAGTCATCATCATCATGCCATTATCACTATAGTTACCATTTTCTGTACCTTTTCGAGTTCTTTTTGTAGGACTACACAAAAGTTGCACAAAGTATTCTAAAGTGGGTACACTATATTTTTATATTGCTGTACTTGCTGCTGCTTTCAAATCCTCTCCCTAATAATTCCAACCCAAAGCATACAAAGTATTCCAAAAGCAGGTACACCATAGTTGTATATAATAGCATTACAAAGTTTCAATGTTTTCTACATTTTTTCAAACTCCCTTCCAATAGTTCCATCACTGAATTTTACTTTTATCACTCATAAAACTTTACTATGACACTGAGGCTCCTTACACAGCCTGTTTAGACTTCCATCTAGCATGAGTTTTGTTTTTGTCTTAATGTTACCTTACTTAGCACTTTGTTCATTAGCTTTGATGGATGCTCATATACAGAGCTAAAAATCTGTCTACTTATTAGTGTTTTAGTCTTGTTTTACAGCACAGTCCCATGCAAACTTACTCGGAAGCAAGTGCCTCTAGCTTCAATAGGATATGCTCCAAGAAAGTGTGCTTAGAACTGCAACATTAGAAGACATATCCTTTAGAACACTGAATGTGAATCAAGTTTTGTTCTCCATTCCTACATGCACTGACTTGTCACGGTTATATTACAAGAGAATAAGGAATGCTTCAGTGCAATTTCTAATTGCACAGGTACCTTAATTTTCCTGTCACAAACAAATATTTGCTTGTGCTTAGAAATCTTTAGATATGAGAAAACACCACCAAAATATATACCACCAAAACTAGAAGTGTCTGACAGAAATCAGAATAAGGATGCAACAGTACAGATGGTTGAAGGATGCACATCTTCCTTCCAGGTGAAATGGGAGGGGAAGCGAAGGATGAAAATACCAATGTGCCCCTCACTCGTGTTCTTATTCCAAATATCCAAAGTCTACCTGGGATTCACAGTTTAATGCTTTTGGAGACTTATTATAAATGTTAATATTTAAAATAAACACTAACACATACATATTAAAACTGGCAAACACTAAACAGCATTCTCTTCTCCTTTCCCCTGCTCTGTAGCAGAGGCTGAAGCGCAGGAAGGAGGAAGAACATCCTAGCCAGGAAGCCCACAGAAACCACCCTCAACACCTCCTCCATCCACAAGCAAAGAAAAGCAGCAGCTGCTCCCACTACCTCTCTTGCTCATGGTATAGACACTGACATAGGGAGGACTGGGCCCATGGTACCACTTGGCAAGAAATCTCAAGAAGTTGCCTCTGCCAACTTGCTTACCCATCTCTCTGGGCAGTGCAGCAGAGACCTCTAGTCATGGAAGGAGCAACCACTCGCTAAACAGCACTCTCCCTGTGGATGGCAGGGTGTGGGGGTCCAGTTTTTGCCGCAATACTGCCCAGTAAGCAGAAGTGGTGACTGCTCCTCCAAAGAACATCAGCTGCTTTGCTGGGCCTAATTCTTCCTGCTCCAGCACCCAAAGGAAGAACGCATGAGCAGGTATAGGCTTCTAGAGGGAGAGGATAATTGGGAATTCAGAGGCAACTATCACTTGCCCTATCCTTGACCCTATTGTCTCTTCATGCTCATGCTCTCAAAGCTGGTGGAATGGTGAGGACAATTGGGCTCATTCCTCACCACTGTACCATGCAGAGGGAGAGTGCAGGTGATCACATGAGAGATGTCTGCTTTTTCCATTACCAACGCTCTATAGCTGTACCACCTAGACAGAAAGGATCAGCAAGGAGGCAGGTGCGCTTAGTCAAACTATTAAAAATATTTAGATCAAGAAAAAGGCATCCTACATTGCTTCAAAATTGTAATTAATGTTCACTACAATTACTGGAAAGCATTGTACATAGTAATCACCACTATTAAAAAAAGGTATTGCCTTCCATGACAGAAAAAATAATTTCTTCTGACACAGCCTGCTGAAAAATATGCATATTTTTAAAGTACTTTTTTCTTTAGAAAAAAAATCCCATGGAAATTTATGCACCTTCTAACAATTCATTGATTAATTGACTCAAACTCACATGGTTAAGTTTCTTTTTTAAAAAATTAGATTACATCCCTAATTCACAGGCATGTTTGGTCAATTGCACCATGGACAATTGTGAATGTCTAGTCTGAAGGAGTATAAAAAAATTCCTTCCAGTAGCACCTTAGAGACCAACTAAGTTTGTTATTGGTATGACCTTTCGTGTGCACAGACACTTCTTCATGCACACAAAAGCTCATACCAATAACAAACTTAGTTGGTCTCTAAGGTGCTACTGGAAGGAATTTTTAAATTTTGTTTTGACTATGGCAGACCAACACGGCTACCTACCTGTAACTGAAGGAGTATGTTAGAGACAAGAATAAACTTCAGAGAAGCTTAACACTCCTTTCATTTAGCATAATGAACAAAACTTATTTGAGGAGTTACTACACCTATGCTTTTATACACAGTTAGGAGATCTGTGGAAGAGATGCATCTCATATTTTAGAACTTTATGGGCAGCAATGAATTTTTATGCCAACTGCATGCAGATGCCAGTGGCCTGAGGGGATACAGCACAAGGTCGCCTGCTATAAACAGTCAGGAAGCTCAGATGACTAAACACTTTGAAGATTTAAAAAGGTAACACAGAAGATCTTCTATACATTTATTCAGACAGGATGTAGGAGCTCTTTTGTAAATTTTCAGGCTCAAACCATGTAAGAATAGACCCTAAAATCTGGTCACATGCCCATACTGTTATGTTTGTACCTGCATCTCTTTCTTTATGATTTTTAGGCGTTTGGTAACTATTTCAAGTCTTGTTTCAGAACACTAGGTTTTTCCTCATAATGTGTAATATTGAACATGTCTTACCTAAAATTCTTTTTACTGACAGAATCACATTTGTACATATAACAGAAAAAAATATTTATAGCATGTACGGTAGAGAAAGAACAACTCACCCCCATTCTGGCAGCTGCAGTTTGCTGATCATAGTGCCCCATCACATTGGGAAAAAATGTCATATTGTAGGCCATTCCAGAACATCTTGGGATAGTAATGGGTTCACATGTGAATAAGCTATGCCCATGTGTCAAGTTTAAGATTAAGCTCAAAGTCAGAAGTACAAAGATACCCATCTTCCCAGGCATTTCACACTTCAGTGTTGTGTCATGATCAGCTTCTCCACAGGAAACTTTGTTCACAGTCAAAGTAAACACATATTCCTTTTTTAATTTCTCAGAGACTGCAATGAAATGGCAAGACTGGATTTCCTGTTTCTCTTCATATTCTCATCTGCCTGTCTCGATTACTTGAAAGATAAACTTCGCCATTTGCGCACTGTAAAGGAAAAAATAACAGTTAACAATAGCTGTAACTGCTTCAAGATCTTTGAAATGCATCAAATAGAACTTTAAAAGGCAAAAGCTTACAAATACTTTTAGAAATAAGGTAGGCTATTATTACCCTACACCTCCTCAAGGCAAAAGACAACTGGATCAGTCGTTGACAGCAGTGACAATCAGGATAGCTCAGCTAATAATCAGTTACTATTCTGCACAGTACAAGCCTATGCATGTTCATTCAGAAATAAGTCTCACTACATTCAACGAAGATTACTTGGGATTGCAGCTACAAAGACATACTACATGTTAAGAAGAACTAAACCCCACAGGGTAAATTTCTCAGAAACACCATCAGAAACTTGAAAGACACACCCCAATTTTCAAAATGTAGGTCAGTCATAACTTCTAAACATATAATTTAGACATCTTCCATATAAGCAGCAACCGTCAACATACAAGTTTACAGGAGGGCCCTCAATACAGCCAATACATTTATAGTTTACAATGTGGTTTGCAAAAGAACTGTTTGCATTGCTGCGCTGACTGGAGAGCTCTGAAACTTCTTCCTCATCGCACAGATGAACCAAAAGAGGGAAAGATGCCTACATACCAATTAAGCTGACGGCAGACATTTCAGAGGGGAGAAAGCTCACGTTACAACGTGAATAGAGAGAGAGGTACGATCTATTCTAACAGGTACGTTTTAAGCCCGATTCCGCCCCCACTTTGCAACTACCGAGGCTCTCTCCGCCTCAAAAACCAACTCCCTTCCTTCCTTTCCTCGACAATGCCTCCACAGCTTGAACTGCAGCCAGCATTTCCCTTCCCTGCTTTACCACCTTAGAGATGGCCTGGTAGAAAGGCTCTGGAAAACTCACACGCCGTTTCGTCACTTTCCGCTTGTCCTAATACAGATATTTCACCCGGATTTGGGGAAGACTTGAAGCGAGAGAGCCCACCAGCGACTTTGCCCTGAAAGCTCTTCGAAGTGGCATTACCTGCCATGGAGCATTTTTTCAAGATGCTGAGAACAGAAAACCCGGATTTAATGAAGTCCTCCAAACAAACGGCCTCTTCTACTTCTGCTCCAACGCCGCCCTCAGCGTAGGGGAGGAAGAAGAAACTCTTTCTAACCTGCCTCTATTCGGCGGCCGCCCCACATGCCAACACAAGGCGTCGTTGTTACCCCGTCCCGTCCCTCAGACGAGAAGAAACCACAGCGGAGGGAGCGGGGGGGCGGGCAGCTGGGCGCCAAACCACGCCCCCGTCCCTCACCTGAGCCGCTTGGCAGAGAGCCGGCGCCTCACCTGGACTCGCCTCAGGGCGCCAACGGCCGCGCGGGCTCACGGGTCCTTTCGGAGACAGAATGCAGAGCCAGCCGAGACAGGGAGGTGGTGGTGCTAGAAGAATCGCGCGATATTTGAACGACCGGTGAGAAGGGAGAGGGGGCGGTGCTCGCGCACCTTCTAAGGGCCACCCGGATCCCCTCCCCCTCGCTCCTCTCCGCCAAGATGGCGGCGCCTCACCGGCGTCTCTTCCCCTTCCCCTCGTGGAGGGAAAAGGGGTGGAAATGACCACGGGAAAGGAGGAATCGCGTTTCTAATGCTCCTCCGCTTTTTTTTATTAAAAAAAGGCAGATAAACCTCTGAAAGTAGGAAATTAGCTTAGTGGAGAGGGGGGACTACGAGATCACAAGCTTTTCTTCCTTCTGTGCTATTTCTTTGTTTTTTTAAAAAAGGTGGGCAAATGATATTCTTCACCTGCATGCCAAAATGCCAGAGTGCACTTTGCTGTTAACCCGCACACCGACGGTGTCTCCTCATTCTGCATTTTGTTTCAACCCAGCTTGGTATTGGGCGAAATGTTGGCTCCAGGTGTCAGCAGACCCGAAATTGGAAACATATCAGATGCCTATTTGTCATTGAAATCAAGACGATTGTTCGTTTATTTTTTATGATTAATTATTATTTCGAAGTAAATCTATTGAGAGCGACGTAACTTTTTAACAAAAACTAAAATGTGTTTCTTTCTAAGGCTAAAGGAAATCTTAGCCGTAGTTCTTGTTTGGATAAATAGGAATGCAGTTCCAAATGTAAATAGGATGCCAGAGAAATTAATTTAAAACATTTGAAATATTAAAAGATCTTGAACTTTGGGAACCCACACTGTAAAACATAACAAAAAAGCAATATGTTGAGCCCCCTTCTTCAATTTAAGGACAATTAAACATGAACTGTTCAGCCTCGTGTTTTGTGGCCTAGAGGTAAATCCAATTTAATTCAGTGGGATTTACTTCTGAGTAAGGATCAGGCCTTGTGGGTTTCCCCTGCCCTCCTCTGTCCTGTTCTGCTCTGTTCTTGCAGTGCCTCCTAGGCCCTGCACCCAGTGTGGTGGAACCGGTCATGCCGCCCTAAATCCACCTCTGGCCGTTCTCATTCATCCCTCTCCCCCAAAGATGTCTCATTGTGTCATCTTTTTGCCTTAAAATTTTGCCCTGAGAGGATGAGAAAGACAGAATAGCCTGGAGAGCTGCCCACTATCTATCTCAGTGTAAAGTGCTGGTTTTGATCATGGCTTGGAACTTCAGTATCTGAATGATCACTTCTTTCCCCATGCACCAGCGCAGTCATCTGAGATTATTCTCTTAATGCTTCTGCAACGTAAGATACGATGAGTGTGATGTCCATCCCAAATAGGCCTACCCAACACCTACCTTAACATTATGTTAGAACCAGGCAAAACCCTTATGTGCCCAGAAGGTTTAAATTATATTGTGATTCTAACATTATTTTAGCCCAGTTTTTGTTTGTTACCCTTCATTATAATTGTGATTATTGTATCATTTGCCACCTAGGGGACCTTTGACACAAAGGTGGGTTAAAAATACCCAAAAACAGAACAAAGAAGCCCTCTCCCAAAAGGTCAGCGGCATGCTAAACTCTCCTTTCATTGTTGCAATAATTATCACCACAAAACTGAAATGTGAGGCTCCTGTGTTGCTCAACCAGTTCTGCCACAGACTTGTTGTATAGCCTTGGGCAAGTCACACAACTGCCATTCTGTGCCTTTATGAAATGTGAATGATAATAATTTTATTTAATACTCTTACAAACCTTCATTAGCATCAGTATAGTGCTTTGAGATCTGGAAAGAGGAACTCCAACACATACCGTAATTACAAACTAGAAGGTGATGGCACTGAGACAAGATTATTCAGTGCCAGAGCCTTACCCAGGTCAATTTGGGACACACAGGGCTTGGCGTTGTATAGATGGGGCTGATGCACACAAGTAAGATGATGGTTGTAACATTTATAGACAAGATAATTTATAGAACTTCAGAATCACAGTAAATATATTATTTTTCTCCTGCCCTGTTTGCCAGCAACCGAACCATGTTTTAACTACAGTAGTGCAAGTCCTTACTTTGCACTACTAGGTAGCTAAAACCATTAAAAAAGATTTGGCTGTTTAGATAATAAAATGTAGGGATGAGAAAATGAAGACCTAACAGAGGAGCATTATCTGTTGTTTTGATGGCTTTTATTTTGATTGCAACTTAGAAATAGTGGCATTTCTTACAATAGTTGTTAATGGCTGGAGTTGAGCAAGAAATAGGTCACCAGTCTTTTTGAACTTGTGGGCACATTTGGAGATTTTAAAAACTGTTGTGAAATGGCTGACATGGCCATGGCTAGTCACAAAATGGCTGTCATTTTGTAAACATTGATAATCTCAAGGCATAGCCAGGATCTGAGCCCCAGAACACGAAATCGCTCATCTGAACCCAGTTTTCTGTCTAACAGGACACTCCTAAGACAATTAATTTGCTTTTATTACCTATAAATGAGCTCATTTCCCCCGATTCCCTCTCTTTTTCAGAATTATTTTGCACATTCTTTCACACATGGACATCCTTTCATTCACAAACACAGTGAAGCCTCAAGTCTACTTTATTGGGTATCTACATCTGCAGGTAGGGTGCAGCTGGGTACAGCTACATACCTTGTTATGCCTATTGCAATAAAAAAAAAAAAAAAAACAACCACCACAAAGTCTTGTCTCCTTTTTCCTTATGGCAGATCCTTTTTAAAACACAAAACAAAAAAACTTATAATTTAATTTAATCCCAATGTTATTTTAATCAATTTGTCATTTAGGCATTGCTTTTAATTTCTCTAGATTCAATAGAAAAACTTGAAAGAACCAGTAGGTGGCACCAATAAATCTGCTGAATGTCAACTGCAAAGCTGAACAGACACTCAGTTTTTGTGTTTTGACACTCAATTTTTCTGTCACATTTAAGCTGCAACCCAATAACCACTTACCTGTGAGTAAGTGCCATTAAACTCAATGGGACTTATTTACTTTCCCCATAGTATTATTGAAGGGAGAGGGGAACGGTTAATCATTAATATTATCTACACATAGTAAATTCCGGCACTCTGCTAGGATGGTTACACAAGCTCAAACCCAAAAATGCAGTTATTTGCAAAGTCTAAATCAGACAGGTCAGGAGGCCGTTTCCTGTCTAACCAGCTACTTGAAACTGCTGATGCTAGCTACAGGTCAGAAGGTCGTTTCCTGCCTAGCCAAAAACTGCTGTCAACTAAAAACCACTAGCAAGATGTTTCCTGCTTTACTTCTGCTTTAGATAAGAAGAGATACGAAGGGAATGCTTAGCTAGCGAACACGTGTACAAGGAGGTGGGAGGGAGTGCTTGGCTTAGCAGAAAGACAGGAATATCTAGCAAGCAATAAAATGTGTTAAGCAAGCAATATTTGCTAGCCGATTGGGGAAGTCTGGGGGTATAAGAAAGTCTGCTGAAGTGTCTTGCTTTACAGCCAGTGTATTTCTAGGAACTAACCAGCAGGCTGTCTCTGAGTACAGACCTTGACTCTGTGCTCAGATCTCAATAAACTCTTTTTCTCCAAAGAAGATTTTGCTTTCCTGGTACTTTTGTTCCCTCCGAGGTCCAGGGGATGGCGTGGCTAATGGATCCCTAGGTAAATAAGGCTTCATTTCTTTGGGGGCTCGCCCGGGATCAGCCCCCTCCCCAAATACGGACCGGAGGGCCAGGCTCAACCAAGGTGAACAAGCTCCAATCGGCGTTCGCATTTCCGGTGCACACCCTGCCAGTTTGTAGGGGGAGATTGCCACACCGTCCTGGAGCGGAGACATCTAGTTGAGGGAGAACAAGAGGACAGAACGGCGCCGAGGGGACAGGTCCGCAGCGGAGAAAGGTAAGCCCGAGGGAAAGGGCTAGGGGCCCGAGGGAAAGGGCCAGAGGCCTGATCAGCCTCACCTGGTAGTTGGCAGTAGAGTGCCCGGCAGTAAGAATGCCACCAGGAAAGGAATTGGTAAAGGTTTGGGAAAGGGAATGGGGCAGAGGGAATTGAGTGTTTTGTTGACATGTTGTGTGTCAGATACTCCAGTGACTGAATTGTTGTCAAGTGTGGGTCGGGGCCTAGCGCTCCCCTTGGCCGAGCGATTGCAGGGTTGTGCGTTTTCTGCCAGGGCGACCTCGTGCAGACCACAATCTGTATCGTGTGAACTGTGAAAGAATTTACAGCCCAGTCAGGTGCGGAGTATCTGAAAAGAAAAAAAAAAAAAAATAGGGTCTGGAGCAAGCCAATGTATTCCTCTGGAATGCTTTTTTAATAACTGGAAAACAGCCACAAAGAGTGATGATTCACATTGAAAAAACAGAGACTCAAAACTTTATGTGAGGTGGACTTGCCAACCCAGAGAACTGCGTGGCTTTGATTTGCAATTAATTAACCCCCTGTGGCAAATCAACCCCCTGTGGCAAAATATATTAAATGTCCACCCAGACCAGATCCCCTATATCTCTACATGGAAGACCAATGTAAAGAAAAGAATCTACCATGGCTAAAGTCTTGCTGTGACAGCAACACACAGAACAGGATTTGTACAGTGAAGCCTCTGGTGTTAGAAGACCCAGAAGATGAGGAGGGGGAGTGATTAAGCCACCACCTTACACTCCACCAACAGCCCCTCCAAACCCCCCCCCCCCCAGGCCAAGATCAAGAAGCACAGGGAGGTGCTGGTGTAGGGGGGAGGAGGACCTGCGAAGGAGGATAGTGAGACGGAAGAAGAGGAAGATGAGGAAGATAACGAAGAGTTTAGGAAGACACTAGATGATATGAATCAAGGAAAGAAAATGTGGACAGAAAGACAGAAAAAGAGACTAAAGGAGTTTGTAAAGCCATTTGAGGAAGAAGTTGGATGTAAGCCCCTTGTTAGTTGAGGCAGCAGAATGCTGCACCCCTGAAAAGAGGAAGAGATGGCAACGTAAGTGGGGACAGGCAGCGAAGAGAGTTATGTCTCACAGATAGTATGAGAAAACCAGGAAGGATCAGGCAACTGGAGAAATGCCCCTTCAGAGGGTTTATGATCCACCAGCCCCTGTCCCAGCTGAACAAGCAAAGGCACCACAGACCTACACGGTCCAGCATATACCCTCTTCAAGTGCAGATGTTTGTAATTGGAGAAATCAGAACCCCTCTTTTGAGGAGAATCCAGCAAAGATCGTAAAATTGTTTGAAGGGATTTTTTTTTAAACCTATAATCCCACTTATGATGATGAAACAATATCTCCTGGACTCACTACTAATTACAGAAGCATTGCTTGGCCCCTGCATGAGTCAACTAGGGAATAGAGAAGGATCCTTTTATATGGGGCAGGGAACAGCAGCAGGCTTTTCAGGATCTCAAAGTGACAACAAGCCCCAGTGCTTGGCATCCAAACCCCAAGAAGCCTTTTACGCTGTTCATAGATGAAGACCAGGGGGTAGCCAAGGGAGTCTTATGCCAGAAACTGAAAAATTGGCAGCAACCCGTCGCATACTTGTCAGAGAAGCTAACCCCAACAGAACAGAGATTGCCCCCCCCCCTGTATGAAAGCGATTGTGGCAGTGGCCACCCTACTCACGAAGGCAGATAAAATTCACGTTTGGACAGGACACCACCTGTGTGACTCCACATGCAGTCCCAGCCTTACTTGACATGAAAGGCACCTATTTCCTATCACAAGCGAAAATGAGGAAGTGCCAGATGCTGTTATTACATTCACGCCTGAAGTTTCAGGTTACCACAGCCCTTAACCTAGCTACCTTATTACAGGTAGGAGAAGGTGAACAAGGGAGCTGCCCACTCAGTCTTACCTGTGCCTGTAACAAAACCCACAAACCAAGTGGTTAATATAATTGGGGCCACAGGTAAATCACAAAAGGCCCCGTTTTTTGCAGTCTGTTACCTGCTGCCTAGGTGGCCAAGTAGTCCAGCACAATTTTTTTGTATATACCAGAGTGTCCCATTCCTTTATTGGGCCAAGACTTGTTAACAAAATTACAAGCCCAGATTTCCTTCCAACCAATGGGGGAAGTAATGATGACAACTGGACCAGCAGGAGAGTTTTCTTTAGAAATGCCCCTGAGAGACCATTGGTGCTTGATGATGGTAAAAGAAGAGGAGGGAATCCTCCCTGTTAGCCTGCCTCATGATGTTGACCCTGGACTATGGGCGAAAGATAAAAAAAACCAATACCCCATCCCACGACAGGCAGCTGAAGGAGTGTGGGTGCATTTGAAGCGATTGCTTCAACATGGAATCTTGAAACAATGCCAATCACAGTGAAACACCCCACTGTTGCCAGTGAAGAAGGAAGATGGTGGGTACCGCATATAGGCCCCAAAGTTCTGGAAAAGAGGAAAGGATGAACAGGACTTTGAAAAAAAACCATTGACCCAAGAAACAGGGTCTAATTGGGTGTCCATGTTGCCCTTGGCTTTGCTTAGAGTCTGTAGCCTCCCATTGAAACGTATTCACTTGTCACCCTTTTGAAGTGATGTTTGGGAGACCGGTTCCTTATGTGTGCATGCTTTCACCTATCCCTGCTCAAGATGTGGAATTGAACAATTATGTACAGTCTCTCTCTCGAGATTTTCTCTCTCAACCCAGGCCCGAACTTCTTGCATGACCAGTTTGAGCCAGGTGACGAGGTGTGGATGAGACTGGTCCCAGGCACCACTGCCGCCGTGCTGGAAGGGCCCATCTGCTCTCCACACCCACAGCTGTGAAGGTCGCTGGCACCACCCCTTGGGTCCACCACATAAGAAAGCTGCTTCAGATTGGACTGTGTCTCAGCATCCTGAAGATCCCCTCCAGTGACGACCGCCTTGCTGATATCTCTACGCACGGTGAAGAATTGGATGGGAGGGGCGCCCGCAGGCAGCGCCCCCAACGTAGACATTTGTTCTCCAGCCAATTTAGAGGCACCACCGGGACTTTTGATATTGGTACCAGAACTCACTCCAGACGATGTGGAACCACGTTACACCCTTGATGAACAGCAGTGGACCAGCCAAGAAGGAGCAACGCTCCAGGAAGGACCGGACAGCCGTGTTTTTGTGCCCCAACATCTGGCCAGCACAATTGTAAAGAATTACCACGAGTCCACCCATTTGGGAGGCCCAGCTGCTAAGGCGCACCTTGGGAGAATATTCTACCTCAACTAACTGCTGCTATAACTAACTGCTGCTATATCCCAAAATGTGCCCTGTGCGCCAACCAAGAGACTGAGAACTATCACCCTTTGAACTTCTATATGGCAGGCCAACCCCTTTCGTCCGAGGCATCCCCGCCGGTTTGGGCAGATGAGAGATCACATCACCCAAGAACAAGTGCAATCCCTGTGTTTGTTGTGTGTGTTTGCTTTCTTTCCAGGTATTCCCTCAAGCGTACACCTGCAGTCCCGTGGCAGTCTCGCTGAGCCGGTTCACCAGTCCCTCTGAGTGACAGCGTCTGGCGACCCCCTCATCCCTAACTGCAGTGAAAGTAGTCGAGGTGATCCCCTGGGTACATCACACGCATCTGAAGAAGGGTGTCTGGACTTGCAAAAGAAATCCCGCTGACCCTCTGAAGTTGATCATCACCTTGTGTCTGACGCTACCAGGAAAAGCGTTAGGCCACGGGCAACGAGATCCTGCGACTAATCATCACAAGGACAGTTACAAAGACTTTCTCTTTTCTCTCTTATTTTCTTTATTGACTTGCTCTATGTCTTATTGCCCTGACCCTACCGAACCATACCAACCCTATTGGCCTGCTGGCCTCTGCTACGACTGGTTCGTCTTGCCGGTGGTAAGAGATGGCGTGCTCCTTGGCTATTGGAAACTGGGGTTTGATGAGATTACCGTATTGAGACACCCCACTGCCCCGTTGTGGCTCCTCTCCCACACCACTGACCAGCATGCGTGGACAGTGCTCTTACGGGAAGCTGTAGAGACGATCGAAATCTATCTAGTTCTGTACCGCTCTTGCTGTTGTGGGAGGGTAGTCAGCTGTTATCTGGAAGGTAGAGCACTGTACCAACCTCATTTGATAGACCAGGTCCTACTCTTAACCCAGGTGATAGATGGGAGCCTGAGCCAGGTGTGCATTGAAATTACTAAACAAGTGCCAGTAAGAATTGCCACCCCAGGATTTCAGCTTCCATATGCTCTGGTCACTAGGGAGGCAGCACGAGAGTTCAATCCACCCAACAGGGCTAATAGGAAAATTGACCCACATAGTGGGAGCATCAGCTCACCGGTGGACTCTCATCCTTGAGGCTCAACAGGTAGTCGGGCACAAATATCAGTGGGCTCTTCAACAATGAGCACACCCCCTGAATATTGGTGGGAGGAACCATGGAGATATTGGGTTTGGTGGGTAGGAGTGATATGTACCGCCCTTGTCATATGGATGCTCTCGTATTTCTGTTGGCATGAACGGTATCGTATTTGTGGGGAGAATAGGCCCAATAATGCTTCTATTGCTTTTCTGCTTCTGTATACCCTGCTTAATGCAATGCCTGCAACATATGATGAAAAAGATGATGTCTCGCATGATGGGACCTCGCGTGATTGCTGTAATGAGAGAATATAGACCCCTACCCCAGAACGAATCTAAGTAATAGATTGTTCAAAAGAAGAGGACGGAGTGAAGGGAGAGGGGAACGGTTAATCATTAATATTATCTACACATAGTAAATTCCGGCACTCTGCTAGGATGGTTACACAAGCTCAAACCCAAAAATGCAGTTATTTGCAAAGTCTAAATCAGACAGGTCAGGAGGCCGTTTCCTGTCTAACCAGCTACTTGAAACTGCTGATGCTAGCTACAGGTCAGAAGGTCGTTTCCTGCCTAGCCAAAAACTGCTGTCAACTAAAAACCACTAGCAAGATGTTTCCTGCTTTACTTCTGCTTTAGATAAGAAGAGATACGAAGGGAATGCTTAGCTAGCGAACACGTGTACAAGGAGGTGGGAGGGAGTGCTTGGCTTAGCAGAAAGACAGGAATATCTAGCAAGCAATAAAATGTGTTAAGCAAGCAATATTTGCTAGCCGATTGGGGAAGTCTGGGGGTATAAGAAAGTCTGCTGAAGTGTCTTGCTTTACAGCCAGTGTATTTCTAGGAACTAACCAGCAGGCTGTCTCTGAGTACAGACCTTGACTCTGTGCTCAGATCTCAATAAACTCTTTTTCTCCAAAGAAGATTTTGCTTTCCTGGTACTTTTGTTCCCTCCGAGGTCCAGGGGATGGCGTGGCTAATGGATCCCTAGGTAAATAAGGCTTCATTATCTCTCCAGTTTTTCTTTTCTTTTCTCCAGCAGTCAGGCAGTATTTTGTAGACCCTGAATATATTAGTCCTCACTGAGTTGTTTTTGAGAACTTTTTCCCCTTTAGGTTTTTCCACTGACGTTTTAGTACTTCTGCAAACCACAAGTTTTCCCCAAATATGCCAATACCTTCCTATTGTGTGTGTGTGGTGCTGTTTTGGTTACACAAGGAATGGCACCGGGGGGGGGGGGATAATTTTTTGTATATTGTGTATCTTACATTAAATTAAAACAAAAAATCAAAAAGAAAATTGAGGTGTGTGTGTGTGTGTGTGTGTGTGTGTAGTATAGTATAGTATAGTATAGTATAGTATAGTATATAGAGAGTTTGCTCACAGCTAAAATCCACACTAGTTGCATGCAAAGCAAACAAATGAAACCAAACAACCCGAGGATAAAGAAAAGTAATGCTTTTACTGCAGTATATTGTAGACTCTGGTATTGACAAAGCTTTGCAGTTCTGTTTTGTAGCTTGGGAAGTACTAAAAACACACACCAAAATCAGGATTTCTGAAGCAGAACAATCAATACAACATTGCTTTGGGAGATAGCCAACACAGATGATGACAGAAATGATCGATATTTTGTCTTTTCAACACAAATAGCAATAAAACCCTCCAGCTGTTTCTTAAGCTCCTGAGGATCTGAACAAATTACAGAAGAGGCTTTTTTTAGGTAAAGGTAAAGCTCTCAAGAGCCACTTTCAGTGCAATTCCGAGTCATTTTGCATGTCACACTTGTGGTTGCTTTACTCACAGGTAATATGCCATTTTGAAAAACTGTTGCCATATAATGAAACTTAGGAAAACTATCTTTAAAATGATACAGAACAAGTTAACAACCTATGAAAAATAAAAATGAGTGTGTAGGTAGACATTTTCATGGAATTGCCTGAGTGTCTACACTTGCTAGAATGGTTATCCCCTAAACGTTTTACAAACCAAGTTCCCAAATTATATTCTGTCCTTACTTTGCAACCCATCTGCTATTTACAGACTTACTTATTAAATTGTTCTGTTTTAACGCCCACTTGGAGCAACTTGATACTTCAAGCTCCTATGGCAAACTGGTAGAGATGATTGGATTCACATTACCAAAGCTTCAGTTTTTGCATGTAATGTTCGGTTTCAAGATTTGGTGTCATTGGTCCATTAAATGCCAGTATAAAGAGATGGCCAAAATGTGAGCATTTTAATAGGCTCCTTACTATCAAAGATTCATGCAGAAGAATTGTAGGGTGAGGAGTTCATGCTATCTGCTCCCAAAGCAGCCACTGACAATGATCCTTATCTGCCTTTCCGTGAAATACCATACGTAAAAACTTTGATATGAGGAAAGTTGAAGAGAAGAAGCCCAAATCAGGAATTTCATACCATCAGCTCCCAAAGAGATCACCAGTGGCTGACAGAAGTCTACTGTTTTATTATTTTGTCTTTTGTAACGTAATTTTTAATGCCTTATCAGGAAGGTGGTATATAAATGCAGTAAAGAAAACAAATAATGTGTAAATAAATAATCTGATAGAAAATATATTCCACACAGGTCTGGTCTATAACATGCCACTGGAAACATATGATCTGAGGCACATCTGACTACAAAATGCTGCTTCTGACAATATATGTGTATATCTGCATCAAGATCTTTGTCATATTATTTAATATTTCTATTTTCATGCTAAGCTTTAAACAGTAGCCAAGACCGTAGTCCTCAGATAATTTACTTTCTGTGGCCCCTGTTAGTGCCTCTGCCGGATTTACATATAAGCTAAACAAGCTATAGCTTAGGGCCCCACTCTCTTGGGGCCTCCCAAAAGATTTTAAGGGGGGAAAACTGGATGTCCATTTCCAAAATATAAGATAAAAAACAAGTAAAATAAAACCTACATACAGCAACACTGTTTTGTGTTGTGTAGGCTCCTATTTGTTATGTGCAAATGGCTTTATATACCTATTGGGTTCATAAATTACCATAGCATATATTCAACACAAAAAACAGCAACCATTTGTCATTGACAAGGGACAGCTGGACATATAAAGGGCCCCATTACCTTCAGTAGCTTAGAGCATCTTCAAACCTATTCCCATTGTGCCAGAAAACACAGCCAGGGGCTGCACATTTGCCAAGATAATATCTAGTTCTGCCCAAGCCTTCCCTGAGAGCATCAAATCCTAAAATCAATTTTGGAGCAAACACAGAGGAAGTACAATAAGAACTATATCTGCAAAACATTAAATCTTAGCTGTGGCTCGTGGGGGGCATCAGAGAATTGAATAAAATCCTTAAACCTTGCTTGAGAAGCTGTTTACTTAATGAGCATAATAAATAATGAATATGCCTTGAGAAACTGCTGGAAGCAGATTTCTTCAAAATCTGGAAACACCACAGGAAACTGGTCCTGTGTGTTTTTTAGAAATAGTTTGCCCATCGATTCCCCCTCCCAACACAACAGAAAAGACTATTAATTTATTTGATATGATTTTTCTGACATTTTGGGTATGTTTTTTTCTAAAAAGCACTGGTGAGGTGATGAAACGAGAAACAGAAAATCCATTCTCATTAGATTTGCCACAACAGGAGCTTCACGGTTGGGCATCCTCCACAGTGTTCTAGCAATTAAAACCTGTATTTCAACCGGGCAGTTCAAAGGTGTTAATTATGCTAAAAGAATACTTGAATAATTATTTTATTAGGTTGATTTAAAACACTTTAGCTGCATATTAAAATCCCTTCAACTTCCAATAATCCTGGGAAGCTGTAACATTTCCCAGATTTAAATCTCTGAAAAATCACAGCTGTGGCATCACTAGCCACCAAGGGATATGCCTGCAGTACCTTTCTGTGTGGTTCCTGGATCAAGTGATTGACTTGATCCATTCCCAATCCCCAGGATATAGGTAGCCTTTGGCAGCAACTGTAACTAGATGTTTCCACTGCCCTGTACAGCAGAGACCAAACGGAAGCAATTCAACATGAAATTTTGTGCCTATTTTCAGCCAAATTTGCTGTCACACCTGATTTTTAAAAACAAAGAACTTGAAAGATGTGCATTTGCATTCAATACAGCAAAAAAAATTCCATAGTTCTGCAGGCTCTTAGAACATATTTTAAAGGTGATTATCCTCCTCCAGTTTTGAACCCTGACTTAGCATTACCATAAGTAAGGCAAAAGCTATGTGTTCACAACAGTCAGTTCTTTTCTCACTGATGTTTCTGGAAACCATAAATTCTTGAATTTTGCGAAGAAAATTAGAATGGCCCTTAAAGAACTATACAAGTTCCATAACCTGGCTCACTCCCATTTTAGCCAGTCTGTAGCCCTTTAAAAACAGTAGCTCAGTGGGCCACTAAAAATGATAAAGGGACCAAGCCCTCTCTGGCCTTCTGTGATTCAAGCAATAATGGAGACATCTGAGTCCTGGAAGACCTGCTCCCTTCCTTGCATATCTTTTCGCACTTGGCATGGGAGGGTAGAATCCTGACTGACTCAGAAAGAAGAAGCTGAGGTTGGTGAACCGACTCTTGGGCTGGGATATTTTGGAGGGGTTTTTGTTGTTGCAGTTATTGATATATATTTTTTTTGCATTTTTATTTTTAGCTCCTCGGTGCCGTCTCCCAGGTCTAGGTGTCACAAGCCACAACTGCTACAATTCTCTGGGCACATGAAATGACAATGCAGCAGTTTAAGCATGAGTTGTAGATATATTCAAAGAGGTGAGAAGTAATATCTGACACTGCAGATTCCTAGGTTGCCTCTCATGGCCATTGTAGCCAAGTGACCATTAATATTACTGCACCAATGGAGTAGCAGGCAGTGGCGTAGCGTGGGTTGTCAGCACCCGGGGCAAGGCAAGTAATTTGTGCCCCCCCCCCGCTGCACTGTCCCTCCCCCAGATAGTCCCTCTCTCTCTCTCCGCACCGCACCGCACGCCTGGCACCCTCCCCTCCACAGTGGGCGGCGACCTGGCGGCTCGGATCGGATTCGCACAGCCAGCACTGCAGTGAGAGAGAGTGAGTGAGCCAGGTAGGGGCAGAGAGCTGCAAGTGCGAGCGCGCGTCCCCCAGATGTTGCGCCCGGTGCGGCCGGCCCCCCCTGCACCCCCCACGCTACGCCACTGGTAGCAGGCAAGTATCCAACTGCCATTTTGCTTTGTTTACTGCTATTACATTTGATACAATCTGTCTTCAGGGCAACTATTTAGACCCCATCAGGCATCGCTGTGTATGAAAACACATGCATGTCCCAGTCCAACGAGGGAGATCTGTGTATTGAGAAAAGCTTTCGTGTGCATAGTGGATGCACACACGCACCTGGATCACACAACCACATTGCATTGCTCACCAAGGCCCTGCTGATGGGTGGATGTGTCCTTTGATGCAGCTGGCATTGCACACCCCCACCCAGCCCCACCAGCTGTTATGCACAATTAAGAGCTGGATCAAGGCCAGAAGCAATTAACAAGTTCTCCTGCTGAAACTTCCCTTGTGACTCTGTCCTCTCAGAACACAACACAACACTCCCTTCTTGGCCAAGAGATGAAAGAAAAGAATTAGGAACATTCTTACGCTTTGGAGCAGAATAAAATAAAACCTGGGAACTTTGGAAATAGCTTTTGGGGGAGGAGATGTTTATTTCTTCCTGCTGAAATTTACTCTGCCCATAATTATAAAGAGCACTTAAAGGCCAAGGATTTGCAACCCCAGGTGGAAAATGTCCATTTTGAAATGAACAGTTGGGTTAAGTACATATGGTTCCCAATGCATTTTGAGGAAACTAGAAATAGCACCAATTTCATTTAGATTACCCCAAATGTTTACAGTGGTACCTTGGGTTACATACGCTTCAGGTTACATATGCTTCAGGTTACAGACTCTGCTAACCCAGAAATACTACCTCAGGTTAAGAACTTTGCTTCAGGATGAGAACAGAAATTGTGCTCCCGCGCCGCGGTGGTAGCAGGAGGCCCCATTAGCTAAAGTGGTGCTTCAGGTTAAGAACAGTTTCAGGTTAAGAACGGACCTCCGGAACAAATTAAGTGCTTAACCCGAGGTACCACTGTATATGTAATATAGTCCATCTGCCAAAGTGAATTTTATTTGTAGCAGGATGTGATCCATGTTTTCTTTTGACCATGGAGGACATATTATATGTAACTTTGTTTCCTAAATATGTTAGGTTGGATACTGAATCTCTAAGAATATATAAAAATGGAAATGTTTAATGCTTCTTCATTAAAAACTGCTCTGGACTGGCGTTTATAAAGAAGCATTAAACATGAACAGGCCTTTGAAACATGCAGGGAACCATATTTACTTGTGCATCTGCCCATTTTGTTTTCCAGAAAAAGCAGCTACCATAACTTGCACATGGGGTGTATGGCATGGAACTTGTAGCCCTTCTGTTCTTGATCGAATTCCATCAGCATCAGCCAGCATGAACAATGGTCAGGGATAATGGGAATTGTAGTCCAATGACATCTGGAGGGCCACAGGTTCATCAGCCCTGGTGTATGATTTTGTCAGCAGAGCAGCTGCAGAGCAGCACAGCACCATTATAGTGATATATAGAGGGGATTTCACACTAAACCTAGTCCAGTTTAATCAGCATTCAACCGGGATATGCTCATATAATTACAAATTCTCTACCATAACCTCCCCTTCAGTTTGGCTGTTCTCGCAAGGCATGTTTTGTTTTAAAAGCCCACGTGCTCCTGTGTGGTTCACTGCAGACTGAGACTTCATTGTGTTTCCTTTTCTCACCAATTATTTTATTTTGGCACTTTTGAAAACCACCACTTTGCAGTATTAATCCTTTTCAACAACAAACAAGTCAGTTGCTTCGTCAGGTCTCTGGGCATTGAATCAAAATAGGAAAAGACAGTCTGTCAAGTGTGTTCTGTGCATCAATGATTAGAAGCTAGCTACAGAAACTCTTTCAAGCTATGGAGAAGAAATTAATTATCAAAGGCTGCATATATACATAAAGGAACTATTATATGCTCATTGCAACTACATTGCAGTAGATTTGTGCACTATGGGTTGTGGACATGTTCCCCTTGGGGGGTAGATTTCTGTCTTTCTCTAACTTTAAGATTGCAGTCTAAAGTAAGAAATGGGGAAGTTGGTGGGAGCAGTGATCACAGAGATATGGGACAAGGAGAGGCTATGAACATTTCCCTCTTATTCAACCAACAAAGTTAACTTTTTATTTTATTATAGATATGACTAGTGTGTCTGAGATTAGACAGGCACCCTCCTTGCTGAGCTTCAGGTACATGACAAGTGCTTTCTTATTTCAACAGGCATTTTAAAGTGGTGTTGGGTTTATTATGATTTTTTAATTGTTATTCTATGCATGGTTTATTTTTATTTTTTTGTAATTTTACTTGCACTGCTTAGAAATATTAATCAGTATATAATAAATACAATAAATAAACACACATTCTAAATTGGCAGATATGACATAATCCATAGAATCATGTGTTCTAGGGCTTACTTCCAAGTAAGCATGGAGAGTATTGCAGCTGCCAACTTTGAGCATAAGCTCTCTTGAAGCATCCTGACTGCAGCCTAATTATATATGTTGCGCACAGTTGTAATTTGAATTTATCACTCTGAGAGTAGACAGGTCTTAAGTAAAGTCTGCAGCAGGCATAGGCAAACTCCAGATGTTTGGGACTACAACTCCCATCCTCCCTAGCTAACAGGACCAGTGGTCAGGGATGATGGGAGTTGTGGTCCCAAAACATCTGGAGAGCCAAGTTTGCCTATGCCTGCTCTACAGGGTTCTATGATTCAATGGTTATCTTAACTTAATAAGCAACCCTCCAACAGTTATTAAGCCTAGAAACTGAATATAGATTTCAAACACTGAATTTTCATCTCAAGTAATTTCTTTAAGAAGTCAAACAATTTACAAACATTTTTATTAGTTACATTTTTTTATTTGTCTCAATGGCCTGTTCATCTGTGATTGAAGTGCCTTTTCTATAGATTTGACACCAAACACTAACTTTTCATATAAATTTTATTAATTTATAGGCCAGAAGAACTTTTTTAAAAAATGAAGTTGTGTCCTTCAGATTACTATTTCGATAATTTTGCTCTCCTTCAAAACAAATCTGTTTGTTTAAAATTTAGAGACTTCAGTAGCAAATGTATACACAAATTCCTTTTGAAAATATAAGTGATAAAGGAGACACAAGATCAGTCGCCTTTTTTCAATGAGTTGTGGGAGATCCCAGTTTTGAGTGATAGGATATTTCACCCTTTTGCAGGCATATCGTTGCCACACAGTGCAAAGCTGCTATATGACACAGAAGCAGGCAAAGTTAGAGTACCACAGTTCTTACATGTATTTCAGCTACATAAAACCTATCTATGCCGTCACAAACCTTGGCCATCAGTTACATCCTAAGTCTCATATGGTATAGCAAATCAGACCATTATTATATGGCTCACCCAGCAGGCCACTGAGATAAACAACAGAACCTGCAAATCTGTACACAGCCATTGTAGTGAACATCTTTTGGATCAGGATGGAAAACATTTGATGTGCAGACTGAACTGAAGTGCCAACCACAGAAAGGCTGCATGAAAGCTCAACTTTCATATAATAATAATAATAATAATAATAATAATAATAATAATAATAATACCCCGCCCATCTGGCTGTGTTTCCCTAGCCACTCTGGGCAGCTTCCAACAGAATATTAAAATACAATAGTCTATTAAACATTAAAAGTTTCCCTTAACAGGGCTGCCTTCAAATGTCTCCTAAAAGTCTGGTAGTTGTTTTTCTCTTTGACATCTGGTGGGAGGGCGTTCCACAGGGCAGGTGCCACTACCAAGAAGGCCCTCTGCCTGGTTCCCCTGTAACTTGGCTTCTCACAGCGAGAGAACCACCAGAAGGCCCTCAGCATTGGACTTCAGTGTCCGGGCAGAACGATGGGGGTGGAGACACTCCTTCAGGTATACTGGGCCAAGGCCGTTTAGGGCTTTAAAGGTCAGCACCAATACTTTGAATTGTGCTCGGAAACGTACTGGGAGCCAGTGTACGTCTTTCAAGACCAGTGTTATGTGGTCTCGGCAGCCGCTCCCAGTCACCAGTCTACCTGCCGCATTCTGAATTAGTTGTAGTTTCCGGGTCACCTTCAAAGGTAGCCCCACATAGAGCGCATTGCAGTAGTCCAAGCGAGAGATAACTACAGCATGCACCACTCTGGCAAGACAGTCCGCTGGCAGGTAGGGTCTCAGCCTGTGTACCAGATGGAGCTGATAAACAGCTGCCCTGGACACAGAATTGACCTGCGCCTCCATGGACAGCTGTGAGTCCAGAATAACTCGCACCTGGTCCTTCAGGGGCACAGTTACCCCATTCAGGACCAGGGAGTCCTCCACACCTGCCCGTCTCCTGTCCTCCAAAAACAGTACTTCTGTCTTGTCAGGATTCAACCTCAATCTGTTAGCCGCCATCCATCCTCCAACCGCCTCCAGACACTCACACATGTACCTAAAAACAGATGTGTCAGATACAATTTGTGAGGGATTGAGTGTTCCTGAAATATTTTGGTATACATTTTTATGTGAAATTAATTACTTAAATGGCAATGTATAAAATCCAAACACATTATGTTCTAATTGCTGGCCCAGCCTCACCAGTATGGCAATACAGAACAAAAAGCGTCCAATGCTGGCAGCAGTTTAGAGCAAGGATAGCGGTTTTTCCAAAGGCACTCAGCAGCAGATGTCCACTACATTCAGCATGAAAAATAAAACATCTTGAGATCTTCACATTAAGTTATCAGTTAAAGTGCAGCGAAATATTGCAGAATTCAGTCATCTTCTCCTTTGGCTCTTTTAATTGACACAGTTCTTTGTAATTCTTCTGTTACTAATTTGTCTTATTGTTTTGGTGGCGTTAATTGCGACTTCTTTTGTGACGTTTTTCTTGTTGTCCCATTTAGCCTGTTTAAAAAGAGTGTACAGTAAATTAGTTTAATGCAATATGCTTAGAAGATGTTTCATAGAAGTAAATTTCCTAAACAAGGAGAAAAGACAAGTGTAAAATAAAAATTAACAAAATATTCCATTCAAAACAACAAGCAAAACTTAGCAATATCTCTATCCTGAAGTCACAAACAGCTCTTGTAGTAATCGCCAGTCAAATTGTTGATACAGTGGCATTTTTACTCAGCAAATAGAAAGTAAAGTAATTGGAAAGTTATCACAAAGAACAACCTCCCTACCACTCACAAGTGATCTCTGTTTAACTGGTGTTATTTACCATATTTTTCGCCCTATAGGACGCACCTAGGTTTTTTTGAGGAGAAATAAAGAAAAAAAATTATCCCCCCCCCCCCAGGCACGGGGCTGGCATGGGGGAAGCCTGAGCTTCCCCCGACCCCAGCCCCCAGAACAGCGCGCCCGAGGCTTCGAAATGCAGACAGCTCTGCGCAACCTTTGGGAGCCCGGTGCGGCTTCCTGCTGGGCTCCCGAGGGTTGCGCAGAGCTGCGCGGAGCCCGGGAGCACAGGCAGCTCTGCACCACCCTCCGGAGCCTGGCGCGGCTTTGCACCGGGCTCCCAAGGGTTGCGCAGAGCTTCCTGAAGCCTGGAGAGCGAGAGGGGTCGGTGCGCACCGACCCCTCTCGCTCTCCAGGCTTCAGCGAAAGCCTGTATTCGCCCCATAGGACACACACACATTTCCCCTTCGTTTTTGGAGGGGGGAAAGGGCGAAAAATACTTGTTTATAAAGGATCTGAAGTCAGGGTTGAGGAGGAACATGGACTAGTTTGTAGATGACACCAAGTTGTGTTCAGGATAATAAAGACCTACATGAATATTAAGGTAAAGGTAAAGGGACCCCTGACCATTAGGTCCAGTCGTGGTCGACTCTGGGGTTGCGGTGCTCATCTCGCTTTATTGGCCGAGGGAGCCAGCGTACAGCTTCTGTGTCATGTGGCCAGCATGACTAAGCCGCTTCTGGTGAACCGGAGCAGCGCACAGAAACGCTGTTTACCTTCCCGTGGACCGGTACCTATTTATCTACTTGCACTTTGACATGCTTTCGAACTGCTAGGTTGGCAGAAGCGGGGACCGAACAATGGGAACTCACCCCGTCCCAGGGATTCGAACCGCCGACCTTCTGATCGGCAAGTCTAAGGCTCTGTGGTTTAACCCACAGCTCCCAAATGAAAAAAAAAAAAGACTAGTGAAGTTCAAAGGAAGTATAAATGTAAAGCAGGGTGGGAAACCTCCAGCTCCTGGGCTAATCTTGAGACTGTATCATCTTCCAATATTTTGCTACCACAAAGTAGGTCCTAGCATGAGATCTAGACCATGTTCAATTGGATTAATCACCAGTTTTTCTTCACAGACACTCCGGTTGGATTTTATGGATGCTTGGCAGGCTCAGAGATGCGACGGGAACATCCAGTGGGCAATAGGAGAACTGTTGCACATTTGTAACATTTACTTAAGCAGCTCATGACTAGTCTTCAGAATAACAGTAAAGCAGTATTAATATATTCAGTTGATTCTTCTTTATGTCCTTAATTAAAACAGGTTCAACACATGCCATTATTCCCAATAGTTATTGCTTTGTCATGAGCCTTGCAATATGAGAAATGTATTCATTGTGACTTTAAAAAAGAAACACTAGTTTGGAAGGTACGACTTCAGTATAAAGGACACAGGCTTGATAGCACTTTGATAGGCCCAGCTTCAAGAGGATACCAGTGTGTACAAGGAGTCACTCGGAATGGAGTTCTGCACCTACCTCTGTGGTTCTAAAGCCATTTTGTTGTTTGTGTGCTGAAGTTCCAGTGGGGTGGACTGTCAGTTTTGTACATTGTGTACCACAGTGAGCTCTTTTTTCAGTACTACCTATTCCACTTGCAGCTGAGGACTTTCCGGTACAAGTCTGAGTTGATTTGCTATCCTCCAGAATTCCTAAGAACACACAAAATCGCATTTTGTTAAGTCAAAACATTTACTGGTGTTTTACACATTTTTCAAGTTAAAGAGATATTAACAAAACTAGTCAGTTTCACAGAATTGTTTGTGAACAGTTTGTACCAAAATATGGTTTTTACATTTGCACATTCCTATCCCCCTCCAACAAATTAGAAACTGAACAGAAGTTAGGAGCACGAGATCCTGAATTATTATTTAGAGAGACATAAGCAAAACAGACATGTCTTTGAAAACAAAAATAGAACACTGATTTTTTTTCTTCTTCTCCTGCTCTATTCCTTTTTAAATATAAATAGTAATCTGTTGAATACCATGGCTAATAGTTTATGTCCTGTTTGACTTCCTGCTTTTGTGCAACCATACTGCTGTGGAAAAATACGTTGTATGGCTCAGAACATCCCATACTGCCTCTCTTCTATTTCTGTGAACTTTTGCTATAAAATCATTCTCGCCATCCTGAGGGCAGAAATTATGTGTAGTTACGTAATTTCCTCCCCCTGCTTTTTTATCGGGTGAAACAGCTGTGGGCTCTGGGGAGTTGGCAGGGGGAAAGGGCCAGTTTTCCTCCCCATCTGTTTGCTCTAGCTCTTCACCCAGCTGTTTTTTTTCTCTCCAAAAGATAAAATATACCAGGGCCCTTCAATCATCATATAGCATTTCTCAGTGAAACAACATGACACAGTGCAACCTGTCACAGAAAGCAAGCAGAGCCATCTGAAAGTTTCTGTGGTAAGCCTTAATGGTTTGGGTAAAGAAGGAGTTGGCAACATGGCCTCTGTGGGCACCATGGTGCCATTGAAGTCCTATGGGGGACGCACTGGCAAATCAGACTCTTCCCCTCCCCTCACCCCCCCCCAACTGCCCACCTCTCATCTAAAGTAATTGTGATGTCAGATTGACAGGTCAGTGGCCTCGCTCACGTCTCACCCAAGTTGGCCCACAGGGTTTGGGAGAGAGAAAGATCTGGCCATCTGGGCCAAGAAGGTTTTCCACTCCTGATCAAGCCAATATTTGATGTGTCTTCCAGCTCTATGATTCTGTATCAGGGATGCTGTGGCAGCATATGTTCTGCATCAGCAAGAGGCTGATGGCCAGTTTGCTTCCCTGAGCTCCTTGGGGAGGAAAGGCAGAAGAGTGTAAATTCAATCAATCAATCAATCAATCAATACCACCTACAGAACATTTTGCACATGTCTCAAGGTTTTCTGGCCAAGTACCAAGCCTTATGATTACCGATGCTACCACTGATATGAAATATATGTGAACTTCGGGGCCAGCTGCTTCAGTTCTATGTGTCTATCTGCCACCTAATGAACCTTTCACATGCTCTTATCAGTTAATCATAGCTTTTGCTTCAAGCCCCGCATACAGAACCAAACAGAGCTGTCGATAAAAGGAAATACGTATAACCATTGGGGGTGGTTTTTGTTTGCACGATTCTTGGTTACATATATGCTTCACGAAAAATTGAAGGCATTGTTACTTTGTGTCAGGTGACTGAGAGCAGCTGCAAAAGCAGACAGGAGATAACGGCACAATATATTCAGCCAACCTCTTTATGCGACTCCCTCTGAAACAAGAAAATTTTTCGGTTTTCTGCCCAAAGCAGAGTGCTACTTAAGTCTATGCTGTAAACTAGGGAATGGTAAGGAACACTGCTTGGTATTTGGAAGTGATACTGTGTTTCATAATCAATGAAGTCTTAACTCACATGAGACCAGGCATTGCATCAATATTTCTATTTTGTACACATACTGCATCCAGAGCGAACTCCAATTAGATTCGACATGCAGCCTAAATATTTTACATGTATCCAGTTAAACATTGATACCCTGACGGAACATATCAAATTTGTCAGTAGTTGTCAGCGGGAGTAAGTGGGGGTGTGCACAGCACAGACATACCCAAGTCCTCCATAAAACAGAATATTAAAGGGCTGTCTCAAGTTAATTTCAACATCACCATTCTTGCATGTGCTATATTACCAACTAAATAGCATTTGTAAGGGTGCACATTGCCACCTACATGCAAATAACTAGAGCAAGAAGACTGCACGGGAAGCCTGTGATCCTTTTTGGAGACCTCCTAAGAAAATGTTTATGATGAAAGACTCTTTATCAAAGCAGATCCCTGCTTCTCCTCTGTATATCTGCAATGCAGGGAAAGGAAAACAACTGGTTCAGTCCCATTTCTGGTGCTAAAAGTCAACGCAAGATTACAGGATGCTCCTCCCACACAGGAGCATCTAGAGGGCTAATGAAGTATTCTTTAAGTGTCAAATCGTATGAATGAAGCAATATTCAAGCTTTATGGAAAAATGCACTCCAAGAAACTGCGGGGGAAAGAACAAAAAAGGAGGAAAAGTACCAAAAATAACATGTAAAATTTATGTATTTATCTGTTCAAGAACAAATAGTCTTGAAGTAACAGCACGTTCCTTTCATGCTTTTTGATCATCTGTGCAAGAGGTTTGAGGCTTCACACAAGTGAGTTGCACAGATGCTGCTTAGAACTGCATCCAAGTGAATAATGCGGCATGGAGTCAGCCATTCGCCTGCATGAGCTTCCCATATAGACTAGTCTGTGCTACACCACTGTTGCCATGCTAAAATAAAGCCGTGATGGGTAGGCTGTGTGGCAACATGGAGACGGAAGGCAAAATGCATAGCTGGGATGCATAGTGCATGCTTATGTTATTTTTAATTTGATTTATATATCACCTTATGCCAGTTTCATGGGAGAGAGAGATTGGGTTTGTCATTAAAGGATGGCTCCTTCCATTTGCCAGGACTCACCTTCCTGCCCTCAAAGCTTTCATGAGGAAACTGGTGATGGAAGAACTCTGTGTATGGGTGTGGGTGTTTGGAGGAAAGGGGGGGTCCCTTATATTTTGAGTCTAGGTATAAAAGTTGTGGGCGGAGAGTTGCTCGGTACTAGTGGCGTCACTTGGGGACTACTGTAGAAAAGAGTAACATGCTTGTGGCATCCACATAAACTATATTACATTTTACTCTCAGTAAGCATCAAACACATATTTGGTAACTGGCGGTCATAGATTTGGAGAAAGAAGTTGTGCAGAAACACAGACTGCCGTCAGTCTAGACATTATGTCCATGCTCAGTCCATGGTTGTCCCCTGCCTACCTGCAATGCAGGGAAGAAGGAAAAAATTCTAGCAGTTTCATTGATGGTGTTATCTAGTTGAAAGCAAGAACACAGAATGCTCCAGGGCAGATAGTCCTTGCACATGTGGCCTAGAGGGCTAGGCCAAGTGAATTAGTATTAAGACAAGTGTCAAATGGTGTGACCTAGTAATGGTGGGATGCGGTCAATTTTGGGCAGATGTTAAGCTAACAACTCTGGCTTCTGTAGCCCATAACAGACTGAGTCACAGAGACTTGCATATCAGCTGCACGAGAAGACTATGTTCTGCCCCAACCCTACAAATTTACCTGAATGTTACATAATCTGAGAAAATGTTTTTCACAAGAGATAGAGCTCATATATGACTACTCATAGGAAACAGGGAAAATGTGGGGAAGGAGAATCTTCAGCATCCTCTCATAGCACTTGAGCTGGTGCTAGAAGTGGAATAAAAGGCTAGGAACACACAAAACCCAAGCTCATGCTCTGTGGTGGCTCTCCATGCATATATCTTTGCGGGGCGGGGGTTGTTCATCTGGCTGGTTGTATGTTGCTTTGGGTTGGCCTTGGCAAGATAAAGCAACTAACAAATTCAACAAAGAAGAAGAAGAAGAAGAAGAAGAAGGAGGAGGAGGAGGAGGAGGAGGAGGAGGAGGAGATGATATATGGAGATGGACAAGTGTTGGACACAATGCAAATCCAATGTAATGGGTTCTTTAACATGCATGATGAATCCATGCACATCTTATTAACTTAAGGTGCATGTAAGAGACATGTTTACTTGCAAGTTCAGTGGTACCTCGGGTTAAGTACTTAATTCGTTCCGGAGGTCCATTCTTAACCTGAAACTGTTCTTAACCTGAAGCACCACTTTAGCTAATGGGGCTTCCAGATGCTGCTGCACCGCCGGAGCACGATTTCTGTTCTCATCCTAAAGCAAAGTTCTTAACCTGAGGTACTATTTCTGGCTTAGCGTAGTCTGTAACCTAAAGCGTATGTAACCCGAGATACCACTGTACTACACTGGGGAAGTTATCTACATTCATCTCCAAATATATAGTAATATGAAGCTGACACCTAGTTATAGGATTTTGGCAAAACAGCAGTCAAGTAAAACAATGATGGTGGTGGTTTAGATTCCTTATGTATGTAGGTGGATATATATTAGTTCTTCAAACGGCAAGTGCTTCCACTAGCAAGAATCGGAGCATGTGTGGTGTAGTGATTAGAGTGTCAGACTATGACCTGGGAGACCAGGGTTCAAATCTCTACTCGGTCATGAAACTCACTAGGTGACCTTGGGTCAGTCAGTGCCACTCAGCCTAACCTACTTTGCAGAGTTGTTTTGGGGATTAAATGAGGAGGGGGAGAAACATGTTGTATGCAGTCTTGAGCTCCTTGGAGAAAAAGATGGAATATAAATGAAATAAATAATCTAGAAGACATTCCTTAACAGGTAATAGGGACAGGTGATTGGGTAGTACATCTGCCTAAGTTTAAGTAACAGCATGACAAACTTCTGGGTAAACATTCCAGTACTGTGGTAGCACAGCAAGCAAATTGTACAGCCTTGAAAGACAAAGACACACACACACACACACACACGTCACTTAAAAACAAGATGAGCAAGTAAATCTTTCCCAAAATGGAGCATGCATAAATGTCATTGCCTATTTACAATATAATGGGCATAATGCAAAATGCATCTGTGACTCTTTAAAACCATATTTCTCCACATAGCACTTGGAACAGCATTAGAAGTACTAAAGGTAAAGGGACCTCTGACCGTTAGGTGCAGTCGCGGACGACTCTGGGGTTGTGGCGCTCATCTCGCTTTACTGGCCAAGGGAGCCGCCATTTGTCCCATAGCTGTCAACTTTCAGATTTGAAAATAAGGGTTCAGCAGCCTCTAAAATAAGGGATCAGCAGCCTCACCTGTCCCGGGGAAAGTCCATGGGATATCTAACAATCCAGGGAAGGAGCGGGAAAGGGTGATGGAATAAGGGAATTTCCCGCAAAAAAAGGGAAGGTTGACAGCTATGGTTTGTCTGCAGAAAGCTGCAGAGGGTGATTTTTTTCTATAGTAAACTGAAAAGAGTAATAATGGCTATATGTGGCCAGCATGACTAAGCTGCTTCTAAGCCGAACCAGAGCAGCACACGGAAACACCGTTTACCTTCCTGCCAGAGCAGGACCACCAGAGCAGTACCACTTTGACGTGCTTTCGAACTGCTAGGTTGGCAGGAGCAGGGACCGAGCAACGGGAGGAGCTATAACACATAACCATAACAAAAGGTTGTTTCAACACAGAAACATATATATACCCTTAAAACAGAAGAGTGTTTTTTTGGGGGGAGAGGATGGATCCTATACAACTAAGCAACTCCCTCTAAAAAGGTTGTGATTATAGAGATTGCAGATCTCTGGCCTATGGAAAACTAATCCAGCTGTCAATAATACTTCTGATAATGCAAAACCTTTCAGTTCAATAGTTTTGCTTTGATTGCTTTTCTAGATGAAGCCAATGAAGCAACTAGAGTGACAAGACTGCTTTTAAAACAGCAATACATAATTTTTCTAGTTTTAACAGTCTGTGAAAGGAGGATTTCACGCTACATTTTCTCTTTCAATGGAAGCTTTTAGGAACAACTTGAACTACTGCTAAATTGTCCCCCCTCCATTTTTTTGAGACCATTCACATAAGTATAGCACCTTCGTTGGTCTTTTAAAGGCTTTGCCTTTTTATACCACCCACCCTAGATGACTGATATCGCTACACTGGTTTTTGGATATTTCTTCTTCACCAATTGTTTGGTACAGGTAAAAAGTTCCAAGGCGGGTTTAAGTGTGTTGCTTACTACTGAGTACATTAAATTCTGTTATGATCTTAATGGAAAGGTCTTACAGTTTCTGTATTTCAAACTTCTGTTTATAGCCATTATTGCTCTTTTCAGTTTACTGTAGAAAAAATCACCCTCTGCTGCAGTTTGAAAATTAAGATAAAAAGGGGATATGAGGAGGAAAAAATGAATAGAAGAAAAAAAAATGAGTGGAGAATTATAATATTGGATAAGATCCAGCCAAATTTAGGTGTTTGGCTTTACACCAGTAATTTTTTTTTATTGTCACATTTTGTGTGGATTGCTTTTTTATGTACGCTGCTTAGAAATACAAGTAATTAAGCAGTATATAAATGTCTAAGAAAAATAAATGTTTATGTCCCTTTGATTTCAGCTGAATGGTTAAACTGTCTCCTACTTTACACAATAAGACTTGCAAGCAGTTAACTTCTGCTAAATCTTAACCATTGCTTACTCAAAGACAATAACAAATATAACCAAACTCAGATATATTAAAAATGTATAGGTGGTTCATACACAGGCTACAAAAATCAGAAGGCAAAATTGAGAAAACAAATTTTGAGGTTGTAATCAATGCTAGTCCTGCTCAGTGCTAGTCCTACTCAGAGTAGACCCACTGGAGATTATAGATATGACTAACTGAGGTTCATTAATTTCAGTGGGCTGCTCTGAGTATGACTAGCATTGGTTATAACCCATGGATTCATTCTGAGGGCTAGGTTAAAGAAGAGTTCTGCTAATGTCAAACTACATGTTACACATAACTGAAATGTAGGTGGGGGCTGGATTTGCTTGCAGCAGCACTATGATTTCAGTTAAAGAAATGGCATAAGGGGAAGCTCTGCTGCTATGAGCAAACTGACTATTCCCTACACCTGCATTTCAAAAAATAAAAGTAAACCCATCGGAAGATCCAAAGACTGATGTCCTAGGTAATTGTAGCTTAGTCCTAGTTAGCAACAGCAAATGATATTTCCTCAGTTTATGGAGGAATGTAATAGTATTTGGGTATTACCCTCCCCCTCTGCCACCATGCCAAAATTAAGCAGAATGTAACCATAAGTGCACGTTATTTCAAAGAGTCAATTCACAAAACTCCTTTGAGGGCTTTCCCCCCTGTTTTAAATCTGCATGGTAAGCAATTCCACCAGGATGTTCATGATGGATTGAGAATAAAAATCCACATAATCTATTACAGGCGCACACCTCTAAACTGGTCATATGGCTGACCAGCTATCATGTACACATTCACAGTGATTTGACTGGGGTGGGAAAAATCAACTACTTTAAAACACATGTATACATCCCTAAGATGGGCAGAGAGCTTGGTGCTGGGTTGCTCTGAAACCAACAAGACATACTTCCAAAGACAAATATTATAGCATACATAGCAAAATCTATGTTAATTAATAAATAACAGTAATATCCCCTGGATACCTAGCCCATTTCACTAAATACTATGTAATGAAATGTTGAGGAATTCAACAGGGCTTTAATGCATCCCAGTCTCTAATGCAACTCTGCCAACCTTACTCTTGCTCTCTTTTTAATCATATATTTATTAAAAAAAAAAAAGTCCCACCCTTAATCAAATATATTAGCCCGGGTAACAACTTCATAAAGTAATATATCAGTGCAATAAAACAAAACATTATTTAAAACTACAGCAAACCATCTCACAGCAGCATCTCAGTGGCAATTTTCCAAAGCCAATGTAAAAAAGAAGACATCTTAGGGCTCATCCACACTTCTGTTTCACCAGCTGCTCTCCCCCCCCCCCCCGAGAAGCCCATAATTTAGCACTGGGTTGGAACAAATAGCAATCACGTTTTCCATGGATTACCGTTTGTTCCAATTTAGAGCTACTGAGTGTGTTTTCCAGGGGGAAACAGTGGGACAAAAGCATAGCTGCTCGGACTCATGCTTCCGGAACAAGTGGCAAGCCTCTCGGATCCGTGCTTTCAAAACATGGGACAAAAGGGAGGGGGGCAAGTCCCTAGATGTCCAGTCCCCTTAAATACCCAAATGTTTTCATGATTCAGACAGCCATCTATCTCTTTTGAATTGTATTTAAAATGTTGCCTGGTGTTAGCTGACAGGAAACGAGTGGTGCTGTTTTCAATGAACAACATTTGAACTCTTAATACTGCAAACCTCTTATCTGCAGCATTAGTTCTGAAAACAGAGCAAATCTTCTATTCCCCACTTGTGAGGCTCTCACTGGTTATGGTCAAGAAGAGTTCTACCTACCCTGCAGAGATGCTAAGGCGTTCCTGCTGATGCTTTTAGTAAGCAGCTGCTAGGAGAGTTGACTTGGCACAATGCCATAACTGGTGCAGAAGTCCTACCGTCTGCATTGTGGCGAGTGTTTTCTAATTACAGTATTTCATGTTCTTGTACGTTGCTAAGTTGATATGGTGCTGCTGGCTAAGCATTAGGACTGTCTTGTATCCTTGTAAGCACAAGCACAGCAGCATCCATCTTAAATGGACAGAGACCAAAGATGCTATGCTTGCAACTGAAAATGTGCAACATGTAATTGAAATATATAACATTCAGTCATGATTCCAACACTATGAACTGCTAGCTTGACTAAAGCACAACCCTAAATCCGAATATTCATAGATCAGACAGGTTGCTCCGACAGCCTGATCATCCAAATATGTGAAGCCTTGTTCACAACAAGCCTCACAATCCTTGTGCCACTTACTACATGGCACAAACTGGTAAAGCACAGGATCTATAGAACTGAGGCTACAATCCATCTTCGTTGCGCACTGGTACCAGGTTTCTTTTCAGCAGCAACTCCCTTTTGCTGACTATTGAAGAGCCTTTCCTTACAACAGCAACCAAAGGTCCCTCCCTAATCTTTCTGTAGTGTCACACCAGCAGCATCCTATATAATACGGACAAGGTCTTGGACCAAAAAAACAAAACAAATAAAACAAAACAAAAAACGCATCACGATACTGGCATAAGGTTAAGTTACACGAAGATGTAAGTTAAGCAGAGCTGCATATTGCTATGCATCCTCTTTACGTTGCAGGGAGGAAAAGTTTTAACCCTTCTCCCTGCTTAAAAATAAAAAGTCGCAAGAACAATAATGGTCCCAAAAGAACCCCACCCGTGACTGTGTCTTCACTTCTCTTCTGAATATGCAGGACCTATAGGGCTGCATTGCAAGCCACCGCACTGAACGGGGAGCAAGGGCTGCAGGAATAAACCCATGAGCGCAGCTCAGACGACAGAACTTGAAATGCAAAGCCACTTCTCTGAAATATGTCCCAACAGGGAGGTGAGGTGTTCGCCACCTGTTTGCTGGCCCACCTCTCGGCTTCCTCCGGCCAAACCTTTGGCTGTGGAGAAGAGCCCAGAAGATAGCGAGGCGGAGGACAGAGCGAGGAAGCGGGAAGGGCCCGGGCCGCCTGGCTCGCCTTTCCCGCCACCACAGCCCCGAGCTCTACTCACCGGGTTCCCTCGGGCCAGCCTCGGCGTGGCCGCCCTCCGGGCCGGTGGCGGCGGCGGGAAGCGGCTGCTGGGGCTCGGCGTCTGTGTTGGTCAGCCAGGTGGACTCGGTCTCCCTCGTCCAGCTCTCGTAGTAGCGCGGCTCGATGGCATCGGCTCGGCTCCCGCCGCAGCCCATCCTGCGGGGCCTCCTCCTCCTCCTCCGTCCCCCTCCGCGCCAGCACCGCGGTCAGCGGCCCGGCCAGAGCAGCATCGCCCTCCCGCCTTCCTCGCCCAGCCTCCGGCCAGGCGCGGGAGAGCGGCGGGAGGCGGCGCCATCGCTTCCCGCCTCCTCCGTTTCGCCCGCCTCCTCAGGGCGGCCCCCTGTCAGTCCTGGCCGGAGCTTCTGCTCTCTCCTATCTCGCGTTCCCTTGCCTCTTCTCCTCCTGTTGCCTTCTTCCATAAGAATTACGTGTCCTCTTCTTTCCTTTCCCTTCAGGGTTTTTCTTCTTCTTCTTCTTCCCCCTTCTCTGTTCCCATCCCTTTCTTCTCCTCAAATTTCCTGGGAATTTAGAATCCTCCTCGCCAGGCTGTGGGCTGAAGGCTGTGCAAAGAGCCTGAACTGATGCTGCCTTTAATATTAATACAGAAACGGGACTGGCTGTTTCTTTTTCCTCTAACAAGACATCTCTTCGGCACGTCGGTTGAAAGTAGAGGCTTGATACTGAACAGTTTGGTGCTAAGGCTGGAACACATTCTCCTCCCAGACCCAGGGAAGTCTCCTTGTCTAATTAATACTGAATTGGTTAATTAAATACATTAGTTAGTGCTAATCCATTGCAATGTAAAAGGAACGATTCTGTAAGTACACAAGATTTTGGCTAATTGCCAACCCTCTCTGCAGTGAATTCAAACCCTAAAGGGACTGGAGTTCATTGAGCGCTGGATGGTGGCGAATGCTTTAGATGGCCATAAGCAGTTGTTATTATTATGACAATGATGATTAGTTTTTGTTAAAAAACTGCACACACATAAATCATAAAATAACACGACTAACAAAAAAATGGGTCACTAGGGGGTAAAATACTAACCACTAGGAGTGAACCTAATGAATAGTGTCGGCTTATTTGCGCCATATTGCAATATATGTTGTAGGTATTTCTCGTCCATGTGTTGTTTCATTTGTATATTTAGTAAAATCACACCCTACAGTGCAACAATTATCTTGTTTTCTCTCTTCCTTGCCACCTTCAATTTTTTGCCACAGGTTTTCCATTATGACAGTTTACCAGACTATTATTCCAGTGATCAATATTCATTAGTTGCAAAGTTTTCCAAGTTCTTTTACCGTTCTAGCTGCTGTGTTATTAATTCCTTACTTCTTAATTGGTTCATATATGAAGTATATAAATTAAGTAAGGCTAATGCTGGAGTTCTTGGGATTGACTGAGCTGTAATCTGAGATAGCTCATTAAAAACTTCCTTCCAAAATTGTTCTATTTGTGGACAGCCATATGCAGTTGTGAAGCACAGACAGAGGTGGATCTACTATGAAATGAATGATACAATCTTCAGAGCCCCTGTTCCCAGAGAGGCCCCATAAGAGACTTTCATCCACATTGCTTTAAAAAACTGAGAGTCAGTAGCACAGATGTAAAGGTGGAATGTTGCGGTAAACTGACTGCTCTGTTGTGGCTGATGTATCCCCCCCCCCCCCCGTTTCTAACAGAGATCTAGACCCTAGGAATAACGATGAGTTCACAAAAGTACTTAAGCAGATACCCAAAAACACAATTTGTGGTGATCTGTTGTGGAACAGCCCAGTTGGAGAAGATAACAGTGGTTTCCCAGACCTCGTTTCTGGTTGTGAAGGGCTCCCCTATAACAGTTCAAACTTCAGGGACCCCCCCCCCCCCCGCCAGTGTAGGTCCACTATAGGTGTCCAGTATCTTGATTGTGTAAGCACAGTCTTTAAATATGAGGAATACAGCTCTAAAATAGAAGACCTAGATAACTGGTTCAAGAAGAATGGCCTTTACATGAGAGCCCTTCACTTCACTAAAATTCATTTGCATTGTATAATATGTGCGTAACAATTGGTGCTCTGGCGCCTGTTTATTAGGGATTCAGTTTTTAATGGATTAATTAGTGGAGGCCTTTGCAAGCAATTTAAAGCACCTCTCCAAATAATTACTACACTTAATCAGCAGAGAAGAAGGCTGAGGTATGCCTGTGAAACTGCAGCGCCCTGATGTATTTGGAGAGGGAAGGGCAAGCTTGCTGGATAAGACTGAGAGCCTGAACAATTAACTGATGGGGCTTACTTAATCATGTAGCAATCAGTTAAAACTTTATTTCAGTGTATTGCCATGCTTGGTCAGGGCACACGTCTGAAAGTTCTTTTCAATGTTCTTGGACTAAATTTTGGAATACAAGTTACTAGTACCAGCAGAATATTTTCCCTTGGATAGCCTTGGATGTATTTTGCTTGAGGACAGGCTGTTGCTGCGTAGAGCTGTTCCAGAAACTAATATATCTCAAACTATACAGGAACATAGCATAAATTTAAGAACTATGTTTGGGTACAGAATCCCATCACAAAGTAACCAGGATGGAATAACAGATTTCACTGGAAAATTTTCCAGGAAAAAAATAAGCTTTATTGAGAGTTACAAGGAAGATTATTGAAGGCTTGCCCTAGAAGGGAGAGGGAGGGTAAAATAAATGAAGAAATGGTAAGGAGGTAGCAGTGAGTCAAGAGTAGCCGTGTTCTGGGAAGCTTAAATTTTAAAGATTTTAACCTTTAAAGCCCTATACAGCCTAAGACCCTTGTACGTACGGGACTGCCTCTCCTGGTATGCCACACGGAGGACCTTATGGTCTTCAAATAATAATGTCTTGGAGATCCTGGGCCACAGGGAGGTTAGGCTGGCCTCAACCAGAGCCAGGGCTTTTTTGGACGCGGCCCCGATCTGGTGGAATGCTCTGTCACAAGAGACTAGGGCCCTGTGGGACTTGACATCTTTTCGCAGGACCTGCAAGACAAAGCTGTTCCACCAGGCCTTTGGCCAAGGCACAGTCTGACCCTTTGGTAATCTTCACAGAACTCTAGCCCAATGGTTGCCATTAATTTGATTCTGAACTGATTTTAGAATGTATTTCAATTAATTGACACTGATTTTACATAAATTGTGCTATTTTTACTATTGTTAGCCACTCTGAGCCTGGCTTTGGCTGGGGAGGGCGGGATATAAATAAATTATTATTATTATTATTATTATTATTATTATTATTATTATTATTAGTTTCTGGGGAGGGGGGTCAAACTAATAGAAGCTGTAAAGGTTAGAAAGGCAGAGAGAAGAAGTTGGAGAATGAAAGAAGATGAAAATTGTTTACCCTTCCTTACGATCTGTCTGAAAACACATAAAAGGAAGATGGGCTGATGGCAGCTTCACTGAATAGGAATTTGGTGCAGGAAATCAAGCCAGGTAGTGTGCACTGAGTGGAGAAATCTCTGCCCCCTTCTCTGGTGTATACAATATAAAATATAAAAACGTGGGTAAAAATGACCTTGCTGTGTTTTAAGCCACTAATGTATACACAGCCTCATTTGCTGGATAGGTCATTCCCTAGCTCACACTGAACTATTTCTAAACATGCGCAGTGAGAGCTGCCCTTAGCCACAAATGAAGATATAAAAATATTTTAATGTAGTTGGGACTGGGCAGGGATGCTCCGACTTCATCGCCAGCCAACCCTTCCCCAAGCAAGCAAATGAGAGCGGCTTGTGAGTGGAATGGGCTGTTTCAGAAGCTGATGGACTCTCCTTTATTGGAGGTTTTTAAACAGAGGATGGATGGTTCTCCACCAGTGATTCTTTATTGATTCCTGCATTGCAGGGGGTTGGACTAGATGATTTTTGGGGTTCCTTCCAACAATTATCTGATTCTGTGATGGTTGAGTATGTTTAGTGAGCACAGGGTGCTGACTGGCTGTTGTGAGGGGAAAACAGAGAAGTGGAGAGGAGGAGGAACAAAATGTCTAGAATTCTGAAAAGAAGCATTCTGCAGTACAGTACAAGGTTTTGTCTCAGAGACCCAAATGCTGATGTTTAGTTTAGTGACAATGTAGCTAGAATGGTGCTACACACACAAACAGAGAGAGCGAGCGTGGGGAGAGAGGGTATCAGAAGACTTAGAGCAGGGGTCAGCAAACTTTTTCAGCTGGGGGCCGGTCCACTGTCCCTCAGACCTTGTGGGGGGCCAGACTATGTTTTGGGAAAGAAAAGAAAATAACAAATTCCTACGCCCCACAAATAATCCAGAGATGTATTTTAAATAAAAGCACACATTCTACTCATGTAAAAACACCAGGCAGGCCCCACAAATAACCTAGAGATGCATTTTAAATAAAAGGACACATTCTACTCATGTAAAAACACACTGATTCCTGGACCGTCCGCGGACTGGATTTAAAAGGCGATTGGGCCAGATCCGGCCCCCAGGCCTTAGCTTGCCTACCCATGGCTTAGAGAGGAACTGCAAGGTTTGCAGGACTGCAGGGGGCAGAACTGAGGAGGAGAGTAGGGCATCAGAGAACAGCCCAGGACTGAGCATGTCCAGTGACTATGGAATGCTGACTGATTGCTAGGAGAGAGTGGGGCAGGACTGAAGGACTGGGGAAGTGGTGGTGGAGGGGTGGAATAGAATGGGGTGTCCGGAATCCTGAACCAAACTCCATGCGGCAATGTTCTGCTGAAAATCTCACTTGATGTTGTTTTTGCGTTTTGATCTTCTTAGAAAAAAATGGGAAGAGAACCATGAACAAACATATTCTCGTTTGCCTTTTGAAAATCTCTCTCGTGTGATTAGCTGCTCAGAAAGAAGTTCGAAATCCTCAGATACAAAGGTTACTCCAGCTGCAGATTTGGATTACATATGTCAACGTTTTGAGATATAACCCATTTCGGTTGTGTACACATCCCTGACTCACTGGTTGCTGAGCAGTGGAAGTGTGCTGCCGGGTAACAGTGCGAGCAGAGAAAATGAACGATACTGTTATTACATAAAATCATCTCCCACCCACTGAACTGACTCATCAGAGCGTCACCGAGTAGGTTTTTGCATCCGTATCAAAACATGACACAGTAATCCGTTCTTTCCTTTTCCCCATAACATGATATAGCATTACTCCTTAATTCAGTGTGGGATAATGATTATAATTTTATTTCCTGTAATAAAATACTGTCAGCATGTCAAGGGGTGGAAGAAGTGGGGTGGACTTTTTAACCTCACCGAGAGGCAACACAAGCCATTCATCTGGAATGTGGGTTTGAATCTTGCAGTCCTGCCAAGAGAGGAGGAACTAGGGGATGAAGAAGAAAAGGGTGCAGCAGTAAACACAGGTAGCAATAAGAGAGGAAAGCCTCCAAACCGTATGCTTTTGAATTATGGTGCTGGAGGAGACTCTTGAGAGTCCCATGGACTGCAAGAAGATCAAATGCATCAATTCTTAAGGAAATCAGCCCTGAGTGATCACTGGAAGGACAGATCGTGAAGCTGAGGCTCCAATACTTTGGTCACCTCATGAGAAGAGAAGACTCCCTGGAAAAGACCCTGATGTTGGGAAAGATGGAGGGCACAAGGAGAAGGGGATGACAGAGGACGAGATGGCTGGACAGTGTTCTTGAAGCTACCAGCATGAGTTTGACCAAACTGCGGGAGGCAGTGGAAGACTGGAGTGCCTGGCGTGTTCTGGTCCACGGGGTCACGAAGAGTCGGACACGCCAAATGACTAAACAACAACTTTGAGGCTTTACCAGAGTAGCTGAGGAAGCATCAGGAACAGTCCTTTATTGCTCTTTAGGGAGAGGTCATAGTTCAAAAGAGAGTTTATTTGTGAGATTAAAGGTAAAGGTACCCCTGCCCGTACGGGCCAGTCTTGTCAGACTCTAGGGTTGTGCGCCCATCTCACTCAAGAGGCTGGGGCCCAGCGCTGTCCGCAGACACTTCTGGGTCACGTGGCCAGCGTGACAAGCTGCATCTGGCGAGCCAGCGCAGCACACGGAATGCCGTTTACCTTCCCACTGGTAAGCGGTCCCTATTTATCTACTTGCACCCGTAGGTGCTTTCGAACTGCTAGGTTGGCAGGCGCTGGGACCGAACGACGGGAGCGCACATCGCCACGGGGATTCGAACCGCTGACCATGTGATCGGCAGGTCCTAGGCACTGAGTTTTTACCCACAGTGCCACTCGCGTCCTTTTGTGAGATTACCTTACCCCATATATGGCCATTTTTCTGCTTGGATCTGTTGCCACATAATACTCGTTCTGCATTTGTAAGAAATCAGTCTTTCAGTGTGGCAGCACCTACCCCTTTGGAACTCCCTGCCTCTTGACACTAGGCAGGCACCTTCACTGCACCCTTTTCAATGCGGGCTAAAACCTATTTGATTTAGAGAAGCCTTCCCAGATGTATAGAATGTTGACATGTGCTTCAACCTTATTTTTTAGCTTATTGTTCATTTAAGAAAAAAGTAGTGTTTCACATAGCTGTTTAACTTTTTTTACTGATATTTTTTATTGTTTTATTGGTGTGGCTTTTTTTGCAAACTGCTTTGAGAGGTTGTTTAAATGTAAGTTTCCTTGAGGAGGAATATGCCAGCTCTTGGCAAAGTACCAGGCAGGCATTTAAAAGGCTGAGCAAAGTGTGGGATACAAGCAGGAAGAGCTTTGTAAAGCCAGTGATATAGTTTATTTTTAGGTGAGGCAGGAAAATTTCAGGAACAATGCCAATGCAGGCAGGTTTTCTCTGATACAGAGGGACAATTGAACCTTGCTCTGCAGTTCAGGGAATGCTTTGTGAATCGAAAAGCTTAACTCCAACCCAAAAATGCTTTATAAGCTGTGAGGGCAGAATAATTTAACTGAGCTTCCTTCTGCCTTGAGTTTGTATAGCATAACTAATGTAAAGCACATTAACTGGGAACTCTCTCACCTGAACGCATGCAGAGATTTTACTGTGGTGAGTGTGGTATACTATCTTATGGAGAGCAAACGTTATTCTCCTACATCCTGCATACTTGACAAAGTACCTTTATCATCCTTTCCAGTACGGAAAAGTAATTAAATGAAACAGCTTTATGCATCTGTTTGGGTGTTAACTGGAAATTTTCAGAGGAAGAGAACCAGTGTAACTAGAAGAAAGGGAAAATGCTTAATTGCCCATGGCAGAATGTAGCAATATTTGAATAGATGGGATTTTTTATCACCACTTTAAATTAAACCATATCATCCCCCGTGGCAATCCTGTATTATACATCCAAGGTGAGGAACCTGTGGCCCTCCATATGTTGTTGGACTCCAGTTCCTCTCATCTTCAGCTAGAATAGCCAAGAAGATAATAGGGGTTGTAGTTCAGCAATATCGGGCTGAACTGAGCTGATTGGGCGCCTTCTCCCTTGCACACCCAGCAGACTGCTGCGTTCTGTAGGAGTTTCTCCTGCAGGTTTCATAGATCTCAGAAGCCTGCTCTGCAGAAACTCAGAGCAGGGCTTTTAGTATGGCTGCCTCCTGTTCTGGGGAACAGCATTTCTGTTGAGATACCATAGGTGCCCGCTATCTCCACTTTCTGGAAAGTTGAAGACATTTTTGCTCTGATGGGCTTTCCCAGCTGGATAAATGGGTCACTACCACGATTACCCACTTGTTTAGTCTTGTTTTAAATGCATTTGTTGTTTTTATGTATTTAACTCTTTAATTACCTAATGTGTAAATCACTTCTGAGTTGATGGTTTAGAAGGCGATTAATATATTTTTTCTTGGTAATGTGTAGCATAATCATCTAAAGGGCCACAGGTTACATCAGTCCCAAGTTACATCAGTCACATTTTACACAGGCCAAAATGAACGATTCATCCATTGCAATGAGGTCCATAGAACTGTTGTAATTTGAAAGGTGGCATATTAATGGCACATACATTATCTAGCTCCCCCCCCCCCCACCTTTGAACTGGAAATAAGGTGTGTCAGCTGATTTTATTTCCTGCTTTTGGTTTTTTATTATTCTACTATTTTGTGTATTTTGCCATTGCTGTTAGTAGTGGCTTTGAGGTACTAGCAAGAAGGTGGGCATATAAATTTTTAAAATAAGTATCAAAAAGCAGAAACTGCCTGCAGCTGATAAAAAAAATAAGCCTGCTACTTCAGTTCAGAACAGTATAGCCAGGTTGGGCACTGCAGACTCTGAGGAGACTTCATTATTTGATAAGAGAGCATTCACATCTATTAGCACATGGAAACCGGTCTGTGTGGAAGAAAGTGTTGCTTAGCAACAGGCAAAAATTCTAAACAGTAACCTCTGTGAAAGTGATAGGTGTTGTTTGTTGAGAGGCATGTGGTGTGGAAGAGATTGGGATTTGTTAAAAAATGGAAAGGAAGCACAGGAGCAAACCTGCTTCCTTCTAAGTGAGAAGACTTCAATATATATATAAAACCCTTATGTCTATTGTATCACTTACAAGACATAGGAACAGATGGAATTATCTGCCAGCAGGATGATCTCTGCTTTTAATGAGACTTCTCAGTCTTCAATGGGAGTTGCCCCAGCAAATTTTTGTTGTCCAACCCAGGGGTTCCCAAACTGTGGACCATAGACCACCAGTGGTTTGCAAGCCTCATTCTGGTGGTCCATGTCTATGAAGAACATTCGTCGTTCTTAGATCTTGGCAGCTCACCTTGAGAGTGAGTGGGAGAGTCTGAAAGTGACAATAGGAGGAGGCACTCGAAAGAAGCAGAGAGGATTAGCAGATAAGTTACTGGAAGGCTAGAATCCAGAAGTTCAATCCTTTTTCAATTAAAAAAATCATACACCACCTAGCACAGCTATTGCTACAACAAGCAGAAAAAGAATTAACTGGTCCAAGACCATAGGCAATTTTCAAGTCATGTCCCTTGAAGTGGACCCTGCACATCCCCAAATCCTGAGGCCCATTGTAGACTCTCAAAAAATCAAGTTATAGCAAAGAGACTACTATGTGGTACTTCAGATTTAGTTTTTATAGACGTTTTTTGGAACACATTTTAAGCTGAGCAACATGGACGGTAGAAAAGCGTGCTTCCTGAACCTTTGTGCTGGCAACAAAGAAATGTCAGGTCACCTGCATGAAAAAGCACAATAATGCAGGAAACATGTTTAACTACCATCAACATATTTCAACCAATAGGAGAGAAACTTAAGCAGTGAAAACCTCTTGTAAGTGCCTGTGTTGCCCAAATGTAATGGGAAATGAAAGATACTTTTATAGTCTCTGTACACTTCCACCCCCTGGGTGTGGTTTGTATTGGGGGTGGGGTTGTACTCTACGTCTTGTTTGAATTACCGTACTTTTCTGTTTATGACTGTTTTTTTTTTACTCTAAAATAATGTTAAAAAATGGGAGTCGTCTTATACACAGGGGTCATCTTTCCACATCTTCGTAAATCTGTGTCCCCCCAAAATTGGGGTTGTGTTATACATGGGAAAATACGGTATTTCACTTCCGCTGGGGGAGATTTGTCTTTCATAACCCAATCCCTCCAAGAGCACCAGACAAGTCACACTTCAACCTTCTTGTTTTGCTTAATTGGGCAATTATCAGCTTGCATGAGCAAAATCTATTTTTTCTTTGCAACAATCTACTCCTAAGGATGTAGTCTGTGCCAGTTCAAAGGTTGCTTTTAGCATTTTCAAGAGTCCATTAGTTCTAGTAATGCGATCAATTCACATGCTGTGTAGGTCTAACAACGCTGTTAATACAAAAAAAAAAGTTCACAATCTTCATTACAGAAGCCTCTTATATCTATAACATGCAAAATGTTTTTGAATGTATTGCAGCAGATAGAAAGGCTTTGTGTTTTGAGTAAATTAATACCTGTAAGGTAACTGTAGATGCTAAACAAGATGTTCAAATGACACCTCCGTTTGCCTTTCTAAATTTGTTCACATACCAAAACTTGCATGTAATGAAAAAGGACTTGATAAGCCATTTGCTCAGTGCAGCCAGGATAACCATAGCTAGGGCATGAAAATAATTATCAAGAGGCATGGCACCAAGCACAGCTTATAGCATTATTGGAAAAACTTGCCCATAAGCTAAGACGTATAAATAGACAACATAGGTGAGATGCATGTATAGACACATGGTGTGATTTTATTGTTTTCACAAATATACCAGAACATATTCAGGCTCCACCTATACACAATTTGTGGCAGACGTGAATCAAAGTAGCATTTGACTCCATGAAATATGTCATACCCACTACCTCCAGGCTTGCTGAGAGATGATAATGAAATAATAGTCAATCAACACTTCTTCTTCAGATGTTATATTAAAGAAACTGGTCAGATCCTCTTAAAGGACCCATTCCAATAATAATTATAAGAACTGCGTTTAATTGTATTTTTTAATGTGATTTTCAACATACTTCTTAATATTTTTCCGATTCTCCTGTTTCCTGTATCCCTCTCACATATTCCCTAGTAAAATGTTCATGTTGCTGTTTATTGTTTTTATAACAATCTTTTTTAAAAAAAATAATAATAATGTAAAGACAGGTGTTAGGTGTTTGGAAGAGACTCGGTTGATGCTGCTATCAACTGTTGTTTAGTGATGCTTTGTTGTTTTGATGGATTGTGTTCTCTAAAATAAAGAGGAGTAACTGTAGGTTGTGTTCTGTATCCGTCAGATTATGTAAGCAGCAGCTCTGGCAACAGGTTGAACTTTCTGGAAGCTGGGTCCTGGCATTTTGCAGCACAATTCGAGCAGCACTGACAGGCTGCATTATTTTCAAAAGAACAGTTTTCAGCTAGGCTATGTGTTGACCTCAAGCTGCATCCAACTGGCACCCCAGAAGCTGCTGGAAAGTTATTTGATCCAGTGGAGCCTTCTGTCGGTGGAAAAGGGATGGAGGTGATCTTGGGTGGCCCTCCCTCCCTCCTGCAACTGCTGTGACACGGCCCACATTATTCCGGAGTGTTCCACACCCTATGAGCAAATTTGGGGCGGCACAGAGGAAATTGCTGGATAGCGTTGGTCTCTGTTCTGGTGAAGGCTCTGCAGGATCGAACAGCATTCAGCGAGTGGAGGGACACAACTGGATATAGTGGGTTCACTGTAGCGTTTGACCTGCAATCTTCTACTATAGCTCAAGGTAGTAAAGAAAGGTGTGTAGACTCTGCAGAATAAGGTAATGGAAGTCTGGCTTATTCCTGGCACTTAAAAAATATCATGCTGTTCTCCTAACAGACTTCTGTTAGAAGAAACCAGCTTATTACTGAAGCTCCCTTTCAAGTTCTCATTTTAATATTTTGCCAATACCTGATGTTGCATTTACTGTATTATTGTTTGTTTGAAAGTGGCACAAGGGTGCCCTCTGGTGTTCCAGAAACAAAAGTGTGGTGGTAGTGCAGAAGCTCCAAAAAGTTTTAAAAGAAATAAAGAATTGGATCTGAGCAATAAATATTATAAAATTATTCTTTGTAATACCAAAATGCATGTTAGAATCAACTAGCTCTTTAAAAAGACCCATCATGTTTCACTATTTACTTGGGCCCAGCAATGAAGATACTCTTATTGATTATTGTCCTGTAGGTCTTCATCTATTCTTCCCCTGCCAGCCCCACCAATTCCTTCCAGCGATTGCTCATTATTGATTGGCTTCATTTATGACCACCACAAATCTATTTGCTTGCTTTAGCACCCAGCGTATGAATCTCACCTCTCAAAATGGTTCCTACCAGCTTTTGACAAAGTGATACCAGAGTGGGACAAAGCAGTCAATACAGTAGTACAGGTGCTTTTATTTTTCTCCTGTGAATGTTTCCTGTGCATGAGTTTAAAACATTCAGAAAGCACAGACTGAATATCAATCTCCACATATTTTACATCACAATTCAATAACAATGTTTACAAGTTTTATATCTATGAAACACAGTGAACAAAATGGCATTAAGTTTTCTCCCCACAATCTTCCTTTGTAAACAAGTTCTTCCCCGAAGGATAGTCAATGGAATTGATGCAGACCACGGTACGAAAGAGGAATGACCCTTTAAAAACTTCTTTTAAATAAGGACTATTTATAAATACACTCTGATTCTCTCAATATACATTTACAGACCTGATCAATTTAAAAGCGATACTTACATTTCTCTTTTAAAAGAAAATGTCAAAGAGATGGACCACTATGGGGATTATTCTCCTACGCGAGGGAGGAAGCAAGCAAGCAACAGGTTTACAGGAGAGAGTTAGGAGCATCACCATTCTTCAACCTTTTCTTCTTGGACACCAATATTATGGGAGGATGGTCAGGGTCAGAAGTCATCTACTTAAATTCGAGCAAGTTGCAGTCTATCTTGTAGTACACATAGGGGTAGTATTCTTGCTGACTGAGGTTCAAACCTGGAATATCCATAGTTGCCTATAAAAGACAAGTTTATTTTTTTAAACTCAATAACTAAGAGTTTAGCAGGAGAGTTAATGGCCACATATTTTCTTTAAACACGTACAAGTACTGTTGCTTAGACTCAGACAAAAACCACCTGCAATTTATCTTTTTGGTACATTTTAAAATTTCCTTCCCACTGGGGAAGGGTCATAGCTTTGTGACAGAACATATGCTTGACAAGCAAAATTTCAAGATTTTCTCCACTTCCACACAACACAAACATTTCACTTTTAAAAAAAGTGATAGCTGGGAAACTTCAGAATTTAATGAGACTCTCAACCAGTCCCACTAGCTCCACTGAGATTGATAAATGACACCATCTGCCTCTATCAACAGAGTCTCCATGGCACCAAGTGAAGCTGAACGGGAGGTGATTGTTCCAAATCTGCCATTGTGGCACTCAAGACATTGTGATTGCTGTTTTAGTAGTTTGCACAGGGCCACCCCTTCTAGCAGGACCTAAGACTACGAGTCAACCATGTTTCTACTTTACCAACATCCGGGCAAACTTATAAACTGTCCAATCAGCACCAGCTCCCATGCTGGTAGATGTGGCTGAGCCAGATAGTGTCTCCTTGGTGTAAGAAAATTCTCAGTCAACGCAGCTTCAACAATTTGGATTGTAGGTGGACGTCGTAAAAATGCGAGTTACTTACATCAATGATTGCTGCTGCGCTGCTGTCAAGGTGCTTGTACAAGTCATACAAAACCTCTCTCAATTTCTTCATTGTTTTCTTGTTGGGCTGAAGGAGCATAGCCTGGAAGTTCACTGGCAAACCATACCTAGGGGAGCAAAGTAATTTTAAGAGCTGTTGGGGATGTGCTTCAGTTCTGAGACTTCTGGAATGCAATTGTTGTCACCATTAGTGATACAGTGAGGCAGCCAGTTCAGCTCGATCAATTGTTATTGCTGCTCTCCCCATCATGGAGGTGGGGATATGGTGATGGAATATGCATGTGCTTCATAAGCATCCGATTATTATTTTTGTTACATGATGGTTTCATGGAGTATGACAATAAGCCTTAGATGAGCAATGAACCTGACAATGTAAAATTAGCTGGGGTGGAGGGGGAATATGGGTGGAGGAGGGAGTATGGAGAGGGGCCAAAATCACCACTCCTGCCAGTTATTCTGGAAATATACTATTACAAAGGGGCAGCAAAATTCCCAAATATGTTGAGCTCTGCCATTAATGAAACTCAAGAGTCTCTGTACCAGTTGTTGCTTGCTGTATTGTTTAGAAAAACTGTCAATAAAAATCAGACATTTCAAAAGTTTTTGAATAAGCACCTGTTCACTCTTTGTGCTCAAAGCCAAATTAACAGGCAGGAGGATAAGAAAAGAGGGGAAAACAGGTATCTGAAAGGGATAACTCTCTTATTTTGGAACACTTGTCTTATTCAAAGGTTTTGGAATCATCTTTGGACCATATTGGCTGTGCGTCCTGGAAGGTCTGCTCCTTGCCTTGAAGGCTTCTCCACCTGGCCTGGGATGGCAGGGCCCTGACTGGCTACAGAAGCTGAGGCTGCTGAACAGACTTTTGGGCTGAGGTGTTGTTTGGGGGTTTTTTGCTGGGGAGGGTTGCTGTTGTTGTTTGGTATCTGTATTTCAGATCTTCTTGTGATTAATGTGGAAATTGTGCAGTTTGGTTGTGCATTTCTTAACTTTTTCTTTATTGTTTATGAATACTTAGGATATTTTTTCATGTTGTAAGACACCTTGAGAATGATTGGAACTGTGGAAAAGCAGCATACAAATAAAATCTATGTACGTATGTAATCATATTTCCTGCATTTGCTATCTCAGTTTAAGAATCAGCTGTCATAAAACTGTTATAGCGTTTTACTGCGAGTCTCCTTACTGCACTACATTGCCTCTAGCTCTTGCGAGCAGCAGCAACCAATTTGATATATGTCATGTCCCTCTGCTGAAAGAAGGCACTTTGCTCCAGTGGAGGCTCCCATTAGTGAAAAGGCGAGGGAGCGGAATTTTCATCCCTTCTGCAGCCCATTGTGCTACTGTCTGCCTCCCCAAATAGTTCCAGGGATGCCCTTAAAACATCAGCATCCAGAATAACAGCAGAAACAAAGTAGCACATCAGACTGCAGGAAAAGGGGGAGATTTGAAGACCACCTCTCTGCCTTGTGGATCATGGAAGTATCTGGAATATCACGAAAGTTTAATATTAAAATAATCTCACTGCTTGTCTGATTGCTTTAGTAAATTGGCCTTGTTCCTAGTTAATGCGTAAATAGTAATTTGGTTCAGATAACCCTGGTGTCTGTGCAAGAGAGCGCAGCTACCAAGATTCACCAGACCAAACATGTGGAATGCTAGTGATTCTTGAAGGAATGGAGCAAAAGCTCATCTATAGAGAAAAATACCTCAAAACTGATTCAACGAAGACTCTCAGCGCTTTCACATGAATCCATGCAATGAAAGCTTCACTGAAATTTACTTTCAGCCACCGTACTAGAGGCCCCTGTATTTGGAAGGGAAAAGCAAGAAGTCATTTTAAGCATCAGGAGACTTTGCACTGTATTCAAATCTGTTTTGTGTATGGCAGCGTTACTGCAGCTGCTCTGTAGAATGAACAGGCCAAAGCATGCCAAGAGGAGATAATGGAAGGATCCTTTGGCTGGGAAAACTGAGATTCTGAACATCAACATCTTGTCATTTTAAGTATTTATTTCCTGCCTTTCTATATGAAGACAGAGGAAGCTTACCTAAAACTATAAACTATCAGCAGTAATATAAAAACAGCAGAAACAAAAATACATACAGCAATTACATAAAAGACCAAGCCAAGGGTTCACCTAGTCACAGATTAAAATGATGGGGGGGACAGACCATCTTCACCTGGCATCAAAAATACATAGGACAAGTGTTTTTTTTCTGGGGGGGACAAGGGGGTACACATACCCCTAAACATTTTGTGAATCTAAGTTTGGCCTCATTGAGAGGCAGAATTTCAATATGAGTCGGAAAATGAGAGTAGCCCTAAACATTTTTTTAAAAGAAAAAAAGCACTGCGTAGGTAAAGGTAAAGGTAAAGGGACCCCTGACTGTTAGGCCCAGTCGTGGCTGACTCTGGGGTTGCAGCGCTCATCTCGCTTTACTAGCCGAGGCAGCCGGCCTACAGCTTCCGGGTCAGGTGGCCAGCATGACTAAGCCGCTTCTGGCGAACCAGAGCAGCGCACGGAAACGCCGTTTAGCTTCCCGCTGGAGCGGTACCTATTTATCTACTTGCACTTTGACGTGCTTTTGAACTGCTAGGTTGGCAGGAGCAGGGACCGAGCAACGGGAGCTCACCCTGTTGTGGGGATTCGACCTTCTGACTGGCAAACCCTAGGCTCAGTGGTTTAGACCACAGCGCCTCCCGCGTCCCTTTTACTGCATAGGACAGTATCCAAGGCTGCAGTTGCACTTGGAACAATGCATTTCAATGGACTCAGTGGTGCTTCCTCTCCTGCCTTCATCAGCACCCTCCTCTCAAAACCAGCTCTGGGGGGTTGGGGGAAACTCTGGGGCAGATCTGGAGAGCTTCCAATGATGATCTTACTGGATAGGCAGGTTCATATGGAGGGAACCAGCTTTTAAAAAGTCATGAAATTATTCAGAAAAATGTAGACAGAAAGAAAACGGAACAAGCTTATCCACTGGCATGGATCTTTGTCTTTCAGAAATTACACAGGGCACCTCCAGTAGGAGATGTATGTAATGCATTCAGACCCACAGAAATGGTAGCAATCTGCAATACACTGGGCACTGCACAGAAACATCTGAGAGCTTACTTGCAGGAAGGGACCCACACAACAAATTCTCCTTCTGTGGAGGTAATGGGCACTGGGTGGGAGCTGAGTTGTCTCACAGCCTTTGCGGACGGTTCTAGGGCCCTGACATATCCCAATGCCATCTAGAAAACTAAATAGCCAAACAGTGGAAAGCGTAGCCCAAACTGTAACCTACAATTACTAATAACAGCTTTCATACTGTCAAAGGCTGCTTTGCTCGCTCTGCATTTACTGCAATGTTTCTTATATCAATGAATTAGTCTCAACAGTCCCTAAAGGCAGATGTAGGGAAGGAAAAACTATTTGGGGGGGGGGTGTTGAAGAATTATCTTCAAATGTATTTAACACACATTGAACTTACAAACTGTTTCTTCTTATCAGTAGACAGCCTGTTCATTTCTTCCTTGTCTGCCTTCATCTCTTCTTCATTATACTGAAAGTCGCGGACCATAAACCTGCATCGGGAGACCAGCGGACCATTTTAGGTTGCTTTACAATTGCTTTTTTGCAGAAAAACAACCTGGGAGGAGGACCACTTACTTGTTTTCCCTGGCTTTGTGCCTGAACTCATCCACGGCCTTCCTGAACAAGGTGACATTACAGAGATAACTATCCTGGTCCTCCGAAAGAACACTGCAAAGAATGAAAGACACCGGGGAGTACAGGTCAAAAAATAAAGGAACAGACATACGGCAATCAAAACTGTAACCTGTAACCAAGACCAGCAAAAACAGCTTATGTGCTGTTGCTGCTGCTGCACAGTTGTACTGCTTCCGATTACAGAGCTAGGCTTACAGATGGTGTACCTCTATTAGAGGAGTAATTGCAGCTCACCTTTGCCACCCTCCACAGGAGAAGTGCTCGAGTCACATTTCACATTCAAAGCGTTGTCCTTTCTGAGCAAAGCTAGCTGCATTAAACCCGCTGAGTGCAATTTAAGTGTTCTCTCAGAAAATGACCTCAAATTTGCAACACTACTTAACAGCTTTCAGTAGCTTTCCCAATCTTGCCTGCTTAGTGAAGTGAATGGAGCATTAGAACTGAAGAACAGATACTGCTTCAGAGGAGGGGCGAGAATGAGAGTTGCACCCGCCCTTGCCCCATAAAACGAATTCTGAGCAAGCCAAAGGTTCCTCTAATGCAGTTGGCCCAGTAGAAGATTACTGGACTTTCAACCTTCAAGTCCAAACGACAAAAATATGCTTTTTTGAACATCACCTCTCCTAACAATTGTACCATGTGGTTGGGCTGTGGCCAACAGTACAGCTGGCTGCACACATTACTGGGCGTTACTGGAACCAGACTCAGTATAAGGTGGCACTTGTATTCATTGTTCAGGAATGCAGTTTCTGGGGAAACGGATTCAAAGACTCAAATCACAAGGTGATGAAAGAATTCTAAAAGAGAACTAACTTTTTTTTGGGGGGGGGGGTGATATAGTACTGGGCAAACCAAGTCTCCAAAAGCTGTTTCTCCTTTTTTTGGAGTACATCAGCCTATTTTCAACTGTGTTCCTAAGTAAATGGAATCAAACTTACTTGCTGGATCGTGGAACTATCATATCCGTTAAAGTTTCATACTGCTTCATCCAGTCATTATAATTTATCCTAAGGATAGAAAAGTTAAGCATTAGTTGCCTTAACCAAAATCCCTGGGGAAGGGAGCACAAAGTTCTTTTTGACACTATCAGCATCACGAGTGTTTTCAGGATACACTGGATGTACACACAGGATACACCCAGGATCCAAGGAGCCGTCTGATGTGTCCTCCAGCTTTCTCCATGAATACAAAGAGGGGCTGCCTAGTTTCCTTTCCATCTACAGAAGAACTTTGCACTGCATCAGATGTTGCTCTGTCAGGTGCTAAGTCAGGAAATAGTTTTATAGCACTATTGTATGTATCTTTACTCAATTTATTCTGAACTCCAGGGATTCATTCCCAGTTGTGCGTACAGCTTAAGACTTAGACAGAGTTAAGTTCTCCAGTACAGCTTTAAGATCATACTGTTGACCCAGGACTTGCAAGGAAGTTGTTGTAATGAACAATACCTATTGCAAACTCTTGTTTTTATTGCAAAGGAAAAAGCACTCCTGGTTTTCACAGGGTAGAACACTGCATTAGAGCAGAGATCAAACTTTTAATACTTGATGTTTTTATTATGCTGCAAGCCACTCAGAGTGGCTGGGGAAACCCAGCCAGATGAATGGGATATAATAACAATAAAAACAACAGTAACAACAACAACAACAACTCAAAGTGCATATTTTTCATTGCATTTTCATGGACACTTACTTTAAAAGCAAATATGCATAGGTTTGCACTGCAAGCCCCATTCAACACCCAGAATAAAGCAGGCATGGGGTAAAATTAAATATAGAAATATGAAACTAAGTTTTTGTTGTGTATATAATTTTAGATGTACAGAATGTTCTACATAATTAAGCAAGAAGCTAAACTCAACACCTTATTCTTTAGTTTCAACTCTTTATTTAGTATTCCCAGTTTTAATTTTTTTTTAAGCTAGTAAATTTCCATGAGCTATCGGCATCCTTCGACCAACTCAGATACATCCTCAACACAATTTACTTTGACTAAAATATTATTACAAGGAATAGGCTCGTTTGCCTGGCCTGCTAGTACTTTACTAAGAATGCAGGCTAATGTAGAGAGAGTTAGGGCAGGGAAGATAAATGCAGCGATAAGAAGCAAAATGTTGACTGACTTGAGTAAATCCAATTTACAAGCTAAACACTTCAATAGGTTAGAGCAAATCAATGAGAATTTCTGAAACTTGGAGGTCAGTTTTCGCAGCTTTGCTAGATTTCTCAACTGACTTCATAAATGAACAGATTTTGCAGTGCTTGTGAAAGGGCTTCAACTTACAATGCAAACATTGAATGCTTTTGCTGATGCTGAGACGATGTAAAGACAATGTCTGTTCCTCTGTCCCTTAGAAGTGGATTGCACATTTCCACATGTGCCTTTAATTGTTCCATGGTAACATACCAGTTTCAGCAAACAAATCATTCTGTGAAAATATCCCTTCCTCTTAATACATTCTGTATGCTTGTCTTTACGTTTCAGCAAGGATTCTTTTAGGGACCAGGAGACAGACTTACTTTGGTACAACCACTAACAACGTAATCAAATATTCAGAATCAAGTACAAAGTCATCTTTCTTTACAATTTCAGCCAGACTTCTGGTTAGCAAACTTCCCCTGTTAAAGAACAAGAAGATCAAGAAATGAGTGCATAATTCTTATATTTAATTTGATCTGAATAATAAGACTTTTGGCAGCGAATAGCTACAATTTTTATAGTGCTCCTAATGTGCTATAATCAATTAGACATGCCTCAAAACCAATCAATTATTTTACTGCCAAATAGCCAAAATCTCAATCCAAGTGAGTGGATAACAAGCTTGGTAAAGTATGAAATCCCAAGTTTTCAGATAAACTTGCATGATATGCAGAGCCCACCACTTAAATTTTCTATTATAGCTGTGATGTGATAATGTTACCTGAAAACAAAGATCATGTGCTGTGATACTCAAGACTGACAAGTAACTATATGGCTGGTTGTTGTACAATTCTCTGTATGACTTCAACATGATGGCAAATATGTTTCTTCCCTCTTTTTTCAGATTTTTTTCTGAGATTGTTTCAAATGTGGCTTTAACTCCACCATAATCTTGTACAGTATGTTCAAACCCAGAGGTAGGGCAGTCTGCTAACTTAGGCCCTTACTGAGAAATGTATGAATTCAGAAATCAAAAGTCATATTGAACATATCAAATTCATCAGCCTGCTTTCAGATCACCTTACAGAAGAAGACAACTCACGCATTCTTCCTTTCCAAGTTCTGAAGGTTGCCTTTCAGGTTGTTGTATGCAGACGCCCTTGCCTTCAGGTCATTATCAATCTGAGTCACTCCCTTTAAAGGACAAAATTCAGAAGCAAAACTATATCAGTGTTTTCTAAGAAGCATTTAAATACTGCATTAGACTTTTCTATAAAAATGACAATTATGTGCAAATGAATATCAGGCTAGGAAAATAAGACAACATTCACTGGCCAGCATTCCAGCTGTTACCCTCCAGATGTTTTGGACTAGAGTTTCCATAAGCCCTTGGAGGACACCAGAATGAAGAAGGCCGCAGATTATCACTTACACACAGTTTCTTAAAGAAGTTTACTATATTAGTAAACTGAGTTCGAAAAATCTGTAATTGCCTTAAAAAGGATTACGACTTGGAATCCCCTTTTTATGAACTTTTTTAAAAGACAGAAAATTATTCTCAGAAGTAATGAAATAGCATTATTTTGTAGCATATATGACCCATTTAAACGGAGCTTACACTTGGCTAGAACAGTCACTGAAGTTGCTAATGATGTGGGGGTGGGATCCAGAAACATACTTGAGGCTTACCCCAGGGCCTCCACACACCCAGTGGAATTCAAATTCCTTTCCCTTTGGACATTTAACTCCTCTCTGTTTTAAGTGCACCTTAAGAGGTACTGTTGCCCTAGACTCCCAGTTTTTTTTCTGGCAGCCTGTGGGTCTCAACCATAGAGTTTTCCATCAAAGATTATTTTTGTAAATTTATTTTTAATTTATTTTTTTAATTCTAACTAGGTCTGGTCTTGGATCCTTTCTGGAAAACCCATGTGGATTTTCAGCCTTGAAACAACTTTTTTCCTCAGTTGTTCCAATAGAATAGTTTCAAAATCACAGGGCTATATCCAATGCTCATCCTACTCAGAGTAGTCCCAGTTAAAATAATAGCCATGGCTAACTCCAGTCTTAATTGGTCCTACTCTCTGTAAAATAGGGGGATACCACCCACTGTGGCCCATTTAGCACATCACAGCAAACAATTAATGGTTTACTGTGAACTTGGGTGGCAGTTCCTGCTTCAACCTTAACACAGAAGGACTACAGAAGCTTGTTCAAGGAAGTATGCCTGATTTGAACATCTAGGAGATAAAAGTGGTATTTAGGAGCATCTACTGAAAGATCTGGTAGTTAATGAATTGCTGCTCAAGTAAACAGCGCTCATGGTGAAAGGGAAAGGCATCACCCAAGAGTTTTATGAAGGACTGGAAACAAAACTGATCACAGAGCTGGCAGGAAGGGACTATTTACTTCCTTTTACAATACAGAATAGTTCTTGTTCCCATACTTATGTGAAGCTATGAAATATTTGGGGAATTACTGCAGGGAATTGCCAAGAGGCCAACTAGAAGAAAAGCAATGATTTGGCTGTGGTGACCACCCAGGAAAGGCTACAACTGCACGCCTCACTATCCACAAATGGCACTTTAGTTGGCTTTATCTTCCCTTTCCTCTTTAGCACAATGGCACCATTCATCATTGGCGATGATTTATTTAGACAGTTAATCTACCAGCTATTTCACTAAGCAAGATGAATCTCTTCCTAGAGAGCAGTCGCCAGCCGCCCTGCAGCTGGAAAAAGAGCTTCCCTTCTTTGAGCTATTCCCTAATTAGAAGCTATTCCCATCCATTCCCAAATATCTATAGGAGAAACAAGCAGGGCAGTGGGGATGGGAAGAAAAAGAAAAGGCTTGGGTTTTTGTCAAGGGCAAATGCCGTATAGAGGAGTCTTAGTCACAATTAGTTCGGTTAGGAAACAGGATTGCTACATCCTGCCAGTTTGGAGAGAAGGCATAAGTTGTAGGAGAGAACAAGCCTTTGAGTTAGGACTGTGGTGCAAGGCTGCACAGACAGACAAGAAAATTAGATCAATAATCTTTTGGACAAGATAACCCACACTTGCCAGTGTAGGACTAAGCCTTCATAAATGGGCAAACTATAAACGAATACAAATTTATGGTGTTGCAGGTTTGCACTGAACAAGACAAACATGGCAAATCTGGAACTATACTTGATAATCTGCTAACGATGATAGGTCTTTACTTGGATTTTGTTATTTTAACCATGGGCAACTGTGCCTATTTTATAGCTTTGTTTCCATTCTGTATTCCTTCCTCTGAAATGTCTGATCAATACCAATTTTGTCACTTACAAGTATTCAATACTGTAAGATGCCCAACTGGGTTGCATATCTATATTTTATTAACCATATTTATATTTCCAGAGAATGCAAGACCCTGATGAGAGGTTAGTCTACTACCGGACCTTTTCCAGGTTCCCCCCTTTCTTAATGTTAATAGGAGGCAATTTTCCATTTCCTAAAACCTCAGGTCAATGTTTTCATTGATCTGCCTGATAAATCACTGTATGCTTTTTTGCACCACAGAAGCTTTCTGCACTTGTTCGTCACTTTGGGGATTTTTGATGGTTTCTTCTTTTTTTAAAAAAGAACATCAAAGAGACTAAAAAGCAGAAGCAATTTTTACCACACCCTGGTGCATGTACCACAGAGATTATAACACAAGTTTCATACCTCTCTGGATAGTATAAACCTACCTTGGCAATTATTTCTGAAATATTCTTCAGAGACTGCTTGATTGGATACTTTGCCATGTCCCACTGGAACCTTGTTATGTAGGTGACCAAATCAACTGTGAACACAATGATTGAATATTGGTATTGGCAAACTGAGCACAAACTTGTGCTTTGTGAGGTGTTCTGGCTCCCGGCCGATTTATGGGCACAATTTAAAATTCAGGTTTAACCTCAAAAGCTCTGAACTTGGCCAAGGCTATCTGAAAGACCATCTTCACCTCTATGTACCTACTCAGACCTCAAGTTCCTCTTCAGAGACCCAGCTCTGGCTGCCCCCACTGAATGAAGTGTGGTGAGTCACTGCTGGGAGAGTGGCGTCTCAGTTATGGAACAGCCTGGCTTCATATTTCTTATCCTTAAGAAGACCTTTCTGCTCACTTTTAAATCATTTTAGTAATCTGGCCCAATCTGTTTTTAACTTTAGGTGGGTGGAGTTCCGTTTAGTTTATTTATCTAGGGTTCCCATCTTTTAAAAATGGCTATGTTTACTTGGAATTTCAGTTGCTTTTTTACACAACTATTTTAAGCCAGCCAGAGAACTTTACGTTATGGGATGGCGCACAACCTGCATGAATGAATAAATTCACCTACCAAGCAATGCTCCTGGAGACTTTATATAGATGTTTGCCTTTTAAAACACAGGAAAGATTATATGTAGTGTAAGAAAGTTTAGAAGCCATTGCAGCAAGGCCATATTAAAAGGTATGCTGTTTGGGATGTTTCTTTTCATATATGAATTTTGTGCACATACATCATTAGAGTGGATCAGAAACAATAAGAGGATGGACCCCCATTACCTTTAGTTGCTGAGAGGGGGGCATTTTGACAGGGCATTGTTGTGACAGTACTACAGGAGCAGAAGTGGCCCCCACCAGACAATTTCTTTCAACGTAATTAAAAATACTGGATTGCTGTGTTCTATTTATTCAGGTCACCTAATGATAACCTAGATTTACAGGTGGTAACCAATTATAAAAAGCTGCTCTGGGACAGCTTAACACTTATTTTGGCCAGCCGTGATACACTGGTTTAGGGGCGATGAAACGCTTGTTGGAACGGGGTTGAGGAACTTGCAGCCTTCCAGAGATTGTTGGACGTCAGCCTCAATCATTGGCCAAGCTAGCTGGGACTTGCTGGGAGCTTGATTTCAACATCTGGAGGGCCACAGATTCCCCAACCCTCTTTCAGAAGTTACTTTAGTAAACTCTGAGGGCATATTACACACATCACATCAATTTTTTCACTGGTATTCAGAAATGGCACCCCTACTCTTACAAAAGCATCTGTGGTGTCACTTTTTAAAAGGACTGCAAGGGAAAAAATGGATCAGCATTCCAACAGGGCATCTTTCACACTATTCTTTGGGTATGACAGTATTTTTCATTTCTTTCTGATACTATAGACTCAGGGTGATAGCCAACTAAGTTGCACTGAGATCAAACCTATTGAAAACAACATACCTAAGTATCTTGCCCTTGTTCTCAGTTGGGGCTACTTTGAATATGCCTATTATTAGATATCACACTCAAAGATTTAATGGACAAGGTCAGTATCATCATAATTATTTGTATGTCTTTTTAATGCAATGAACATATCTATCTATTTCAAGAATGTTTAAATTAGCATACATGAAAAGCTTGTGCTTAACGTAACTAAGGAGAAGACACTGATCACATAAAAATCTAGAATTATGAACAAGGTAGGGAAAGGAGAACTGCAGCTGAAGAGCACACTTCCTTTTAGATATTCGATTTATAGGTTGGTTTCTAGGTTTTCTGCTTGCTTTGAATTTTTGCGATCACTTGTGTTGCAGAAAATGCTTTCCTATGACTCATATGCATCGCTTCTGAATTTATGCTCAAACCATCATCTTTCTCAGTAAGCTAACATTTACCTCCATTGGCCAGAAGGTTTTCCTGAACTTTATCTTTACTGTCTTCCAGCACATCAGCCATATACTGTGCCACCTTCTTGACAACACTGAAGAGAAGAGAAAAATTAAGATAAAATTAAGATCCTATTCGTCTTTCTGTCTGTGGACAGAACTTGGGGGCTGCATCAAATGAGACTCACAATTATGTCACAATTGATTTCACAGAACTGTTTCAAACTGACAACAAATTGTCCCCCATGATACACTCCAAAATGCTGCTCATGAAATTTGTTATGGTTTAAGATCTGTTCTTTGCTCTTCAAAAGCTATGTGTCATTTAAGACTGGGCACTTTCTCTGATTTTTGTCAGTTTTACTCAATTCAAAGAATTTTTCATTGCTTTCTGTTAGGCCAATATCTAAAAATCGCTCCCGTGTCAGGCGATAAAGTGCACTAGTTAACTCTAGTATCCGAGGCAGTATGTCTCTGAAGATCAGTTGCTGGGGATCTTTTTTAAAAAACTGAATTTATATGGGATGTGGGTGGTGCTGTGGGTTAAACCACAGCGCCTAGGGCTTGCCGATCAGAAGGTCGGTGTTTCTAATCCCCGTGACGGGGTGAGCTCCAGTTGCTCAGTCCCTGCTCCTGCCAACCAAGCACTTTGAAAGCACGTCAAAGTGCAAGTAGATAAATAGGTACCACTCTGGCGGGAAGGTAAACGGTGTTTCCGTGTGCTGCTCTGGTTCTCCAGAAGCGGCTTAGTCATGCTGGCCACATGACCCAGAAGCTGTATGCCGGCTCCCTCGGCCAATAAAGCGAGATGAGCGCCACAACCCCAGAGTCGGCCACAACTGGACCTAATGGTCAGGGGTCCCTTTACTTTAAAAAATAAAAATAAAAAAAAGAATTTATATACTGCCCTATACCCAGGGGTCTCAGGGCGGTTCAGAAAATAGGAGGAGTGCTATTGCACTCCTGCTTCTTCTCTTTGTACCTGTTTGGCTACCGTGAGAACAGAATCCTGAACTGGATGGGCCTTTCATCTGATCCAGCAGGGCTCTTATGTTCTTAGAGATCATTTTAGCAATGCAGACAGTCAAAGCACAATCACACGTTCCAAAACATGGCAAAACTGCAAGTACTGAAGACTAACACATTGGGTTGGTTCACAAGTAGCATTCCAGAGCCTCCAGATGATCCTTGTTTTCACCTGTTACCTTCCCTAGCAAAGCAGGATTGGAATTCCATACCTAGTTTGGAGGGCAAACTCAAACCACTGCTTGCCAGTTTGGTTGTTTTGACTTGTTATGGTTGTCCAAACCAAGAAGTAGCTAATTAACCCAAAATATTGTTGGAGACTCAGAAATATGGCATAATAAACCATACTGTGCACGTAACCTGATTGCTGGCAACTGACAAAGTAAAGAAAATAAGACAGGGATAGCTTTATCATTACACAAACTCAGGACTGAAACCACAGTTTGGCAATAACAAGCAAGGATTGGAATGCCAAAAGCAAGCTGCAACTTACAAGCTGGCTAGCTATCCTGGCGTGTTAGGAAAAAGCAAAGCATATCCCTGGGGTTGGTCACAATACTAAATGACTCCTTCCTTGTTTAGTTTATCTGCTCACACCAGAGGAGGTACGTGGGAGCAATCAGGCTGCATGCACAGTATGGTTTATTCCACAAAGGTTCTTTGCTTTCCATTATGTGCTAACACTGACAGTCATTAAGCTGGTTGACCTAAAAACCAGACAATTAGCAGATGATACATAGGCTTCTATATTGCAACAAAACGGAAGAAACGTGAGCAGTGATATTAGGTGGATATTAAAAAGTAGTTACCTTTCCACAAATGTATCCAGTTTAGCCAGCTCATCAGACAAGCCAACTAACACATCAAGGGTACCAACCTATAAAGGAAAGAATGAGAATTATTTTAGATGTAACATATATAACAAGGTAACTGTAAGAAGGAACTATTAGACTAACAGTGCAATCCTATGCATTTTTAATCATAAAGAAGTCCCACATTAAATACAATGGGATTTATTTCCAAGTTTGCATGCATATGATTTCAGTCTAAAAATTGTCTTCCTTTTTTAAAACAACATTGCATTGAAATTTAAAGATAATAATTTTATTTATCATCTGCCTGCAACTACAATGTTAGAGATTATCCATGCCAGTACATTGGAACAGGAGTCCATGAATCTTAGTAGGGAATAGAAAATGGTTTTCTAAGTTGGTCTGACCATTTGTTCTATATCACAAGTACATTCAGCATTAGCTTGTGATACTGCATTCAGGGAGGCAACTTAAATAAAATATAATTTGGAATTTTCAAAAAACCTGACAGCCCCTTTGCTATATAGTTCCAGTGGAAGATAGGAGCATGCACTCCACAAATTCACAAGTTAGGTAAATGATTTACAATTACGGTACTTCATTTAGTAAGCAAAGTAACATTAGCAAGCAAATATGATTTGGCAATAGGAGTGTGCTGTGTTTGTACCATCATGTCTCATTTCCCCTAAACTTAAGGTGCAAACAGTTTGAACACAAAACCATGGGTATACCTTTAAATCTGGAATGTTAAACTTTGCATTGGTAGAAAGGTTGTTATTTTTTATGGTTGCAGCACACAGCTTCTCCCATGTCTGCTGACATGTTTTTTCCCCAGGAGCAGAAATCAGCCAGAACTCCGTCATTTTTGCCACTTTATTGCGACGCTGATGATTTTGAAAGATAGAGGTAAAACACTGGGGAAGCGAAAGACAGGAAAAGAAACATTTAAATAACAATAGAGAACAAGGTCCTTTCAGAATATATAACTTCATTTCTGTTCCATCTCTGGGCCACCGGTGTGGCACACTGTTCTATACTGCCCTCCCGGCATACATTTTAACACTTACTTAAAAGCATTTCTAAACCACTTCATATTTTTAAAGTCTCTAAGCAGTGTGCCTTATATACAATAGTGAAACAATATCCATTAAAAGAAAAATACAGCCTAAAATCAATAAAACTGCATGAAAACAAAAAGCATTTAAAACCTATTCAATGCATAATACACATAATACACATAAACCAGGGCCTAACCTGGTCAGGGAAAGCCTGTGAAAAAGATCTCTTTATTACATATAGAATTATGTGGACTTCGATTTTGGGATTAGAATTTTTGTGATGCTGAATGGTCAATTGTTTTGTAGCAAATTTCCCCCCTTCTTTACTAATATTAAGTGGTTTGTATAGGAAGCCCTGTACAAAATATTTCACTTGTGTAATGGGGCTCTTCCCCCTCCTCCTGCCCATAATCCAGAATGAGGCAGTGGGGAGGGATTGTTCCATCTGGCAAGCTGATATGCTTGTCCACATGGAATGTTAAACATCCATCAGTCATTTTATTTGTATGCCACCTTTCCAAAGTTAAAACCATGCTCAAGGCTGCTTATAACATATCGGACAACAAACATCAAAAAGTACACAAAACGGAACATTTTCCACATAAGAACCAAAATAAAAATACAGAAAATAACATTAGCAATAGCAACAACACACACCCCGCACAAAAAAACCACCTTCCTAAACAATGCCCCAGTCCAACTTAGTGCTATGTTGCCACTCCTACCATAAACAGGCAGGGGGGTTCTGAGACTGCTCTGTCCAGCTACAAGAAATCCTTAATCTGTATAATTTGAGAGCAGGGTAATTGGTTCCACAGTTAATATTGCTGCGTGTTGTATGGCGATTGTGAGCATGAAGACACTGTACACTATATGATGTTTAGATATTTTTTTTTACAAAATATATTTTCTATTGTTTCAGTTCATATAGGTAATATAACCATTTTAAAAAGGAAATACTGTTAGTATATTTATACTGGGAAGAATACAGTTTATGACGGTCACTCATCCCCCTCTCCTCAAAGTTTTGTTTCTTGATGAACCCCTAGCTTTGGCATTGCTCTGGGAGCTTGCGGGGCTGGAGGAGGGGGAAGCCCTCCGCCAGCCTTCTAACCAATTCAGAGAACAGCGGGAAAGGCGCGCTGCGACTCTCCCGCTGTCCCCTGAGTTTGCGGGGCTGGCGACGGGGAGGAGCAGGCTTCTCCCCCCGCCAGCCTTCTAACCAAGTCGGGGGACAACGGGAAAGGCGCGCTGCGCCTCTCCCGCTGTCCCCCGAGTTTGCGGGGCTGGCGACGGGGAGGAGCAGGCTTCTCCCCCCCGCCAGCCTTCTAACCAAGTCAGGCTTCTCCCCCCCAGTTTGTGGGGCTGGCAGTGAGGCTCTCCTGAAGCCTGGAGAGCGAGAGGGGTTGGTGCGCACTGACCCCTCTCGCTCTCCAGGCTTCAGCGAAAGCCTGCATTCGCCCCATAGGACGCATACACATTTCCCCTTCATTTTTGGAGGGGAAAAAGTGCGTCCTATAGGGCGAAAAATACGGTACTTGCTATATTACTGAATTGCGAAGCTGAAGTGCCACACTTTGCTTTTAGGGCTAATTAGGCTTCATGAGAACTATTAGCACATTGTACAACACTTCCACAACTGCTTAAACAACAACAATAGTAAAGTTCTACTCAAACAGTTTAATAAAATGCTAAAAATGTGAACTGAAAATGTGCACCCAAATCAAAATCCCCTTTTGTTATTCCTCACAGGACTGAAACTACATCTCTTAAGAAGTATAATTGATTCATGTCTAGCCAAAATAGAACACACAAAATTATGGCTGTTTTTTCTTGGATGAACTCTCAGGGTAACTTCAAGTGCATTCTCTGCAAAGATGTGTCATTGACAATTCATTGGATGGAGGGGTTTTTTGGGGGGGGGGAGGGGAAGAAACTACTTCAATTGTTCTTAGAGTTTGCACAATGAACTCTATTCAGAATAAGGAAGTACTGAGATTGATTTCATAGAATCATAGAATCATAGAATCATAGAGTTGGAAGAGACCACAAGGGTCATCGAGTCCAACCCCCTGCCAAGCAGGAAACACCATCAGAGCACTCCTGACATATGGTTGTCAAGCCTCTGCTTAAAGACCTCCAAAGAAGGAGACTCCACCACACTCCTTGGCAGCAAATTCCACTGTCGAACAGCTCTTACTGTCAGGAAGTTCTTCCTAATGTTTAGGTGGAATCTTCTTTCTTGTAGTTTGTATCCATTGCTCCGTGTCCGCTTCTCTGGAGCAGCAGAAAACAACCTTTCTCCCTCCTCTATGTGACATCCTTTTATATATTTGAACATGGCTATCATATCACCCCTTAACCTCCTCTTCTCCAGACATTACTTATACAGTTTGCACAGGAGAATGAAAAAAGGAAGAGAAGAAAATTCACATACCATAGCCTAGAACTTTTAAATAAGGAACTTGTGTTAAAGGTGTCAATTTCAATTGTCAACTTGCACTCTCCTGTGCTGATTAACATAGGTCTCCTAGCACCAGAGCTGTGTGAAAAAGGGTCTCTGGATCTTCTAGTCACTTCTCCCCACTCACAATCCTTGAACGTAGGGGAAGGTATAGTCTATGTATCCATTCCATTGCTTTTTACAGAAAATACTATTTAAGAATTCAATAACATATTAGATCTTCCTATCTCAATTTCCTTAGTCCTAGCAAAAGCAGCCTTGCATTTAAATAAACCAGAATAAGATATCCACACATTTAAAAATGCAAGTGGACTAAAACTAAATAGAAATAGGAATGAGTAATCTACGTATAAGAATTGGTATTTTTGAAATGAAGAGAAAAGTAATGTTTTTTTAAAGAGTGTTTATCTTTAGAGGAATCGCTAGTATTAAGGAATACCATAAAAGCAGCAGTAGTATGTTAAACTGAATAAACCCATTAATTCAGCATTCTTCCATTTGCTTACACTAAGCTTACAAGGTGGTTCAGCTATGTCTGTTCTTTATTGAGCATTTGTTTACAGGACGGTTACATGACAAGGAGAATTCATCCTAATTCACTTATGGGGTGCTTGTCTTCCTGTTAATCAGTCGTTTATCTCACTTTTCAGTGCATTTCCCTTCCATTTCCCTAACCACAGAAAATGGATTTCTTGTGCTAGAGTGACATAGCACTTTAACCGTGCAAAACTAAGTTCCTGGTATGTGCCTGAATCCATCCCTCCAAATAGTGACAGCCTGGAGGCAGTGGAACCCTATATTTGGCTAATCACTAGATAAATCTAAGGGTTAAGTTCTGATAAACCAACTCAAATTAATCTAAAGGTAAAGGGACCCCTGACCATTAGGTCCAGTCGTGGCCGACTCTGGGGTTGCGGCGCTCATCTCGCTTTATTGGCCGAGGGAGCCGGCATACAGCTTCCGGGGCACGTGGCCAGCATGACTAAGCCACTTCTGGCAAACCAGAGCAGCGCACGGAAACGCCGTTTACCTTCTCGCCAGAGCAGTACCTATTTATCTACTTGCACTTTGATGTGCTTTCAAACTGCTAGGTTGGCAGGAGCAGGGACCGAGCAACGGGAACTCACCCCGTCGCGGGGATTCGAACCGCCGACCTTCTGATCGGCAAGTCCTAGGCTCTGGGGTTTAACCCACAGCACCACCCGCGTCCCCAAATTAATCTACCTATACTGAATTTTTTAAGACAAACTGCTTTCCCTTGTGTTGCAGAACAATGCTGAAGAGAACTTACAGAAAGCAGTTCTTTTTTAAGGAGAGAGCAATCTGTTTAAGGAACAATATTAAAATATTTCAAACCAAAGACTCCCAGCCAAGGGGTGAGGAGTCTGTGGCCCTTCAGATGTTGTTAGAGTCCCCAGCCAGCATGACCAATAAGCAGGTGTCACGGGAGTTGGGCTGCAACAACATCTGGGGGACCCACCCTTGATCTAGAGGACATCTTTTCACATTGCTGTCACAAGACTCAACAACAGACAGCCTGCCAGAAAAGTATTTTTTTATATAGCTCTGATTTATTCTGGGTGACAGGAGTTGAATGAAGGAAGTCGTAAAATAACACACAAATCTGCAAGATGGTATGTTAGCATGATTTAAAGAATTGGAAGGGGAGAGGGAGAATCAGTACACTTAACTAAACTGCAATGTGACTGGATATCCAGCGCTTTGAAGGGACCCTCCACACCGAAAAAATAAAGACACGTTTCTTTGTGAAGGGCTCGTCCTCTGCTTCTGCCTTTCTCCTGTCAACGTGCGAGGAACAGATTTGCAGGATTTCGCTTGTTACTACCCCCACATGCGAAAGCTTAGGTCGGCAGCTTCGCCGTGGCGCCAGCTTTTACACGCACTGCACGATTTCAGGAAGTGGGATCTAGCCCGCAAATGACCGCCATGCCCCACTGACGCCGCTAATGCATAATAAATAATAATAATAATAATAATAATAATAATAATAATAATAATAATAATAATAATAATAATATTAAGACACCACCAATGGGAAGACCTGAGTGGGGCGCGGGGGAAGCCAGCTTGAGAGCACCCATTAAAAAACCCAGCGGTCCCCAGGAGAGAAATCCGCCCTCCGGCCACCCTCTCGGTAAGGAGAGCCAGAGGTCAGGGCGAAGGGAAGCGGGGAACCTGCCTCCTTTCCGGACGAGGCACCAGGGGCCTAGTGGCCCAGCCTGGCCGAAGGTGCTGCCGCCGGGGCCTCTCACTCACCGGCGTCTGCGGAGCGGGGCGCGAGCGGAGCGGCGGAGCTCAGGCGCGGGGGGAACCGGCGGACGCCGAAAGGGGCCCTTCCCGTCACTCCATGGCCTTCGCGGGAGCAGCGGCGCTTGTCAGCACCATCACGTGACGACCGGCGGGGAACGGATCAGCTGACCAGGCGCTTCCCGTTTGGGAGCCCAAAGCCAGCCGCAGCTACCCCGGATGGAGAGGGGCGGAGCTCCGAGAGGGAAGCCGGAGAGCGAGGGGCGGCGGGCGGGACTAAGGGTTACCTTGGAGCCGGAGCTCGGTTGGTGATTGGTGGAGAACGCTTGGGAACGACAGCGGACGGCCGCTAGGGGCGCCAGTGTCAAGGGAAGAGCCCGCGCTCTGCTCTCCCACTGTGAAGCTCAGATTTATGTGGGGACGGAGAGAAAGGTTGTTCCGCAGGTATGATTTAATTAACAGTGCAGTCCCAGCCCGGTCTACTCGGAAGTAGGTCCCGTCAAATTCAGCAGGGTTGATTCCCAGGTAAATGGGATTAGGTTGGCAGCCTAAATTATGATGGGGAGGAAGAAAATAAATAAATCAGAATTTACATATAATAATATTCGTTTCCTGGAACCAGGGCTAAGCCTCGGCATTCGTTCTGAAAGCCAGGACGATAGGATGAAGTCAGAGAGGAGAAGGCATGAAAAATTGCAGGTTGATTCTGTTAAATGAACAAATGCAGCAGCAACGTTAGAGGGCAGTACTTTAATTAGGAACATCCAGGTATTCGGGAAAGAGTAAAACATATTATTTACATTCGACCCCTGATATCTGCAGTTAGGACAGGGGAAGACTCCTGTCTAAAAATCCCTGGAGAGCTGCTACTCCCATATCATCCAGTGTAGAGTACTGAGCTAGTACTCTGAGCGCTAGTTTCACTCAGTATGAGGCGATTTTCTGATAAACTAATATTTTTCTTCTTCGAATGTGGAGTTTTCTGCATGTTATGAAGAAGGGGAGCAGGAAGGAGTTGAGCCTCGTGGAAATAACAAGCACCGCGGGTTGTAACGTTATTAAGAAAACAATGCCACCATATTAAGAGCACGTGCAAAAGGAGTTGTGTAGATTTAAAGCACAGCTCTATGCGTGTTTCCTCTAGAAGCAAGTCCCACTTCCACTGTGTAGGATGAAGCTTACTTCCCAGCAAATGTGCATAGGACTGTAACCCCAGTTTAATCATCTTGGATGAAAAACAGGTTTCACCAAGGGTTGCTGGGACAAAGAAACATCATGGTTGCTCCCCACACCATTTCATGAATTAATTACTTTGTCCCAGTAGCCCTGGTGAGACCTGGAATCTGTTTTGTGGCCTGCAGAATTTAAGCTAATGAAGTCTGCACTCCTATGCAAACTTGCAGGGATATAAGCCCCGTTGAACATAGTATGAGATACTTCTCTGAATAAACTTGGATACGATTGCACTGTAAATCTGCAAAGTGCCTCCCCTCCAACGTTATCCAGGAGCTCAGGAAAACTAAGGAGGTTGGTCACACATTTATGACCTAGGCTCCTTTGGGCGTGGGGATGGCGAGAGTGAGAATGGGGAGGGCCTGAACTGGCCCTACAGCCAGCACTTGACAGTATTGGGCCCAATCAGTACACAAGTTGCAGGTTGGCGGAGCCTGAAGCAGGCTTTTGTCTGCCTCCTGTTCTGCCCCAACCAGCATGAATGACAGGGTTGTGGATGGACTACTAGCTACACTGCTCTGTCACACTCAGCTACTGCCTAGCCATGGTTTCAAGTTGCTCTGCCAGTTGCCAGATAGGGAACAAATAAATGAAGTGTTTTTCACAAACAGAAAGAGAGGGAATCTAACAGCCATAGCAATGTGTTTGCCAATACAGGTCCAACGTCCATTTCTAGATTGTGGTAATTAACTGCAAGAACACATCAATAAACACCAGGATGAACAAGCAGAATAACAAGGCAGATATTATCCAACTCTCAAATGGAAGCCAAATGTAGTAGAAAATATAAGACATGCAAGAAATACATAGTGCTGTGAGTACAGAAAAGGTAAACAAATTTGAGTTTGCAATAAATGGGGATACCACTTCAACAGCCCCAGCTGTGATTTGCATAATCCCTACATGGATTGTGGGTGAACAACCACCATCTAAACACTGCCTGAAAGTACCTTGTACTCTAATCTTGCACCTTGATACTTAGACATTAATCCTTGAAGTTCCAATTAAGCCACAATTTTTTCTTGTGTATTGTTCTGTGCGCACAAAACTTGACAAAACTAAAGTCACATCCACACCATATGGCTTCACTCCAAAGAATCCAGGGAGCCACAGTTTATTAGTAGCTCTGTGAGGGGTAAACGACAGGAAAAAACTTAAATGTGTAGCACATTGTGGTCACTACATATGTGGAGCACAGCACATTCAGTTGCCTGCAGTGTAGCCTGGCATGACAATTAAATTGCAGGCCAATCAGTCTTCATGGTTGGTGATAACTCTGGAAAGTGTGGCAGGAGAATTAAGAGTTCTACTGTACACTCATATTCTGTTGGGTCTGCCACATTTCTAGAACTTTGTATACTGGTAAGTAATTGCTGTTGGCGAATGGGACTCAATACCAGAAAGGCACCAAGATACCTTGTGATAATTGGTGGAGTAATATCCTAATTTAGGAAGATCCTTCTTTGAATAGTACTGCAACGGCAGTAGGCCACTAACTTTCTTTGGAATACTTACATGCATATTTATCAGAGCTGCAGTATCTTGTGCTTTGTTCGCTCTTACAGAAAATGATACATTTTAATGCAGATTAAAACTCGGTTTAATTTTTAGACCTGCATTGATAAAGGTTATAAGAGAAATTGTTATGGGTCAATCAAAGTCTGCTTTTGTTGTCTGCTCAAATACATTTATACTCGGAAGTAAGTCCATGGCTTACTGGGGTTTTGAAGTCATGTCTCCCCAGTTCAAGTCTAACACTCCAGTTAGCATAGGATTTACTGTTCATACATGTGTATAGGATTACAGCCCTAGTTATAATTTTGTGCTTCACAAAAAGCAAACATTACTCAGTCCACACAGGTTCGAATCATATGTTACAGTGTGCAGCACAATGCATGTTTACTCAGAGCAGTATCATCGAGCCTTATTATTTAAATTAGGTCCTAATAGTCTGCAGATGCTTAAGACTAGTAATAATCCATTACTGCATTCCTGTTTTCAGGGAAAGTCCTCTATTACAATAACAGCAGCAGCTCCTTTCTCATGGAGTCTAGATTGGGAAGGTAGAAAAGACCATCTACTTCTTTTCCTTTCCTTTTTATCCTATCCTTCTTCCAAGGAGCACAGGTAGAATACATGGTTCTCCCCTACCTGTTTTATTCTCACCACAATCCTTGCAGCTTAGTTAGGTTGAGTGAAAGTAATTGGCCATTTTTTTGTGTCTGAGTGTCAATTTTAATTCAAATCTCTTCAGTTCTAGTCTGGGGATATGTACACATCTTGCATCTAAAGCTCCCCCCAAAGAATCCTGGGAACTGTAGCTTACCCCTCACAGAGCTACAGTTCCCAGCACCCTTAGCAAACTACAATTCCCAGGTTTTCTGGGGGGTGTACTTTAAATGCATGGTGTCTATGCAGTTTAGCACTCTGCTACAAGCTACACCTATTGAAATTTGCTCTTCTACACAACAATTAAAGCGGTAAAGTCTTGTCCCATTTTGCCTCTTACTACCTTACAGATCAATTGATGCAATCCAGAGTGCACTGTGCCACAAAAAGAATAAGTACTGTACAGTTGGGAAGGGAAACCAGATGTTCTTGGAATCCAGTTCTCATTAGTTCCAGCCAGCATGGCCAATGGTTAAGGAAAACGGGGGTTTGCATCCAATTTCATCTAGGGGCTCCATACCTGCAGGCACACCATGCTTGATAATGCTGAGGAAAGCACTTGCCAGTCTGAGTCTATTGAAAATTCCTTCCTGGCCCCAAATAAGGTAGTCAGTGAGGCACCTGTTAAGTAAGCAGAATTTTATTTGGTGCCCAACATTGAATGTCACCCAGCATCTAATTTCTGCATGTAGCAGTTTTGAAGCAAGTGGATTTAATGAATAGCTTATATTAAGGTTACCAGACGTCCCCATTTTCCGGGGACAGTCCCCACATTTACAAACCAGTCCCCAAACAAAATCCATTGAAGTTGAAAAGTGTCCCCAGATTCATTGAAAAAAATCTGGTAACCTTAGCTTATAAACAAGGGAAGGAGTCATTTCCTGAACCCAATGGGCTACCACAGCAGAGATATAAAAAGTAAACTACACCATCATTATCTTTACAAATAATCCTGAACATCCATGATTATGACTATCCTACGAAGTCAAGCGGAGGTTAGATCATTATCACTCACTTCAGAAGCATTGGCCAAGCAGGGTTGCTATACGTCCTCTTTTTCCAGGACATGCCCTCTTTTTCAGGGGAAAGATTTCTGTCCTGGCGGATTTTTTGATTTTGCTAAAATGTCCTAGTTTTTTTTCCTTTGGTACCAAACCGCTCTCTTCTTCTTCTCTCTCTCTCCTTTTCATTTTCTCCTATCCTCCTCCCTCCCTCCCTCCCTCCCTCCCTCCCTCCCTCTCTCTTTCTCTTCCTTCTACATAAAAAGCCGCCATTTTGCTTCATTGCTTTTCCTGAGCTTTTTAGTTAATTATTTTGTATGCCTTCCCACCACCCCACAGACACCCCAGAGAGGGGGAGGCAGATTTCTTTATATTTACATGTCTCTCCCCCCCCCCCCATTTTGCATGCACAAATTTTGCTGTACCCTCCCTGGCACCCTCCAATGTTGCTTCAGCGTGTGCCCTGCCCACAGCATGCCCTGGTACACGCCCGCACCCTCCCCACCCCAGGCACCAGCAAATGTGTCCTTTTTGCTCTTCAAAATACAGCAACCCTAAAGTAGTGGTGATTATGGGTATTGCCTTGCAACAATGCATGCCTAATCTAGTCAAAAGGATTCTACCCATTCTCTGTAGGTGTCTTCCCGTAAAAGAAAAAAAAGGGGGGCTGCCACCTTTTCCTGGTTCTGCCCAGTGCCTTTAATGGAAGCGTGGCTGAGGCTGATGGGACCAGGAGTCTAACAACATCTGGAGTGCCTAGGTTCTGTATTTGTGTTCAATTGCACCAGATGTGTGCGTTTGGGGGGGGTGAGAGACCTTTGTATGTGTAATAGAATGGTCAAGGGTAAAATGAATATTACATATAGATCAAGCAACAGTGTTATATATGTAAGTCAATTTTCCTTTGTTATACTTTGGTATTTACCAGCTTCTGATTAACTTCCTTCACCCATATTTGAACTAGAAAGGGGATGATCCTGTTAGTTGTAGACACTTATTTAAATTTCTCTTTTTGAAAGCCACACATTTTTTAAAAATTATATATTTTAAATTGTATATATAATTAGAAAAGGGGGCTGTTGCAGTTATAAATGGGGGTTCTTTCATTATCTTTGAAAATATTATTTCGTACCTTTTGCAAGCTGCTCTATTGACAAATTCAGTTACTATCTAAAACTTTAGCTCTTAGAAAGTTGCTTACTTTGAGGGATTCTGTTGATGATGACACAAGGTTTGATAGAATGATGGCAGGCTTAAGACAGATGGTGACTTCATAATAAGCAGTTCTAGACTTTTGAGTTTTGGAAGGGTGAACTGCTGTTTATTTCACAATGATATTTCCAGTTTTCATTGTATGTTGTGCAGCTAATAATTGCATCACACCTAACATAGCCATATATTGACTTCACAAACAGTATTTATTTTATTTGCCAAAAAAATCTCGAATACAGCAGATACTGCACTGGAGGCAGACTTAGCTTGCAGTCCCCACCATGTCTACTCAAAAGTTAAGTCCTAATGATTCCAGTGGGGCTGGATCCCAGGCACATGGAGTTAGGATTGCAGCAACCATCAGCATGGAACAGAGCCACTGAAATCAATGGGACTTGTGAGTTTAAAGTTTAATAAATCAACTCTTAAGCACAACTAAGTATGAAATAAAAATTTAGAAATATGTAAACTTACAGAAACAAAGAAGATCGTAAGCACTGACACAGGTTACTGTGAAGGTTTACCAGGGTTATACAGACTGTGATCAGGAAAAGAAATCCAGACCACAAAAGGGAAAGGTATAAATCAGTTTTATTGATTACAAGGGCAGTGCAATTTCCCACAAGGTTAGCAGACAATTCAAAACAAACACCCACATGGCTTTAATCACCACAGGGGATGGAATTATTGATCACAGGTAGTTTACTGCAACATAACTTTACAATTTCAGTAAAGGAAGGTGGCCAGTTTTCTAGTCTTCAAGTGGAAGCAAGTCTTGGACCTTTTCTAGTCTCTCCAACACAAGTTTCACCAATGGAAAAAAGGAGACTGTGCTGCTGTCTGTTTTCCAGGGAGGTCTTCTTCAAAGCCTTGTCTTCGTTTGACACAACTGGAACTATTGTTCTCACTTACTTACATTTTGCTTTCCCCTTTATCTTTATGCAAGAATTTTTCCATCTCTCGCGCTTGCAAAAATTGATAAATGACCTCATGGTACTCTTTCATTATTTCCTTGACTACATACTATAGCTGCTGCATGAATGGTGTGGTACCTGCATAAAAAGGCATTATAAGTTTCTGGGTGAATGTGGAACAAAGCCATAAACTTTAACCTATTTTACTAATACCACAAGTGGTCTGGCTTGAATATACTCACCATTGTTCCCTTGACCTTTCCTCCATATACGAAGTACTTCCTCTTAGGTTTCTTCCAAATTCTGTAAATGCTACATGACCTTTCTTAGTTTAGTTCGAAGCCTGGCTTGTCAGCATCCAATCAAGATATGATCTGCACACTCTGCCCATCTCTATACTGTTGTTAGCTGCAAGCAGAATAATAAATCATCATAGATCCAGAGGGAAAAGCCTCGCTTAGGTTAGACAACCTGGACCAGGCTTTCAAAATGCCATTGACAAGTAATGGCTTTTTTTTCCTTTTAGGGGACAGTCTCAGGCCGTGGAGAGATCCAGCACTTCCGTTGCAGGATCAAGACTTCTAGTATCAAGCAGCAGAACAAAATGTTGTTCCCTGGTTAGTTATGTAGAAGGCTTCCTTGACTACAATAGGAGACTTCTTTGAAACCTAATTAGAATGGAGGAGAGACAATTTGGAAGGGTTGCAGTGCTCTCGCGCTCTCTCTCTCTCTCTCTCTCTCTGTGTGTGTGTGTGTGTGTGTGGTTGCCATGAGTACAAGGTGCCTGCAACAGTTTTTATTATTTGCAAGTGTGCCCATGCCCCTCCCCAGACTGGTGACCTATGATATAGCTTGATAAACGGGTTGGAGAACTTGAATGCTTGCGTCCTATTTTGTGACATTTCAGTTTTCTGAATAAAGGTCTTGCTCTAATGGACTTTGAAACATAATAAACAGTGTCAATACATCTGAAAGCAACCATATAAAACAAGCATACAAACAAGATAATAAACATCTAATCATGGGCATATCCAGGATTTATGTTGGTGGGGGCAGGCTTTAAATGGGGGCGGGAAGAGCCTCAGTTAATTATTTTTTATTGGTCTTGGCCACCCCGGCCACACCCATGCATCTAACTCACCTGTTCACAATGCATCAGGAGAATCCTGAGAAGAGGAGGATTGGGACTAAAAGTCTAAGGAAAAGCGTGGCCTCATGAAGTCCAAGTCGTGAGGGAGCATGATATGCGAGACCATAGAATGTGTTCACTGCATGCTTACATGGCATAAATGTTAAGTTTAGGTGCCTTCACTTGCAATGCCCATGCTTCGTATAATAAATTTATAAACACACTACTTTTCTTAGGATGGAGCAGGGAGGGAGGGTTATCCTAAAACTTTATTGCTTTGTATTTTTTAAGAAAATTAACAGAATTATATAAGATAATTATAGCTTCCACAAATACAACAGCATAGTTCCACAAGGAGTAAACCATCTAATACTTGTGATAGCTGTCATGGGTTTCCAAATAGTGTAAACATGTTTCTAAAAGGGAATCTTATCTGTTTCTGAGAGATTATTTTTATTACTGTGATTAGACTTTCATCTTATAGTACCAAATAAGTCAGTTTAAGATTAGCTACTATTGCCAAATCACATTGAACATAAAATGTGCAGGGCCCTTCATTTCTGTTTTCACAGTTGGCAAGTTTTTCTACAGAAATAGCATTCCAAAAAATTAAAAGATTGGATTGTGCAAAACTGTTTCTTGCCGCCAACAACCTCTTTACACACATCACCAGAAACTTGCTTTTCCAGACACAGTTTAAGGAACCTGAACCAACAGGCTTTAAGCCAGTAGATAAAAATATTAATGAACCTGTGCTCTCACCTCAAGTGGAAAAATTCCCTTCTCCATTCTCAAAGAGAGCTAGTGATGTCTAGTTCTCAGCATAGGTCAACCACCAAGGGGACCAAAGCTATCTCTGTCCCATAGCTAAGCCTAAAACAAGATCAAAATGGCTCTAGATAATCAGTGTCTCCTACATGGAAGCCATAGCTGCTCTAACTGGCCCATCCCTCACACCCTGCATGCCTCCCTCTGTCTTGGACTGCTCTGACCATCCTGCCTCCTGCCTTGTGGGTGGTGCCAGCCCCCATAAATCGCTGCCCCCCTCTCCTGGGTCAGTCCCCTGGTCACCTGCTTCCACACTCTTCAGAGCCCTGCCTGTCCCTGGCAGAAACACACAGAGAATTAGGCAAGGGCCTTTACCTTTGCCAGGATTCTGCTGTAAAGTGTATCAGGTAAGGACAGGTGAAGTGACTCTGAAAAGACACAGAGTACGTTTCTCTCATCACTGAGCAGCTACTGAAAGTTCCCACATGTTAGAGGAACAGCCTAGTATGGCAGCTGAGGTTGGACCTGGGACCTGAAGTCCAAGCCCCACAACCCAAGAGGCCCTCAAATGACCACCCAGAGATTGAAATGTGAGGGCAATGACAAACAGATTCTGCATTCGCACTCTGGCTGACACAAACATGCCACAGGCTTCCAGCGTTAATACTGCTTGCTGCAGCACCTATTAAAAAAAACAACACAACAATTTTATAGCCAGGGGGCCAGTTATCTGTGCATGCATATACTGTAGTTACAGATGCTCATTTTATTAATTTTGCTTTTAAAATATTTTCCTTCACAAAATACTGCTTATTCCCAAGTAAATGTGTTCAGCATTTGGGCAGCGGAAGCAAACTCGTTTTTATTCCTTGTGGTCATGATGGTGGTATGATTTAACCTTGCTTAAAACTGCACACTGAGAAGTTCTTTAAAAAGAAAACAGGATTGACTGTTGTTGCTGCTCCATTTTGTTCAAACATATCATGAAGGTAGAGGCAGTGGTAAATTATGGAATGGGTGGTGGGGGAGTGTTATGTACTGAGTTGAATAGGATCCAAACTGCAGCAGTCTGATTGGTCCTAGAACAATAGGATCCAAACTGCAGCAGTCTGATTGGTCCTAGAACAATAGGATCCAAATTGCAGCAGTCTGATTGGTCCTAGAACAATAGGATTCAGAATGCAGCAGTCTGATTGGTCCTAGAACAATGCAGCAGTATGATTGGTTGGCAGGAACCACCCAATCATGCTCCTGATCTAAGTGAATCCACAACCTGATTGGCTTACAGTAGAATTCCAGAATTAGCCAATCATGTGCAGCCCATTGTGTAAATAATGTATATAAAGCAGATACTTTGAGGGGACATTCATTCATTCCTCCTCACCACTATGAGCTGAATAAAGAGCATGAAATCACTTTGCGACTCTGAGTATATTTCATGGAGGAAAGAGGAGAAATGTTAATTGTGTCAATTAGGTGCTTTGCGACTGGAGATCTCTGTAAAAAGCACCTAGCTGCACCACAGGAGAGGCTTTCCAGATCAGAGACCGGGAGGGGGGGGCAGTTTTCTTTCATATTTGACCCTGACACATATTTCCATACACTCTGTAGAAATTAAAGTCTCTGCCAAAGAGTGGAAACCTTCCTTGTTCCAAGTTGGCCTGTGGTTGTATAAGCACTGCTGCTGCTGTTTTCCATCTCTGCTCAAGGCAGTAATGGGAACTATGTGCATAGTTTAAATTGTAGCAGTCAAAGGCAAATATCTTGGAACTGTTTCACCAATCCTCCCTAAGTTTAGGTATTTAAACAACCTGAGCTTGGTAGCCCATAATCCTGGTTCTCGTAGGCAACCGACCATTTGGCATTATTTACGTTTTTTAAATACATGGTGATGAATGAATTCATACAAAGGGGGATACAGGCCTAGAGATTCCACTTTCGATCCTGGCGAATTCCATTCTTAAAGAATACCAATACAGACACAGCAGCTGTGGGATCCGGCTCCTTTTTCAACCGGGGCCAAACAGGGTTTCAAATGACATAAGCAGACTAAAGTTTCAAAGCAGCACATGCCTGGAAGGACATTCTATTCTGCCCAGATAATTCCTAAAATATGATCTGCAATGAATGGCTAGTCAGATGGAGTCTCTCAAGAATGCTGTGTGTTTGAGTTGATCCATTGTTTATGCAGAAATCCTCAGGCAACAAGATTACAGAGCAGCAATCCTATATCCATTCACTGGGGAGTAAGCTTTGTTGTAAACTCAGTGCGACTTACTTTTGAGCAGACATATATAGGGTTGTGCAGAAAGAAGAAACACTTTCCGCAATATGTTTCAAGGTCGTCCCTTCCCTTAGGCACAGCAAGCATCAGGTAGCAGATTCAGGAACAGGTTAGGGGGGAAGTGGCTGCAATGGCAGAATTGGTAGTGGTCTTCCTTGCATGCCCTAAGCTAGCCTACAGGTCTCAAGTTTAGTGGGGGAAGCTGCCCCATCACCAGCGCTGACATAAGGGTCAACTGCCAATTTGGTCAGCTTCTGTATGCGGAATAGTTAGGATGGAGTCCCTGTCTTTTCCTCTGCTCTGACCAATTTGCTTAGAAGTACAGTTGTACCTCAGGTTACAAACACCTCGGGTTACAGACTCCGCTATCCCAGAAGTAGTACGTCAGGTTAAGAACTTTACCTCAGGATGAGAACAGAAATCGTGCAGCAGCGACACAGCGGCAGCGGGAGGCCCCATTAGCTACAGTGGTGCCTCAGGTTAAGAACGGACCTCCAGAACAAATTAAGTTCGTAACCAGAGGTACCACTGTAAACGCCTTCTGATTCTGTGGGTTTCCCTTTCAGTAAATATGTTCAGGACTCTTAGCATAAGGATATTTCCTCACATATATGTTCACAAATAAACCTAATACTACCTCATCCACTTTACTACCTGCCACAAAAATCCGTTTTTGCACAAGACTGGGCACCTAAGAAAAAGGACACGCTAATCAGTAACCGAGGAAGTGGCAACATAAACGTCTACTGAAACCGGATTCCAACAAAAACATTGTGGGAGAAATCTGGTAGGCTGTATTTGGAGTCATTTGTTTTGATGACAGCCGTTTTCTGATATTTGAACTCTCCCTTATAAATTTATTATTAATCCTTTCCCCTCTCCTAACAGAATTGTTGTGTATTGCATTACTTTTTCATTGCCACGGGCAGCTTTGGGATCAATTTTTCAACTAATGACATTTTGTACTATAACTGAATTGCTGATTCACACAATTGCATTGAATTTTGACATGGCCAAGTCACTACAAGGCACCACCATATCCTGTATTTGTTTCTATGGTTCTTGGTGAAAAAGCTGTCTCGCATTGGGTGCCTCTGGCATGGAAAATCATGGCTTACCATAGTCTGATCACTTTTTGTCTGTGTGCACACATTTTTATAGTCTACATTCAGTACACATGGAGGTCTTGGTTCTTCTACCAGATCTACACAGTTATTGCAATTATTGAAGTTATATCCCACAACTGCAATTATTGTGTTGGAGTGAATGGGAAAGGCATGGAAAACCTCATCAACAGGATGATTTTCAAACAGATACCATGTAACTACACTCACCTTTGTTGATGGCAAGATCTAGAATACATATAGATTGAAAGCAGTTCATTAAGGAGGGCTGCGTATATATCAGACCTTTAAAGTACCGCCTCCCTGCATAGAGGAGTTAAAGTTTGTGTAGGCTGTATTATGGATGTGCTTTAGAGGCTGACTATATGAACAATTCTGCATTCTGATAAACCATTCCTTTGCACTCTAGATGGATAAGTGTGTACACTGCCTTAATTTCAAATGTCTTAAGAACTGAGGCCAAGCTACCCAACCAGGCAAACTCAATCTTTTTCTAACATCCATCTTTTCCCAGTACATCAGTATGATAATTCTAAATGCAAGACACTATAAATCAGCAGCTATTATTGGGAAAAAAATTCTCAGCCATTCTAAACAACATTAAAGCAGTAATTTTCAAACTTCATATCTGCAGGGAACCCATCCCTCTGTTGATTTGTCTGTAAAGGTGCCTCTGTGCATTTGCTATACAGTCCTTCAGCATTGTCAAAGATCCTTGTGAGTCTTCACATTCTCAGTTCGTATAGTTAGGTCTCATAGTTATGCCTCACTAAAATTGCAACGTAGAACAGATTCAACCCACCTCTCTGGTTTCACCTGGAAGGGGAAAACCCATAGAGGTGGGCAAGCTCTATTTCAAAGGTAACTTCATCTTTCAATATATATAGTAACTGATCATCCTGTACCCCTCAAAGTTTAATGTTTATGTTCACTTTAATACATTTAGAGAGGGGAAATGTTGCACTTCTGCTTAAAATACGAATTAAAAATAAATGCTAATGAATGAGCAGGAAATGTAACAACAAAGGTGCAAGCAGGTAACAATAAAAATGGAAACAGGAAAGCAGGGTGGGGGGAAACCACTATGCCAATCTGTACTTGCAAGGATTGAGCTGCAAAAAAAACAAAACTACTAAAACTGAGCACTTAAAAACAGCAGTGGGAGAGGACAATTGATAAAGCAGAGGAATGCAATGGTGCAAGGCTTTCTGCATTCTCTGGATTAATTAGGTGAAAAAATGGTATCAATTCCAGAGGAGAAAGCTAGTGTGAAAGCTAGTCTGACTTAATGTGAAAGTCACATTAATATAGCCAAAAGATAGCTAGCTTTAACATGTAGCAACAAGAAGAATTACAGTAAAAATTACTGCAACCAGAGGGTGTTTCATGTTGGCACTTAATAAAATGTACACATAAAATTATTCCGTTTAAAAATATGTTTGTCTGGCTTCCAGCTGGAAACTAATTACATGTTGAATTCTTGCCTTCTGCAGATCGAATTATGTAATCGCCTTATACTTGTACAACCGCGCAGTAAGCCATCAGTAAGTAATTGAAAAAATAAAATAAACAACTGGGTGTTGTTGTTTTTAAGCGTTTCCATCTGAGCTCATGAGCAAAGCAACAAAGCAAATTCATGAGCACAGTTGGCCTTAGTCGTGTGACATTATGGACAAAATGTACAGAAGAATTATGTGATAGCTAAGGGCTACTGTCAGTTCCAGGACCATACCTGTCCCTTTAAAACAATGGAGTAGCAAGAGAAGATGTTCCCCCTGGACCACCTGTGTCAATACCCCACCTTTGCCCACCTTCCTTTTCTGCCTGTAGTGAACCAAAACTCAGGTCCTGCATACTACAGCACTTGGGTGTGGGGATTGGTGGATTAGGAAGCACAGTAGTGTATAGTAATTCACTATATTTTGAAATTAAAGGGAAAGGCATGATCTCTGGTTCTCAGCTGGCATCTATGGTGGTGGTGTCCTTCAGAAATACGTCTAAGAGCTTGGCTTGTTCTTCTACAGTACAAATCAGGCAGGAAGCAAGAAGGCATCACATTACTAAGAAATAAATAAATCCATCTTTCAGTTAACTGTTCTGAGCTACATTGTAACCAGGGGTGCCATCTTGAATAAAATATTGTGGGGGCCCAGGTAAGTCCCACCCCACATAATCGGTCACATGATGAAGTGCGCACACACCATTTGAATGGGAATGCCCATCAATTTTGTGGTGGCCCAGCCCCCTCAAATATTTTATTGTGGGGGGCCAAAGCCCCCAGGGGCCCTAGGAGTTGGCTCCTAAGATTGCAACTCCATCAGTTTACAATCTATAGCAGGGGAATTAACATGGTGCCCTCCAGATGTTACTCAATTCCAACTTCCATAAGCCCCCAATACAACGACCAGGGATGGTGGAAGTTGTAGCCCAAAAACATTTGGAGAACTCCACGCTGGCCACCCCTCATCTTTAGTGAGTTATACTGTCATAGCAATCCTATTTCCAAAAGAGTAGCCATGTTAGTCTTCTGCAGCAAAAACTAACACATTTATTAGAGTATACACCAATAGTGTAGCCTCAGGGCTAATCAAGTGCATGAAGCCTTTCCTACCTGCTGCCATTGCTCTACCACTTTTTATGGTGGCAACCTTTTCTTCTAGACTCTGGACCTTTGGTTTCAGTCCTTCTCCCATCTCCTGCTTCCAAGGCTTCATGTACTCCCCAAGAGCCTGTGGAAGTGAGGGAAAGTACACAGACCAGCATAATACAGTGGTACCTCGGGTTACAGACTCCGCCAACCCAGTAGTACCTCGGGTTAAGAACTTTACCTCAGGATGAAAACAGAAATCGTGTGGCGACAGTGCGGCAGCAGCAGAAGGCCCCATTAGCTAAAGTGGTACCTCAGGCTAAGAACGGTTTCATGTTAAGAATGGACCGCCGGAATAAGTTTGTAATCAGTGGTACCACTATACATCCACTCACATGGCTGGCCTGCCTCCAACCTGAACCATCTCTTCACTTAATCCAGGCCAGGGATCTTTGTATGTCTTAAAGGGGGGGGGGGTGAGAAGCATGGCTGGCAGGCTGCTTTCTGATTACGGCACTCTGGACTGGGAGATTTAAAGACTCTTCCTGTTCCTTGGCAAAAAAAAAAGGCAGCAAAAGAGTTGTGCAGCTGCCCTAAAAGCATGTGTCATTTTCACAGCCCCTTTTTACTCAAGGAAAGCTTTTCTTATCACAGAGTGAGTGCATATGTGCCTGTCTCAGATGTCCCTTGCACTGGAGGTCTGCTGCCTGGGTATGGCTGCAGCCAGGAGTTGCAACTTGCTACAGGGCACTTTCCTGGCCTGAGTCCACTTTATCAGATGCAACTGATTAAGTGGAATCTAGAACATGAAAACATGCACCACAATACATGCGGCATTCTTTTTAAAGGTACCACAAGGCTCTTTGTTGCTTTTGCAACAATCATCTGAAGTAGGCCACTATATTATTTCCTTATTGCAGTTAAATAACATATTAATGCCTCCATCCATTACAACACTAGTCTCCTCCCTCTGCTCAAGATTTGTCCAGCATGTTCATTCTTCCCTCTTCCTGCCACCCGGCTGTAGTATCACATCCCTGGTTCCTCAAGTCTATAGGGAAATGGATGTATCTCCATACAGGGTGACCTGTTTCCCAGCTAGAGCAGGGTTTGCACTGTTTCTGCTGGAGATACAAGCCATACAACAAATCCAGGAAATGAAAAACCAAAACATCAGCGAGTAAACTCATACTTTTCTAATGATGCAGCAAGAAAGGCAAGTATCAAATACCATGACAAGAAGTCAGAATAAGAAGTAATAATGAATAATAAAAAGCAACATGGAACATATAGCCATAGCTGTCAAGTGTCCCTTATTTGAAGGGACAGTCCCTTATCCCAGCTGCTGTCCCTTATTGATGGATGTCCCTTAAATGTCCCTTAAATTTCAAAGGAAGCAGCTCCTCTCCCTCCCTGCCGGCCAGGGAGGCTCCAACTGTGTTGCTTGGCTGTGTTGCTCACCCAATAAGAAGTCTAAGAACGACTGGGGGGTGGAGCTTGCATGCCTCGTGCTCGTGTGTGGCTAGTTAATGCAAACTGAGGGGGGTTTTGAATGCTGACGCCATTTTGTTGCACGTGCTGCTGCAAACTTTGCAGTGCAAAGCCAGGCCGGGGAGCCATCTTAAGTTGAGGCTGCATAGGCCTTGTGGTGCATGTGATTCAGATTCTATTCAATTGAACCTCTGGTTACAAAGTTGGTTGGACATGAGTTTGACCAGACTGCAGGAGGACAGGAAGACTGGAGTGCCTGGAACAGGTGAGGCTGCAGGTCTCTTATTTTGGCTGCTGGTCCCTTATTTTCAAGGCTGCTGGTCCCTTATTTTCAAATCTGTAAGTTGACAGCTATGCATATAGCAGGCGAGGCTAGTAGTGTGTATGACAATATGTTAGGATCAATGTAATTGAGAACTAAGTCCCACTATGTCCAATGAAGCTCACTCTTAATTTATGCACAGGACTGTGATGCTACTGTCTTCAAAGTTATTTATGTAAAGGACCAGCTTTCTTCAAATTTTATGTCTGGGATTATCCTGGGGGGAAATTGTTTCAACACAACCCTTAACAATTATAAATTTGTCTTGGTTTATAGCATATTAGATTTGCTAAAGGCAGAGAAATTAGTTAACTTCTTAGAATGAATTATTCCTTTGTAGTAAATAAGTTAGCATGCCTGCCAAATAAATAAACAGTAGGTCTAATGCTGTCCCATTGATCTTTGGCTTCTTCTAAGCAGACTTGTAATCTAACGGAGATCTTTACTACCTTCTGAGTCCAAACAACATCTACAGTGTTTATAGATAGTATTACTCCCCAGGGCACTAATGCCTGAGATAACTTTGTACTTGTAGGATTCAAGTTGCTGTGGAAGATCTACATGATCTGCTTTCTCTGTTCCTCTAAAGGGTAGAAAACAGCTGCTTTTGTCTCATGCAGAAGAAAATTTCTCAAAATGTTAATAGACCACACCTGTCTGCATAAGGGTTACGAAGCAGCAGCCTCCCACTGATGTGGCAATATAACTATGTTGAAACAAGTTTTCCCATTGGCGTTGTGTTGGACTTCACCGGCACAAAAGCAGTTTAGGAGTAATCATTTGCTTTCCAGCCAGCAGTGGTAACCATGATAACTTGATTTCCCTTGCAGAGGCTCTGCTATGAGCCCCACATTGGGCAAAATATTTCTGCATTGCAGGGGGTTAGACTAGATGACTCTTGTGGTCCCTTCCAACTCTACAATTTTATGGTTCTATGATTCCAGATCAGTCATCTGGAATATTATCGTCTGACATGGTGCTGAAGTGAGCATTGTGCAAACAATTTTGATCAGTGACACTTACTGTGAATCTCAAAGAAGACAACACTCCAGCCATAGAGATATATGATATGACTATAATTAAGTTTACATATACACCTTAGCATGCTCTCTCTTTCACTCAAAAAAGTTTTCTGCTTGAACTGTCTTTCGAACTTTTGTGTGGATAAGAAACTGGGATTTAGTATCCAGCTTCAGAATTGTTTACCTGACATGGCTGTGGGATCAGATGGAATGGAAGTTAGTAGATCTCAGAGGTTCTCTACTGACTCTAATGAAAGTGTTTTTATAGCATCTCTTTTGTGGTTTAATCTCATAGCATCATCGGAGGGTGGGACCAACTCCTGAGCAAGCCCAGGATCTAAACTAAGCCCCGTGATATCTGCAAATATGCTCAGGCTTTTTTTCTTTGTACTTGCACTGTGCCACCAGGGTAGGGGGTTATGCAGGTGGTGTATATTTTAATTAATCTTTATTAAATGTTAAAACAAAAAGGAAAAAATACCACAGCTGTCAAAACATTATATACTTCAAAGAAACAAACTGACACAACATAAGATTGGCAGCCGATAAAGTACTTAAGAGAGAAAGAATAAATAAAACAAAAGTAGGTAATTATGGAAAATGAAACAGGACGCGTGTTAACTGGTGTAAATGTGGTGCAATGCCAGCATAAACACACTTTGCATAAGTCCAGGATAGGACCTTACTATTAGAAAATATTGTGTCCAAAAGGATTGGTACTTGATACATTCAATATAAGTTTTGGGAGAGGTAGGGGAACTGATTTGCCTGCCAAGAGACGAAAGGACAATATATGGCAGATAGTATCCCGCTTGACAACAGACAGTTTTGAAGAGACGGGTAATAATTTATTTATATATTTTTTACTGAGCACTGATGAGATAATTGGTTAATTTTCCACGTCACAGAGGTTATCAAATTATAATGATGTTACACCTCTTGTGTCCTTCCCAGATTCATATTTATGACCTAGAGGTAAAAATCTGTGTAACCTATAATGGGTAACCTTAAGTATACCTTGAAGTTTGTATCAAATTATTTTTGTTGGTACCTACATATGTATAAATGCAATTTGTAAAGGCAAGAACAAACTTAATTTTGCCGTTTCTCCATGGAAAGGCCCTCCATTTCAGGTAGAGAAGCTTTCAATGCATTTGCCTGTAGCACAACCTTCCTTGTTAAACATTGTCTTGAGTGTGGTCTGCAAAAGCAGGGTATTAATAGCCAGTTCATAATTGCAGAGGATTAAAACTGTTTGGCACATATTATTTTGCTCATACTAGAATCCTCTAATCCTAGAGTTGGAGAGGATCTAGTCCAACCACTTGCCAGCGTTGGAAACAACAACACCCCTGCTTAAGGACTTTTAACTTTTAACCAAGGTGAATCTGCCCCCTTACAACACGATTTGTTGCAGCAAGACAGCATGCATTGTTAGGGTGTTTTCAGGAGCCAATTCTTGGGGGCTGAAGTCCCTTCACCGCCATCCCCAATAAAATATTTGATTCCCGCCCCCAGTTGATGAGTATTGCCATTCAAATGGTGTGTGTGCACTGTGTCATGTTTCCACTTATGCATGGTGGAGCTTACCTGTTCCCCCCATATTTTATTCAATTTGGCAGCCCTGGCAGGGCTTGAGCTAGCAGTTGGGGAGTGGATGGATAACTGGCTAGCTGAAGCCCATGCAGTCCATGGCTCAAACACCCTCAGCATAGGCTGCAGTCTTCTATACCTACTGATCTGGGGCAAATCAAATTGAGCTCAAAGGGGCTTCTGAATAAACATGTGTAGAATCACACTGTTAATTGGTAGGCTTGCAGTCTGCATGACCTGGCTCCTTTGGGTTCCCCCACTTCCCTCCCTGTGATGAATGGGAAGCTGCCTACAGGAAACAAGCATTTTAAAATAGTTGTGATTTGTCAGCAGTATATTCCGCTCCCCACCCACCACAAAAAGGTTGTAGCACAGACGGTAGTTCATACGGGCTACTCTATGTCCTCATTTACTACAAAGGTATAATTCTAAGAGGTTAACTCTGTGTCTTTGAAATGCTGTAGCGTGGAGTGTTTCTATTGAGTTCTAATCAGCCAGCTATGCACTCCACAATAGGCCATGCCATTCCCCACGCCAAAAAAAATAAATAAAATTAGTCAGCATTCTTTTGCCATTGAGCACACTCAGTTCTCAGGGTTTCAACCCCACTCCAGGGTTTCCCCTTAAGGTTTTTTATTTTTTTGTACTTCTGCTAACACTGAGGCTCCCTCCAAGACAGCTGATAGTTCCCTCTTGTGCATGGATGATGCCATTTTTTTGACACAAAAGCAAGGGCGCACACACACTTGAACATCAGAAATGGAGGGATATTTCCCGTTTTGCATCCCAAATTAGTCCTGGAATGTAAGAAACAATCCCAATTTCATACTTTTAATGCAAGACGGGCGTTTTGTAATCCTGTTATTATTCCTTGTGTTACATAAATATGCACTCTGTTTTACAAATTATCAAATCTTTCAAAACACTGCTCTCTTTTTGATCTTTTATTTCATTATGTAAGTGTTTCAAGCTCCATGTGGGATGTTTAATACGGTACAGTGTGTACCAATGTCTTCTCACTGTTGTACTAAGATGACCCAAAGCTACCACACTGGGAGGTTATAACACATGCTTGTTCTCAAGTCCCTTTCTCTCCTGTTGTCAGTTCTGTAAATACTGGCAACAGTCTAGCATGTGATCTGTCAAGAAGACCATGTTGCTTATGCTAAGTAGCAGAATATATTGTGTGGGCTAACCTAGGTGTAAGCATAGGAGCTGCATGCATTAGCCTGGTGACATTTTTTTTTTTAAAGAATGAAGCAAAACAAGTTGAATGAAAAAAATCTATTTAACCCTTTCGCTTCCTGACATTTTCTGCTCAAAATCCCACTTAGCTGCTTGTGTCCCATCAGAGGGAAAGATACATGAGTGGGAAAGCTGCTTGGGTGATTTCAAGTAAATTAAGGACAGAAGGGGGAAATGCTAATCAACCCTCCACCTTCCCAGTTCTTCCTTGGTTCCTAACTGAAGCCTCTGAGATTGCTTTCCTTAAAAAATAAAGTTAGGAGACTACTTTACATGATTACAAGATTTTTGTTGGGGGGACACCGACAGGACTTTGTTTGGGGGCTGCAGAACCATCGTGATTGGTCAGTTAGTTAAGTATTTCTATTGTACTATTGCTGCCCCTCCCTGCCAACCCCCCCCCCCCGCTATGCCCATGGCTCCCATGTAACATCAAGTTTGGTCATCAGTCTATCACTGAACCTGAAAAAGATTAACATTTAAAAGACTGGAAAGCTAATTGTAAGGTTCCTTGGACAAAAAATTCAAAAGGCTGGTACGGTTTCAATCCTATGTTTACGCAGTGTGGCCTAATCCCAGGTTAGTGGGGTTAGGATTTCAGCAGTCACAAAGTTGCATTTTTTTCAATAACCAAGTTTTAGAACCAGAACTTGTTTGTTTTTCATAAGTTCCTGTCAGACTCCTTGGGAGACATACCTGCCTTTTCCTGCAATGCTTCCAGTTTAGTGTACTGAGTCAGAAGCACAGCTGAGCTGTCCTACAGACACACTGTTACTTCCATGCCATAAACTGATAAGGTACAGAAGAGTCATGAGGCGTTTTCCAGAATTCTCCTTTGACTTGTTCTGAAAGAGTTCCTATCCCCCAGTGCCTGGGAAGAATGTAAAATGCAAACAGACAGGTGAAAATATGCAGTCCTTGCCATAGATTAAAATGGTGGCAAGGTAAGTGTTTGGCAGAATGACTTAAACCAATATTAACTTGTACCCATTTGTTCCATTTGTACTAACAAAGTACATAAATGTTTACTCAGAGGTAAGCTCCACTGTATTCACTAAGGCTTACTGCCTAAGAGTGCTTAGGAATGCAGTGCTAGAAACATGAGTGTATTTCAAATATTGTGGCACACGGAAGGAAAAAGAGCTAAGTGTGAGAGCGGGTACAGAACTAAAATAAGCAGCCCATATGGATATCAAGCAAAATAAACAGCATTGCAGACTGTGGCATAAAAACAATTGTTTCTAATTAATCCCTCCAGAAGTACCTAAGGTTGGTTTTGTTGGCAGAAGAGCTCTCTTTCACACAAGAGTTTCAGGCACATAAATGCTGCATTTCCTGACAGAAGAAAGCCTTGCCCTGGAAGGATGCATCATCTCCTGGGTTTCGGCCATTGTACAGCTCTTAAAAGTGCACAGAGCCTCTGTAAATAGTATGGGTTAAAAAAAACCCCCAGCAAAGTATACTAATTAGGAAGGACAAGAGTTAATTTAAATACGTTTTAGTCTTTTAACTTTTGTAAGTTTTGGAGTAGGATTGTAAATTTCCCCCGATTTTACTGTTTGCAAACCGCTTTGATGGTTTTTTGTTTACAATCGAGCGGTGTATAAATTTTGTGAAATAAATAAGAAGCACATTCTAGATACTCTCTCAGCGCCTTTCCGTTGTGTATTACTTCATACAGTAGGCCAGACCCCAACCAGATACAGCACGCGTTTTTGTGTCTGTGTGCGCTTTTAATGCGGGCTCCGAGGTGACTGCCTTTAGTAAAGGGCGAACTTCGGCCTCCCCGGGAAGAACCACCGCCGCCTCCCCTTCCCTCTGCGCCCTGCGTATGTGGCCTGCTGCGCTCATGCGCAATGCCCTCCTAGCCCTGAGGAACTGTCACTCACGTTGGGAAGGAAGGAAACGAGTCGCAAGGAGAGAGCGAGCGCGCGCGCGCCTTCGCTCCCCCGGCGAGGAGGGCGGCGAGCAGGCGCCTCCTTCCTCGCACGCTTGTGACGCGTGGCTCCGAGCCCCGCCTATAGCCCGGCTCCTCCTATAAAAGCTCCGCCGGCGCCCCTTCTTCCTCTTCTTTTGCCATTTCCTCCTGCCTGCCTGCCTGCCTCCTCGGCGATCTTGCTTGCCGCGCCGTCTCCCGTCTTGTGTGTGTTTTATCTTTGCCCGCCCGCTTGCCTTCCTCCTCTCCTCCCGGGCTTCTGCCCCGCGCCTCCCTCGCATTTTTGCGTGCGCTCTCTCTTATTTTTTCTTAAGCCTCGGCGCAACTTTGCGCTCTTTCCTCTGGTCGCGCCGGCAGCCTATGGCCCTGGAAGGCGCCGCTGCCGCCTCCCGTATTTCTGCTGTAGGTTCCCACATCCCTCTTTAAAAATTCCGCCTAAAAAGAGAAGACGATTTACCAAATCTTTCGGGCCGTTGTCCCACGTGAGTACTTAACCTACTATATATGATTGTGATTATTTATTGGGGGAATATGTGTATTGAAAGGGGGACGCCACCCACCCTATGCAGCGCTCTACTTCCCTGCCTTGCCTTGCGCGGGGGCCTTTCCAGATCCACCTTCAGCCCCAGCGGAGGCGGGTGATGGCGGAACCGGGCGCAGGTGCCTCGGCCTTGGCCAGATCCAGAGAGGCGGGGGGACAGTCTCCTTCCTCCTCGGTCCTGGCTAGGCGGCGAGCGCCATAGATGGTGACTCCTCGGCACAAAGCTGCTCCGAAAGGAGGCGCGAGGAAAGAGCGATGTCCGTCGCGCTCTGCGCGCGCGCGCGCTGTCAGTAGGTCTGGATCCGTTGGGAGCCCAGTAAAGAAGATGCCTCCCCACCCCACCCCCATTATAGCGCGCTTCGGGGCTCTGGGGGGTTCCCATTACACCAAGCCCCGAGGCGACACTTATTCCCCCTCGAGGCGGGGAGAAGAGGAGGGAGAGAGCCGAGCTCCTGGGCGGGCCGGGGAAGAGCCAGAAGGGAGCTCCTCCGGGCGGACACCCCTCTCACGCCGGCGGCTCGCTCAGGATGGCGAGTGTGCGCTCTTCCCCGCTTCTTCCCTCAGCGCTCAGGGCGGCCAAGGAGCCCCGACCCGAGCAGGTCAGCGGTGTGCGAGAGAGAGGAGGCGCGGGGCTGAGGAGCTCCTAACATGGCGGACGCTCGCGTGCGAGGGAGGGAGGCAGGGAGGGGGCTGCCGCCCGACGGGCTTCGGCGGCCCCGTTCCCCCGCGAGTCGGGCATTTGTGGCGGCGGCGGACGGGGCCGGGAACCGAGGCGCGGGGAGCCCAGAGGACAACATGGCAGAGGGGCTCCTCGGCGGCTGTTCTAACATGGCGGATTCCTGTGGAGGGGAGTGGGAGGCTGCCACCGCCTGTGTGAGTGAGTGTGTGTATGGCTGCCTCAGAACTGGGTCAGTTCATGGTGATAAGCTGCGGGAAGCAGCAGCAGCCGTTTAACGCCCTGCCGTTGGAGATGGAGGGGGGTGGTGGAGGTAGGGGTGGGCGGCTGCTCAGGAGGCCGAAGGCTCCGCGGGGCAAGAAGCAGCGCTTGACGTGTGCGAGAGGAGGACGACGACTCTTCCTTATCCCCTCGGAGTGGCCATTGTCGCCGGCTGGTCACTTGTCACCTGCCGCCCTCTGGGGGGTGGGCAATGGTGAGTTGCCTCAGTCCCTAAAAGTGAAGCCTTCATGTGGCTCTGGGAGATCTGGCTGGGGGCATTTAGGCCTCGTGTCCATGAAGGGAGTCATTCGAAGCTGGTGACATGGCAGAGGTCGTCCTCTCCCTCCCCCCCCCTTCTTTTTCATTTGTAGGTGTGCTGTGTGTTTTATAGAATTGAGACCAGCTTTCCGGGTTGTGGTGTTGTCTGGCGCTAACCTAAGGGCTTTTCCTCCTCGTGCGCCTGGTGAGCAAGGAAGGCCACCCTTAATGCCCTCTTTGCATGGGTGCATGGTGTCAGCAAGGAGTGGCTGATGATTTTACCATGTCTGCCCTAACGTGTCTCTGAATGGGAACCAGCTGCTTTTGTCGAAGCCTGTAAGCAGTTGCCAAGCTGTATGAAGTGGTGCAGGCCACAGGAATGGAGGAACATGACAGGTGTCACTTACCTAGGATGTAGAACATCTGCCATGGTTTGCCTCAAAATGATTTTGCACCCATTGTTAGTGGCTGTACCATGTTTATTGTTGGTAACATAATTTGACACTAATATTACTGCTGCTTTCTTCAAAGATCAAATTTATCTCCATCATGGCTGGAAGAGAATTATTGGAGCTGCCCTTTTTCTTGGTGCTAAGACATGTCTTAATGCTGGTATACCAAGGAATGGGATGAAGCAAGACCTCCTGTCCTGTTCAATTGTTGCAGTTCTCCTCTGGCACATGTCTCTTAAATATTCCTACTGGTCCGACAGACGCTTGCACAATATGCACAAGAACACACATTTTTGTTTTTAAATACTCAGGAATAAACACAAACCCCTAGGTCTGTACAGGCAATCAGCATTGCAACTTTGTCCCTAAGCATGTGTGGAAGGATTTGAGAAAATCTGTCCTGATTTGAAGGTGGCAGGGTTGCAGTTTCTTGGTTCAAACCACTCTACTTGACATCATTGAGGGGGATGTGGTTTGTCGCTGGCACGTCTTGGCTTTTAGAAAGTTTGTAAAGAGTAAAGAGTTTGTAAAGAGTTGTACATATTTTTTCGTATGTCGGAGAAGTGACACAGGTGGAACTGTTTGGATATCTGACACCCATGCTCATCTGTTGGGAAAGTTGCTGTTTTTCTAGCTCAACCTACTTTGGGCGGGGGGATGAGTATCCTATGAATGCTGCTGTGAGTTCTTTGAAGAGGATACAAATGTGACAAAACATCTCCTTTTTCTTTGTGGGGAAGATAGTGGGGAAAAGCTCTTAGCTGTTGAATGGTACAGGATCATAACTTTGGCCATCTGTTAATATGGAATAATTGCTACCTCTTACTTGTCCTACAATGTTCATTTGCTTACATTTAAGCCCCATCTTTCTTCTAAGGAGCTCAAGGTGGCATACATGGTTCTCCCTCCTCCCCATTTCATCATCATCAGGAACCCTTTGAGGATGGTTAGAATGAAAGACTGTCAGAGGTCAGCCAGTAAGCTTAATGACTGAGTGAAGATTTGAACCCTGGTCTCCAGAGTTCCTCTAACGTTCTTTGAACTGGTAGTGGAAAAGTACCTTTTGTCATACCTTATCTCCCTGCTTCTTTCTGGCCAAAACAGCACAATTACTGGTTAACACAATTAATGCATTAGAACCAAGATTTAGGTGTTATGGGAACATATACTTATCGCAATGTGTTTTTCCAACATGCATGGTACAGGTCCAGTGTGTTCGCATTACAGTATATCTCAACTGCGTAGTTTCGGATGCGGCAGAAGTACAGGGAAAGGCGTGGAGTCGGGCTTTGCACGCGGGGCAGGAAAGCAAGCCTTTTGAAATGCAGAGGATCCTGTAAATATTTGGCGCCAGTATAAGGGACAGTTCAAAAGAGCGCAGGTCTCGCCAGACCAGCCTGCAGCCCCCTTTCGGAGGCAGCGCTGTCATTGGAGGCTCGGGCTAGCTGGAGCAGCTGCTGCTGCTTCAGCGTCACCATCCGCTGTGACCAAGCTGACGCGATCGTCCTCGGGGCCCCTTCCTCCTTCCCTGCATGTGCGCTGGCGACCAGCTGCGAGCGCCCTCCTGCAGCCCTGCGGCGACGGCGTCTTCGCGGAGTTGCGCCGCGAAGCATGGCGTGCTGGCAGGGGGAGGAGGGTCTTTTCCAGTCTGGACTGGTCCTGTCTAGTTCTTCGCTTCCTGCCATGGTGTGAACAATGCTGTTGCTGCTGCCGCCGCTGCCGCTGCGGTTTGCGACACGGCATCCCCCGCCCCATGCGCTTCTTCGGAGTGCGAGCCCCTCCCCTCCCTTGTCTGCCCAGCTACAGCCTCGCCAGAGAGCTGCTGCTGTCGCCCACATCAGGCGCATTGGAGTATCCCGCCCGCGGGGAAGCCCGTAGCCGCTGAGCTTTCCCTAGCACCTCCGGCAGACGTGGGAGAGAAGGCGGGCGGGAGCTACGGCGGCGGCTGGAATAAGCTGCAGGGCTTCTTGGTGGCGCACAATGGGAGCTTACTTTGGGTTGCTGATACTACCAAGGCAGTTCAGCCATGCAGATGATCGGCTACTCGGCCTCCTTTTTGGTCTCCCCCACTCCGGGGGGGGGGGGAATGTTCTGCTTTATGGCTTGAAAACGCGAAGAGCTCATCTGTGGCGAAGGAACTGCTGCTTTGCACACGCCTTAAAATGAAAAAGGCAACACAACTGTACTTGAGAAAGCGGCTCCCAGACACGTGCCTTTATTGTGTGAACTTGTTTTTGAAGCTTGTTGATTTTATTGGTATGTCTTTATAAATATGTTATGCTGTTTTATATAAACTTCTTACAGGTGTGTTGTGTTGATTAAGTTGTCTGTAAATTTTGTTAAATGGGTAGTTATGTGCATAAGCATGGAGAATAAAATAACCTGTGTTGGCAACAATAGATTTTAGTGTTTCAGGAAAGAATATCCTTTAGGAGGTAAAGGACTAATTCACAGCCATGATAGCACTGAACTTTTGCGAAGTCCTGTGGACACAGTGGAGGAATATTTATTTTAGATTATTTTAGAAGAGCTAAGTGGATAGTGCTGAACAGGGGAAGCACCCACTTAGTAAGGAACTTCATCACCACATGAACTTGTGCTAGTCTCTTCTCTCTGGTTAACTTGCTTCTTGGGGGTTATCTAATGAAAATCTCTTTGCAGAAAGAACAGGGCACAAATAAGAGAAATAGATATATTGTGACATAAATATTCAATCAGTCTCCTATTTCCAAATGTAGACAGATTTTTTAAGGTATATATGGTACAAGTGAAACAAAGTTTTGTAGCACTTTAAAGAATTAATAAATGTATTATGGGATAATAAATTGTTGAACCACCTCATCAGATGCATAGGTTTGTTAGTCTGTTGCTGTTCTGTAGAATCTTAAAGACTAACATCTTAAAGACTCTTAAAGAATCTTAAAGACTAACTCACCTGAAGCAGTTAAAATGGTAGAAATGGAGGTGAGTGAGTTTCACGGTATATTTAAAAGGTGTAAAGAATGCAAGGGAACATAAGGTGTGTTCCAATCTGATAAAGTATACACACCAGATCTGATTCAATTAGAATAGATGGATTCCACTTCCACCTCTCCCAGAGGGTATGGAGTGCACTAAACAATCAGCTGTTCCAACTTGGACCATTTTGATCCTTGTTGTGCTCCTTGGAGACATTAGGTTGAACCTTTTAAAAAGAGGTTTACAGGATGAATATATAGAATTTCTGCATAGTTTTGTGAAGTACTTGCTTTCATGTCTGGATGCCAAGCACAACCAATATAGTCCTGTCCTCATAAATGCCTGCTTCTTAGGAGAGCTGAGGAAATAAAAAACTGGACCAACACAGAATATTTTTTTTCTGCTCTGTGGAGCTAGGGTAGCCTGCTGGATTACTCATTTTTTAATAGATGAGTCCTGCAAATGTTGTATCAAGAATGGTGAGGATACTTATGCCTTTCCAGGTCTGGATTAACTGGGCCACAGTGTGGTCCTTTTGGATGAAACATGAAGAATAACTGTGAAGAAAGGATAGGAATAGAAAGATGATTGCAAGGACTCAGACTGAACAGATGCACCAGACTGCCCCTCCACCAGATGCACATTCAAAGCAGATACATTTTTTCCCCTGTGGCTGCTCATTGTCCTGCAGCACAGCTGTTCTGGAGAACAGAAGAGAAGTAGAATTGTTTCACTTGTCTGCCGATTGCCTCAGAAGGCTATTGCCATCCTTGGACAATATTGTTGTTAAGTAAAGGACTACCACTAGGACATCTATCTGGGGACCTGAAAGACTTGAATTGTGGTTTTTAGTGGGCTATACAGCTGTTGGTACAGGGACTGGGTTCTTTATTTTCCCCATTGCTGGCTACTTGCACCGACGTTGTGCTTGTCTCTGGACCTTATCCCTGATTAACTAGAACAAGATGTGCCCACAAACTAGCCTGTTGGTGGATTTAATGTGTAGTGTGAGGGTTTCCTTCAGTACTAGTTTTAAGCTTCCTTACTGCCTTTGCTCAAACTTTCATGTAGGTTTTGGGTGTTGACAGAGTATGGTAGCCCATTATGTCCCTGCTCTATAATCTTGTCCTTGAGGGATTCCTATTCCGAGCTATTGTGGGCAGGAGTTTGCGCTGTTGATCTTTCAGTCTGCCACTTTTCTCCCTGGCTCTTGCCAGAAGATTCTCTCTTTTGGACCTGAAGTTGTGCCTATAGCCTAGGTGATTGTGATTCTTGTAAGACTTTACATTTGTACATTTTAATATTTGTTTGATTAAGGCGTGAATTAGAGTGTGGTGATAATGCCAAGGTTGTGGGTTTGATCCCTGTATGGGACAGCTGCGTATTCCTGCATTGCAGCAGGTTGGACTAGATGTTCCTCAGGCTCCCTTCCCTTGATACAGTGCTACCTCGGGTTACGAACTTAATTAGTTCTGGAGGTCCATTCTTAACCTGAGGCGTGCTTTCGCTAATAGGGTTGGCACACGATTTCCGTTCTCATCCTGGGGCAAAGTTCGTAACCCGAGGTACCACTTTATAGACTTTGTACCAATGTCACTGTTCCTCTAAAATGTAGTCTAGATGCAGTTGTCAACATAGCATATGGTCTGCTGATGAAAGTGATCTGTTTACACCAAGTAATTTAATTGCTAAGGCATAGTTTTTCTCTCAGCAAGTGTTCATAAAACATATGTACACAAAAAGCCATCTAATGTCCAACTTATGTCTCAAGAAAGGTGAGCTGTTATTTGTAACTAGCTTCCTTGAAAAATGTTTCCATCAACCAGAAGTTACAAAAATAGAGGTTCTGCTAATTTAATCTACATTCTATATGATTTCTATAGGATGTACAGTATTTATCTTTCTGTCATATCATTTCCCTTGGAGAACATTACTCAGTAGCAGTTCTCCATTTTTAATAATTCAGTCTCCATTTTTAATCTAAACTTGTTCCTTCTTGTTGAACTTGGATGATGTGCAAGTGTGTTCATCACTTATCTTAATTCTTTGTTTTCATTCTTCCCTTTTTCTCGGAGCTTAAGTAGTTTCCACAGTATAGAACTCTGGTTTCCTTTTTTTATTACCTTGTTTACACAAGTGCTGGTCAGGTCTATTGTGCCACGTGAGCAGAACACACAAAACTTTCCTTATGCTTCAATACTGTAAGGGAAGTTTGATAGTGGCAACAGAGTTGGTCAGGACAGCTCTTCTGCTGATCCCCAAGGCTCCCTGAACTCGGTTTGACAACAAATGGTTGATAAGCTAAATATTTTAGTACTTAGTCAGCATGTTCATTTATGCTTCTGGCTTGTAGTTGCTATGAAACTGCTACTGCCTGGGAGCCTTCATACTGCAAGCTGAATGTTGTACAATTCTGGTGAAATTTGAATTGGCCTTCTCAGTCTGTGTTCTAACCTGAATGTATGTTTATCAATGATCTAAACATACAGCCAGCAACCATTTTAGATACGTCCCATATGTGCATGACTGTGCCAAACCTGGAAGTGACTCAAAAACATCCATGGGACGGGACAGGGCAGGGTGGGCTTATGTGGGCCCCACCAACTTGTGTGGGGGTCCAGAGTGTAACCTCTGCACAAATCCTGTACTGTATGCTAAACTTCCTGTTTTTTCTTAAGCACAATTGCTGTATTGAGATGGGTGTATTTGAAGATTGGTTTTGTAAATGCTGGACCTGCAACATTACTGTTGAATATATAATGGATATTCTCCTCCCCCCCCCCTTACAGGGCAAGCTCTCTGACCAGGTGTACAACTATCCAGAGGGATTAGGAGAAGTGCTTTATCGGGAACAGTTCGACTTCAACGCTGAGCCACCTTGGGAACCTAGCTGATGATAGTAGGGTTCCATCTCCTAACTTGTCCATGTGAGTCTTTTCCTTTATTTTTACAGCTGTGCACTTGTAAATTCATTAAGTTTTCCCTTCTGGAATTTGTTTTATGAATTGTTCCAAATGATAGGGAAATGTGTGAAAGCCTGATCTTAATTCAAGAAAAGCCGTTGGCCTTAATCTGTGTTTGTCTGAGTTTACATATCAAGACCTTAAGATGCCTTCCCTTAAATTAAAGGCATACTTTTTATAAATACTCTGTGTTCATTTGTAACCTACCTCAGTATGCTAATTGGGAGATAATGGCTGTTTAGAATAAACTTTAATCATCTTATTGATGTGTTACTAAATCACTTCAGCTTTTCACTTGTAGAGCACAGCCTCCAAGGCATGTCTTGTTAAGTGCCTCTTGCTTTCATAAGTTAGTTTTTTAACTACAGGAGATTGGTGGATTCTGTCTTGGACAAATGATTTGTACTAGTTACAGTTAAAATTATAGAGGAGAGAAATGGACGGAAGCACCCTACTATAGTTCTGTATCACCACAGCAGGAAATCTGGTTTTGCAGACTTGGTGCCTTATCAGACATCTTCTAATAATATATTCTGGTTATCATTTTTGTTGGAAGTAAAAATAATTTAGATTAAACACTACTGAAATAAAAAAACATGACTAGTTGAAGCATGTCCCATTACATAATAGACAGCATTCTTGCAAAAGAATGTACCACATACCAACCTGCTGTTGCATTTGTGTACTAATATATGAGAAGCTGCTTCAAGCAGTAATTCTATTGTATTATGGAAAGAGAAGACAGAACTCAAGCAAAATTTAGAGGATGTCACCTTAATTTTAAAAAGACTAATCTGTCAAATATACTTGAAACAAAAGTTATGCTTGCAGGTTTTGTTTTGTTTAGCTAAATTGTTGGTGTTTTGAATCAGCCTATTTGACTAGCCTGGCTGGAAGCCTAGCCTTGACCTGACTTAGATATATTGAGATTGTGGGTTCCAAACTTGTATATTTCTTCTTCTTGCATCCTCCTCCTCTTCTTTGCATGCTCATATTCCCACCATCTTTTTTCTAGTTGAAGCAAATATAATTTGCTCTGATGTCTAAATCAGGCAAACTGTGGTTTACGCAAACTGTAGTTTGGCTTTCAAATCAGAATGAGAAATTTCTGTTTGAACTTTGAGAGACCAACTATGGGTTGTACAAACATAGTGTACCAGATTTGGACATTACAGCATACTGTGCTTTGCTGAAACCTGGAAGGAAGAACTGAGTCTGCAAACTATTCTCAGCAGCCAAACTGTGACTTGCCTTTTACATTTGAAGAAGACCTATATTAATTACTTATTGTTTGATACTCTGAAATGCTTTGATAATCTGCAGAGAAATAAAGAACAGAAGGTGTGATATTTCAAATCATGCTGAAATGCACCCACATGATCCTTATTAGTAGTTAAATCCTGGCAAATTTACTATTTGTGCTGTCTCATCTGTAACTGCTGCAACTGGTTGGCTGAAGCAGTTGAAGCTTGGAAGCTGTTGTCACAAAGACTAGCAGCCTTGTCAGGCTGCGCAACCACTGAACCATGTGGTACTTTGGGTTTCCCTGGGCTCAGCTGGCTGCAGGGTAGACTGTGCTGGAAAAGGAGAGTTTGTGAATTTCTCTGTTTATGAATGCAGTTGTAATCTTGCCTTGCCTTCATAGAAGATTAATAACTTTCCTTATTTCAGTCACTGAGGATTTGGAATGTTTAATTCTTACGATACTTTGATTTGGCAGCCTTCCCTACCAGGGTTTATTAGAGTTGCATTGAAACGAGTGATTAGAACAACCCAATACACCTCAAATTTACCTTAATCTCTTGGAAGAAATAACCTACTCAAAAGAAACATGATTGACTGTATTTCCGTGTTTGTGACAGCTTTTCCTCAGTTCTTTGTATTTTCCTTGTTATAGGCAGGTCTGACATGCTGGGATCAAACTGTATGATCTTGGAGTTATTGCACTTGCACAGCTGCTCCATAGGATCAGGACATTTGTTTCTTTAGTACCACATGTAGCCTCTTGTCAAAATTAAATTGATTGATTTTTAAATCTTCTAAAGTTGGGTAGATTCTCATATTTGTCTTGCCAATAAATTGTATTGCTGATAAATGTTTGCCTGATGAATTGATGCCCATTTCATGCTGGCATTCCATACTGTTTTCCTTAGTGATTGTGTAGTGCCTAGGCACTCTTAAGCTTTTATTTTGCAATAAGACTTGTTCTGCTGTGTACAAATATTTTAGATTAATCGTAACTAGTGAACTTCATAGAAATGCTTACCACAAATATACTTACATTTGGGGTGTGCCTAAACTTGGAAGTGCCTTGACACACCCAGATTGTTCGTGTGTGAGAGAGCTGACTAATAGGCACCTTGAAGTTGTGCTATAAAATGTTTTATTGAGGAAAAAGTCAATTAGACGTTAAATATAATGGACCCTACTAGGAACAGGGTATTAATTAAAATTGGTTTGTCTGGGTATAATTTTAAAATCTTATTAAAAGTGGTCTCCACCTTCAGCTGACAGCTGTAGGAGAAAACCTGCTTGAGCTCTTGCCTCTGGGACTAAAACCTACCTTACTCTTGTCAGCATAGCTCTCTGGGACAGGCAGTTCTTCAGAGAACCTGCCTGGTGTGCACGTTTCCCCAACACCCTTTTGGAAGACAAGTGACACATAGGTGTAACCAAATGAGAGAACTGGAGTAGACTAATTGGAGGTTTGTTCTTTAGCCAGCAGACCAGAAAAGTCTGGAGAAATGTTTCTCTTACTTCCCACCCCCCATTCCTTCAACTTTGGAGCTTTAAGGGGTTTGTGTGCGTGCACGCATCAAGAACTTCAAATAGCTATTTTGCATGCTAAGTAAACACACGTTCATTGTTTAATTGAATTATTATTGGATAACATGTCAATATTACATTGGTACATTTATTTTGCATGCTAGCCTACTCCATAATTAAATGATCCCCCCTCCCCACTAAATGGCTTTAGTATTTTAAAAGTGGCTCTGACCTCTTAATGTTTGAGATTATTAAGGAGAAAAGTTAATGTAAAAGTAAAGGTTTGGCAAAATGTCTTTCTGTATGCCTACTGCTTCCCACAGATAATGAATACATTTTTTTAAATCACAAAAAGCTTTCTGCAGTGGAAAACTAGCACACGGGGTGCTAATTTGCTAGGGGCAGGGAACTTCTTTTCTGTAGAAGGCAGCATTCCCTCAGTGGTAATCTGTTGACAGCAATGGGTGGGGATAGAGCCAAAAGTGGGTGGCGGGGATTCATCCCTTTTCTGTCCCTACCTGTCTGTTTCTCCTGTTTGTTGCCCCCTCCCTGCCCCCTCAGTGTTTTCCCCCTTTTTCCCTCTGGGCTCCTTGCATGAAAATAGTCGAAGGGCTGCAGGCTGCCCACCCAATTTATAATCCAATTTTGCTGAATACCTAGCTTTGTTGTTTTGCTTTAAAATTTAAATAAGCAGCATATTTACACTACTGATAGCCCCCTGATCTCTTTGTGAGAGAGCATGGGTGGGGAAGGAGAAATGAAAAAAGGCTGTGCTGCGATTGTAATTTTTTTTATTGTCTTTTCTGTCAAACAGTTTGTTGCATAGCTTAAGGACCCGGATCTAAGGCTTTGTGGCCCATCCCTTGTGTTTCTTGGTTTATGACTGTCGGCTTTGCGGAATACGGCTGAGATGAAAGGATTTCTTGAGGATGCAAACTACTCCATTGGCTTACTGGATGAAGGAGTAAATGTTGGAGATGTCATTGACAACTGCATTTATGAACATACTGTTGTAAGTCTTCCATTTTCAGTATTTTTATTTGTATTTTTATATTGCCCAGGGAAAGTGGAGGCAAAATGTCTGGGACAGTAATTAACAAAATGGAAAATGCCCCCTATGACTGCCAGCTACTTACTGTATATCTTTGTAGTTACTGTAGTCTTTAACTGTAGTTTCACTGTTTTTCTTTTTCTTCCTAGACTGGAAACAATACTTTTTTTGTTGGTGATCTGGGAAAGTTGATTAAGCAGCACATCCACTGGCAGAATGTGATGGCACCAGTAAAGCCATTTTACAATGTAAAATGTAACTCCACTGTAGGTGTACTTGAGATAATGGCAGCTCTTGGAACTGGGTTTGCATGTTCAAGCAAAGTAAGTATTTGACATCTTACCTAAACAACTCTTCTCCAACCTGGTGCCCTGCATAGGTTTTAGACTACAGCTCCCATCAGCCAGCACAGCCGTGCTGGTGGAAGCTGTAGTCCAAAACATGGAGGGGACCACATTAGTGTAGGGTGCTCTGAACCCTAAACCTCTAGTAGAGGATGTCTATAAGAGCTTGTTCACTCCTTAAGAACAGTTTCGGAGGTTCCGCTTCATGTGCCTCTGCCGCCAGAGCTTTGGAGGTTGGCGACTAGAAATAGTCCTGGTGGTGATCCTGTTTATGGAGTACCCACCTCCTAGGCATGATGGAAGCTAGTTCATATGTCTGTGTGTGTTTATATTCTTAAAGTGGCTTACAACAGATTAGAGCAATAAAACAAACAATCCAGGAACATTCCGCTGGCTGGTTGCAAAGGTTAGAATGACCTTCCCCTCACTGCTCTGATTGTATGCCAACTAGCATTTGGAGCAGAGTGTTCATTACAGAAGATAAGGGGTGAGCAACCTCCCTGCAGTTCATTCTCAGGCCGGTGGCTGGAGCCAGCTCATCTTCCCAGTTTTATGAAGACAATTGTATTCTCTGGTACATTCAGTGGCTGGGCCTTGCCTTTTTATTCTTAATGCTTGTGCTGTTGTCTGTTTCATTTGGTGTCTTATTTTATTCTAGTGCTGTATTGGGTTTAATATTCTAAAGCTTCTGTAAACCACCCTGGATGTGTTTAAGTTGGAATTTAAACATCTTAATATTTTTTTTGGGGGGGGGGGAGGATATGGAATGCATTCTTGACCGTATCATTGCTATGCAGAGGTGTGTGATACCGCAAGCATATTATATTATTTAGGACCATAGAAAGCTACCACATACTATGCCAGACTTTCTCCAGTTAGCCCATTGTCTGCTTTGACTGACAGTAGCTCTCCAAGGTCTCTTTGTAACTTGAGATGCCAGGGATTAAACTTGGGACCTTTGTGGAAAGCATGGGCTCCACCACTGAACTGTGGTTCCTCTCTAGCCTATGAACCTTCCACATATTGAGATTTTTGTACCCAACTTTGATGCTCTCATAACTGGAGTAAATAAAAAGAATCCAAAATACCATTGTGATGTCTTAAGAACAACTAAGAATGATGTGTTTTATTAGTGTAACTTGCATAGCTTGTTTGGACATTATGTGCTCCAAGCATTAGAAACTTTCAAACTTTCAAAACTTTCAAAACTTTGTAAGCCCCCCCCCCCCCCTCTCTCACACACACACAGCTGGCTTTGAGTTTCTAGAGATAAACAACTTAAGGTAGCAGCTTGCAAACTTAAACTAAGTAACTTTGGATAACAAGTCTTGCATTAGGTATTACTTTCTCCCCCCCTTTTAATACCACTATTGTGATTTTTAAAAATTCCAGCTTTATATACTCTAAACCTTCTTCACAACCTTTATTTGCCTCTAAGCTTGTTCAAATGTTTGTTTGTTTTTTTCAGACTGAAATGGCATTGGTTCAAGACCTGGGCATTTCTCCTGAAAACATTATATTCACAAATCCTTGTAAGCAAGCTTCTCAGATAAAATATGCAGCAAAAATTGGAGTAAACATTTTGACATGTGACAGTGAACTCGAATTAAAGAAAATTGCTAGGAACCATCCGAATGCAAAGTAAGTATACAGAAATGTTTTCATTTTACTTACCATTGTGGGAAGTTGGGATTACAGTATACAATTTTAAAAGATTATTGTGGCATCTTAGAAGACGAACAAATTGTACTATGGCATACGCTTTCATGAACTAGAGCCCACTGAACTAAATTTAATATATGCTTATAATGAATTATCTCTAAAGGGATAACCTTCTGAAATACTACTTGCAGAGAAGTCTCCCTTGGCTGTTCTAACATGCAACTCTTTAAAACTTGAGAATGTATACCTTGATGACCCAAATATTAGTTAGGTGTGCTTGACAACATAGTTTTAAGCTGTTGCTTTTGGAGATACTACTAACTTACCCTGAAATTGCTTTATCAAGATACCTTAAAACTTCTTTTGACTCGGAAGCACCTCCTGCCAGGGTTATGTGGGCTGGCGATATTAAAACATGAATATATCTATGTATTTACACACATCATTCTCTGCTTGGGACTCTGGCATCATGATGAAATGTATCACATGTTTGTTCAGATCACCATCTGTGAGAATTGTCTTGAGCTGCTCCAGAATGTTTCAGGGGGGGAAATCAAGTACAAATCTGGAACAGGCTGCTATATGCTGCGTGCCAGAACTGTGGTGCTGCACCAGAAGTGCACATCAAGTTTTCTTCTAGTTTACTTGGGGTAGCATCAGCATGAAGGAGGAACAAATGTATGGCGGTGGATTATCTAAAACAGATAAGGCAGTTAGTGGGTAAGTACATGCCCCTTTGAAATAATAGAATATGAAGGCTGCATGTCAATCTCAGATTGTTTCAGTAATTTAATATTCTGGCAGACTTCCTGGGCCTTGAGAGAAGAGTTCATCCAGTAAATGTGTCATGCAATTGGGCACCTCCTTCCTCATTGTCAATCTTTGTGTAAAAAAGTTGCTGGAGTTTATTCTTTTAATAGGGCAGCGATTGCCATGTGTTCAAGAAATATCTTATATATGTTATATGCTCCTACACTACTAATGCATATTATGATCCAAACTTTTATCATCAGGTATATTGATCCTTAAGAAAAAGGATAATATATAGTGCTTCAGTTGCATGTTTTTAAGGGCAGATCTGCATGAGTGCTGTGGACCTTATTTTGGGGCAATATAATACACACTTGGAAAATATAAAGATGTTAGCTTCCCACTCGTTCCGATACTCAACACTGGCCATGCAGTCACTTCTGTTAACTGAATCAGCAAAGGACTAACACAGTCATTTGTGGAGTGTGACGTTTGCAAGGCTGTTAATGCATCCAGCTCCCAAAGTAAGGTTTGGTAGACTTGGCCCTAAGGATGTTACACAGACATTTAGAGTGAAATTAATGGCTGTATCTCTTTTGATTAATATTAGCAGCTAATTGATGCTCAGGTTTGCAAGAAATGACCCATCTTTCTAGAAACCAAGGACTCATTATGCTCTCAGTCATCAAGTTCCAGTTTCTTGTAAGGGTGTAAGCCCTGTTACCTTCAAATGAAATGCTGCCCACCAGCCTGTTCTGGCTACTACTAAAGGAAGAAGCAAGCAGCGAAGCTAATAAAACTGGAATTAATACTTCAGAAAAGTACCCAATGGGAGGGAAAATCTGGGATGCCTTCTATTTCAAATCAGCCATATTTTATCAAGCAAACAGTATTCAAAACCCAGTCATAGACGTGGCTTGCATGTAAAGGTAAGCTGAACCATAGCTTGCTTGTGACTGCATGGGCCCCTGTACAGACAGTTGCAGCTGCTTTGCTATTTTGCTCCTGCTATGAAGCTAAGCTATGGTTTGGCTTAGTATGTTGTCTGAATAGTATTTCATGATTTGTCTCATCCCAGACAAACCACAAGCTGTAACCAAGGATTGTTCTTGGTTTACAGCTCGTCTCTTCCAGCCAAACCATTAGCCTGAGTGTGGATGGCATGCTGCACTAAACCACATCTTAGCTTGCAGCAGTGCAGTAAGACTGGAGAAGGAGCAGCTGTAACTGCCTCTACAGCGGCTATGGTTTGACTTAGTGTTACATGTGAACTGAACCATATTCAGCACATTTTGCAAGAAGTTGTCACTGAGCAGCTTTATGACAGCCATGATTACATCCAAGGTAATGTATTTTTATTACAGCAATCAACAGGTTTTCTGCTACAGCAGTTATTAGCTGCTGCATTTCCAAACCACTTATCCTTTTTGACTCCATATTTAGGCCCTAATTGCTAGTTTTCTCTCTGTACAGGATTATTTTTATTAGGTTCCCTTGACTCATCCATCGGTGGAACTGGAGTATTGGCAACATAATCAACATACTTCTGACAGTCTTCAGGCTTCACATGTGCTGATGCTGCTGTAAACCAACTGTGCCCCAATCATCTTCCCCTTCTCTTAGGCTCTTGCTTCATATTGCCACAGAAGACATTAATGGAGAGGAAGAGATGAACATGAAGTTTGGCACCACTCTGAAGAACTGTCGGCACCTCATGGAATGTGCTAAGGAGCTGAATGTCCAAATAGTTGGTGTTAAGTAAGTAATCATGTCCTTTCTCCCTCATCTTCCCTTCACATTGCTGCTCTTTTCAGTGTGAAAGAGGAAAGCAGTGGACTTGAATGGTATATGCGGTCACTAATGTTGAAATGTTCATGTTAGGAAGGTATCCTGAATGTCTATAAAAGTAGCCACAGTGTTTCATAACTATGCTTCCAATTATATCTCATACATATTAGTAAAATGCTATATAATACAGTGTCTTGTTTCTGTGCACCCAAATATTTGGAAAGAGAATATGGGAAGTATTAATACCAGAGAGAGAAAGAAACTGAACTCTTCAGGGATATTAGTTCCCAGACCTCTAGAAAATTACTCTTACAAGTTTGTCCTATATATGGTGTACAGTACATGCATTTTCTGTGTGATAAAATTGACCTTTTCAGCTTAAGGCTGTAAATTAGTTCCTAAAGGGGGCCACCTAATTTGAATACATATGGTAGATGAAAGTCATTTAACATGTAAGGCTTGATAGGACAAACCCATTTCAAACAAAAGGTAAATGTTTAGAAATACATGTATGAAAGGCAACAGCAATATTCAGAGCAAAGCAATTCGCTACAGCTTTCCCATAGTCTCAACTATATAACGCCACGTCCCTAATAGCAAATATTACACCCAAAGCATCTAATTCCAAGAAGATGGTTATACTGAAAACAGAGGTCTCCTGCCTCAAGTGTCAATATACCTCCGGGTATAGGGTGGTATATAAATTCAAAAAATACTAATAAATAAACAATAATTTTGGGCAAAAAACTATAACTAGTGAGGATTGGGGTTAGAACTTCAATGCTGAATGATATTTCAGTAATGTAGAGAGATCTCTTTTGCTAATACTGTACTGTACTCCATCTTCTTGTTTACCCTTTGTATAAGTCCCATATTTATTAGCAAGAAATCCTGTTGCTTTCAGTGGAACCTTTTTCTAAGTAAGCTTAGCATGGAACACAGACAGATTTGATTGGCTGGGTAATTGTCATCATGTTTATGGTCTAGGCTTCAATAAGTGCATAGAGTCATTGAGAGAATGAGAGATTTGTGAAGCAAATTTATTGCAAACTTGGTGAGTTTGTCAAGCCAGAGTAAATCGCATAGAATCTGCAGGGATTTTTAAGCTAAAGTTAGTCTTTGTTTTTTGTTTGTTTCAGATTTCATGTGTCAAGCTCTTGCAAGGAAACTCAAGTATACAAACATGCTATTTCTGATGCTCGCTGTGTGTTTGATATGGCTGTAAGTGAATTATTGGACTTGTATACACTTAAGTTTACATGTTGAATATGTTCAGTACAGTGAAACCTTGGTTCTCAAACGGCTTAGTTGACAAACAAATCAACTCCCGAACGCCGAAAACCTGGAAGTAAGTGTTCAGGTTTCGAACGTTTTTCAGAAGCCGAACGTCCAACGCGGCTTCCACTTGAGCGCAGGAAGCTGCTGCAGCCAATCAGAAACCGAGCCTTGGTTTTTGAACGTTTTCGGAAGTCAAACGGCTTCCAGAACAAATTCTGTTCGAGAACCAAGATACAACTTAATTCCATCACACAATTGTAGATACATTTGTCATTTGTTTTTGACATATGTGAAAATTAGTTGAGTTGCCATTTACTGTATAATCGTTTAAAAGGTAACAAATAAATCACCTTGTCTTGTTAAAAGAGCTCAGTGTTTTAAGAGTCTATATTACAAAACAAAAAGGGCACCTAATACCTTGTAGATAGTAAACTTTCTGCATTTTTATTTTAGGAAGAATTTGGCTTTACCATGAACCTGTTGAACATTGGTGGTGGTTTCACAGATTACGAAGCTGACCTGGAGGAGGTATGAATTTTGATTTAGCTTTTTCCTATAAAACTGGCTTACTTAGTTATTCACTTTGTTGAGATTTTCACTTGCAGTGGATATACGTATGAAATAGCTAAAGAATTAACGCAGAGATGGAGGGTGGATTTATAGTCTTCAGTTCCAATTCAGTCATTGAAACTTGAGTTCACAATATTATATTTTGATACAGAGCAGCCTTCCTTAACCTTCAGATAATTTTGGACTACAAGTTGCATCAGTCACAGCCAGCACATTTGGAGAGCACCAGGTTGAGGAAGGCTGACTTAGAAAATAAGAGTGGCAGACTGGTTTGATCCTGGCTTATTTAACTTAACCAAAGTATAAAATAATCAGTGTTCCTCTGAGTTCAAACATAACAGAGAGCACTGATTAGTTTTAAAACAAAAGTTTCTGAACTTGTTGTGACATCAAAATTGGAGATGGGAACACAGTAACCTGAGGCTTGTTTGCACAATAGTAAAACACATTTTCTTGTTGCATCCAAAAAGGACTTTGAAAGTTTTCTATTATAGAGCTTCTGACGCTTTTTAAAATGAATATTTTTTGGAAGAACTTGTGCAGTGATAAGAAGTTATAGCATGCAGGCCAGGATCCAAGGAACTGTTGATGAAAGATCAGGTGCAACTTGTGTAGTTGCACTTTGATTTGTTCAAGTGATATTTTGCACAGTTTAGCTAACTCTGCTTATAGCTTCATAACTTTCTCAGTGCTTGTGTATCCATATGTGCTATGCATCTTAGAAGGTGGCCTGGTTTTCCTAAGGAGGAAAACAACCACTCTAAACTTGGAAAGCAGATTTCCATATGTGGAAGCAGATCTTTGGGTCCCAGTCACATTTTATCATAGTAACATGTCCATCTGTATGACCTGTTTTTGCTACAGTGCTTTCTAAAAGATATTGTGCTATTTGAGTACTGCTGCAAGTGTATTTTGGTCTAGTTGCACAAATGAGAAAGCAATGTGTGTGAATTGGTTCTCCAGTTTGTGCAACCCACATGCTGTGAGTTACCTGACTGACCTAAAATGTTTTTTGGATACAGGTTCACACTGAGAGGGAGGAGAGGAGGAACACACCACAATTGTGCTAATTTAAAACTGCAAGAGTCTAAATATCACAACAAAATCAACCATTATTTTCAAATTACCCAAGATTTTAGATGGCTGCTTTTGAATAGACCTAGATTATTTGAAAACAAGATCATATTTCGTAGGATTGAACATTGGGAAAAACAGCCTGATAGGAGCAGTTGTAGTCCTCTATCGGTAATGTGCTAAAATTTATACAATTCACTTGATTTTAATAGATCAGCAATAATACATCATGTATCCTTTTTATTCTGAGGTAAAATTCAGACGAACTAAGCAACTTGATTGATTCAGATTTCCTCCCTCCCCAAGTTGTGATAGTGAGTGGCACCGTTTCTCCCCTTAGCTTTCAACTTGACAAACGTTTATCTAGGAACAGACTTAAAATTTGAACTAAAGTTGTAAATTATAAATTGATACAGGCTTTTAAATAGATATTCCCCTTCTATCTTCAAGGTTAATCATATTGTCAGTCCATTACTTGATACCTACTTTCCTGAAGAATCTGGTGTGGTCGTGATTGCGGAGCCTGGATGCTATTATGTTTCTTCTGCATTTACTCTAGCAGTTAATATCATTGCCAAGAAAGCTGTTCAAGATGACAAACCTCTTCTCTCTAAAGGTAGGCAAAACCTGTTCCACACTTAAATCAGCATAAAGAAACAACAGCAGTGCTTTGGATGCTAGCCAAAAATTAAACCTCTAATCTAATAGCTTATTTTCTCTTTTAGGTTGCTGAGAAGCTTTTGTTTATTTCATTTGTTTCCCTTAAAGACCATATATAAATACCACTATATATATATATATATATATATATATATAGCCTTTAAGGGAAACCACACAAAGCAGTTTGTTTTAAAATATTGGAACAATAAGCATTAACAATCAAAGAAAGCAGTAAAAATAAGCTATTGGGGTGGGGGAGACTCCTAAAAATTAAATTTCTCTCCTTGAAACAAGATGGTCTTTGGTCAGTCCTGGTGGCAGCTGTGAGAATGGGGGGTTTATCTCATCTTGAACATTGGGAGTTCACCAGGCTGCTGTTTTCTCTTTTTCATCTCCTGAGGTATCGTGTCTGTTCCAGTATTTGAGCTGGTTTCAATTTAAAAGACAGTTGGCTTTTTTTGAATCAGTAAGGGCTCAGCCCTCAGGAGGAAAAAATCTTTACTATTTGTAAACTAGAACATATTTTCAGTTTCCATAGAAACATGCTGTTTCAGGCTTAGAGTTTTGCCTGGAGGGTTACATTTCAATTTTTGTTAAGCTTTAAGACTTCAGGGTTTGATGTGCATAGTACTGCTAATTTGTATGGCAGACTGAGGGTATACCTCTGCAGTATGTTTGTGTTCAGACTGAATTAAGTGAAGAATCTATCTATCTTATTTAATGTGCAATCTTAAGAATGTTCCAGGTCATGATTCATATTTGTCTCAGGATACATCTTATATCTGATATTCCTTCATCATGTTTCTTGTTCATGTGCATGTTCCATATGCTCCTGAAAAACTTAGGCAACTGTTTAAGAAAGGGCTGTAAGTGGAAACTTATTGTGAAACTGTTATTAAAATGTAACATCTTTCATTACAGTGGAACAAATAAGGAGTGATGAACCAGTCTTCATGTACTACATGAATGATGGTGTTTATGGTTCTTTTGCACGCAAATTATCTGAGAATTTGACTACTATTCCAGAGGTTCACAAGGTAAGAGCTCCTTTATGTACTATAAGCTGCTATCCTCAACAAGAATTGCTAAATGAAATTATCATTGCTTTTGTATGTATAGAATCATACATGTATAAACCTAAATCTAACTGTCAGAACTGTTTTCATGCAGAAATACAAGGAAGATGAGCCTCTATTTGCAAGCAGCCTTTGGGGTCCATCCTGTGATGAGCTTGATCAAATTGTGGAAAACTGTCTTCTCCCTGAGCTGAATATTGGAGACTGGCTGCTCTTTGACAATATGGGTTCTGGTGCTTTGGGTGAACAATCTGCTTTTAATGATTTCCAAAAGCCACCAGTTTACTACATAATGTCAATCAGTAACTGGTAAGTTTATATTGTGTTGTACTTTATGATTCAATCTAACTTTTACAAAACACTATGTTCAATAATTTATGAAGGAAGGTGAGCTATTTCTAAGAGCATAGACATCTCAGCAATGTGTGTACACCTTTTGAGAAACCCAAACTTCCTTTGAAAATTGTTGCAGCCCGTCCCCAGATGCTTTTCCTTTTTCACTTGGCAACACATGCTCACTTTTAACTGAAGAGTCAGGACAATAGCTAGAGTGCTAGATTTGGACATGGGGAGACCCATGTTCCAATTCAATGCAAAGTTTGTGATCAACTGATCTCACAAGATACAAAGGCAATAAAGCATAGTTTTATCTAGATAGTGCATGTGTGTTAGCTCTTGTTTTGTAGAGGCTGACCAACTAGCTTTGCAGATCCGTATTTATTTATTTTTTAAAATTACATGTCCATTCATACCCATGCTAAGGTCACATGTAGTTTAGGTGCTAAAAAGAAGTATTTCAGTGCAACCACAACAGGGGTACAGTTCTTTCCTTGGGGTAGACTCTTAAAGTATATGCTGGGCCAGCCCAAGCCTTGCTACATGAAGCCTGGCTGCCTCTAACCAATCAGTATACAGTACTGCACTTGCATGCACTGCTATCCTGGTCTATAGGTAACACACCAGTGTGGGCAAACTGTAGCCTTGCAGATGTTAGATTCCAACATAAAGTGGTCAAGGATGATGGAAGTTGGACTACCAGCTTCTGGAGGGCTACAGGTTTCCCTTTCTACTTGTTTTGTCCATCTTGCTAATTGGCCAGGACATAATTTGGCATTAAGTGAATGGAAAGTCAGCTTGTGGAAGAAGGAACAGGTTGATGTGGGTATCTAAGTTCATTTTTATCGGTCTTGCAGATTGATGGGATTTTATATATGCAGGCAGCGGCCATTTCATGTGGGGGTTTTGTCAGCAGAGCACACACAAGCACACCCAGTTCTGCCCTCTTCCAGGTCCAAAATGACCCACACGTTGGTGATCGTGCCTAAATGAGTCACCATCTGTACAACTGCATGCTCATAAGATGAAGTATAATGATCAAAAGTGCACAAAAAGTACCATCTATACTTTCTTCTGAATATTTGATAACATAATGGCTGGGGAAAGCTAAAATTAGGCAATTTAATTTGCTAAACTTGCAGTGTTTAGAACAGTATTCAAAATAGGAAAGGGCGGTGCTACAGTGCTTGGAAAACCCCCCAAATGAAATCTGTCTTCCCCTATTTTGCCTGAATATTGTGTGTGCTTTCCATTCCAGGTGTGAGATGCAAGATGCTGGGTTCACCTCTGACACACTGATGAAGAACTTCTTCTTTGTGCCTTCTTGCATTCAGCTGAGTCCTGAAGACCGCTTTTCTATTGCAGCTTAAACAGGCACTAATGCTTCAATTAGCCTTGCAGTTGCATGTCTGTAGTCTTGTCTGGTCACAACATTCCAGTTTGGAATTAAAATGGAACAATCTTGAATGAATTATTGAAACTTGAAATCATTTGGGACCAGGCAAAACCAGCTACAACTACAATTCACTGGGGGAGTAACGGTTAAAAAACAACAACATTTAAACTTGTCAGATCACTCAATCCCTCAGCATTTAAACGAAATATGCAACAAAATGGATGACTTAGTTGAGATGGAAACCCATCACTTGGGTTCTCTGGTAAACAGTTTACATACAAGTACAGTTTTTATACTAAGGATTTCTGTTAGTCTTGTAAAGTTGTCTTTCCCTCTGATATCTGAAATGTCAGTGGGAAACAAGTGTGACTTCATTAGCTATGTTTAGTGTATTTAGAACGTGTAAATTTGTGCTTTGAACTGTAGTTTAATAAATGTAAAATTGCATCATAGTATTTGTTGTATTCACCTTTGCAGTACCCACCCTTGTACGATTGCAATAAAATTTTGTGTAGACTTTACTGTTCTCCCCACCTACCCCCTCCCTGCTAATACAGGGAAGAGATCTAAGCAACACTGATAGTACAAAAAGGTGTAAGGTTATTATTCAAAGACTGTTTAAATTCACAAAATTTTAAATCATGATTAAAGACTAAGCTGAAGTGCAGTCTGCTGTTTTCCTCAAGCATCTAATTTAAGCTAACTCCAAAACATGCAAGCAGACAGGTGCTGCAAATCAATTCACAGGAAGTAAAATGCATATAATAAACAGAAAGCTAACTTATTGCTCTCTTTTGTCTAAAAAGCAAGACTTACTTTGCACACTGTTGAAAGTAAGACCCATTAATCTTGGAGGGACTTACTTTCCACAGAAACAAACATAGGATTAGGATTTAAAAGTCTCAGTATTCTAACAAAGTAGTTCTGATTAGCATTTTGCTCTTTGACAGGATGTCTACATCCATCTTTAGGAACCAGATCCCTGATGTTCTAGATATACTGTAGCAGCTAGACTTAGCAAGCAAAAAATAGAAGCTTTCACTCATCGTTGCTTAGATTCCTCCTTCCCTTTGATTTCTCACTTTAATTTATTTTGCTAACCTAGTAGCCTTGGATGTGAATTTTGAAATGCACCAAGCCAGAGTTAATTTGAAAATGGAGATTAGTATACTTAAATAACTTGGTAATGTAAAATGGGCTGCCAGATGCACATGCATTTTATACTAATGCCAGTTGGCAGGAAGCTTTCTCTTCTCTCTGCCCCCTTTCCAGTTCACTGGAGCTAAAACTGCATACTTGCTAGATGAAGGGGTTTGGGAAAATTCCCTTCAGCCTGATCCTTTTAAAATAACAGGTACTATATGCTTTTAACCATATGAGATGCTTTTAATCTGCATGAATGCTTCCTGCAGCTAAATCTTAATAACCCTGACAGTGGAATATGGTTGTGAACATTAAAGCACAAATGAAAAAAGCAAAATCAGTTTTCCAATTAAGAAAATAACATCACTTTCCAGAGTTTTGATCCAATATCTGTCAGGGTTCTATTAGGAAATTTAAAAAGCAGGGGCAGTTGTCATATCCATCATCAAGCCTCTCTAAAGATACCAAGGATTCTGCTCTTAAGTTTATAGAACTGTTGTGAGTTAACCAACTCTGTTGTAAATGGTACAGTCACCTTCGAAATGTCTGTATTGTATTTGACAGTTTGCCATAAAAGCTGGTTTGAACTTGGTATGTATTTGAATTTATATGCTAAAACCTATCTCTTCTGTTTACAATATTGTAATATCAGTTTTTGAATAATTCAAATATAAAACTGAATGATTTCTATATAGCAAATTAACTAATGGGACTTTGTCTTGTGTATAGTATAGCTAGTTGCTGAGAGACTGTTATTTGAATGATTACACATGAAGACCTATAGCCCTGCCCAATAGAAATTGCTAAGGAAGGAAGCTATGTTTAGATCCACCAAACTGCTGACATTTTAAATGAGATTCCAGTTGGCAAGATTAATGGAAAGGAGGACAAAGGGACTGTTCCATCTATTGCATGGGTTTTATTCTCAGGTGCAGTGTTCATAGGACATGTAATGTAACTCCATACCTGTCACATCACTGTCCTATTTTAATATTTGCACAGTAGCTTCTTGTCACATGAGGGACAGAAAACACTTCCCCTTTGGTAAAACAGGCCCAGTCTAGGTTCCAATTTGGCCCTCAAGTCCATTCCCCACAAATCACCTGCCTAGTCTGTCACCCAAGGTACTACGTCAACAGGAGCCCATTCATGCTAATTACTATTGTCATGGCAGAATTGCAGCAGACAAACAGCAGCAAAGGAAGATAAATGCTACCCTCAGTTTCATAGGTTTCTATCATTCAACCTCCAAGCAGTCTTTAAGGTCTTCACATCCTGTTCAGTGTTCAAGAGGGTATTCAGTGAGCCTACTAGCCCTGGTAGCCTTCCAAGTACAGTGGTACCTCAGTCTACGAACAGCCCGGTTAACGAATGCTTCGGGCAAAACCGGAAGTAAGTGTTCCGGTTAGTGAACTTTGCCCCGGAAGACGAACAGAAGCCAAACACCAGCGGCGGGAAAGCGTGCACCTCGGTTTAAGAACACTTTGGTTTAAGAATGGACCTCTGGAATGGATTAAGTTCATAACCTGAGGTACCACTGTGCACAACATGCAGGTTCTCAGTCCCACAAAGGACAGGAGTCATGCACATGAGTCTGCCATTCATTCCAAAAATGAATTTAGCTTTTCACCAAATGCAAGAACAGATTCTTCCTTTTGACCCCAAACACTCTCACACTCTACATAAAGGTGGCATAAGCTAGACGTTTGCAGGATCCTTAAGAGTTGTTTCTTCCCAACCTAGCTTTGTGCTGAAGAAAGCTTCAAGCACTATGACTGCTAAGCCTATGAGGTGTAATGTTTTCCAAAACCACAAGTGATTGCTGCTCATTCCAGCAGCCTAGCATTTTCCACTCACACTTTTCTTCAAATCTGTAGCGCAGCCGCATGAAAATCATCTCTGACGTTCACTAAACGTTTTAAGATGGATTCCAGTGCATCTGAGGAATTGGCCATTGGCGGGCACACTCTGCCCCTCTGTCTTCTAAATAACTATCCAAATTCCCATTCTAGGTTCTGAGTAGCTTAGACATTTTCTACTGTAGGATGCCTCCACCCCAAACTAAGGCAACACTGGGCACTTACCATGAATGTTCTTTCTTGTTTGGGTAAGTGAGTCTTCCAGGTGTTCCCCTATTTTGATGAATGGTCTGCACAAATGGACAACTTCAGATGTTGCCATCCTCTGACAGATACTTCTAGCAAGTGCCGAGTTTCCTCTAGCATCGGAGGCTCCTCTTCTTTTCCAGGCTCCTTTCCTCTATAGCTGTAGTTGCATCAGTGCACTTTGTTTCTAGCTTTGTCAAGAGTGCAGGATATACCACTAACAGCTAATCAGGTGCTTCTTGTGCAGTTGGACTGTGACCCATTTATTTGATGCTTCATTCACCCAAAACAGGAAGGGACATTCAAAGTATGTGCCCAGCTTCCCTATCTAGGGAGTGCATTGGTAACTTTGAGGCTGGATTGTTGCAATGTACTCTATGTGGGACTGCTCCAAAAGCTCCAGCTAGGGCAGAACACAGCAGTTAAGACTGCTGATGGGGGCAGGCAGCCAATAGTATGTCACATCTCTGCTACCATGCCAGGTCCAAGTGTCTACTACACCCTGAAAAACCTGGATCCAAGATACCATAAGGATTGCCTGACACCTTAATTTCAAACACAGAGATCGTCCAGAGGACTGTTGTTAGTTTTCTCCATATCACAGAGAACCCAACTGGCATCAACTAGAAGTCTCACACTTAGTGTTGCCAGTTCCATGCTATGGAACTGTTGGAGAAATTTAAAGGGGTTCCTAGACTGGAAGTATCCCTCCCTGAAACCCAACGGAAAAGGATGTAGGCTCCAACTGAAAAGATTGGCCTTTACTGAAATGCCAATGCACATAGGGACAGCCTCAAAAATGAGGAGGCTGCAAAGAACCACATCCAAAGCAATGTTTCTTACGCACCTCCAGAATACACATGTGATTTCATTTCACAAATCAAAGGATAACAGCAATCTTAGCAGTTGCAACCTAGTGTCATCATTCTGAACCAAGCAAAGTCATTTAGCTCTCCAGATCAGCTCTCATCAGATCATGTGATTACATACAGTGGTTTTTAATTTTGACTGATTTTCCAATTCATTAAATTGAATTTCTCAAACACGGGAACCAGGCACTCACAGAGCATCCATCATGCCAGGATTTGGCCTCAGCATCTGAGCAGAGGATCGGGAGTGATCATGCCAACTGTCCATCTCATTTCTCTGACCAGAGAGATGATACCTTCCCCCATTTCTTAGTGTCAGCTGTGGCAGGTCCAACCAGTTCCAAGGCTGCCTCTCTCAATGTCCTAAGCAAGCTAGCTATGTTTCTACATTCATCTCTGGGCATGTTTGACTCTAGACCAGGATCTGTTAGGAAAAGATGTATTTTGGGATGTTCACTCTTAATCAGGTTCTGTTCAACCTTCAAACAATGTAAGCATAAGAAATATTAAGTTCTACTTGAAGAAAAAAATCATTTTGTGTACTAGATTTGCAAAATCTGGTGTTGGACACAAAATAGCACAGAAATATAGGTAGTCTTTTTTTCTACAAGTTAATGTACAGTCGTACCTTGGAAGTCAAACGGAATCCGTTCCGGAAGTCCGTTCGACTTCCAAAATGTTCGGGAACCAAAGCGTGGCTTCTGATTGGCTGCAGGAAGCTCCTGCAGCCAATCAGAAGCCACGCTGGACGTTCGGCTTCCGGAAATCCTTCGAAAACCGGGACACTCACTTCGAGGTTTTGATCGTTTGGGAGCCAAGGAACTTGAGATCCAAGGTACGACTGTACTAAAAATTAACAAAATCGAAAATATGTGCCAGATGTTAGTGGGAGAGTTGTAACTTAGTAGTTACATGCAAAGCACCCTGAGCTCAATCATAGACATCAATAGGTTGGGTAGGGCAAGACTCCTGTCTGAAACTCAGCAGAGCTGCTGCCAGGGAGTTAAAAAATACAGAGCTAAGTAGACCAATGGTCTGACTTGGTACTTTCCTGTATTATAGATTCCCAGTGCCCTTTTATTCCACAGCCAAAAACAATGGTAACAGAGGAGCTTTGGCTGACTACACAAGTTTTTCCTCTCTGAAAGGAAAAGGATTAGAAATTTACGATTTTCTTAATTGAACATCCCAGGCAAGGATCTGAAACATCCCAGAGGCAGCTACAGCCTTCCTGGGTACATTGGAAAGAATGAAATACATATACAGTGGTACCTCGGGTAACATACGCTTCAGGTTACAGACTCTGCTAACCCAGAAATAGTATCTTGGGTTAAGAACTTTGCTTCAGGATGAGAACAGAAATTGTGCAGTAGCGGCGCGGCAGCAGTGGAAGGCCCCATTAGCTAAAGTGGTGCTTCAGGTTAAGAACAGTTTCAGGTTAAGAACGGACCTCCGGAACGAATTAAGTACGTAACCAGAGGTACCACTGTATAGATTTCAATTTGCTCGTATAACGTGATCCACAACATTGAAAGATAAGCATTTCTATGTCCTGAGGTTGCCTAGAGATGGGTTTTAAAAGACAAACAAAATAAACAAATCCAATCAGCGTGGATTCTTTCAACCTGGTTCTTTCAAGTTTCTCATGATTTGCCACATCGTTAATCTCAGTCCCAAAGTGTCCACTAGAGGTCATATTTTGCTTGTCTATTTGATTTGAAGAGGCTGAAGCCAACCACTAAACTCTGGGCCAAACTACAGGTTATTCCAGGACAGGAGATCTATGCCAGCTCTCTAGACATTGTTTAAAAAACACGCTGCGGTGCAGTGAGGGGTGCGTGCGCGTGTAGGCTGCCAATTACTTTAGAACAGCGACAGGTTGGGAAGGGTGTTTAACCATTTTTCCTGTACCATTCAGCCTTCCCTGTTTGCTCCAGTAGGGAAAAGATAGGTAAAGGTAAAGGTACCCCTGCCCGTCAGGGCCAGTCGTGACCGACTCTAGGGTTGTGCGCTCATCTCGCTCAAGAGGCCGGGAGCCGGCGCCGTCCGAAGACACTTCCGGGTCACGTGGCCAGCGTGACTAAGCTGCATCTGGCGAGCCAGCACCAGCGCCGCACACGCAAACGCCGTTTACCTTCCTGCTAGAAAGCGGTCCCTATTTATCTACTTGCACCCGGAGGTGCTTTCGAACTGCTAGGTTGGCAGGAGCTGGGACCGAACGACGGGAGCTCACCCCGTTGCGGGGATTCGAACTGCCGACCTTTTGATCAGCAAGTCCTAGGCTCTGTGGTTTAACCCACAGCGCCACCCGCGTCCCTCAGGGAAAAGATACCTGTAAACAAATTATTATAGGTAGTGGATATGGGAAGCCCACAAAGTAGAAGAATTTTAAAAGAAGCCCCAAGTTCAAAATATGTTTGAGGTACTACTGGCGCAGGAGACTCATAAAAACAACAGCTTTAACTCAAAGGATCAAATCCTTGCTCTTCCTCCCTTCCCTGCTAAAAAAATATTGATCCTTCTTACTAAGCGAACAATATTATGTTTTCCAGTTTGAAATGTAGTGTGTCATCTTGGTGCCAACCATGCTATGGCCCGTGTTAATCATTTACACTGTGACGCCCTAGAATAAAAAGACAATATCTTGTGACTGACATCTTAACTGCAGCACAAACAACTTAGGGCTTACGTAGCCAGTGTTGCCTTGACTGAGTTCTTCCATCTGTCACTCCAGTCCAAGGCTTTTTGCGCAACACAATATTTTACCTTGCTATGCCCAGCGCCCATTTCATTTTTATGATAAAATGGTGTCAAATAAACAAGGCTCTGTAATCCGTGTTAGAAACTGAGATATGAAAGCTAGGAACTAAATGGCACCTTAAACCTAGGTTATGGGCGGAATGTCTAGGCACACTTTTTTTAATAACAAGAATACAAAGCTGAAAATGAATGAACTGCAGCTAAAATATTATGTTCCTTTTTCATATGGTCTAGTCCTTCCCCTGCCCACACCCCTAATATTCTTAAGAAGATCCGTTCTCCAGTCTTCAGAGAGTAGCTGGAAGTGGGGAGACAGAAAAAAAATCCCTCCTTTCCTTCCACTCTGCAGATTTAATCTGAAATCTTAGGCACAGTACTGCGCCCAGAGCTTGAGCTAAGGCTCAAGCTAAGGTCGCAAAATGCACCTAGAACAATGAGAGTTTTGAACACTGTCCGTAACACACAGTTTTGCAAAGGTAAAGACATGGTATTCAATGAAGTTTAACTTAGAGTAGACCCATAGAAATGAATGAATATGACCATGTTAGATCCATTAACTTTGGTGCACACCAACCCCTCTCACTCTCCAGGCTTCAGGAAGCTATCTGCAAGCCTTGGGAGCCCGCGGGAGTTCCCGCCAAGGCTTGCGGACAGCAGCCTGCAGCCCGAAACCTGGGGAGCACAGCTCTCCGCAAGCCTCTTCGGGCAGCTCTCTGCAAGCCTTGGGAGCCCGGCACGACTTCCCGCTGGGCTGCCAAGGCTTGTGGATAGCAGCCTGTTCTGGGGGCTGGGGAAGCTCGGGCTTCCCCCGCCCCAGCCCCGTGCCTGGGGGGGACAAATAATTTTTTCCCCTTTATTCCCCCCCCCAAAAAAACCTAGGTGCGCCCTATGGGCCAGTGCGCCCTATAGGGCGAAAAATACGGTATCTCATTAGCAGGTCTTCTTTTCCTTCGCTTCTCATTCTTAGCTTATTAGCTTGTCTAATAGTGGCCTCTCAAGGTTTTTCTGCATTTGCCCCTTACTGTGATCTTTTAAAAATTAATGTGGATTGACTGCATATCCAATTGGTGCCTATATAACTCATCCAAGCACAGTGTAGCCTTTGAGAAATTTCACTTAGCTTGCCAAACTGAAGACAGATCAAGTCACACTGCTTCAATTTTCAGCAAAAAAAAGCTACTGTGTATACCCAAGTAATTCATTTAACTCTGAAAATCTGCTCTGATGGTTGTCACATGGAAGCATAGCTATATGAAATATGAGATAAATAAACAGGGTGAAAAAGTACAAAAAATCCAATCAAACCAGGTTTCACATCCATTATAAAGAACATTCCCAGGAGACTACACATTGAATAAGATATTCCAACAAAAACCAGCCTCATAAAGAAAGCGTACAAAACAAATGTTAGGAATAATCAATAAAGCCATATTTCATCGGGACTTGCCATCCCTGTGAGTTGCCTATCATATAAGTAACAAATGGCTGCCAAATGGAGACAAAATCCATAGGTTTAGCTGTAACCCAAGATACCCTTAGTTTATATGTCAATCCTTCATAAATAAACAATACTCTATGGAACCAAATATTTATATAAAAACCTGAGGACTCCTTCCAGCCCTGTGATATGGCCAAACAAGCAGCTACTAATAGAATAAAATTAAAATTATACATCATATTAAGTTGTGTTATTCAGTTGAGTTACTAAAAGGACAAAGGAACTCAGACCTGCTGTCCATAGTGCTCCTGGCTGGAAGTTGTTTGGAAAAGTTCCCCCCACCCCCCAAAAAAACCTATAGAAAGACTGTAAAATAATTCAGCAGAAGTCAGTTTCCTCAGCAAGGAAGTACAAAAATGGGGGAAAGAGACTCATCTCCCTCACCCTCAATCAAGTCCAGCTGACCAATTAGCCGCTCCCAGGTCATGACTTTAAGAACAGCACAAGCAACTGGGAAGGGAGAAGAGGAATTAAGGGGAGGGGAAATATTTACTTGGGAATTCATGCTACTGGTTTTCAAGTGAGCAAAGACGGGTGTGTGGGTGTGATACTTTGATAACAACCCACCGCACAAAAAGAAATTTGTGATGCTTATGTTCAAATCATGCAGTTTCTTCTTGCAACGTTTCCACAAATATGACTCAGACAAACGTTTCCAAGGCAAACCTTTCTACAACTGCAGAGTAATGTGCCAAGGTCCAAAGGCAGAAACACCTGTATACAGTTTTATGAAGGAACTTGTCCTTCACATGATCCACAGCGATGGAAATTTGAGCTAGAGCATTCAGGGACACAGGCTAGCTCTGGCACCTTGCCTGCTTTCCTAGCTAGCAAGTGCTGCGTCAGTATTTAGGAACTAACTTGAATACACAATGAGACAATACACACTGTACCTATCCGACAAGTGCAGGTAGAGGATACTAGCAGGCACATATTAAGACAAGTCTTTAGGACAACTCAGTACACTTGTGGCAATTAAACACTGTATAAAATAAGAAGCTTGAGGACAACAGATTCAGAGTTTGAGAAGAAGGGAAATATGGAAGAGATAGCAAATAGTTACGGGCAGGCAAGTAACAGTTACTGATAATTTCTAAGCTAGTTTCAGTGTACAGTGATACCTCGGGTTACATACGCTTCAGGTTACAGACTCCGCTAACCCAGAAATAGTGCTTCAGGTTAAGCACTTTGTTTCAGGATGAGAACAGAAATCATGCTCCGGCGGTGCAGCAGCAGCAGCAGGAGGCCCCATTAGCTGAAGTGGTGCTTCAAGTTAAGAACAGTTTCAGGTTAAGAACGGACCCCCGGAACGAATTAAGTACTTAACCCAAGGTACCACTGTACTTGCTAGAATTATTTTAGCCTTGTTCTTCTCTCACTTGGTTGTTCCCCCTCTTTGTTTTCCCTCCATCCTTCTAACTCCTGGATTACTTGAGCATGTTCACATTTCTGTCCATTCAGCAACAGCTCACACAAATGCTTCTATCTTTGTTGCAGCTCAGAGTGCCATTTGAAATGGCTGCATTAAAAAGAAGGAAGTCTGCCACTGCAATTTCAACATATTGAGGATGGGAGTGGCATTTCTCTTTTCACCTCTGCTTTCCTTCCCCACCAAAGGTTTTGGTCTTCTTCACACCATCAACCAATGGTAGTGTCCAGGTCACCCAGTGCAATTTTTCTAGTTCCCTACCATATTTCTTCTTCATCTCGTAATCCATATCACATTGCAGATAAAGCTGATTGTGTACACAGGGCCACCTCCCAGGTTTGATATCTGTAGCTTTAACTGGCCAGATAAATGACTGCAGTCCTCTTTCCACTTTGAAACTATCTGCATCAACCTCATAAAATTCTCATGGACCTTGACTTTAACACATGACCAAAGGAGATCATCATGATATGTGGATAGGGGAGGGGGGAGCAATATACTGAAGGAAAAGAGAAGAGGATCTAAGGCAGGAAAGAAAGAAAAACAAAGTAAAAACAAGCTCTGATGTACCCAGAACCTGTTTGGAAAGCATGTAAACTATGTGCTTTCTCCCTAGTAACACTCTGTAGCATGACAACAAGCACCCAGACTGTGTCATTCTAGTGCAAATTGTTCTGCAACAGACTCCAAGGTTTTATTTAGAGGTAAAGGTCAGTTCTTAATTGCTTCTGCTTAAAAACAAAGCATGCATGCATCACATCACTAAATTAAGGCAGGAGGAGAACAAGCGCAGCTGGGTGTGTGGCTAATCTATGAGAAATACCTGAAACATTAAGTCCAGAACACTGCTCTTGTTTTTTTGTCTGCAAGAGTAAACACAGTATAAGAAGAAAACAAAGTTTAGGATTATGGCTGCTAACACATTTAAAAGGTAAAGGTACCCCTGCCCGTACGGGCCAGTCTTGCCAGACTCTAGGGTTGTGCGCTCATCTCACTCTATAGGCCGGGAGCCAGCGCTGTCCGAAGACACTTCCGGGTCACGTGGCCAGCGTGACAAGCTGCATCTGGAGAACCAGCGCAGCACATGGAACGCCGGTTACCTTCCCGCTGGTAAGCGGTCCCTATTTATCTACTTGCACCCGGGGGTGCTTTCGAACTGCTAGGTTGGCAGGCGCTGGGACCGAACGACGGGAGCGCACCCCACCGCGGGGATTCGAACCGCCGACCATGCGATCGGCAAGTCCTAGGTGCTGAGGTTTTACCCACAGCGCCACCCGCGTCCCTTTTGCTAACACATTTACCAGGGAATAAAGTCTGTGGAACTTACTTCTGGGTAAACATGATTGAATTGTACTGTAAGTATGCTTTCTAGTTAGAAGCTTGACAGGCATAGGCAAACTCGCCCTCCAGATGTTTTGAGACTACAACTCCCATCATCCCTAGCTAACAGGACCAGTGGTATGCCTATGCCTGGTACAAGACTTAAGATCTGGGGTTATAATAATGAGAAGCAGTGCATACTGTATACAACTTTTGAGTCACACTTAGCTGGTATGTAAAGCAAAAGTCCACTGCTACTCATACATATATGCTCTATTTATGTAGGAGGTCTCATTTTTCACATTCACACATGCCTCAAATCATCTTCTCTCCTCACCAAGTACTAGGGAAGCTGATGTTTCAGTCCTGCTCCCTCCCCTTATGTGCAAACCAAAGCAGGGTTTCAGATCCAGACTTGGGATATGACACAAAGGGTTGTGAATGTTGCACAACATGACATGTGCTTCCCTCAGAGCAGCTTCCTCTAAACTACCGAAATATTGTAAGTACAGTACCTTAATTTTAAAGAACAAAATGCTAGCCTGCCACTGAATGGCTAGTGGAGAAACTCACTGCTTAGGCATTTGCTGAGGGTTCAGTTGACGATGCCAGAAAAACACTAAAAACATTAAGTACGCCATGTTTGATAAATTGCACTCTTTGATCAACAGGAAACATGCAGGCTAACTAAAAGGGCATCTGATTTGGCTTATGCATGCTGGCAATCAATATTAAGACATGACTCTGGAACAACATCAACATGGTCCATAAAGTCATGAATTTTAGCCTTGGTTCTGCCCCAGATCCATCATGGATTCATTAACTACTATCTCAGACAAGTCACCATCAGCCTTAAATTTTTTTTTGTTAGGGAACAGGCTAAACTGGAGATTAAACAGGCGGGTTGTAAACAGAACTCCTGGCTTCTCACTACATAACCCTGTACAAATATTTCTATCTGCTTTCTCTTGTTTTGCATCAGTCCCTGCTTCTGTGCACGTGCGAATCTTGGCAAAGCCTACTGAGTGCACATTTATCTGTGAAGCAGATGTATTTGCTTACCAGGTCGACAACAGAACCATAGAATAATAGAACTGTAGAGTCCAACCCCCTGCAATGCAGGAATCTTAGCTTAGTCCATCCAACCTCTGCTTAAAACCCTCCAAGGAAGGATACTCCACTACTCCTGAGGGAGTCCATTCCACCGTCAAACAGCTCTTACTGTCAGAAAGTCCTTTCTGATGTTTAGTCGGAATCTCCTTTCTTGTAACTTGAAGCCATTGGTTTGGGTCTTAGCCTCCAGAGCAGGAGAAAACAAGCTTGCATCATGTGACAGTCCTTTAGATATTTGAAAATAGCTATCATATTTCCTCTGTGTCTCGTCTATTCCAGGCTAAACACACACAACTTTCTAGACCGTTCCTCATAAGGCTTGGTTTCCAGACCTTTTTTCATTTTTGTGCCCACCTCTGCATATGTTCCAGCTTGTCAATATTCTTCTTAAATTGTGGTGACCAGAACTGGACACAGTATTCCAGGTGTGGTCTGACTAAGGCAAAATAGAGCGGTTCTATTACTACCTTTGATCGGGACACTATACTTTTGCTGATGCAGCTTAGAATAGTATGAGCTCTTTTCTTTTTGCTGATGCATCACACTGTTGACTCATGTTAAGCTTGTGGTCTATGAAGACTCCTAAATCCTTTCCACATGTACCACTGGCAATCCAGGTGCCCCACATCTTATATTTGTGCAGCCAGTTCTTCCTGCCTAAGTGCAGAACCTTAAAATTGTCCCTACTGAAATTCATTCTGTTAGTCTGGGCCCAGTTCTCCAATTTGTTAAGGTCATCTTGAATCCTGATTGTTGTTGTTGCTGCTGCTGCTGCTGCAGTATTGGCTACCCCTCCCAGTTTGATGTCATATGCAAATTTGATAAGCATCCCCTCAATTCCTTCATCCAAGTCGTTTATAATTATTCTGTGTTTGAATCTGAATAAACACTGAAGTCTAGGATCTCTCTCACACACATACAATTTTGAGAACAGTTTTCTTATGTGGAGCTATTTTTTACCATGCCTTAATTAAAATTTGATTGGGCTTCTGGGGGTGAGATAAAATTGCTTTGTCAACAGCCAGTTGGCCATTCATAATTTAAAAAGCTGGTGGTATCATTTGTTCAGTAGTCAACATTCTGCCCATTAAACTTGGCAGTGAACAGTAACAATCTCCATGCAATGTTTTTAAATGTTGCTCAAGGAAGGACCCTAGCTAAAGAAATCACAGAAAAGAAACAACAACAACAATGGTATAGTAACTATTGTTTTGCTACGAAAAAAACAAACGAGGCACTTTGCTAAGTGCTGTTTGATCCAGACCCAAAACCAAAAAGAGGAATGTCTTACCACAAAGGATTAGCAAGGTATAAAACATACAAAATAGAGGATGCACCAAGTAACAACTGCTTTTGTTGTTGTTTAGTTGTGTCCGACTCTTCGTGACCCCATGGACCAGAGCACGCCAGGCACTTCTGTCTTCCACTGCCTCCCGCAGTTTGGTCAGACTCATGCTGGTAGCTTCGAGAATGCTGTCCAACCATCTTGTCCCCTCTGTCGTTCCCTTCTCCTTGTGCCCTCCATCTTTCCCAACATCAGGGTCTTTTCCAGGGAGTCTTCTCTTTTCATAAGGTGGCCAAAGTATTGGAGCCTCAGCTTCAGGATCTGTCCTTCAAGTGAGCACTCAGGGCTGATTTCCTTAAAGATGGAAAGGTTTGATCTTCTTGCTGTCCATGGGACTCTCAAGAGTCTCCTCCAACATCATAATTCAAAAGCATCAATATCAACACTGAACTGGAACTGTGCATATGAGTTGCTGGATTCTGGAAGGGGTCTGCTATCTAGACCCAGAAGAAGTTACATTTGCAACATGGGCTGATTTCCTCCCAACCTTAAGGAACAGATTTAATGGAGAGGCCAAGAGTGCAGGTGGGAAGAAGAGAAAGTGGGGAAATTACACCGGATAGCTAAAAGTTGTTGCACTAATGTTAACTGATTGACTGGATACTGCCCACTGTACTTACTTCCCCTACTTTCCCCCCACTGGGTGGTGGTGGTTGATAATAACTGAAATCACAGGTGATGGGGGAAGGAGATTTAACCCTTTCCTCACAAGGATCGGTGTCTCATGACACCTAATGGCATGGCTACTGCGTATTACACTAGCTGCAGCTTCCAGAATGTCCTTAACAAGCATACCCCATGTAGAATGCATTGCAGTAATCAAATCGAGAGGTTATTAGTGCATGGATTACTGAGGTCAGGATCTCATGATCCAGTTAACAGCTGCAGAGGCAACCTGCATCTCTACTGACAGCCTTGACTTGAGGAAAACCCTTATTGTTCTTTTTGGGAAGTGCAACCAAAATGGTCAAAGGCCTGGAAACGATGCCTTATGAGGAATGGCTAAGGGAGCTGGGCATGTTTAGCCTGGAGAAGAGGAGGTTAAGGGGTGATATGATAGCCATGTTCAAATATATAAAAGGATGTCATATAGAGGAGGGAGAAAGGTTGTTTTCTGTTGCTCCAGAGAAGCGGACACAGAGTAATGGATCCAAACTACAAGAAAGAAGATTCCACCTAAACATTAGGAAGAACTTCCTGACAGTAAGAGCTGTTCGACAGTGGAATTTGCTGCCAAGGAGTGTGGTGGAGTCTCCTTATTTGGAGGTCTTTAAGCAGAGGCTTGACAACCATATGTCAGGAGTGCTTTGATGGTGTTTCCTGCTTGGCAGGGGGTTGGACTCGATGGCCCTTGTGGTCTATTCCAACTCTACGATTCTATGATTCTATGATTCAAACCTATCCAGAGCAAGCCATCTAACAAATTTCAGGACTTGAGAATCACCTACACCTGCGATCATCATCTGTGATCATCCTGTGCCCCCTCCATCAGTCTAGTGGGTGGCAACAGGAGAACGGGCCTCTCCTGCTGCCTTCATTACATATATTTAGGCACCAGGCCAAATCATTCCTCTTCTCACAGGCCTTTGGTTAATTAAACAATCTATGGCCTTTTCAACTGGGGGGTAGGGGTATTGGTTCTGTCTGTTACTATGCTATATATTTTTGTGTTTTTATATTGTAAACTGTCCTGTGATCCTTGGATGAAGGGGTTATAGAAATTTAATAAGTAATAGTAGTAATAGTAATAATAATACCTTCAGCACCTGCGTCTTGAACAGATTCAGTTTATTGGTCCCATTTGGTCCATCACTGCCTCTAAGCATCTAAGCACAGCCTCTCCTAATTCATATGGAATGGAGAGATAAAGCAGAGTGTTTCTAGCAACTCAATGACACTGTACCCCAAATTGCCATGTTCCCCTCTCCTCTCCCTTGCTTTGACCAGTGTCGGATGCAGACATGCTGCCACTTTCTCCAGCTTAAGGCACATGCCTGGAGCTTGTTATACTGTAAATATAAGTATTTTGCTTGCATGGTTCTTACTGCTACTGTTGCTGTGAACCAATGCATGGATATAAAGTAAGTAAATCCTATTTTTAAACTTACTTCGCAGGTTGTTGCCTGATTCTTTATTAAGCAGAGTAAGAAAGGGGGACACCTTGCTTCAGAGGTGGACTTGCTCAAAACAAGGCTGTGTCGTCTAATTCCTATGCTTTTATTGCCAAGGATGGGATTTTGAAACTCTGATCAATCAACACACATGGGAACCTGGAAGGATAAATCGCAATTACTATATCCTCTCCTACCCACTAAGACCCAGCCCAACTTCAGTCCTTTCACTTGCAATCATACTGTGAATGTTGCTTTATTATGGCCTGATGTGTTCACCAGCGGCACCACATGGTAGGAGGGAAGGTTGGCATGGCTACCGAATACTTGTTGGTTGAGGGGTGGTTCAGAGTGGGTGACGGTTTCCAGTTTTCTGTTAACCCTGTTCTTTAAAGAGCACGGCTGCAGCTCCCTCTGCCCATCACCCTGCCAATTACATCAGCTCAGAGCTCCCTCCTGTCTCCCTTTACACAGCAGTGGCGTAGCGTGGGGGGTGCAGGGGGGGCCGGCCGCACCGGGCGCAACATCTGGGGGTTAGGGTTAGGGGGCACAAATCCACGGGTTAGGGGGTGCAAATTACTTGCCTTGCCCCAGGTGCTGACAACCCACGCTACGCCACTGTTACACAGACACATATTACGTCCTTGAGGGTCTCAGTGCAAAATACAGGAAAGTCCATTTACAGTGAGTTTAGCAGGACAAAATTTGCCACAGTGCAGAAATATTAATAAGTAAAGTACAAATGCAAACAATAGCAGCCTCCTCACAAGCAGCTTATTTTTTTTTATTTTTTTAAATTAAGGATTTTCTTGTTTTACAGAAGTAAGTGTAATGCCAGCAGCTTATTTTATCTCACAAAGAGCAATGTAAGTTAACAGCAGACCAGATATTCAATATCCCTACCCTTATCCTCCTCTTTCAAAGCTCCATTCTCACCAGGATTTCACCTACTTTCCCCTCTGCCAGCTTTCTGCTCTCACCAAAGGGTCCTAGGGATGGTGCAATACTCACCCCATGCAATTCCCCCACTCTCTGACTCTCCCCCAGACAGGAGTCTTCCCTTCTATGTGCCTTAAAGCAGAAAGGGTCAAGCGCCTCTGCACTTTTATGGTTTCTCCATCCACTTTTGCTGCTCTGACTCAGAAGCTGCAGTTATCACAATGCATAGATCTGTTTATGTTCACTGAGCTGGCCCAGCACATTCCAAATTTCCTTGGTATATTATCTTCACAATTCCGCACTGCTACATCGATGGAATGCGACCTTGAAGCCGAACTTGTGGCTTTCTGAGAAACTATGGAAGTCAAAGATATCCACAATAATAAAAGCGATCATAAGTTACCGAAAGCAATAAATTTTGCTTTCTTAATAGCTAATAATAATAATAATAATAGGCTATTAAGAAAGCTGTTTAGGTCTCATCTCACCAAATATGGGGGCACGGTAATGCAGTGGTGAGGACTAAGCCCATTCCAAAACAGATGTGTGTTTATAAGGGGCCCTAGTACAGCTGTCAGGCAACCAAGAAAGAGCCAGCACAAACAAAAGTGTTAATCAGATGCGAGATGTATTAATTTAAATTCTTACTCCGGCAAAGGCTCTCTGGGTGGCTGAGGACAAGCCAGATTCACAACTAAGGGATGGATGGTACCACAGCACCCAATGAGACAGGATTCTAACAAACATTGCCCACAACCAAATTTAACATTCATTGTGCTGGCTCTTTTCCTGATTGGAAAGACATTAACTACTAGTTTGATCCGAACTTAGTGCTTAGAAGTATCATGTCAACTCACACTGTGTCATATTCAGCCAAAGCTGTGGATTCACATACATATTCATACTAGATGACAAGGCGTGATCACAGGAGCAGCACACTTGCACTGAAATTGACACGCTATCACACAGCTATCACACCCTTCATCGCTTCTCCTCTTAGGGCCTTACCTTTCTTTCTTTCTTTCTTGTTTCGTATCAGAATGCCAAAATAAGTGCATATGCAGCTCGTAGTTCATATACTCTCAGTATAAAAAGCATGTACAGTCCTCCTGCTCACCAGCATAATTGAAAGGAAACCATGACTCATCTCCATTTTGCAGAAGCAAAATGAAGCTGAGTCCAGTGCTTCTCCTGACGTTTCTCTATAACTTTGGCAGATTATAATCCACAGCGTTTCAGATGTGTTTGTGGAAGGGGGGGTTATTGGTGTGTTTTTTTTGGTTTTTTTTTTGTTATGCATTGTGTGCTCTCATTTTGTATATGTATGTTGTAGACAACCCTTGAATGATAAAAAATATAAACCAAAAGAAATACATTAGCAGAAAAATGAATCCACCTAAGTACAGTGGTACCTTGGGTTACCGTTTTTTTCGCCTTATAGGACGCACCGGCCCATAGGACACACCTAGTTTTTTGGGCAGAAATCAAGGGGAAAATTTTTATTTCCCCCCCCAGGTTTGCGCAGCCATCCCCAAGCTAGAAGAGGGAGATGGAGCGCTCCGTCTCCCTCTTCTGCCTTCAGGGACAGCCTCTCTAGCCTCCGTGGGGCACCGGCTTGCCCCGCTGTCCCCCGAGCTTGTGGGGCTGGTGATGGGGAGAAGCAAGCTTGCTTCTCCCCCTCCCCCCGCCAGCCTCCAGACCAGGTCCGGGAATAGCGGGGTGGCGGCGCTCCGTCTCCCCGCTATCCCCCGAGCTTGTGGGGCTGGCGGGGGGTGGGGAAGTAAGCTTGCTTCTCCCCCCCGCCAGCCTCCAGATCAGGTTGGGGAATAGCGGGGTGGCGGCGCTGCGCCTCCCCGCTGTCCCCCGAGCTTGTGGGCTGCAGGCTGCTGCCCGCAAGCCTTGCGAGCCCGTGGGACCTCCCACCGGGCTTGCAAGGCTTGCGGATAGCTTCCTGAAGCCTGGAGAGCGAGCGCACCGACTCCTCTCGCTCTCCAGGCTTCAGCGAAAGCCTGCATTCCGCCCATAGGACACACACACATTTCCCCTTTATTTTGGGAGGGGAAAAAGTGTGTCCTATAGGGCGAAAAATATGGTAAGTACTTAATTCGTTCCGGAGGTCCGTACTTAACCTGAAACTGTTCTTAACCTGAAGCACCGCTTTAGCTGATGGGGCCTCCTGCTGCCGCCGCGCCACAGGAACACGATTTCTATTCTAATCCTGAAGCAAAGTTATTAACCTGAGGCACTATTTCTGGGTTAGTGGAGTCTGTAACCTGAAGCGTATGTAACCTGAGGTACCACTGTACAATCATAGGACAGATAAAAGAGCCACACATTATCTACTGTGGAATCCAAGAACACTTCTTATCCAGAAAAAACAGCAACATCTTACTTAATACCACACTAATAGCCAAACAGGAATGAATCCTTATTGCGAGCAATGGTAGTGGCAATGAGTAGGGATTTAAGACATTCACACCGTAGTCATACGTGTAACATATAGGACTTGTGGCACAATCCTAGCTGTGTTTACTCAGAAGGAAGTATCACTGAACCTACTTCAAAACCAACACTTTGCATCTCTTCATTTAGGTGTGTCAGACGTTGGGGGCACCTAATTCTGCATTGAAAACTACAGGCAAGAACAAGGCATGTAGACCAAAATGATATAAAGCACTGAAATGTTTGTTCAGAGATATTAAATTAAGATCAAAGAGAAACAAACGTAAACAGTAATAATTTAGGGTTAACACTGCAACCTGAACTCTTCTGAAGCCAGCATAAACAAAAATTGAACTCTGTTTTGGATTCTATGTATTACAGCAAACAAAGAACAGAAAGGAGGACAGGAATACCTGAGATTAAACAGGCTGCTACAACTTTTTCCACAGAATATGGCAAAACATGCTAGATATTCAGAGCAGCATGAAGTGGGTGGGCTGTGATGTCCATAAAAACTGACATGGATAGTCAGCTAAGATTTTTTCCAGAACAACTTGGCTCAGCCAGTAGCTGCACAACAGAATTTCCACACTGAGGCTAAGAAAGGGAATTAGGTAGGCTAAGCTCAGAAGCGAAGTCGTCTGCTACTCCTGTTAATATCTTCATTGCTACTGATAGTACTATTTATGGCTTGCTCACCTTGCAACTCTACAGCCATCCCCACCTGAGCAGAGACAGGTCTTTCACGCAATCCCTAATGTTGATGTTTTCCCTATTCCTTCTGATACAGGAAGAAAGCCAATGTGGTGGAATGGTTAGAGTGTCAGACAATGACCTGGGAGGACAGGGTTCAAATCCCCACTCAGATATGAAGTTCAATGGGTAGCCTTGAACTAGTTACTATCTCTCAGCCTAACCTACCTCACAGGGTTGTTGTGAGGATAAAATGGAAAGGGGATATATGTCACCTTGAGCTCCTTGAAGGAAAAGCTGGTATATAAATTTCACAAATAAAAGAACAGAATTTGGTTCTCTGCCTCCCTCCCAAGCCTTACCAGAAAATTTCAGGTCTTAAAATCAGTTCTGAAGTCTTAATTGCCAAGCTTCTTAAACAAATTATCACACTCTTCTTCAAATAGGTGAATAGTAAACAGTGCCCAGTCCTAAGCAGGTTCTAGACAGGCAACAAAAGAGTTGTCTGGCACCTGAAAGATTACCAAGTTCATTGTGGCCCATGAAAATTTATGCTGCAGTAACTTAAAGTGCCACAAAACTCTTGTTAGTTTAGGAAAAACAGGAGTTTTGTGTCACCTTAGCTTATTGTAGCATAAACTTTCATGGGCTACAGTGAGCTTGTTAAGTGCCAAAGGATTAAAAATAAAGAAATAAATCTGTTGTCTCTGATGCCGCTTAAAAGCTACACTCAGTTGCCTAGCTACTGGTTCCCTGTGGAAAAATATTACCACCCACATTCATGGTTACTTCCTGTTATATACATATCTTATCTGTATAAGACGATGGAGCCGAATGGGGAGGGTTAAAAAATAAAATGAAATTCTTGCATGCCACTTCTACCACCAGCTGTCTTAGTTGCTAAGCACAAGATCCCTGCAGCCCACCTCGCCTCTCCCACAGGGATCCGGAGAAGGGGAGGGGAGGAGGGGCGGGGGCGGGAAGAGACGTGACACTGACTCAGCCAGCAACTGGGACTTACCCGAAGGCTGCGCCGGGACACGCTGCCGGGTTTGTGTACACGCCGAGATGACTTTGCCTCCACGCTGCTGGGCAGCCGCTGATCACGCGCAGCCGCCGCCCGCCCATTGGCCAGGGCCTCACACACCTTTGTAGGCGATTGGCCGCGCCTGGCGCCCGCCTTTGCTCGCGCTGCGCTGGGGAGCCGCCACCTGAATGGGGAGCTGCCTGCGAACAAAAAGAGGAAAATAAAGACAGCGGCAGGCAGAGAACGCCCGGGGCGGGGAGGGAACTTGTCAACAGCTGCAGCCTCGCTGGTTCAGCATCAGGGCTGTAGACTGACAGGGGGGGTGGGGGAGAGAGAGGAGCCTTCCATCGGGGGTCATGCTGAATTTTGGAGTGTCTCCTTTCCAGCTTGCTGTAAGTAGATTTATCCGTCCATTGCAAGAGTCATTTGGAGCGGTGGAGTGGATTGGGGGGCGGGGACCAAGCTTTCAGCTGGGAAAAAAGTGCTTTTGGCGGAGAAGGGAAAGATGCGATTTCTGTTAAGAGATGGAAAAGGCGTATTTGTTCAAAAGGGCAACGTAGAGAGAGATCCGACCAGCTTGAGGTGTGTCTCGGTCAGAGGCTTTTAAGAAGCGAAGGACCTGTTGGGGGCGAAGGAAATGGGGCTTAGTGGAACCTTTTTTTTGCAAGGGTGTGTGTTGTGAAAACGAATATTTGGTTGATAAATGGGTGTGTGCAGCGAGGTGTAAGGACTGGGGTGCAGTGCATAAATGTTGCGACGCAACACAATTGGATTATATACATTTGAGTTTGAAAGGGGCTTTTTTGGGGGGGAGGCGATGCTCTTGGAAACTGCCTGGAGGGGAGTATGGCTATAGGGGAGCATCAACTGCGGCCCTCTTCGAGGGGGAGCTTTTTGGTATGTGGCCTGATTCTATGGTGAGAATCCTGTATTGCAGCAGGGGGTTGGACTAGATGACCCTGGGGTCCCTTCCAACTCTGTGAAAGGCAACTCTTAAAAGTGTTTTGAGTGAAAAGGCTAAAGCGGGCGGGGGAGGGGAGAGATTGAAAGAGGCTTAAAGGCTGCCGAGGAAGGACTACTATTGTGGAATTACCCGGGAAATAAGAGATCGGAAAAGAAGCTGGTAGAAAGTAACCCCGCGTGGGGAGAGAGATGAGGGAAGTCGGGAAATGAAGAGGCGGCATGTGGCGGCGGCGGAGGCAGGCAGCTCGCTTAGAGAGCCCCAATGCGAGGAAGGGACGAAGCAAACAAACGAACAGGGCGTGAGTGAGACCCAATGTGTGGGTGACGGGGGGCTCGGTGAAGCGGTTGGGGGGCCGCCAGGACTTGGGTGGGTGGGTGGCGGCGGCGCTGAGGGGGCGAGCCCGGCCCCGGGGTGGGTCATGGTATGACTGGAGGAAAGCGGGAAGAGGCCGGGCGAGGGCGAGCCGCATTCCCTGAGCGGGCGAGGCGGGCCTTCCAGAATAAAATAAGGGCGCCGACCGCTCGCCCCACATTCCTCCGGGCGAGGCTCCCGCTTGGCGGTGTGCATTCGCCCCTTTCCTTCCGCCTCCTTCTCTAGCAGACGAGCCTGGGCGGGAACTCCCACCCCGCCCCATTTGCAGGCGGAAGCCGTTTTCAGTTCCCAGCAGAGCGCGTTGGCTTCGGGGGCGCCGCGCAAGGCTAGCGCTGCAGCCTCGAGGGCTTGGCTTTTCTGTGTGTGCGCGGCTTCCTGACGCCCATCAGGTTGCAGGAGGAGGAAGCAAACATTCGCCCGGCTGCTGGTGCCTTTGGGGGAGCGGGCCAGGCCTGCCCAAACCCACGCGCAGGAAACGGGGTGGGGGGCCTCCCAGAAAAAAATGCGTTTACAGAAGCCTCGTGAACTGGTGGGGTGGAAGGGTTGGGGCGCTGAGTTCAAGGCTCGCCCCCGCGCTGGAGATACAAGTGGACGAGCATCATCAGCTTTTCCCAGCAGCAGCAGGCGAGATCTCTTCCGGCACGCACAGATGCTCGCCTCTGCTCCTTTCGCCTCGAGGCGTGGGAGGGGGAGAGTGGGCGGGGCCTGCGAGAGCTCGCATTCTAGAACGCGCGGCAAAGGAAGTAGGGGAAAGGTCGCCGAGCGGCAATTCCCAGTCCTCGTTCCCCGAGCGCCGAGCAGCAGCCGCTGATCACGCTTTGTTCACATGTCCCCGCCCACTGAGCCTGCACTCTTTCTCGGGGGGGGGGGGGAGCGACCGGCCAATCGCCTCCCGCGGCGCCCGACCTTGGCGGCCAATGGGCGGCGGGCAGGGCGGTCCTTCGGGAAGCGAGTGCGTGCTGTTTGGAATGGGCGGGCGGGGCGTGTGAGTCACCGGCGGAGGCTCTCTGAGGTGAACGTGGCTCGGCTCCAAGATCCGGCTGCCGGCGAGGATCTCCCTGCCCCCGCCTTCCTTAGGCCTTGTAGTCGCCGAGCGGCGGCGGCGGATGTAGCCTTTCCCTTTCGGCGCTCGGCCCTCTGCGCCTGTATGGCGGCCTTGCAGCGCGCGCTTTGAGGCTTGACTTATGGTGCAGGGGTTACCGCCGAAGGCAGGCATTGGCGGGTTGGCCAACTTCATGGGAAAGAGATCTTATGCACGGGGCTCTAATAAAGGCGGGTAAAAAGTGTTGCACATAAATTCAAAAGGCATCCTTCAGACCTCTGGCTGGGCGCAACGGAATGGGGGTTTTCCGCACGCAGGAAACGAGCAAGGAATTTGAGGGGTGGGGTGGCTTTTTTTGGGGGGGGGAGCAAGTTGTTCACAGGAATCCCTAAACCACAACCTCGCTTGGAGCACCTCAAGATAGCCAAACTGAAACAGGACTTGGTTTTAATTCCCATGCCATGTGTAGGTCACGTTTTGAGAGAAGCACAGCTCCCTTGTTGTGTTAGTAATGAATTAGCACAAAGCAAATATTGAAAAATACAAGGCTGTGTCCCTAGCTTGTGTAAAACACAATAGTAGCAATAAAGGAACCTTTAAGGTTGAAGTCAGTGCATGTTTGTCTGGGGGTATTGTGCCACCAAACTCCAGTGACAAATGACGTTCAGAGCATGCTTGTATAGGATTGTGCTTTGGGATAGCAAAGGTACACCATAAAAATAATGAAATAAGAGTGTAGTAGTAAGTATCCCTGCCTGTCACGCAGGAGACCAAGGTTCGGTTCCCTGATGGGAAAACTGTCGGTTTTTGAAACTTGTTTTAACACTTGAGATAGCTTGGTTGCTGGAGTATGAGACTCTTAATCTCAGGGTCATGGGTTCTTGCCCCATGTTGGGTGCAGGAGGTTGGAACTAGATTATGCTTGTGGTCCCTTCCAACTACAATTCTGGCAAAATGGCATAGGACATCACATAGGTGTCTATAGAATGATCTGGGAAACGTTTTAAGTGTTTCTACATAACCTTGCAGACTGATCCGAATCCAGTTGGACCAAAGTACTTTGACATAAACTGTTGATCGAATGAGATACATTGGTTTAACTATAACCATTTAAGCTTAATTGTTTTGTGGACTGAGCTTCACTGAGGTCATTAAGATTTCATTGCCCTTGGTTTTCATGGTATCCAGCCTAGGAATAAATAATCCATTCAAAGGAGGGGTATAGGAAAAAGGAGAGGCTCTTAAAAACACTGGAGTTACTACATATAATCTGGTTTTTTTTAATATTTGATGAACATATAAGCTTATATTCGCTGTTTGATACTGAAAAACATCGTCTCTTTTTCATAGCAGGAAGGAATGGAGGTGATAACTGAAAAGCGGCACATTAGGAGTGATTTTGAAGCAGTAGAAGCTTTAATGTCCATGAGCTGCAGTTGGAAATCAGACTTCAAGAAGTACGTTGAACTGAGACCAATAACACCAGCATCAGATACGTCTGAAGAAATTGAGGACAACCTGCTACCTGCTACTGACTTTCAAATATCAGCCTTTGTAAGCTTTATTCAATTATTATAAATTTCTTATTTACAACTAAGTCCTATGCATGCTCTTTCAGAAGGAAATTTACTCAATTTATTGGCACTTGCTCTGAAGTAAGCATGTGTAGAACTGCAGCCTGAAGTTCATAGATCATGCTAATTAGTTGTGCTGAGTAGAGAGCTAATTGCACCATGTTTTTATTCTTCCAGTGCTTGACTCCGCCCTACAGCCCTTCTGACCTTGAAATGGCTCAGTCAGTCCATCCCATTGCACCAGCGCCACCTACTGTAAAGAGCAAGTCACTTGTTGACGCTTCTGAGCAGGGCCCTCCAACAGATTTTAAGAAGACTGAAAAAGTTCCAGAATCGAGAATGCTGAAAGCACAGGCGACAAGTGTCATTCGCCATACAGCCGATGCTCAGCTTTGCAGTCACAGAACCTGTCCAGCAAGAACAGACAGCATTTTGAGGTGTCGGGATGATTACACAAGGGAAGCAAAGCAACAAGGCAATGCAGAAGTGAAACAAAATCCATCTTGTGAAAGCGTGTCACTGGCTGCTGCAATGTCTGAAGATAAGCAGCCCGATGTGAAAGAAGAAAAACATTCAGTGTTGGCAGTCAGTCCAGTGCCTTTCATGCAGACCACACTCAGTAGTCCTCTGCCTGTGCCTGGTTCAGCACAACGCTCTTCCCTGGTAGTTCCCACATCTCCTGTGCAAGCAGGGGGAGTCCCTCCTGTGCCATTGGTTTGCCAGATGGTTCCGCTGTCTGCTAACAACTCTGTTGTGACAGCAGTAGTACCCAACACTCCCTGCAGTCAGTTGTCACCGAACCTTTGTCAGCCTATGGTGTTCATGGGAGCTCAAGTTCCCAAAGGAGCTGTTATGTTTGTTGTTCCACAAACTGTTGTTCAGAATCCAAAAGCACCTGTGATCAGTCCCAATGGCACCAGGCTCTCGCCTATCGCTCCTGCTCCAGGTTTTGCTCCTGCTGCAACAAAAATCACTCCATCTATTGACTCTTTAAGAATAAGAAGCCATGTGTGCAGCTATCCAGGATGTGGAAAAACATATTTCAAGAGTTCCCATTTGAAAGCACATGTCAGAACACACACAGGTAAATTTTGCTTGAGAAGTTGGAAATTGTTTGTGTGTGTCTTCATGTCATTCATGTAATACTGAGGTTTCTCCTTTACTGAGTTTTGTATTGTGGAAAACATAATGGGAAACCCAAAGTTTTCCTCAACATTATTTCACTTGCATAGGAATTTTTCACTAATAGGTCAGTTCTATGCATATTGAGTTTAGTGGGCTATGCTATTTCTCTCTGATATATATGTATAGGACTGCAATCTTAACAAAGGCTATTGCATTTTTATCTCACTGCTGAGGTCTAAGCTTATGTTTCATTCTGTCACTGTTTTGCTGTTTTAGAATGGCTAGTGAATCTAATAGTGGTACAGTAAAGCTAAATACAGTAAAAGAGAGGTATTATGTAATTATGCACAAATGCAATCATGCCCAAACATTTCAGTAATATTTTGGAGCCTGGCAATTTCTAAATCCAATATTTTGCATAATCACACTTCTATGAAGGTAGGTTTTGAGACCTCGGATTAGTTGTGTAAATTTAACCTTACTGCAATATAAAACTAATGCTTTATTTGATGGTTTGAATGCCCATCTTCAATAGTAGTTGTCTGCCCACGCACTTTGGATAATATCGTTGATTGTCTAGGGATTCCTCTAGGTTTGTGATTGGAAGTCTGAAAGCTTAATTTGAAGTACTGTTTGAAGTACTGCTTTTTGAAAAAGGGCTGTGCAGGTTGTGAAATTACAAAGATTCTATAAGGTTTTGTCTGGTCTGTGTTGACAGCGCAGATGAGGATTTTTCTTAGAATACTTCTTGTTCTGTTTCTTGAAAATGGGTGCAAGAAAAACTGTATATTCTGTTGGTAAATAAATGCTCTGTTTCTACCATTTTGTATTTTAGGAGAGAAGCCGTTCAGCTGTAGTTGGAAGGGCTGTGATAGGAGATTTGCACGTTCTGATGAACTGTCTCGCCATCGCAGAACACACACAGGAGAGAAAAAATTTGCCTGTCCAATGTGTAATCGCCGATTCATGAGGAGTGACCACTTAACAAAGCATGCACGTCGCCACTTGTCAGCCAAGAAGTTACCAAACTGGCAGATGGAAGTCAGCAAATTAAATGATATTATTGTACCTCCTGCTTCTGATCTTGCACAGTGAAATAACACCAACTGACAATACTGTTAACTAACTACTGTCGCTGTGGTTGGAGGTTCACGGTGACACAAAACAGCTTGCAAAATGTCTGTGGTTCTGCACTGTCATCCTTTGATGGTGCAAGAACAGACGGAGAGGCAATGGCTGGCTGTACTTCTGAGAGCAGCAGTGACCAGAAGGGCTGGAGGTTTCCTTCGTACTTGGAGAAGTGGAAGTGTCAATGCCAGCACAAGAATGTGGCTTTAAACATGTGGAAAACTATTCAGCTGCTCAATGCATCAGCTAAGTTTAAGCCAGAGTTATGCAGGTGTTCTGAAGAGGTGTTGTAAACAAAATACATAAGAATACCAGTTTATGGAATCAGGGATGACCTGTTTATAGCAGAGTGCTGTAATTTCCTTTGGTTTATTCTCTGAGGCCCAATTATGAAAGATGATGGAATTCCACTTGTGTACCTCCATATCTTAGCATATAAACTATAGCTGTTCCAAACAACTGTTAAGAATAGACTTGAGTGAGAGATGCCGTACGGTTCCAGTTGATCTATTCAAGCAAGTCCAGTAGTATTTTTACTATACCCTTAGAAAACAACATGATTAGTACCATTAACTGTACCAGCATCTCTGAATATTTCTGCTTTTAAGTTGTGTATTGTTTCCTGTATACCTATACAGTTCTATACCACTGATTTTTTCAAAACCTTGATACAGTGCACTTTGTTTAAAATATAATCCTTAAAGAGTAAACTACACAGCTTGTTTTCAGAAGGAAGGACAAAGGTGGTATGGTATGCTACTTTCTGAAAAGTTACTCTGGAGGATAGTTTATGATAGAAGTATATAAGTTGCTTTTATATATTGAAGGTATAGTTTAAAATTGATTAAAATCAGTAAAATGGGGGTTGTGTAGGAAATGGAGAGAGTAAAGACACCAGCCCCAAATGCCAGGATTATCCAAGCATTTTTCTGCTTTATATTGTACCATACTGAAGAAAAGTGAACAATTGGAGAATGGTGTAATATCTATTTTGTGACTACTTAAAATCTTTTGCACAATATTTCTTATAATGTACTTTATACCTTGTTTACAATAAAGATACAGTTTTCTTTAATATAAAATGTGTGTGTTCTCACTTAATTTTCCAAGCAAATGAAAAAATTAACATTAAAACCTAAATGCAAAACTCATTAAAAAAAATGGGGCATTTTCTAAAGGCAGTGAACTCACAATTTGCTTCCACCCCCACAATAATACAGTATATAAATGTTATGATTTCCTCCCCTTAAGATTATCTAGAGCAGTGTTTCCCAAACTTGAGTCTCCAGCTCCTTTCGGACTACAATTCCCATCATCCCTGATCGCTGGTCTTGCTAGCTAGCAATGATGGGAGTTGCAGTCCAAAAACAGCTAGACACCCAAGTTTAGGAAACACTGATCCTAGAGCATGGTACTGTGCATCAAAATTTGTTAGTCCATATATGTTCCCTTCAGTAAGTGCCTGTAAACACAAACCCTGAGTCTTAAAAATAATGTTATATATTTGCATCCATACCATGGACCCCAACATGGAAAATCTTATTTGCAGCATGGTTGATTAAGCCTGCCCAATTACAGGCAGGTACCTCTATGGCACTCCCCACCCCCACCTTTGTTGGTCCCTTTAAATTTTGATTTGTTGAAAAACAAGGGGGAAATCCATATTTCATATTTCTGATTGCTGGAATGGGAGGTTGTCCCTTGCTCTTTCTTACATTAAAATAAAAGCTTCGTGGTGTGTGTTCTTGCTTGTGAATTTTTAAAAGAACGTTAGCAGCTTCACACTGGCCAGCAGGCCTGTTTAGAGGGAAAAGGCAGCTGGCTACACTTGCTCTGGGCCTCGGAGGGCTAAGCTGGTCAGTGGGGGTGCCTGCCAGACTTATGCTGTGATGGCAAGAACACCCCGTGCCTCCCAGATGCCCTTGGGCCTCAGATAAGCTATACACAGGACTACTAGCCAGCTTAGCTTTGTTATGCTTGTGTTTGTCCTTCAATAGGCATTTCAAGGTGACTGTAGAGATCTGAAGTGCTCTGGATGGATCTTTCCAAGCTAAACAGCATGTTTTTTAAAAAATAAATAAAAGTTAAATGAACCCTTTAGTTTCTAAAAATAAAATTCTGCTGCACTACTTTAGCATCAGCAGCATCATGAATTCAGAGGTCTTAAGTGTTCCACACACCATGTTCTGGACATCCTTACCTCTTTCAAAGCCCATCGGCCTAAAGAAACAGGCAGGACACCATAGAGATAGAGAGTACAGTGGTACCTCAGGTTAAGAACTTAAGAACGGATCTCCAGAACGAATTAACTTGAAACTGTTCTTAACCTGAAGGGATTCTGAGGATCATCTAGTCTGCAATGCAGGAATATGCAGCCATCCCATATGGGGACAACTTGTGTTGCTTTATTTCTGTACAGTGGTACCTCGGGTTACAGATGCTACAGGTTAGACTCCGCTAACCCAGAAATAGTACCTCAGGTTAAGAACTTTACCTCAGGATGAGAACAGAAATCGTGCAGCGGGAGGCCCCATTAGCTAAGATATCTGTTAGGACCTGGACTCCATTCTTGCAGCAGCCAAGCATTGAAAGACATCCAGAACTCACTCTGGTTCAATTTTGTTAGATTAGTTTCAGTTGGTACTGCTTGAGGATTTGGACTGGAGCCACTTGAGTGTCTGACCTTGACCTTTCCATACAGCATTCGGGAAAAGTTGCACAGGCAGTAAAATTTGGCTTAGTCGCAGTTGTGGTATAGGAAATCTGGCCCAGCTACACGGCCTGCCAACTCATTTACAAGTCCAATTCAAAATGCTGCTTTAAAGGCAACCAAGGCTTGGAACCGCAATACCTCAGGCATTAACTCTTATTATATTAATCTACCTGGACCGTAGACTGCAAGAAGATCAAAGCTATCCATTCTTAAGGAAATCAGCCCTGAATGCTCACTGGAAGGACAGATCGTGAAGCTGAGGCTCCAGTACTTTGGCCACCTCATGAGAAGAGAAGACTCACTGGAAAAGACCCTGATGTTGGGAAAGATTGAGGGCAAAAAGGAGAAGGGGACGACAGAGGACGAGATGGTTGGATAGTGTTCTCGAAGCTACCAGCATGAGTTTGACCAAACTGCGGGAGGCAGTAGAAGACAGGAGTGCCTGGCATGCTCTGGTCCATGAGGTCACGAAGAGTCGGACACGACTAAATGACTAAACAACAACAACCTGGACCATAAGATCATAATTTGAGACCCTCCAAGTGAAGTCTCCATAAGATGGTAGCAAGAGAATGGGCCCTTTTGAGTGGCAGCCTCTGCCTGCCACCAGCACTAATTTTTTTGTGCTGGGTGAAAATGTTTCTTCCAGGCACCTAGATATTAATTGTTGTGTACTTTGAGGCCATTTTAATTTGTTTTCTAATTTATTATGGTGGATAAACACTTAGTGTGCTATTGTTTTTAACAGATGCTTATTGTATTACTGTGTATTTTATTGTCACTTCAGACTTTTTTTGGTGGAAAGCAAATAACAAATTGGAATGAAAAGCAACAACAAACTCCATGCAAAAAGTCAAAAGCCCATGCACTTCCCAAATTAATTTCATAATCATAAGATTCTGTATCTCGCTCAAATCGCTTGGATTGAGGCAGCGATCATATTCTCAAACATCGCCATGAGGTCCTTCTGGAACAAGGCTGCTGTCCTGCTTCTAAATCAGGTAAGTGTTCGAAACATCCAAAACATAAGCACATTGCCAAACTGAAAGGCTCCGTGATCAAATGGGTCAGCCAGCCCTTAGGGCTATTTTTAAACAGTACAGACATGTTGACATACAACACTGAGAAGTGTAAATATCTTTCACTGGTAGTCCTGGATTTAAAGTGACTAGGAGGTTCATAGGTCACAGGAATGGGCAAGTGACCCAGCCGGTTATGTGATTCTGCTATAACATTGCACTTCTTAGAACTGACCTTTAATATTCATAGCATACATTCTCGACTGGTAGAAGATACCTTTCCTTTCCCTCTAACTCTAAAGTATTTTTCTCTAGTCCTGTTATGTTTTAAAAGTTCTGTGTTCCTCCCAAATTGATAACTATCTGTAGGCATAAGTGTGAGCTCCCTGGGGCCCTGGGTGCCTGAGCACCCACAAAATTCCCCATGAAGAGGCTGGGCACCCACAAATTTTGGCGCCAGGGCCATGCACGCTGCATGGCACCCATGGTCCTGGGAACCCATGGTTGCAGGGCCAAGTTGGCATTCCTGTCTGTTGGGATACCCTGGCAAGGGATAAGTCAACTTCTACATTTTAGAGGCTAACTACACCTGCAAGATATTCATGGTTTGATCTCCTGATTCATTAAAAAAAAATAAAATTATTTTTTTGCATTGGAAGCTGCCTTTTACGAAGTCAGGCCATTGGTCTTTTCATCACCAGGTAATCTCGTAGGAATTTCCATAATAACAAATAAAACCGTGGGTTTTATTTCTATTAGCACAAGGACTTTTGACTGTGCAATGGAACTTCCTCTCCATGTATGTACCCGCTAAATCCCTTCTGGGAGTTTCACTAACGCTGCAGAGCAGATTTCAGAAAGGGCCAGGGGTGCAAGGGAGAGGAGGGGAGGGAAAGTTCTGTTGTGCAGCTGGAAGTCCGTGGAACTACTTTATTGGATTTCGCCCAATAATTCAAAGTGTTGGTGCTGACCTTTAAGGTTCTAAACTGCCTTGGCCCAGTATACCTGAAGGAGGGTCTCCACCCCCATCGTTCTGCCCAAACACTGAGGTCCAGCTCCGAGGGCCTTCCGGCAGTTCCCTCACTGTGAGAAGTGAGGTTGCAGAGAACCAGGCAGAGGGCCTTCTCGGTAGTGGCGCCCGCCCTGTGGAATGCCCTCCTATCAGATGTCAAGGAAATAAACAACTATCTAACTTTTAGAAGACATCTGAAGGCAGCCCTGTTTAGGGAAGTTTTTAATGTTTGATATTATATTCTGTTTTTAATCTGTTGGGAGCCACCCAGAAAGGCTGGGGAAACCCAGCCGGATGGGCAGGATAAAAATAATAAATTGTTGTTGTTGTTGTTGTTGTTGCTGCTGCTGCTGCTGTTGCTGTTGCTGTTGCTGCTGCCAAAATTGTGTATAGTCAAAACAGATTGGATTCAATGTCAGATGGGACTGCCAACGTCTTTTTCCCCTGGATCCCTACTGTCTTTCCACTACCATTTAATTTTAAAAAAATTTTTTTTTGCCAAGCACATAAAGCTGAATGCACACACATTGGAAGTTGCAAGGCTTACTGCATTTGTAAAGAGAAAATGTCTGACAAATATTTTGCATGAATTTTGTATGGCACCCACACTCACATTCAGACTACAGTTCAGATATTGAAATGCTATATATATTTAATTGCAAACAGTTTCTAATGTTATGTACACATTAGTGCCTTAGAATGCAATAAGATCTGTGTTTCAAGTTGGATTTGCACGTGCTCACTGGAAGGACAGATCGTGAAGCTGAGGCTCCAATACTTTGGCCACTTCATGAAAAGAGAAGACTCCCTGGAAAAGACCCTGATGTTGGGAAAGATGGAGGGCACAAGGAGAAGGGGACGACAGAGGACGAGATGGTTGGACAGTGTTCTCGAAGCTACCAGCATGAATCTGATCAAACTGCGGGAGGCAGTGGAAGACAGGAGTGCCTGGCATGCTCTGGTCCATGGGGTCACAAAGAGTCGGACACGACTAAACGACTAAACAATAACAACAACAACGTACACACCAGACAGGGGACCGGGATGTCCTCACTGTTGCACATTCCTTGTTTGGTTTCCCCACCCCGGCAACCCTCCTGTATTCTGTGCAGAGCCAAATGCCGTCTCAAGTGTACATACCTCAACTTACTGTGAAGTGAGCGTAGCTTACATTTTGAAATCTGATGGAAGCTGGTTTGGGGGGGGGGGAGTGCATCAAACAGCACTATCTCTTAAGGAAATACAGAAGAGATATGGATTGTGGCTAATGTGTAACTAGCTTCAAATACCAGTGGTGGGAGCTCACAAGTGCCATTAATGTGGACATAGCCTCGGAGAAACATCCACACATCAAATTGCTCACATTGCCTGCATCCCAGTAATGACATAGCAATAGATGAAAATTCCTAAACAGACAGACTCATGCATGAAACTGGAGGCTACTACCCAATAGTGTCTCCTTAAATGACCTTAACCACAAGTACCATATTGGCCTGAATATAAGCTGCACCCAAAAAAAAGCTGCTCCTTTAAAATTCAAGGGGGTGGGAAAATGCCCACAATACCTGAATATAAGCCGCTCCCTTAAAATTCCGCAGGCACTCACACCCGTTCTGTTTTACCATATGTCTGTTTCAGCGGCGATATCGTAAAAGCCCATTTTTGTAATGTCGCGAATTTAGCGGCACTTTAACTTTTCACGGTTGGAATTTGGAATAAAAAGTGCATCTTGTATTCAAGCCAATACGGTACTTTGAAATGTATTTCTATCTGCCCCTGGTAATGCTTCAAGCGCTCTCCTGCTGGATATGTTGTCATTTCGTAATCTTTAACCTCACTAGTGGAGCGAAGTCATACTTTTATCGGTTGTGCTATTGTTGGTGTTGCTTACTGATAACAGAGAGAGGTTTTATCAGCTTTGCTGAGGAGTTTATCAGAAGGTTGAGGTCATCAAGACTTAGTTTGTTAAAATAGATTAATAACTATTCTTGCAGAATTAAACAGTGTTTGAGCCAGAAAACCATTTGCCAATGAGGCAACCCTGATTCAAAACTGTTGAGGCTTTGGGAAGTCTTTTTTTTTTTAAGGGAATTTTGGTTCAACATTGTAGTTTAAACTTACCCCAATGACCCTGGGCTCACTTTTTTTTAAAAAATAAACCACTTCCACTAATGAGGTTGACTGACGTAAGCAAGCACTATATTTGTTTTTACCTGCTGCCTTAATTATACCGTAAGTTGCTGTTTTAGATGTTTACATTTGTTTGGAACTTTTCAATGTTAACACCAGTTGGATGGGTTACAGATTATTTTATAGTGTGCAATCAGCTTCCTGAGGAATCTTCATCACCAATAGGAACCAAGCATGCAAATTCACTGGCTGAGGAAAAAGAGCAATTGGCTCCGAGGTTTAAGCTGACAGTATGCAGCGATGTTGAGGACTGGCCAGTGGGGAGCCACGAGGGCTGGTGTGATCATGATTATCCAATTATTTAATTTCTATTTCACTTAATATATTAAAAATAGCTGACTGAGAAAAGCATGTGGGGTTCTTCCTCAGAAGAAACCTGTGGGGACAGGCTACCATTATAGAGATTGTTCCGCATTTATAATTAGGAATAGTCAGTGCTTTTTTTTCTTAAAAAATGTTTAGGGGTACTCTCATTTTGACTCAAGAAAACCACCATTTTATAGTTCAAATCGGGGGGAAATAAATACAGTAAATGGATAAAAGTACAAAAATTCACAAAATGTTTAAGGGTATGTGTCCCCCCAGAAAAAAAGCACTGGGAATAGTACAAGTCCAACCTGCAACAAAATGTTGCAGCGTGGAGAGCTTCTGTTCAGGATTCCAACCATCCAGACATGCTCTTTAGGACACACCATTAAATCTCCATCCCCTGGTTTCCTGTGAACCCTCCTCCCTAAAGTGAGTTAGTGTTTGGTGACTACTGAGCATGCTGAGTCCTCCTTGGGATCCTCTGTGAGGGTCCCCCATAGCTGTCAACTTTTCCCTTTTCTTGTGAGGAATCCTATTCGGAATAAGGGAATTTCCCTTAAAAAATGGGAAACGTTGACAGCTATGGGGTCCCCTCCTTGATAAAAAATAATGTTTGTTGCAAACCTTGGGATTCCCCCAAATCTGCCAATAACTTGGATATGAATGGTGCTGTTTTGGCTATATAAAGATCCAGACTTGCAGAAGGGGATCACTCTTAGGATATAGGATGGCAGAAGGTAAAATCATTGTGCTATCTGAAAGTATGATGTCCGTACATGCGTGCGGATGAAGGCTAGGGGTGATTTTGTTCTCACTGTTCATCTAGCAGCGCATGGGATAAGCAGGGAGTTGCACAGTAGTTTGGAGTGGTTTAATGTTTCAGGAGTATCCGTGGCCCACTTAGGGGAAATCAATACCCAGTGCCAACATTAGCCTGATATGGGAAGGGAGCAGGGGTCATTTCAGGCTGTGCTTATTTCAGCCTGTGAAATTTCACCTGCCAGTAAGATATAAATAGACACAATGAGGTCTTACTTTAGACAAATATATGCCACCTAGTGGTAAAAGTATCTTCCAGTGCCTCTTTTAAGCCTGGAGAGCAGGGAATGGGGACCCAGATATTTTTGGCTTCAACTCCCACCATCTCTGACCACTGGCCATGCTGTGCAAAAAGCATTTGGAGGGAGTACAGGGTCCCCATCTTTGACCTGGAATATCTGCAACCACTTTCACATAGAACAAGCAAGTTTCTCAGCAGGGGCAGGTGCTGGTAAGATAACACCTGTCCACTTTTTTGGGTAGCAGGGGCGAAGTAACTGTAGTGGATCCGAATGGCATAGGATGAATTGCTTGATGTAAATATGACATTCTCTTTCCCACCCCCATTTTTGTATTGTGTGGCTTATGTGCACCAAGCTCCCCCCCCCCCCCAAGGATGAGGTTTATTCTTCCAAGTTAAAACTGAAAACTGTGAAGAATTGTCAAGGATTACAGCGTGTTTACCGTTCTCCAAAGATAAACTCCAGCTAATTAAGATCTTTACACCAGTCCTTGCAACAACAGGAAACCAATTTAGACATCTATGTACAGCTTATTTATAAAAAGGTTCCACATCTGTGCTGCCTGCCATGCAAGGGAATCTTTTTATCCATCAGGATTGCTCATAACGGCCTAAGATTGTGTATCCATGTAGTAACGCAAATACAAGGCAACTGCGGTGTGCAGATCTTGAACAGATATTTTAGCACGTTTCTAATTTCCAAACAAAGTGACCCTGTCGTTCTATTAAGCCTTTACATACTATCACTGGCAACCCTACAATTCAATTGGGCCAAGTCCTTCCCATCAACTAGGAAATATCCTTCTACTTTGAGTGGTGGATGATCCTTCAGGACAATTGGGGCAGTGACCTGTCAACCTCAAGCAGGCCCCGTTTGCTTCTTATAACCAGCCCAGGGAGAGGCACGGCCTGTCAGCTTTCTCCTCAGGGATACCCTTATATAACTCAGCAGGGAGGATAGCCTCTGTGTGTCATCGGCTCTGGTTCCCCATACTGCATACCTTCCAACTGTCCCTATTTGCCAGGGACACTCCCAGAATTACAGAAGCCATCCCGGCTTCTGATATGAACCCAGAATGTCCCAGGGACGTTTGAAGTGGTGCTGCTCTCTCGCACAAGACCAAGGCACCAAAAGATGTGCATCCCAATTTTTGCCAGAGTAATGTTGGAGGGTATGTTACTGTTGATCTCCCTGACATCTGCCCTACTAGTTCCAATTTATTATTATAAGCCGTCCCAGACTCTGCGTTCATCATCTGATGCCATCTTTGAGTGCCTCCTCCAGGTGAAGTCCAGAGGGTGGCAACAGAAGATTGGGCCTTCTCTGTAGTGGCTCCCCATTTGTGGAATGCTCTCCCCAGGGAGGTTCGCTTGGTGCCTTCATTATATATTTTTAGGAGCCTGGCGAAAATGATCCTCTTCAACCAGGCCTTCGGCCGATTAATATTCTGTGGGAAAGGGGTGTTCTTGTTTTGCTGTTTTGTTTTATTCTGTGAAGTGCCCTGAGATGCTGAAGTGGGGTATATAAATCTAATAAAGAAAGACGTAAAGATGTATTTATTTAATTTGTATAGTGCTGGATTGTTAAAAAACCCTCCGAGTGGAATGGGGCTTGTTCTGTTTTTACTGCGGTACAAACTACAAGTTGAATTGCTCAGGGGGAGAATAACCTCTCTCCTGCCAGGTCAGCCTATTTAGTCCATCAAGCTCTGAACTGTACGTTGACTCGCAGCCACTTTCCAGGGATCTCAAGCACAGTGTCTTCCCCATCCCTTGCTACCTGATCCCCAAAGCATGTGCTCTACTACTGAGCGAGGGTCCCTCCCCATAATTTCCAGCTCCGCTAAAAATAAACAGGAATGGCATTCCCCACTGCTGGATTAAACCCTGTAGAGGCCACTAGGCAGTCAAAATCTTGGGGGGCCTCACACTGAACTAAGAAAGCTTGATTGTAATTTTCTTTCAAGATCAATATTATTTTGATCCACTGTCGCGGGTCCCCTAAAAGGCGTGGAGCCTATACTCCTGTGCCTATTCTGCCCAGTGGCGTAGCGTGGGGGGTGTAGGGGGGGCCGGCCGCACCGGGCGCAACATCTGGGGGGGCGCGCTCGCACTCGCAGCTCTCTGCCCCTACCCGGCTCACTCTCTCTCTCTCACTGCAGTGCAGGCTGTGCAAATCCCATCCGAGCTGCTGGGTCGCCGCCCACTGTAGTCCCCCAGGGACTATCTGGGGGAGGGACAGTGCGGGGGGGGGGCGCAAATTACTTGCCTTGCCCCGGGTGCTGACAACCCACGCTACGCCACTGATTCTGCCTATTTGATAATCCAGCACTGCATTCCCCCTCCTGTGGCTATGAAGACACCCTTTAAAATACAACTTGAAAATAAAAACAAACGCAGTCACACCAGCAGATGCTCAGCATTGTCGTTGTTGGAAGAAGGTTCGCATGGACAGCAACACGTTTAAAGGGCGATATTAAAAAAGAGAGAGAAAAAAGAAACCAAACACAACCATTCCCCTTAGGATCCACTGAGGTCGCATCCAGATGCTGAACAGCTGCCAGAGCTGATCATCCAGTGTCTTCTTCAAAGCAGGCTAAGCAGGCAGGAAGGGACACAGCCTGGGGACTCTATCCTCACGAGACTGCAGGGTCCGATGGTATAAGTGACTTCGTTCTCACACACCCCTGGTGGCAAGCAGATCTCCTTGGTGACGGTGGAGTAGTTGTACTCCTTCCCTCTGCAAGTCTTAAATTCTTCCTCGTGCTCAGCCGACACTTTAATTTTCCCATCTTGTACCCTCACTGTAATGTCTTCCGGGTCAAAACCCTTAACGTCCATTAAAGCCAGCAGCTTTGGGCGGCTACATGCTGCCATCATCTTAGTGATCCTTCTTCGAATTCTGCAAAAGAATAGCAACAGCAGTAGTAATAATGGTTACGATAATAACATAGGGAAGAACGAGCCAAGCTGCTTCAAGTGGCCGGAATCTCGCTCATAGGAGGATCATGATACCACTACTACTACTACTACTACTAATAAACCACAGAGCCTAGGATTTGCCGATCAGAAGGTCAGCGGTTCGAATCCCCGTGACGGGGTGAGTTCCTGTTGCTCGGTCCCTGCTCCTGCCAACCTAGCAGTTTGAAAGCACGTCAAAGTGCAAGTAGATAAATAGGTACCGCTCCAGGAGTATGGTGTTTCCGTGCGCTGCTCTGGTTCGCCAGAAGCGGCTTAGTCATTCTGGCCACATGACCCGGAAGCTGTACGCCAGCTCCCTCAGCCAATAAAGCGAGATGAGCGCCGCAACCCCAGAGTCGGTTTCCCCAGCCACTGTGGGCAGCTTCCAACAAAGTATTAAAATACAAGTGGGTATTAAAAGACAACAAAGTATTAAAATACAGGATGAGAAGCGGAGGCTAAATCTGTTGATAAATAGGCATGATTCGATGGGACATTGTGTCGGTGGATTCACATTATATGGCAGTGGAAACCAAACGGTTGCAATACAGTACATCAGCTTGTACCAGTTCACAGGAAATGCCACAGGGTTGAACTCATCTATATCCTTGTGTTGGTAGAACTGGACGGTGACAAATCCGTGATGTTTGCTGTAAAAACTTTAGACTCTAATCATTTGCCAGTGGCCTTCTCTCTCTCTCTCTCTCTCTCTCTCTCTCTCTCTCTGTGTGTGTGTGTGTGTGTGTTTGTGTGTGTGTGCAGTATTATAAACTAGCCAGGCGCCAGGCGCGTTTTGCAACTGGTGCGGGTCCAATTGTGACCATGTGGAGATCTCTGAATGCCAGGTTGGCGGCTGACATCTTACAACAGTAAGAGCTGTTCGACAGTGGAATTTGCTGCCAAGGAGTGTGGTGGAGTCTCCTTCTTTGGAGGTCTTTAAGCAGAGGCTTGATAACCATATGTCAGGAGTGCTCTGATGGTGTTTCCTGCTTGGCAGGGGGTTGGACTCGATGGCCCTTGTGGTCTCTTCCAACTCTACGATTCTATGATTCTCTATTATCTCCATCTGGCTGGCCCCTCCAGCTTTCTTAAGCAAGTAAGCTGAAGAGCTTATTTTTTGCATTTAGATCCCAGCTTTTTCTCCATAGTTAATCCCTACAACAACAACCCTGTGAGGTAGGTGAAGATGCCGTGACTGGCCTAAGGTCACCCAGTGAGCTTCATGACTGAGTGGGGATTTGAACCCTGATCTCCCAGGTCCTAGTCCGACACTCTTACCACTACACCACACTGGCTTCCTGGAGTACTTCTACTATGGGACAGCTATATAAATTAAGGAGGTAAATAAATTTGGGAAAAGCAAAATGTCCCTTAGAGAAGGATCGGAAATATTTTCCTTGAAGCTTGCATTTGTTTTATTCCGGATTGCTTTATTGAATGTTTTAATGTAAACTGCTTTGAGACCTTTTTATTTTTTTAAAAAATAAAGTGGTATGGAAATGAAATGGAAAATAGTTGCAAAAAAGAGGGGCCTAGACAGTCCATTGTGGTGAGTGTAACTAAGGCTGAAGGTGCCATTTGGCAATTAGCTTATATATAGGAGATAAATATATAAACACTAATGCAGGGCATTTTATAAGCATACTAAAAAGCTTGCAATCTAGGGATAGTTAAAAGGAAGACACATAAAGAAATGTGGCTATGTAGAAAAGGAATACACAGTTGGAAACAAGTGCTGAAGCAAAGCCATCCTTCAAAAAAATTAATATACTAGGGTAAAGTGTGCATTGAAATGCATGTATATGTGAAAATAACACACAAAAATACATAAAAATGTGTTCATTAGGAGAAATTCGCACCAAAATGTGAAATGTAAAATATAAAAGCCCTAAACGGCCTCAGTCCAGTATACCTCAAGGAGCGTCTCCACCTCCACTGTTCAGCCCAGGCACTGAGATCCAGCACCGAGGGCCTTCTGGCAGTTCCATCATTGCAAGAAGTGAGGTTACAGGGAACCAGGCAGAGGGCCTTCTTGGTAGAAGCGCCCGTTCTGTGGAACGCCCTCCCTTCAGAAGTGAAGGAAATAAGCAGCTATCTTCTCTTTAAAAGACATCTGAAGGCAGCCCTGTTTAGGGAAGTTTTTAATATTTAATGCTGTATTGTTTTTAACACTTGATTGGAAGCCGCCCAGAGTGCCTGGGGAAACTCAGCCAGATGGGTGGGGTATGTATGTATGTATGTATGTATGTATGTATAAATAAATATATAAAATGATAAATTTTCACAAGAACCTTTTTAAAAAAATAAATCACAAAGTGATTCGAATGTAAGATTGTGAAAAAATAGAAACTGGCAGATTTGCCCATCCCTGCTCTTGAATGACATAGGATCCTGGGTATTTGATTTGATGGAGCAGCACTTATCAATGTCTCCTCCCTCGCCCCTCAGATCAGCAGGGAAGGCCCTGCTTGTGGATCCACCAATGGACATCTCTTATTGTGAAGGGACCTGGAGTAGAGTCTTCTCTGCAGAGCTCCCTCTTCGCGGAGTCAAGACCAGACATAACACAGATGGGGTTTTCCATCACCTGCTGGAAACTTTCTTTCTCTAGCTGTCACAGGCTATGGTTAGACTGTTTCTGAGCTTGGGGGTTATCTTTTATTATAGAAGGGACTATGAGTGTCATCTAGTCCAACCCTCTGCAAGGCAGGAATATTTTGCTTAATGTGGGGCTTGAAACCACGACCTTGATTTAAGTGTCTCATGCTCTTAAGCTATAGTTTATTGCTAGGTGTTTTAATTGTGTTGTGTGATCTTTAATGATATGGGGCAGGTTCCAATTAAGTAGTTCCACTACTAAGTGCAAGGACACAAAATAACTTCCTCTCCTCTCTCTGTGCAACCTTAGCCCCTCCTGAAATCTGCTCTGGAAGGTTAGAAAAACTCCCAGAATGGGTTTAGTGGGTGCATAAAGGGAGAGAAAGTTCCACTGCACAGTCAGAAGTCTTTGTGCTAATGGGAATATTTTGCTGGATATTGCCCATGGATTTATTTATTATGGAAACTGTTCTGAAGTTACCTGGTGACTAAAAGTGGTATACAAGCACACAAAAGGAAACATGAACATGGCTCTTTTATTCCACTTACAATAGAAATCCAAACGACACTTTCCGATTTGCTGAAACGTGAACATGCTCAATGATAAATGATGCAGCGGCACTACATATTTGTAGTGCACCCTTCTGCCAAGAATCTCATGACAACATACATGGAATTTCCTATTTTATCCTCACAGCAACCCTGTGAGGAGGCAGGGCCATCCCTTGAATTTATTTGATGAGTATGTATTTTGGCCACACTCAGTTCTGTTATCTGCCTAACCACTGGCTGTAAAACTTTGGTTTCCTGTGTGGTGCTTTTATGAGTCTCAACTTATATACAGCCAGAGACCATCTTGGCTGTGAGTCCTGGAAGCCCTGCTCCCTGCCTTGCTGGCTTTTCCCACCTGCCTTGGGAGGGTGGGGTCTTGACTGACTCCAACTACAAAAGTGGAGGCTGCTGAAGAGATTCTTGGGCTGAGGGATTGTTTAGAGTTTTTTTGTTGGGGTTTCTTGTTGCTGTTATTGATATTAATTTTCTGCAATTGTTATTTTTAGACCTTGTTAAGATTTATGTGGGAATTGATCAACCTTGTTGTGTGCTTCTTGATATGTTTTATTTATTGTTTGACTGTTGCGATCAGGCCACCTAGTCTAGCATTCTGTTCCCACAGGGTCCAACCAGCTACACACAGGAAAAAATGCTATTAAAAAGTCAGAAATTAAATTGTTATAACAAAAGCGGGGCGGGGGGGGGGGGGCGGGGGGCGGACGCTATTGAAAATGTCAAATAAAATCTTTTTGCTCTCTAGCGCCACCTGGTGTTGCATGTTTATAACGCATTCAAAGCACTGTTTTTTGACCAATGTAGCTGTGTCCTAAGAGTTGCATTGAAGGGGAGATTATCCCACGCTTTGGGAACAATTATCCCAGGGGCTTAGTATTGCAATAGGTCATTGCCAACATTTTAAAAACAAACAAACGAGAAACTGAAGGGATTTTCTGATAAATGGGTAAATCCAGATTAAATGGGGGAGGGGAAATACCCCGCTGGCATTTTGATGCCAACTACGTTGTGCAGACCCTGCAAAGGAAGTGCATGCGTGAGATCCCCAGACCCCCCAATGAATGCCCACCTAGAAGCACTCTGCAACCTCATGTAGCCATTGCTCACCACTGGTGTGCATAAGCCAGTCGCAGGGTAGAGTTCAGACACTCTGCTGGAGAAGGAGAGTGCCTGAGGCAAATAAAAAGATTGGGTTGTATTCAGCCAACGTTCACTCAGAGCAGAACCCCATGATTGGGCCTGTTAGCGATGGCTACTAATTTCAGTTGGTCTCCTCTTGATAAATGTTGATGGAGTACAAACGATTGCAACTTCACGCCTGGGAGAAAATACAGCAGGGGGGCCCAAACTTTTTTCAAATAGGGCCGGATTTGATGAAGTGAACAACAACAATTGTTGACCTTTTTTTTAGGATTGAAGTTGTTGAGCTTTGTTTTAGGATTTTACCCCAGGAGATAAACTGCCACGGGGGCCGGATTAAACCAACCGGCAGGCCGGATTAGGTCCCCGAAACAGACTTTGGACATGCCTGAAATACAGTATCTTTGTTGGTGTACTTCCCTTGAGAGGGCATTTCAAAGCTGCGGTGCCTCCACGGGCTTTAAAAGTGCATACATAAAGCACTTCTAAGAGCGTAAGAGGTGCTTGCTTGATCAGGCCAATGAGCCACGGATATCCTTATTCCCCATTAATTTGTCCAATCCTCTTCTAAAGCCACCCAAATTGGTGGCCATCGCTGCATCTCGTGGGAGCAAATGTCACAGCTTAACTAAGCAGTTCACCTTGTCTTCTTTTTATTCTGAAGGGTGGCAGGGCTTTGGCTCCATCCAAGTTGGTGACCTCCTAAATAACTTTTATGTTCTGAACCGCCCTGACATCTATGGGTATAGGGTAGTATATAGCTTTAACAAATAAGCAATAAAATAGCAACATGCAGAAGGACACAGTTTAAAACAGACCTGCAAATGTGCTTCCTTTCCCTCTTTTGTAGGACATCTATTGCTGCAGCAGTCAGATTACAGAACTAGATAAAGGTAAAGGGACCCCTGACTGTTAGGTCCAGTCACGGACGACTCTGGGGTTGTGGCGCTCATCTCGCTTTACTGGCAGAGGGAGCTGGCATTTGTCCAGAGACAGCTTTTGGGTCATGTGGCCAGCATGACTAATCCGCTTCTGGCGAACCAGAGCAGAGCACGGAAATGCCGTTTATTTTTCCACCAGAGCAGTACCTATTTATCTACTTGCACTGTGTGCTTTTGAACTGCTAGGTTGGCAGGAGCGGGGACTGAACGGGAGCTCACCCCGTCGCGAGGATTCGAACTGCCGACCTTCTCATCAGCAAGCCCTAGGCTCAGTGGTTTAGACCAGTGCCACCCGCGTCCCTTTACCGAACTAGATACACAGGAACAAATGCACTCCCCATTGCTTCCACCCTGCTCCTTTTAACACCTTAACTATTAACACCTTAACTAATTACGCAAGCGACAAACTGGAGAAACCCGTTTACCTGGCCAGTTCTTGCTCAGCTTCTATCTTAGCCCTGATAGCTTTACGCTCCAAAGGTGTGAGGCAAGGCGGTCTACAGGGACGACAGCATAGTATGTCACACAGGCAGTGTGGGTAGGGGTGGAGAAGACAGCAACAATGTGGGTGGAGACTTATATCACAAAGGCAGGTTGCCTGGACTTCGCAGGATTTAGGGCAGCAACTCATGTCCATAAGCCTTAAGCGCTTCTTTATTTCTCTGTCGGTTCGCCTTAAATCTCGCCTAACAGCTTCCAGGGCGTTGCAGAGGGTCGCCATGAGTAGGCATTAAACCATATTAACCGACGAGTACAGCCTTCAAAAAAGGGCACTCGTCAGGGGAAAAAAAATTGGTCTTGCAAGCCCCGGCCAGAAGTTTGCATTAAGGAGCAAGCAACTGGTGTTCTGGCTGTATTCCAGCATGGCGTTTATGACATCATTGCTCTGCAAATAGGTCACAGTCTAGCCATCGCCACGGGAACGGTAAACTGTGGTTGTGTCTCAGCTGCTGAATGTAAAATGCCACCCTGATGAAGCATCAAGCTCATTCTTTCATGTACAATGAAGTCAGAAAGCTCCGAGTTTGTGGTATTTGTTAAAAGCCATTACAGACTTCTGTTAAAAGCCCACATTACAGACTTCAGAATTTCTCAGGGGGGTAACTTGTACTTTGGCCTCTTGGTAGGAAATGAGTGTGATGTGGGTGTCTTAATGGTGTTGTGATAGGAACTGAAGATTGGTTTGGGCGAAATACTTGGACGTTGTCCAATTGTCCTTATAAACACAGAAACATAAAACATATAGGCAGAAAGCAAATCAGGCCCACATCCTGAAAAGCCAAATCCACTGATGAATAATGTTTCATAACGTTACTATTGGGGGCCAACTATTAAATTTAAACTCAAAATTTAGTTCAGGAACCATTTTACGTTCAGAATGTGGCCTCCTAAGAGATATCCCTCAAACTTTCTGAAGATCTAATTCTTGGGTAACAAGACTGAATATGTCTCCACCTCCTTCAGAAATAACACCAAGTTCCCTCAGATGGTTTTAGTTAAAATACACTGGGATTCAGTTTTCTGTGCCCACTGTCTCCTACTGCTTGTAATTACTCTGATATTATGAAATGGCCATTATGTCACAGGTTTCAGGCGAGAAATATAAAAGGCTAAATTTTCAGACTTTTGCTTTGATCAGGATGCCCTGAACTATTGTTTTACAAAATTCTATGAATCGGCGAAGTAATTTAACATCCTGCTTTGTATCCAGTGGTAGTCCCACTCAAAGTAGACCCAATAAAATGAATGACTATTACTAACTTGGGCCCATTAATTTCAATGGGTCTACTCTTGAGTAAAACTTAGTTGGGGACAACTCCCATCTTTAACAATGCTTTCAGGGGGTATTTTAGGCAACTGTTGCGCAGGACAGTAAAAAGTACATCCTATCGCAGGGTTTAAAGCCCAAAAGCCAACTGCAGAGGTTTCACTACAATTCAAGCGGTATATAAATTTTGTTCTAAGAAGTAAAAACAATGCCTTGACTAAATTTCACATGTACCCTAAGTATCACCTTGTTCCCTGGATAATGTAGGCTCACTTTTTGCTCTCCAAACTGCCCTTCTGAGAAGCATATCCTCTTTTGCTTTGTGTGAGAGAGGAAGGGAAATGTAAGAGACCGAATGGGGTGACACAGAGAGAGGAGGAGCTGCAAATTCCACCATCTTTTGGTCCTGGCTCCGCCTGCTACCAGCCGTAGTCCCTGACTTTTCAAATCACCTCTTGTTTAGGGATAGCACAGCTCTGTTTTTGGTACAACAGCAGATTCAACACCCACGTCTTGGGTCTGCTAGTTTCTGTGGACTAGCAGCAATTCACACAAGGTAGATTGCACACCCCCTTCATGGATCACTGCCTTGCCGTGGCGAAGGGGCTTGAAGAACTCAGAGAAGCTATGAACTATGCCGAGCAGGGCACCCAAGATGAACAGGTCATAGTGGAGAGTTTTGACCAAACGTGATCCACCTGGAGCAGGAACCGGCAAGCCACTCCAGTATCCTTGCCATGAAAACTCCATGGACAAAGACAACAGGCATATAAAAGATATGACGCTGGAAGATGAGCCCCTCAGGTCGGAAGGCGTCCAACATGCTACTGGGGAAGAGCGGAGGACAAGTACAAGTAGATCCAGAGCTGATGAAGCGGCTGGGCCAAAGCCGAAAGGACGCTCAGTTGCGGATATGCATGGAAGCGAAAGGAAAGTCCAATGCTGTAAAGAAAAATATTGCATAGGAACCTGGAATGTAAGAACCATGAACCTGGGTAAGTTGGATGTGGTCAAAAATGAGATGGCAAGAATAAATATTGACATCCTGGGCATCAGTGAACTAAAATGGACGGGAATGGGCGAATTCAGTTCGGATGACCATCATATCTACTACTGTGGGCAAGAAACCCACAAAAGAAATGGAGTGGCCCTCATAGTCAACAAAAGAGTGGCGAAGGCTGTACTGGGATGCAATCTCAAAAATGATAGAATGATCTCGATACGAATCCAAGGCAGACCTTTTAACATAACAATAATCCAAGTTTATGCACCAACTACTGGTGCTGAAGAAACTGAAATTGACCAATTCTATGAAGACTTACAAGACCTTATAGAAGTGACACCAAAGAAGGATGTTCTTTTCATTATAGGGGATTGGAATGCTAAAGTAGGGAATCAAGAGATAAAAGGAACAACTGGCAAATTTGGTCTTGGAATTCAAAACGAAGCAGGCCAAAGGCTAATAGAGTTCTGTCAAGAGAACAAGCTGGTCATCACAAACACTCTTTTCCAACAACACAAGAGACGACTCTACACATGGACATCACCAGATGGGCAGCATCGAAATCAGATTGATTATATTCTCTGCAGCCAAAGATGGAGAAGCTCTATACAGTCAGCAAAAACAAGACCTGGAGCTGACTGTGGCTCAGATCATCAGCTTCTTATAGCAAAATTCAAGCTTAAACTGAAGAAAGTAGGAAAAACCACTGGGCCGGTAAGATACAATCTAAACCAAATCCCTTATGAATACACAGTGGAAGTGAGGAACAGGTTTAAGGATTTAGATTTGCTGGATAGAGTGCCTGAAGAACTATGGATGGAGGCTCGAAACATTATACAGGAGGCAGCAACGAAAACCATCCCAATGAAAAGGAAATGCAAGAAAGCAAAGTGGCTGTCCAATGAGGCCTTACAAATAGCGGGGGAGAGAAGGCAAGCAAAATGTGAGGGAGATAGAGAAAGATACAGGAAATTGAATGCAGAATTCCAAAAAATAGCAAGGAGAGACAAGAAGGCTTTCCTAAATGAGCAATGCAAAGAAATAGAGGAAAACAACAGAATGGGAAGAACCAGAGATCTGTTCAAGAAAATTGGAGATATGAAAGGAACATTTCGTTCAAAGATTACCATAATAAAGGACAAAAGTGGTAAGGACCTAACAGAAGCAGAAGACATCAAGAAGAGGTGGCAAGAATACACAGAGGAATTATACCAGAAAGATATGGATGTCTCGTACACCCCAGGTAGTGTGGTTGCTGACCTTGAGCCAGACATCCTGGAGAGTGAAGTCAAATGGGCCTTAGAAAGCATTGCAAATAACAAGGCCAGTGGAAGTGATGGTATTCCAGCTGAACTATTTAAAATTTTAAAAGATGATGCTGTTAAGGTGCTACACTCAATATGCCAGCAAGTTTGGAAAACTCAGCAGTGGCCAGAGGATTGGAGAAGGTCAGTCTACATCCCAATCCCAAAGAAGGGCAGTGCTAAAGAATGCTCCAACTACCGCACAATTGCACTCATTTCACACGCTAGCAAGGTTATGCTTAAAATTCTACAAGGAAGGCTCAAGCAGTATGTGGACCGAGAACTCCCAGAAGTGCAAGCTGGATTTAGAAGAGGCAGAGGAACCAGAGACCAAATTGCAAACATGCGCTGGATTATGGAGAAAGCTAGAGAGTTCCAGAAAGACATCTACTTCTGCTTCATTGACTATGCAAAAGCCTTTGACTGTGTCGACCACAGCAAACTACGGCAAGTTCTTAAAGAAATGGGAGTGCCTGATCACCTCATCTGTCTCCTGAGAAATCTCTATGTGGGACAAGAAGCTACAGTTAGAACTGGATATGGAACAACTGATTGGTTCAAAATTGGGAAAGGAGTACGACAAGGCTGTATTTTGTCTCCCTGCATATTTAACTTACATGCAGAATTCATCATGCGAAAGGCTGGGCTGGATGAATCCCTAGCCGGAATTAAGATTGCTGGAAGAAATATCAACAACCTCAGATATGCAGATGACACAACCTTGATGGCAGAAAGTGAGGAGGAATTAAAGAACCTTTTATTGAGGGTGAAAGAGGAGAGCGCAAAATATGGTCTGAAGCTCAACATCAAAAAAACGAAGATCATGGCCACTGGTCCCATCACCTCCTGGCAAATAGAAGGGGAGGAAATGGAGGCAGTGAGAGATTTTACTTTCTTGGGCTCCATGATCACTGCAGATGGTGACAGCAGCCACGAAATTAAGAGACGCCTGCTTCTTGGGAGGAAAGCAATGACAAACCTAGACAGCATTTTAAAAAGTAGAGACATCACCTTGCCAACACAGGTCCGTATAGTAAAAGCTATGGTTTTCCCAGTAGTGATGTATGGAAGTGAGAGCTGGACCATAAAGAAGGCTGATCGCCGAAGAATTGATGCTTTTGAATTATGGTGCTGGAGAAGACTCTTGAGAGTCCCATGGACTGCAAGAAGATCAAATGCATCCATTCTTAAGGAAATCAGCCCTGAGTGCTCACTGGAAGGACAGATCGTGAAGCTGAGGCTCCAATACTTTGGCCATCTCATGAGAAGAGAAGACTCACTGGAAAAGACCCTGATGTTGGGAAAGATGGAGGGCACAAGGAGAAGGGGACGACAGAGGACGAGATGGTTAGACAGTGTTCTCGAAGCTACAAACATGAATCTGACCAAACTGCGGGTGGCAGTGGAAGACAGGAGTGCCTGGCGTGCTCTGGTCCATGGGGTCACGAAGAGTTGGACACGACTGAACGACTAAACAACAACAAGATTGCACACGACTGGAGCTCTGACTATGAGCAGCAATCACCACACCCTAATATTCCGTAGCTATCTTTTTCTTACCTCTATCTAATACACAAAAGTTTCCTGACATTATGACACTTGAATCTGGGAGTACATATTAAGACAGTAAGCATCCTAGCCAACAGATCAGATAGTTTATTATGGCCATAGGCCCATATTCAATACATCATACAGCAACACAGGTATAACAAGATAAAATTAATAAATTATATTACGTTAAAATCAAGTACATCTCAGACCGTAGGTTTCTGAATTCCATTAAAATAAGAACAATATAGCGCTTAAAATATCAAATTATCAGTATAAATCAATATTATTTAGGCAAAATCAATAATCATAGAGTAATCCATTTTTCCTTTTATAGGCTAATACTGTTATCAGAAATCTGGCAACAACTGAAATTGCTCTAGGATCAACCCACGGCCTGCCTTTGCTAGTGGGGTCCCTTGTGGAGCTAGGGTGGGGTGGAAACCCTCCTCAGAAGATTTTAATGCATGGAAGGGAATATGGTTTCATTTAGCTGATTGCAGCAACAACATAAATAACTGTAATCATTAATTCTCATTACACTAGAACTCATTGACCCACCTTTAAGCAGGCACTAGTTGCAATCAGAACTGACTCATTATTTCTTAACCAGCCTCCAGGTGGCAGCAGAGGGCAGCAAGAGGCAATTTGAGCAAATCATAGGAGCAGAGGCCTCCTCTCTAGTTGCTTTTAATCAGGCTTCCTAAACTCGGCCCTCCAGATGTTTTTGGCCTACAACTCCCATGATCCCTAGCTAGCAGTCCCAGTGGTCAGGGATGATGGGAATTGTAGTCTCAAAAAACACCTGGAGAGCCAAGTTTGAGGAAGCCTGCTTTTAATATATCCTTGAAGGCTTGCTGGGTTGATCTGGATAGTTGCATTGGATCCCTTTCCAACTCTGTAGTTCTTGATTCTCAATATTTCTGCAAGTGAAGCTATGGGTGTGGGTTCCCCAGAGGCAGGACCTCTTAAGGCCTTACAAGATCTTCCCTGCAGGGTGAGAACATTCTGAGAAAAAGAGCTTAGCAGATGCTCCTCCAGTTTTCAGAGGACATTCCTGTTCCATAAATTAGCTTTGAGATGAACAGAGAAGTTGGAAGAACATCGGAATAACAACAGCTTCACGGTATACATCTTTAGTATATCTATTGAGCTAATTGCACTATTTGATTTCCCAGATTTCACACACTGTGTACAAATCACACAGATGTTTGTCGGCCTAAGCCATTCTTTAAGAGGAGCCTGCTGGATCAGGACCAGTGGCCCATCTAGTCCAGCATCCTGTTCTCACAGTGATGAACCAGATGGGAAACTCTCCTGCAACTGATATTAAAGGCAGAGCAGAGCCATCAGGGCTGATAGTGTTTGATAGCCCTCTTTCCTGAATTTGTCTAATCCTCTTTTAAAGCTGTCTAAATTGGTGGCCTCAATGCCTCATGTGGAAGCAAGTTCTGCAGTTTAACTATGCGCTGTATGAAGTACTTTCTTTTATCCGAATCTTCCAACATTCAGCTTTGTTAATGTCCAAAAGTTATTGCGTTAAGAGACACCACGGAACTCATTTTAACAGAAAGTGAAATGGCCAAAATCTTGTAGTTTAAATACCTTGTATTGCGCATACTGTTTTTTCTTATAAGACTCTTAAATTTCAAACTTCATCTTAAGGCATTACGTTTCCTAGTTTCACAGTTCGTAAAACTCCAAACTGTTTTGAGAAAACAATGATCACAAAAAGCAATTCTTACATTATTTAAATAGTTATCTACTAGGTTTTTTTGCTCTCTAAGCAAAAAAAGCAGATAGCATTAGTATTTGCTAATGGGGACACCAATAGGAGAGTGAAGTGACAGATTTGTCACTTACAAAGCCCTGCTGGCTTGTGCCATGGGCATGTTATCAAGGAGAGCCCATTGTGTGTGCAGGGGGTCTCCAACTCTGGGGTGCAGAATGCTCATTTGAAGACCTAAGAACTGTATCACAAAACACCCATTTCGTGGAAGAAAAAATGGTGGTGTGCAGAACCTTTCCCACCAAACAAGCAAAATATTCAACTCATCCAAAAGCTGTCCTTAATTGCTGGATGTTCTTTTACAAAGATTAAAAACTGGGTGTACCCAGTGGCCTTGGTAAGTACCAAGCAGGGTGTCTGAGGGGAGCATGGTGCCACGGACACCATGTTGGGGACCCCAGCCATAGTGTCCCCCTCATCTTCATGACTCTTCAGTCAGGAGGGCAGCAACACCTACAGACACAAGCTTACTCAGAGGTTTACAGACTAAACACAGCCAGCACAACTCTACAGCCAGTTTGGCAGGTAAACAGCCAGGGCCAGCCAGAGGAATGCCAACTGTAACAGTCAGCAGCATGGTGTGAAGATACACGATGTGATATTATTGATGAAGCCGACCAGGCCCAGGGTGGGTGAGTGTGTGGATGGAGCACTGTGAGGGAATCCTACACATTCTTCCTTTATTTCTACCATGGAAAGAGGGCATGTAAATGTAGCAAATAAAACCCTATAGCCTACTGGTTATCCTGGATAGGTGATAGGTTATGGGCTTGCCAGGAAAAGGACGAAGTCCTAATTTAGTGCCACTGATTCCACACAGACAGTAATGTTCAGAACAATGTCTATATCAGGAGTACAGTGATACTTCGGGTTACAGACGCTTCAGGTTACAGAATCCGCTAACCCAGAAATAGTACCTCGGGTTAAGAACTTTGCTTCAGGGTGAGAACAGAAATCACGAGGCGGCAGCGGGAGACTCCATTAGCTAAAGTGGTACCTCAGGTTAAGAACAGTTTCAGGTTAAGAACGGACCTCTGCAACGAATTAAGTACTTAACATGAGGTACCATTGTATATTGGTTTATGTGCATAAGGGGAAGCAGCAACAAGAAGAGATACTGCAAACTTCCTGGTAGCATAGTAGGAAGCAGCAACGAAATTGGAAAGGAGTTCCTGCCTGAGAGTCATAGATGTTGCAGTCACAAACTACATTTTTGGGGAATCCTGGTAGGTACATAGATGTTAAAAAGAAGTTGCACAAGGTTAAAGCTCAGGCCTTTGACCTCAGAAAGTTACACACAAATCATATAACCATAGGTTAATAGTTCACGATGGGGCTTCTCTACTCTAGCCCAGGGAAATGGAACCTCAGATCTGGAGACTTTCCAAGCCTCTATTTCTGGCTCTTAGGACTCTTCCCAGGTCACAGCCTTCAGTGGCCCTGTTTTGCACCCTACTTGAGTGGTTTGGTGCCCTTGAGCTCTGAATAATGCTACTTGCTTGCCTGAAGTGTGCATGTAACTATCCAATTGTAATGTAAAGGTAAAGGACTCCTGACAGTTAAGTCCAGCTGCAGGCAACTCTGGGGTTGCGGACCTCATCTCGCTTTACAGGCCGAGGGAGCTGGCGTTTGTCCGCAGACAGCTTCCGGGTCATGTGGCCAGCATGACTAAGTTGCTTCTGGCACAATGGAACACCGAAACCAGAGCAGCGCATGGAAACAGTTTTACCTTCCTACCGTATTTATCTACTTTCACTTTTTGGCGTGCTTTCAAACTGCTAGGTTGGCAGGGGCTGGGATCAAGCAACGGGAGCTCACCCCATCACGGAGATTCGAACCACCGACCTTCTGATCGGCAAGCCCAAGAGGGTTGGTTTAGACCACAGCGCCACCCACGTCCCCTATCCAATTGTACAAAGGTACAATTCAGACTTGTTGGTTTCCTCCAAGCTGGATCAGAGGTAGCTACAATGACCTGCAGAGGGACGCGGGTGGCGCTGTGGATTAAACCAGAGCCTAGGACTTGCTCATCAGAAGGTCATCGGTTTGACACTCTTTACCTCATGGAAAAAAAGAAGAGGGGTGGCGATACAACCAAACAAACAGCCAGTGAACAGAATTAAAACCACTCAAGTGTGGTAAAGTGTAGGCCTAGGATTGTGAAGACGGGACCTTCAGATCCCCACTCAGCCACAAAGCCTGTTGGGTGACTCACTACTACACAACTACCTCACAGGGTTGTTGTGAGGATAAAATGGGGAAAGCGCAGAGGAAGGAAACCTGATATTAGCATCTGTCTCGAGAGACAGTGGATTGCACTTCCCTATCCGTCACGCACGGAGGGCCCGTTTCGCACAAACCGCAGTAAAAGGTTTCCCCGGGGCTTTCCCCAGGCAAAGCTGCAAGTGCGACGTTCACACGTTCGCGTGTTCCCTCCCCGCCACCTCAACATAAATTTTGGCAACTCCTACAGGCAGAGTCTGGCTGGCAAGTCCAGGGAAAGCCTATGGCGACCTGCCAGCCTTTCCCACTCGGGGGCTTTTTCCTTCGCGAGGCGGATTCCCCGTTCCCTCACAGGGTATTATTTCCCGCCCTCCACGCTAGTCGCTCGGTCTGTTCCGGGGGAGGAGAAAGAGGATGTCCGTTTTATCTCCCGCTCTCCGGGAAGGCCCAGAAGCCGGGCGGCCAAGGCGGCAGCTGCGGCGGGACCGTCGGGAGAAGGCGGCGCTGACGCGCATCTCCAACGCGCATCGCCGCCTCCTCCTCCCCTCTCCGCACTTGAAGCGAAAGCGGCGCGCGCAGCCACGCCGCCCTCCCTCTTCCCCAGCCCGCGCCTGACGCAACGCACGCCGGCCGCCGGCCAACCCTCGCGAGCTTTACATCGTCCCCACGGCCGCCCGCTGCTGAGCGGCGGCCTGCCATTGGCTGCTGGGCGGCTGCGGCTCCGCCCCGTCCGCTCTCTCCCCGGCGAGGCGCAAGGAGAGGGAGGGAAGAGAGGGGCCGCTGGAAGTTAAGATGGCGGCGCGTGTGAGAGCGGGGCGCTGACCGAACCTTTTCCCGCCGCCGCGAGCTCCCCGCTCCCGCGCACGCCGCTGACCAGCCTCTCGCTCTCCCCTCGCGCCGAGCGGAGGCTCCCGAGTGTGAACGAGACACCCAGCGGCACTCCGGAGGGGGCGCCAAGCCCTCCTGCCCTCCCCCCCCCCCCGCCCGCCGTCGCCCGTCCTTTCTCCTCCGCCTCCTCCTCCTCCTCTTCCCCCTCCCCGCACCCTCCATTTCCTCCTCGCGCGCCCGGCCCCTGCCCGGGAGGGGGAGCGAAACATGACATCGATCCACTTCGTGGTGCACCCGCTCCCGGGCACCGAGGACCAGCTCAATGACCGGTGAGGAGGGAGCGCGCGCGAGGGGAGGCCCCTCGGGGGCCCCCGGGAGTGGGGGGGGGAGACAGAGGAAGCAGGAGAGGGGGAGGAGCCCCCGTGCGTGAGGGGAGGAGCCCCGCGTGTTTGGTTGACGGGAGTGAAGGGTTGGAGGTGGAATGTGTGTGTGTGGGGGGGGGGGACACTTCTCCTTCACCCCCTCCCCGGGATTTTGTTTATTTCCCCCACCCCTTTTCACTTTACACGTTGTGAGCGTCAACAAGGTTCTCCGCCTGGGTTGCAAATGCAGGAGCCGCCTCGTGCATTTCGACGCTTAAAATAAAACAAAAAATAACCGATAAATAAATAAATAAGGAAAGCCGCGGGTGTCAATATGAGAGGCACGGTCCCATGCATGCTTACCCAGGTGCAACGATCCTGTTGGATCCTGGGTTAAACGTGGGTATAGGATCCGGCTTGGAAACGTGTTGGTTTTGCTTTTGTCTCAGGGTTTGCAAAAGGTGGGGTTGAGCAGACTCTCCGGTCTTCTCTCCCCGGTATTGAATAAAAACTTCGACTGACAGTGCGATTCCGCGTGGGGTTACACGCTCTAAGCATCGTGTAACTTGGCCTCTTCTGATGGTGTGTATATTTTAACTCCGCCACTACGGGAATCTTGACCGTAATGGAAATTTAGCTATTTCGAACGTTGCACACCATCAGATAAAATTCTGAAGGACTCTTCCATCTTATCTCGAAGAAGCTGCTAATCTTGCCTGTTTTAGGCATAGAAAGCAAAGGAGCAAGACTAGGTTTTGAATTAAATATGCTTTTAAGGGGGACTTAAGGGGGAATTTGCAACTACAAATTAGTGATGGGAAAGGGATAGGTAAATCAGTATGTTTATTGTGGCTGGTGTTCATGAAATAGGCTTGATTGCATTGGGGTTGACAGTCTTGAAACTGCTAAATGCATATGATTGGGAGCATAATGGAAAGCCTAAATTGCAAGCAATTTGAGATTTCCAGTAATGTTTAACTTTCTGTATTACAACACAAAAATAATTTTGTTACAGTTAACGGAGATATATCTATTACTTCTTTTTAAAATAGCAACAGAGATAGTAGACATTTTTTTCTGTAATTGTACTCTCTGGGCCTTTATTAAATTTGATTATGGTCCAAGTCTATGCTGTTATTGTGCAGCACAATCTTAAGCATATTTACTCAGAAATAATACCCCTGTGTTTTGGTGGGGCTTATTCCCAGATGAGTGTGCATAGGATTGTATTGTTATCTAAGAAAGATGTCTGAAAAAGATTTCAGTAGAAAATGAAAAGCTAAATATTTAGCAAGTAACGTACATCAATGTGAGGATTACATCTTATTCAAACTATTACGGGCCTGCCTGTCTGGGTGTGGTTTCTTTCTCTTGAATGACCTGGTGACACATTTAACACTGCAGTGAGTGTCATGTGCTAAGAGAAATACCACCTCAGAGATTGGCTGCAGCCTCAGTAATGTCTATGAATTTGGCATGTTTCTGTCATAGAAGGGTGGACATAGGACATTAATAGTGTGAGGCAAGTACACCAGCATCTTCATGTAACTTCTACAGCCATGTTCTAAATATGTTTGCCTAGAAATATATCCCACTGGGTCCCATGGTATTTGGTTTCTTTCTGGTGACACTGATTATGGCTGTAACTTTAGAATCGTAACCAAATTGTTCATGAAGTTGTGATAGTGAGGAATGCTTAAAGTACCAATTTTAGTGCAGACTTAAATGTACAAAACACGTTATAAAATGGCTGTTGGTAGCTATAACTTCTTAGCAACAAATGATTATTTCATAAATTCATAAAATTATTTCATAAATATGGGGATTTGTTTTTGAATTGGTAGTTGGAAAAGCACAGATTTGGTTTCATTTATGCAAACACTTTTAAAGGACAACTTTATTCCGGTTGTTCATTTTTACTGATGTAATAACAAATGCTCACGATAGAACATGTTTGACTATTGCAGAGCTTTTTGGTCTGATTGCAGAAAAGCTTAGGTTGGCATACATGATTCTTCCTACCCTTTTTATTCTTGAGACAACCCTGTCAATTAGGTTAGGGCAGGGGTCAGCAACCTTTTTCAGCCGTGGGCCAGTCCACTGTCCCTCAGACCATGTGGTAGGCTGGGCTATATTTTGGGGGGAAAAAGAGAACGAATTCCTATGCCCCACAAAAAACCCAGAGATGCATTTTAAATAAAAGCACATGTGAAAACATGCTGATTCCCAGACCGTCCACGGACCGGATTGAGAGAGCGATTGGGCCGCATCCGGCCTACGGGTCTTAGGTTGCCTACCCCTGGGTTAAACTGTGAGGAAGTGACTGGCTGAAGTTTACACAGTGAGCTTCATGACCAAGTGGAGATTTGACCTAGGGATTCCCTGGCCATTGTTAGACACCTGAAACTACTGCACCATGTATCTGTTTGCACTATCAAAATGGCTCCCCCTAATTAATGATCACAGTTTGACCATTGGAAAATCAGGTTATTTTTGTGTACCTATTTCAATGCTTTGTGAATTGGTGTTTTTTTAATGTTGATCACATGAAACCAGAAGCAGATGAGTAATAAATATTAATTTTACCTTTTTGCTTATATATTTTCTTCTCTGATGTAGAATGGTATTAATATCAAATACCCTTTTGAGTCGACATGCTTGGTGCCATAGCACTTGTGACTTGTAATCATGGTGACTTAAGAGAGGGGAAGCTCTTCTATATTTAAAAGGTGTTGAAAAGCCTCTCTGCTCAGGAATTAGGGATTCAGAATGTCTCCCTTGGTGAGGGTAAGCAGGATTTTAGTTCTGATTCACAGGGCAGGAGATGGAATACAGTACAATTTAGGATTGGTAAACCAACATTTTCCTGCCTGTTACTATCCCACTTTTGACCATGTATTTTGGTGTACAGCATCATAAAGGGATAAAATAAATTGAGACCACAAGTCCATAGGTTTCCTGTAACAGTGGTGTACTATCATGTTTTGTGACACTGCCTGGAGCAGCTGTTTATATGCGTATATGCTGCTTCAGCGTTAGGATCTAACTGTTAAATCAGGCCATTCTTTACTGATTAAAAAGCATGTGCCTTCAGTAGAAGATTGTTGAAATTAGAATCTAGATATGTTTTACTAAGCTTTGCTAATATGTAATGTGTATCAGTTTAGTTTACTGTGTCTAGCAGACAGCCATTACACACGTAAAAATAATAACAAGAAGAATGCAACAAGAATACAAATATCTGCCGTTGTAATGTTTTCCTTCCCCTACCAGCCAACAAAAATGTGTGGCAGGGAAATAAAAAATGTCATGTTTATGAAACATGGGCTAAGTATTATACATTAAGAGGGAGCGATGTCCAACATGATCTGGGAAGGTGATTTTGGCAACAACTCTGTGTTTCCGCTTGTGTGTCCCTTTGGAACTCTCTCTACCTTTCCAAAATTCCATTACACTATTTAAAATATCTTCATGCTTAGCTAGAACAGGATATTCTGCAGTTATCTAGATACTGTAGATTGGATCTGGACTGAGTTAGTTAAACTTAAGTCCCATTGAAATTGGAGAAGCTTAATTACTTGTTCCACTGATTTCAGTGAGACATACATTCAGCTATTTTTCTTTGGACTCAACCCTATATATTTTGCTGAAATCTTACATAGTTTGAGGTCTAAAAGTTTGGAGCTCGCATTGGGCTGTGGCTCCTAGAGACAGCACCCTGAGGACAAAACATTCACAAAACATTCTCAAACGGTTTTAAAGGAGCATAGCTGGGAACCTCTACTCTATGCTTTCAAGAAGCTATAACAGATAAGGATGCAGTCCACAGTATTCATTAATTTCAGCGTTACTCTTGATTTCTGTTCCAATTCAATTGTAATGATTGGAGATTTTATGCTACAAATACCTGGCATGTTGATGTATTGTTCTGCTCCCCCAAGAGTTTTGAGATATATACTCTGGACAGTGTTAGCTTTAATTTACTCCCTTATTAACTCCCTGGCTCCCAAAGTTTGTTTACAAATAGACTTCATGAATGTGTTTAATAAAGTTACATACACACACTTCCTCTGGGTGGTCACCTAAAAACCCTCACAAAATACAACTTTGACCCTGCCCAGTTTCCCACTTCATAATAGATCTCTAGATGACATTAATGAGCTTGAAACAATATATAATGTGGCTTTGGAGGGTGCATTTGAGACATGGGTAAGTGGGACCCATCCCAGAATTTATGTAGTTTGTGCACATCAACCCTAATTTTTCAGAGTCCCCAGCCTTTACTATTCTCATAGCTGCCTTCTAAGCCTTTTCTGGTTCGTCAACATTTTTCTTTAACTGTGACACTTAAAAGGGAACAGGATACTTTAAAATAAGGTATTGGTGGCATTAAGTAATTTTACTGTTTCGGGGACTTGGATATAATGGGGGCCATAAATTTTGGCTGGTCTTGGTGGCTGACCAGAAATTTGGTTTCTGAAACTTTGCTCCTATCCAGGGCTCAGGATTTTGTCCCTGACCTTGCGGTGCCCCCTCTGAAGTGCAGCAGGACTTTGGGGCATTTCCCAGGTGGGAAAATGTCCTTGGAATCATGCTGTGTCGAAGTGTGGTACAAAAATAAGCCCTGCCTTTTTTGTAATGGGAGCTGTAGAGGAAAACGGTGCCTTGCTTTCGTGATGCCTTCAGAGGTGTGTGAAGTACCTTGGAAGCACAGTCTTTAGCTTTCTTCCAACTGTGCGGGCTGTGAAGGGAGTCTCAGCAAGGATTACCCTGCAGTGGTGATCCCCGCCCCCTCCAAATTGGGAGAAAGCCTGGGACTTTCCACACTCACCAGCTAGAAAAATGCCAGCTGCTCAGAGTAAGAATATGACTAGGTGGAAAGAGCTTCATACATTAGAAAAGTATTGGTTCCCCCTTCCCTCCCCCCAGGCCATCAGCACATCACAAGTGGAAAGTGTGGGAAAGTAAATTTGAACTTATTCACTCTGGCATTGTCATCGTCCTCCTTGCACCAGTAGTGGTTTAGTCATGCTGGCTACATGACCCAGAAAGCTGTCTCTGGACAAGCGCCGGCTCCCTCGTCCTGAAAAGTGAGATGAGTGCAGCAATCCCATAGTCTTCTTTGACTGGACGGGACCCGGGTGGCGCTGTGGGTAAAAGCCTCAGCGCCTAGGACTTGCCGATCGAAAGGTCGGTGGTTCGAATCCCCGCAGCGGGGTGCGCTCCCGTTGCTCGGTCCCAGCGCCTGCCAACCTAGCAGTTCGAAAGCACCCCCGGGTGCAAGTAGATAAATAGGGACCGCTTACTAGCGGGAAGGTAAACGGCGTTCCGTGTGCTGCGCTGGCTTGCAGTTTGTCACGCTGGCCATGTGACCCGGAAGTGTCTGCGGACAGCGCTGGCTCCCAGCCTATAGAGTGAGATGAGCGCACAACCCTAGAGTCTGTCAAGACTGGCCCGTACGGGCAGGGGTACCTTTACCTTTTTTAACCGTCCAGGGGTCCTTTCCTTTTTTTTTTAGCAAGGCTACTCCTCTTCTTGGTGGTTTTATTTCCTAACCTTTAGTGAATCACAGTCTTCACCTTCTCATCGTGAGATCACCTTGTTGAAAGGTTAGCAATTGTATTGCTGAAATGAACACAGAGAGAAATGTATTACCAGTGAAATGTATTTTTTTGATCTAATTGCAATTCATGTTAACCGCTCCACTTCTGATTTCCTTTCATGTCTTATGTAAGGCAGGCATAAGGCAGGTGTTTCAGAGTACAAGTACAGGAACCTGTTTTGTGAGGGAGCTTACCCTATATGTGCACAGAACAGAATGGGGGGGGGGGGAATAATGGCACAAAAACATGAAGTACAAATGTAATCCACATCGTGGAAAATACTAAAACACTTGCAGTCATTGCCTGTTGCAGCAGTGGCTAACTTTATTAGCCTGGAGTCTGGAATATGTCTAGCCAGACTGCTTGAGGCCCAGCCATGGCATAATAATATCCCTTCCCAAGTAGTTTGCACTGGGAGAGTTTGCCTTCTCAAACTAAATAACCTTGAAAATGGTCTTCACGTTGCCTTAGGTGGCATGCTCGGTGTAAATGGCTTTCTTGGACTGGTAGTGTTGCCTCCTGAGAGCAGTGCTGATGATGCAGATGCCTGTAGGGCAGCCTCGTAGCCAGCTTTCCTTGTTAGGTGGGGCAGCCACATTTCGAGGTGGGGTCTTTTGGAGGGACATAGTGCTAGCCAATCCCGCTTCTTCAGGGATGGAGAAGAGGTGAGGGCCAGTCCAAAGGAAGGAAAAGGCAGTGAGAGAGCAGGTTAACTTACATAATGGGATATATAAAGGTCATGTTAACAGAGCATTTAGTGTGAACACCAGGAATTAGATGACTGGCATATTTTTTGTTTGACCTGAGGGATAGCTCAGCCAGCATTAGACTCTTAATCTCAGGGTTGTGGGTTATTGGGTGGAAGATTCCTGCCTTGCAGGGGGTTGGACTAGATCAGGCTTCCTCAAATTCGGCCCTCCAGACATTTTTGTCCTACAACTCCCATGGTCCCTAGCTAGCAGGACCAGTGGTCAGGGATGATGGGAATTGTAGTCTCAAAACATCTGGAGGGCCGAGTTTGAGGAAGCTTGGACTAGATGATCCTTGGAGTAACTCTCAACTCTATGATTCTAAGGATGTTATGGATACAGTGAACAAGGCTTTGAAAAGGTGTAAAACAAAATAGAATAGCTTATGCTATAACGTAGAAAGTAAAAACTTGGGTGGAGTGGTGCTGAGGACAAGTGAATTGCTTTGAGATCTTATTAAGAAGAGTGGTATATTCATCTAATAAATAAAAAAATCAAATAAAAATATGCATAAAAGCTTGACTTTGCCAAAAGCTACAGTCTTCTTTCACCTGATTCTTCATGAACTGAGCTACTTTGGGCATGTCAGTGAGCCTAGCTTTAATGCTGGATTAGGTGTCTCAGCTTTAGATTCCATAATGAAAAACAAACTTTTCCATAGATCTTCCTTTCTGTTGGATGGTCAAGGATCTTTTGTTTACTGTTTGCTATATAAAGGACTAAAAGGCTAACAGTGATTGGAAACTAATTGTAGAAATCCATTGGATTTTTTTTTTACTGGTTGCTGGATTGATATTTCTTCCCAGAAACCTTGGAAAGGCCTCCTGCTGAGCTGCACGTACTGGGAAAATAAGAAATTAGGCCTGTTACAGCAGAACCAGCCAGCCAGCCAACTGTAGATTGCACAGCAGTGTTTTTATTCCTCTAGGCTTGTTTTCATCCTTTGCCGTCTAGCATCACAAGAAAAAGAAGAAAAAAATAGCCATTATGATTTTGAGTATAGTGAGTGCTTTAAAGGGGTAGATGTATTATAGCTCGCTTTAGGTTGCCTCATTATTTCACCTTTTTGCAATAAGTGCCCAGTCCTCCTCTACTCATCATAATAACTGCAGAATAAACTAACCCTCACTTCTTACAACAAGCACTCAAACATTCTTCTTGATTGCTGGCTTGGTAGACAACACAACTAAAGCTGAAAAACAGAGCAAAGGAAAGTCCAAGAGGTGGAATGTAACTTTAGCTCATAATACAAATTTAAATATTGATCTCTTTGAGTTAAATTACTGTAGGGGCTGTTTTTCTGCAGGATCACTTAATTAAATGGTTATTGTGATCATGAAAAATCTACCCTCAGTCAGGGAAAGTCTTTGGGGGCTTTTCTAGATGAGGCTTTTGTTGTGTACTCATCCTGCTTTCTTCAGTGAGTTTTTCAGAAGTCCTGTCTTAAATTGCTCCTGTCGTTAAAATGAGCTTTCATTCTTTAAATAGAGGCTGTCAATTGTTATGTCACAAATTTTAAATTTTTCTTTCTTTCAAAAACATATATCCTTGGAATGGAGTGAGAATGAAGCAGAACTCTGGGTGATGGTACGCTCATTTGCCCCACCCTGGCTAGAAGGCTGTTGTAAGACAACTGCTCATTTCCCAGTGGCAGGGCACTTGCTACTGAACAGGAAGACACGTTAACAGTAAGGTTGCCCCAAGTAAGTAAGGAGGGGCATATATAAAATGAGGCTGAATGCATTTGTGCACAGCTGTTCCAGCTGGGGCCAATGGGAATTGTAATCTAAAACAGTGTTTGGAATTCACCAGGCGCATTTTGCACCTGGCTATTGGCCACTTGCGACCACGTGAAGATGCCCGGGCACCAGGATGGCACCTGATGTCTCCACCATCTAGAGGTCCATGCCTGGGGATCCTTGGATCTTGGCTGTTTTCACATGCTAGCAGCACATCCTATCCATTATATTTTATCTGCAGCATCAGAGTGAATTTCAGGAACCAAAAATTTGTATTGAAAAATACGACTGTCAAGCCGCCTGGCCCCCAAATGACAACTAGGTATCCCATTTTAGCGACTGTAACCCTGGTTTAAGGTCATGCGGGTGTCCCAGCTCCTGCCAACCTAGGAGTTCGAAAGCATACGAGCGCGAGTAGATGAATAGGCGCTGCTACGGCGGGAAGGTAAACAGTGTTTCTGTGCACTCTGGCACCGGTCGTGGTGTGCTGTTGTGCCAGGAAGCGGTTTAGTCATGCTGGCCACATGACCTGGAAAGCTGTCTGCAGACCAACGCTGGCTCCCTTGAACTGAAAGCATAGATGAGTGCTTTACCCCATAGTCGAATTCGACTGGACTGAACTGTCCAGGAGTCCTTTACCTTTACCGTTTTACCTTAAGGAGCCATTTGGTGTTCAGCTTATATATCTGAGTTTCTAACACTCAACTGGAGGCTACCAAGTTGGCAAAGGCTGGTGTATCGTGTGATCAAACCAAAAGAAAAACGGGTACATTATACATGCTTTACCTCCTTGCAAATCGTGTGTTTCAAGGTGTGTTTGAAGTTACTTATGCAAGAAGACCAGTGCATAATGAAGAAAACAGAAAATATCCATGGTTCAGCTCTTATGTTGTCTTGTTTATATAATGCTTTGAATTTATATTGTGCTTTATAAAGTACAATACGACAGGCTTCCTTCTAAAACCACTTTAAGTTTATCGCAGAAAGTGAGGGATGACGACGACAAAGTAAAAGTAAACAGGGGAAGAACACGCAGTTGTTTCAATTGTATGTACTTGAGTTTAGTAGTATGGCAGCTAAGGGATTTCGACAAAGACTTCATGTAAAAGATGGACTTTGAGGAGGAATTTGAAGGAAGTCAGGTTGCATCAGACAGGTACCAGGCACTGCAAGAGGGCAGAGTTTGAGGCACAGGAGAACTACAGATAATGGAGTGCTAGAGCTAGAAGAGCAAAGAATATGTTGGCTAGGAGAGTGGTGACATAAAGGGGTGCTCGGCAACCCAGGTAGATGAGTCCATTTTTAAAGCTGCTAACCAAACACTATTTATTCATTTGTTAAGGCCGTGGTCTGAAGGCACATTAGGCCTCTACCTTGGTTTGCAACCGTTTTGGATTACAACCACGCCAAACCTGGAAGTGTGTGTCCCTTTTTTTTGGATTACAACCCATTTTTGGGGGAGGCCCCATTGGCAAAAGTGCGCCTTGGGTTACAGCCTGTTTTGGTTTACAACTGGACCTCCGGAACAGATTATGGTTGTAAACCAAGGTACCACTGTACCTTGCTTATGCTAAGCATATCTGGCTCTGTTCAGTACCTGGATGAGTGATTGCCTTGGAATTGCATGTATTGGGTTGCAAGACAGAAAATCAGTGGAATATAAATGGAAGAGAATTAGAACAATATTCATAACTTAACTTGTCTCTTGACCACTGGAAATCTCAGCTACTAATCCGGTTCTGAGGTTTCACTCACCATGGGCATTTGTTATATCATTATAAATAGATTTATTAATAGCCAAAGTAAATTTTGGTCAGAAATGTGTTGCTTGACTGAAACCTATTCATGCTAAAAGATCCTTTGTTTTCTCTTGCAGGTTAAGGGAAGTTTCAGAGAAGCTCAACAAATACAACTTAAACAGGTGAGATAGCGTTATAGGCTATAACTTCAAAGGAAGAGTAAGTTTAGGGCAACCTTCCCCAACTTCGGGTCCCCCAGAATATTGTTGGACTGTGGCACCCATCATTCCTAGCTAATATGGCCAGTGACTGTAGTCCAACAAAATTGGAGGACCTGAGGTTGGATAAAGCTGCTTAGTTGTTCATTGTTTGTATTCACCATTTCCAGAATTAGTAACTTTGTCTCTATATTTGTTTCGCTACTCGGCTAACTACATAAGTCTTGTTGCCCAAGTCAATGCAGAAAGGAAGAGCTCCTGATGTACTTGTGATGGTCAAAGTGCCATGTGGATGTGGTTTTGTATTTCATTGGTATACAAATTAATTATTTGATCTTGTGTGTTTTTTGGGGTCTTGTTTTAAATGCCTTGTTTGTTTTTGTGTTCTTAACTGTTTTTAATTATGTATAAATCACCTAAGACGGTTGTTTAGAAGGTGATTAGTAAATCAGTATTGGTGATGATGATACTTGAAGTTCAGCATTAAAAATGAGTTTAGCACTTAAATGAATTGAAGTGCATAGGCAGGGTTAAAACTGGCTGCTGCTGTATATTTCACAGCTATTGTCAGAAAATAGCACTTGGGGAACACCGCTTCATAAAGATATGTATTGGAAAATACATTATTGAAATGTAGTATAATGTTCCCTGGTGGCTTTTAACATTTTGTTCTTTTTCGTCTTATGGCTGAAAATACATTGGGTTGCTGCAACTAATGTTCATCTTTAATCAGTTTCAGATGTTACAGCTATATTCATTATACATTCCATATGCCACTTGGTTTATTTCTCAGAGTTAAGGAGTCTTTAAAAACGTTACCTATGCTTGCTTTCTGTTTCCAGCTACCCGCCTTTGAATGTACTGGAGCAGGCCACTATTAAACAGTGTGTGGTGGGACCAAATCATGCTGCATTTCTCCTTGAGGTAATTTGTTCAAAATACGTTTGAGAAAAATATTGTGCTGGTACTTAATTCATAGAGTTAAATATAGTTTTCCCAATCTCAATTAGACCAACTTGACCCACAGCTGAAAACTTTTTATTTTTTGCATAATTAAAGTTTAGTATTGTTTCAATATTGGACACTCTCTCTTTTAAATCTAGGATGGTAGAGTCTGCAGGATTGGCTTTTTAGTTCAGCCAGACAGATTGGAATTGGGTAAACCTGATAATAATGATGGGTAAGAACCACTTTTGTTGTGTATTTAAGAAGTATCTGACAAATTTCTCCTGGTATTTTGATTCTGAACCGTCAACAGAATTGAAAATGGAAACGGGAGGTGGGAGAACCATATTTTTGGGTGTCTTGCCTTAGCAAACTGGTAATGGCTGTACAGACCTTAGCAAAATTAAGGCCAATCTAATGACTTATTTTATATTAAATGATGAGAACGGAATCTTACAATCCTAAATATAGGTGCCATCATGAGTTACTTCAGATCATTTATTTCAGTAATCGCTCAAGTTTGAGATTACATTTTTACATATTTACCACTTGCTAGGGTATGTTTTCTGGATCCACATTGTTATTACTTGACTCAAAATTAATTTTTTGGGAACTATTATCTGATACGTTTAATGTTTGGTTTAAACAGGTTTTTGGGCATTACATTAACTCACGATTATATTAATTTATAATCTAATGCATATTCATTTATACAGACACTTCACAATCTTACCATAATTCCTGACACTGAATTGTTCTTTTTTTAGTAGGACATCATTTTGTCAACCACCAAATTCATTAGGCATGCTTCACATGCCTTTTCTTTTTTCATATTCGAGCATCATATACTGCAGCTAAGTATGGAAGATTCCCCAAGGGTGTTGCTTAAGCTGGTGTGTCACCAGACTAAGTCCCTGATAATTTAAACCTGGGATTCCAGGCTTTGTTCGTAACCCATTTGGGATTGTATTGTGACTGATCTACCATCTTTTACTTTCAGTTCAAAGTTGAGCAGTGGCTCAGGGGCAGGAAGGACATCCAGGCCAGGCAGAACTAGTGATTCCCCATGGTTTCTGTCTGGTTCTGAAACTCTGGGCAGACTGGCAGGCAACACCCTTGGGTAAGTTTTGATAGGGTTGAGGCTACCATCTGTTTGCGCTTGGTTATGTGTGGCTACACATAACATTGTCTCCCGTATGTATAAGACCACCGAAATGCAGAAGTAGTTTAGCTAGCTTTTTGGAAAAATGCTATTAAGCTGTTAAGTTTGGAATGTTAAATCTATAATTGCAAGCAATCTAATTTACTTTAACCGTAATAAAAACATGTCTGCTACTGTGGGTAGTCCTTATAGATCCCCCCCCCTTGAATAACAATGACTTCATTTTAGAGGAACATAATTGACTCAAAATGTCGCATGAATCTTCTTTGTAGTACGGGACTAAAATTAAAAATACAAATGAAAACATTTGTAGGAAAAATATCTGCATGTGTGTCATGACCTGTATTTGGACATATTTGTTATTTATGTTGTGGAAGAAAGCTAGCATGATTTAGAAGTAAACAGGATTTCTAGTTAAACCTGCTGCATTTGTATCACATCAGCAACAATTGTTAGTACCTTCTCAAGAATGGTTTACTACTTCAGTTTCAAGATATCTGAACAGCCTCATGTTTGGATTGTGCCAAGTGTCTTCAGTTAATAAAATATTATATTAAAACAAGCCCTATCTTCAGCCTAGAAAAAGAAAAAAAGCATAAATAATATCCTACATTTCTACTAATACAAATATTTCAAAAATAAATTACCTCTTATTATTGGTAAAGATAATTATATTGTGCCCTTTCTTCCAAAGGAGATATTTACTGGAAGGATTACTATTTCTGAAGCAATTTATAATTTTAACCAATATATGGCCACTAAGATGTGGTAGTATTTAAATGTTTTGCATAGAAAATGTCATATTTAATAGGGGGAGTTCTGTTTTAATTATTTGTAGTGTGGCGGTCTGATTCTGTAACTCAGAACGTATGGCTCTTGAATATGAAAACTTAAACATATTGATCTTTTGCACATGCATGCAATGCCTTCATTGTTAATAATTTCAGAAGTTGGCTGGAATGTAGATTAAAAGTAAAAGCTGAAAGTAAAGAAGTGAATCTTAATTCAAATTAGCTTGTGAATTTATATTCTTTGGAGTCTCTCAAAGAAATTGCATTTGCAAAACTGCTGTACAGAAAAGATCCCATTGTATCAAGCATTCCAGCTTCATTTTAAAAGGCTAGTGAATCACATGGTTACTGTACTGTAGTCAACAGTTAAATTCAGATACATGATAGCTTGTAAAATAGCTCTAACGCATAAATCTATTGCCGTTTTTAAAATTCCTCAGGAGTCGCTGGAGCTCGGGTGTCGGAGGAAGTGGAGGAGGATCCTCTGGTAGATCATCAGCTGGAGCTAGAGATTCCAGGAGGCAAACGCGAGTTATTCGAACAGGACGTGATAGAGGATCTGGGCTCTTGGGTAGTCAGCCCCAGCCAGTGATTCCAGCATCTGTTATTCCAGAAGAACTCATTTCACAGGTATGAATCTTTCTTATGATGAAATATTTCAAAGTTGGGGAAAAGGAGTAACTGGGAGATGCTTGCTTATTTCTTTATTTCTTTTGCAAGTTTCTTACATATATGTATATATATTGGAGGAAGATGGGATGCTTCTGTGTCCTTAGATGTTCACAATGTTTGGAAACATGAGAAAAGGCAGAGTATCTGCATCAGATTCATGTAAAGCTAAGGTTGACTGTGAGCACATTTTGGTTTGTGGTCTTGAGACTGGAATATTTTGAGTCAGCCTTTGAAAAACACCTGGCCCAAATTTCAGTGAATAAAGAAATAAACACCACCCATAATGCAAGTCACTTAATGTTCAAACATTTGAAAACACATTTGTGTTGACTATTCTCTAAAGATTAGCAGGCAGACTACACATTATTGAGAAGGAACAATTTCTGTTGACATGAGGGTTAGCAAGAATTTTAAAAGTAGGTTAGTTGGTTAGTATTTCTTTAGTATTGTGTAAAAATGATGGAGCTTGTTGTTCAGGCCTTTGAGACTAGTCTAATTGGCCCTGGACTCCCAGGGATAATTGATAATTGCTCTGAGATTACTTTCTGTTTCCTATAATGCCTGTGGGTAAATTTCTTCAGACACTGCACACGTTTGTATTATTTTTATGCTTTCTTTCTGTTGGTATCTTCCTCCACCCCCTCCAGGGCACCAGAACACTTTGATTTTATTCACATTGTTAACTAATATTCTCTAATGGTAAATTCACATCTTCCTTGTAAATTGATAATCGCTTTTCTAATTTCTTAGTTTTAGTATATTTATAAGAGGCAGACTTTGTGCTATATGATACACGGTGACATATTCAGTATAGCCAAGGAATAGAGAAGCACAACAGTCCCTGAAAATCATTTTTATCTGGCAGGATATTTATCCCTGCCGTATCTGTACCGAGTTACTGAGATGGCATACTTCATTAAAAATAAACTACTATATAATCATACTTTAAAAAACCAAACAGCAAATATCCAAAAGAAATAATGTGTCAGGTAAAAATATGTCAGATGAAATATCTCCAGCCTCTTAGACCAAAAACCTCCCTGAATGACTCCCCCCCCCAAATGTTGCATAAGTTTTTATTCTATGGTGAACTCACTTCCTTGCACCCCAGCCAGCCTCACCTCTGAAGCCACATGAGCAGAAGGGCCTCCCCTGGCAATTTGAGCAAATGTTTCATGTGGTAGGAGATGATTCTTCCAAATTCTGGACCATGTTCTCACATTTGTTACCTGTCTAGCATGATTTGAAAGTAAATAAACAGCTGCTGTCAGAAGTTTTGGCATGCCCATTCTCCTGGCAAGGGGCTGCAGAGGTTTGGCTTGGCAGAAGTCAGAATCTCACTCCTTCCACCAACTTAGAGAGGAGTCCTGAATCACCCATATATATACACTGTGTGCTATGAGCTTTGAGGCGAGGGTGGCATGAATCCTTCATGTCTTTGCTGGAGGTTTGTTCCTGGAAGACTGGGTATAAGAAAGTTATTATTAAGGATGTCCCCAAAAAGGAACTTCGGCAGCCTCTTTAAAAGTAGCCTGTGGAGTGGAGCGAAGGAATGTTTAAGCAGCAAAGAATAGAAATAAGCAATAGATTTTTATCTTTACAGATTTATAAACTGCTCCACAGCCAGAAGTTACTGAGACTTCACATTACTTACTAGCATTATCCAAAACCAGCCTGTTTACCTTTTTCCAGTTAAACATGATATCTGCTTATATTGAGTATATGGTTGACTTCTACTACTCCAGAAATATTTGTTTCTGTTGATGAAAATTACCTGGGGTGGTGTAACATGTTACATTGTTAAAAATGTATTCTATTTTGCATAGGCACAAGTTGTTTTACAAGGAAAATCTAGGAGTGTAATTATCAGAGAGCTCCAGCGGACAAATCTTGATGTAAATCTTGCAGTCAACAACTTGCTGAGCCGTGATGATGAAGATGGGGATGATGGTGACGACACGGCGAGTGAATCTTACCTTCCTGGAGGTTTGTATTGGGCAATGTTTCCCTTTTTTTTTTCATCATTAAAAGCAATATTAAGTTATTCTGTCAAAGTGCAATAGACTTTCAGTTTGCAGTACTGGTAAAGAGTTAGCCTTATGTTCTTTGCTATGTACCCTATGGAGATACAGAAATATTGATTGCTCTTTGGTTCCAGTAAATAAGAGAGAAAGTAATAGGCAAGACAAAACTAAGGTTAACTTGTATGGAAGTGAATGTCTTGAGTTAAGTTATTGGATTTGAAGCAACAGTTCAGAGGTCTGGTATAACGAAAGCTTGTACATACTGTGACCATCATCATTTATCCCTGTTTAGGGAAGCTTTTAATGTTTGGTGTATTACAGTATTTTAGTATTTTTTTGGAAGCCACCCAGAGTAGCTGGGGAAGCCCAGCCAAATGGGTGGGGTATAAATAATAAATTATTATTATTGTTATAAGAGGGTCTCCCCCCCCCCAAGCGTAAAGAGCTCTTATTGCTAAGACCTTCTGTTTTGTAACTATCGGGAGACAGTTATGCTAGAACAGCTGTACACTTAAAAGGTACCAGTCTTGAGTAAGTTGTCATTTTATATAATTGATAGGCATTCCTATTTGGGGCATGATTTTCCATACCTCATATGCACTTTCACACAAAGCCTGTATATGTAGATCTCTAGACTGTGTTGCTCCTCAAATACTGGAGAACCAGGGTGCACAATTTGTCTAATACAAAGGGCCACAGTGGGAAGCTTATAAAGTGGGAAGCCTGTAAATAATTTGCATGTTTGTTTTGACAAGTGAAGAATTAGCAATTTTGTTTTAATATTGACAGCAGTTGACATTACTGTTGTTGTGAAAGGCTAGTGATTCATAATGTATGATATGCCACGGACAACCTGGGTGCTTGTTAGGCAAAGGGCCTATTTATACAATGTAACTTTGAGCCATGTGAAGCTCTCCTTGATAATGACTGGATACCAACCTGTGTGAACTGTTCCTGGTGGCTGTTTTTAAAAAGGTTTTTAAAAATTGTTGCATTGGTTGGTGTGCAAATTTTTGCCGCTTTGGGCCTTTTTGAATGTGTAAAGGGAAGACTATAAATATATTTGGCTGAAATCCTAAACTAGGGAGAAAGTTCTGTTGATCATAGTAGGGAGTAAGCAGTCAAAAGTATTGCGCTGATAATGCATCCAGCTTTCGTGTTTCTCATTCTATAAATATGCTCTGCCTCTTGGCTTGTGCCTTGCCTTTGAGATAAGGAACTATGACAGTCTCTAAACCTAGCTGCTAAATTTCATATCTTCCATAGATGACTATTTAAAATATTAATAAAATGCCCAAGCAAAATCTTCCCTATCTGCTCCTTTCTTTCAGCTAAAGTTTTTTTCATGTCTCCATATCTCATTCTTCTTGTCTTGAGCTTCTGTGACAGACAAAAGGAAGGGGGATGAGAGTATCTCCTACATCCCCAACCCCTTTCAAAGGCTAGTGTTCTCTTAGACTGTCTTTTGCGGGGCTTGGTTTGCTTGTGTGATTTCTTGTTGTTGGGAAGAACTGAGCACGCTCAGTGGCAGGTGATTCACAGACAGGTAGACAAAGCACCCCTTTTTGAAAGCATGACTATTAAAAAACTTTTATTCCTACAAAGTGTGCTTACAGTTATAATGCTCCTGTTGCTTTGAGACATTAAATATGAATTAGGTAAAATTTACTAAAACAAAACAATTTACACAGCGATACTTTTACCTCAGATAGACTTGACAGCACTTTTGAGTCAGGGAGGTTTATCACATCCTTTGTAAGGTTCAATAGATGCTCAGCAAGTCCCAATTTTGAGATACAAGGCGATGGTATTGTAGGTGCATGTTGGGGCACGTGCATCTCCACCAAAAGATAACTGCCAGAGTTGTCTCATGTTGATAAAATATGGACGTGAAACAGTCCTGAGGCTGCATGAAAAAGGGTGCTGTTGGAGAGCAAAGCCTTGCTGTTTAGTATTTGCCCCCCCTTTCCTGGTATTCTATATACATGGAATTTTCCAGAGTTCAACATTCTGGTTTCTTTGGTTATTTATCTTAACTTTGTGTTCTGATGGCCATTGTCACGGGAAAATACTTGGCTTCTGAGCTGCAGCAGTAGTTTTGGTGTGGCTATTGGAATCTGTGTTGCAGCACTGAAGCAAAATTATTCAGCCAAGTTACTCCATTGTTTTTACAGGAGAGTTCAGCTCTACTGTTTATTTTTAATGTGACCTTCAAATTCTCAATCATCACTGTATCAGGGGGATCTCATATGAAATAAGCATCTGTTGGAGGCTTTGAACAGTGCATTAGGAAGAGGTCAAGTGGTGGTGTGCCCTATTGGCTTTAGCTTTGTCTAGGTATATTTCAGAGGTAATAGTTCACAGACAGATAGTGAAATAGGTGTTGTTGTTTTTAGCATGTTTAGATTTTGGGCTTGTTTCAGTTACATATGTAGATTTATCCAGTTGGGTATTTGGTGATATCTGTGTAAGGAATGTTTTGTTTGGTACGTAGTATCGGCACCTCTTTTTGTTGTTGTTAAAAAGTGTGGCACTTAACTGTAACAGCTTCATGGTGAATACCAGCACCTATTTTTCTAGACAAAAAAGCACTGGTTACTAGTAATTTAAATTTTCATCCCTTTTTTTAAGAGCAAGGGTGGGGAAGCTGTGGCCCTCCAGATGTTGTTGGAGTGAAATTTCCATTGGCCGTGTAGTCCCAACATCATCTGTAGGGGCACAGATTCTTCATCCTTGATCTTAGACCAAGGATTCCCAAATCATTGTCTGTGGACCACAAGTGGTCTGCAAGCTTCATTCAGGTACCCTGTGATATGTGAGTAAAAACACAGTTACAAATCATATAGCATTGGGCACAGCACATTACAGTTGTTACAACAGGCAGAAAAATTATGAAGTGGTCTGCCAAGACCCTCAGCAACTCTCAAGTGGTTTCTGGGGATTATTTTTTGGGGCGGGGAACTACTGTTCTAGAGGATGCCATGTGCAGAGAAGCCGAAAGTACCTCATTCTTTGCTCTATAAGACGCACCAGACCATAAGACGCACCTAGTTTTTGGAGGAAGAAAACAAGAAAAAAAAATATTCTGAATCTCAGAAGCCAGAACAGCAAGAGGGATTGCTGCGCAGCGAAAGCAGCGATCCCTCTTCCTGTTCTGGCTTCTGGGATAGCTGTGCAGCTTGCATTCACCCCGTAAGACGCATACACATTTCCCCTTACTTTTTAGGAGGGGAAAAGAGAGTCTTATAGAGCAAAAAAATACGGTAATTAGTGTTGAGGTTGTGATTCTTAGGATGGACGCTGAAAGGATTGCATAAACCTATGTTTCCTTGACTTAGTGGAGGGATCCCTGGGATGGTGCAAGGTACCAGTGAAGGACATTTTGGGTGAGGGAGGAAATAAGCTGAAAACAATTTTGCATGTATAATTGGTATCAGATGTATGAAAACATCAGGGTTTCTCAAAGTTAAAGTGGCAGTTTCAATGAGATTACTTTAAAAGAGATGTCCACAATGGGTGGACACCTTCAGTGCACCTAGATGAGTAGCCATAGCAAGGCTTGTGGTTGGGAATGTCTATGGAAAGCCTAGTTAATGTAAGAAGCGGGGTGTGATTTTATAGAGCTTGAAAAACACTGCCAGAAATATAAAAATATATCTGCTGTCAATGTGGACAGCATTTCCTGCTTTGTGTTGGAAAATAAATTTAATAGAACTTAACAGAAAGTCAGGAAGGCAGATACTTTTTTCCAGCACCGAAGGTAGGATATTTATCATTTCAAGATGGAGTATTAAAAGACGGGGCACTGTCCTACCATTAAAATCAGTTACTTCATGATAGAAAATATAGAGTTTGTTGGGGGGGGGCATGCTTATGAGTTCTTGCAGAAGTTATCAGCAGATTCTGTTAAAAACGACATTTTCCAGTTTAGGAAGTTATTGTCTTAGTAATAGGCAAACATGAGCTTTATTCTCTTTGGAGGAAGTCTTTTTTATCTGCTTTCTTCTGGAACATAAACTTATTGAGCCTTGTTCTTTTTATATTGTTTAACCGCTTCCAGCTTTGAACCATGTCTGGATTAGTTTAGACCAAGCAGTTGATATAGCTAACATTGGTTTCTTAAATCAGGACATTTTGCTTGATCGCATATGTGAGCAGTAGGCAATACATCCGTACGCTAGGGAATCTGAAGAACAGAACATCAGTTTTTGTTGGTGGATTTGTCTTGTTTGGTGATGGTCTTTCAAGATGATATTTCAAGTAGCTGATAATTCACCTCAGATCCTTGTCTCCTCTTATAGAGGATCTTATGTCTCTTCTGGATGCTGACATACATTCTGCTCACCCAAGTGTCATTATTGATGCTGATGCTATGTTTTCAGAAGATATTAGTTACTTTGGTTATCCATCCTTTCGGCGCTCATCACTTTCCAGGCTAAGCTCGTCCCGAGGTAATTTTGCACCTTTTTTTTCTTTGTAAATAAGTAGCATTGCTGTGCAGTACACTAGTTATAGCACATGCTGGTGATTTTTGTCTTTAGTTTTGTGTGTACAACCCTTTTCTGTTTTAAATCTAGATAAATAAAATTTCTTGCATTAAGCTGTAAAAATTGTATGATGTAAGTGTGTAAAATTAATTGCTAGCAGTATGTTTGAAAAGTTTGACAGGGGAAATGTGCATGTGGCTTTCAAAAAGCAATCTGCCTAAAGCCAATTTTTTAAAAACCATGCCTACTTAGGGAGTACTTACTGAAAAACTCAATGTTTTTCTCATGCAACATTCCGAAAGGGAGTTCAATTGCTCAGTATCCATGGTACACAGGGAATTTTGTGCCTTCCTGAGTCTGGAGGCATAACTCAATAGCATAGTTAGAAGCCCTACATCTGTTCCAGTAGGTAGCATTGAAAGCTCTTCCACTGCTCCTTATGCACTGCTCTAAGAGTAAACATTTTCTTTGCAAAGCGTAGTAATAATGACATACTCAACAATAGGTCGGGCAAGCTGGAATTTAACTGCATTCTGAAATGGCTTGCAGTGCTCAAATTCCATGTCTGTTATTCATAACCCATTGCAATGACAGAATACTTTGCATGGCGTCAAGTTCTAAGCATGACTTGAAAAGCGTATGAAATGTAATATCAGATCTGATACTTAGTTATTCCTTCATAGCTTCTTAAAAATAACTATTATGCGTATCCATAACATTTTGCCAATTGTTAATCCAACCTCTATCATGATCTTCATGGAGTATTGCTCTGCCCATTCCAATTTTTTTTCTGTTAGATATTCCAATACATGAATATCTAAGTGTTATCACAAGTTAGGATCAGTAAAATGGTTGCTGTACGTATTAGGCATAATTTTAATTTTCTCGACATGTTAGATTTATCCAATCTAGCGTCATAAAATTATGACGTAGAGGATTAGAACAAAATACCTTGTCATCATTCTTGAGACATGGTTCAGACATAACGTTGAAGCTAGGGTTTAGGTCAGGGGTCGGCAACCTAAGGTCCATGTGCCGGTAGCGACCCACGGGCCTTGTCTAACTGGCCCATGGCGACCCCTGCTCATGTCTGCTCTTACCAGTGCGGCACGGGGACCAACTTCCGGATTGATGGCGCACAGGCGCTCCTCTGACCCAGAAGAGTGCTCGTGCGTACATGCTCCGGCCCATCCTACAACTGATGGAGTGTAAACCGGCCCATCATCTGGTAACCTTGCCAACCCCTGGTTTAGGTGTTGAGTGCAGGCTGCAGGATCACATGCATCCTCCTCCTACCTCTTCGAGTGCACACACTGTGTCTTCAGTTTCTACATTAAAAGAGAGATGAAACCATTAGGGTTCTTGGAATGAGTTTATTACATGCTTGGTTTCATCTTAACTTGGATTGGCAATGGCCGCATGTAATTCCAAAGCTGGAGGGAGGAAAGAAGAGGAATTTATGCAGAAGGTGGTGGGGAGAAGGTTTACACGATCTTCTTAGTCTACGCTTCATCTCTAAAAGCTGTTTTAAATGTGCTTAAGTTTGACCTATTTGGCCCATTTCCCCCCAGTGATCTTGGGGATGGGGACTGGGTGGATTTAGAACAGCCAGAGTTGCCTTTTGAGGGGGGTGGCATATTGGATGCATTTTGGGGGGCAAGAGGGCTTACTTATACAATATGAGGTGTCTGAGGGTTTCCTTAATGTTTTTACTTTTTGTTCATCTTTATAAACAAACAGACAGACAGACAGGGGGCCCCCAGTACACCCCTCTCCTCCTCCTCTTCCCTAACCCAAAGGCATAGTTCTGGTGTAAACAATGGCAGTAAAATTCATACAAGCACAGAAGTGGAGAGAGACTGAAAATTACTGATATCAATATGACAGAAAACGTTATCACAACTACCTTTTTGTTCAAATGGAAGATTTTTTACTGCTGTTCGAAGCAGTGAACACAATTGCTCATCATGATTTAGTCATTCCTATTTAGCATTTTATAGGACCTAACAACATACGGTCAATTGCAGCTCTGTTTCAAGCAGAAGGAAACCTTCTTTGTTTCTTGATTAACTTTTTTCTTTTGAAGCGTAAGGAACCCTCCACCACCTCATATCGTAGAGGGAGGCCTTTCTCAATTTGTTGAATTTGCCTTACTAGCCCTAAAAGTTGCAGAAAATGTCCCCCAAAACCTTTTCATGGGGCATGAACACTACCATTAGGGTGGGAGATGATTTTTGGCCCAGCATTAGTCCGAGTAGATGGGTCATGGGAGATAAAAAGCAAAGTTGTTAGGAATTGGGCTGTAGAGCAAGGGGGGGGGGGAGAAGAGAAGTAAGCTATGTGGAGATTAGTTTTGAAATAAAGGAAGAGAATTAAATGACAGATATCAGAAGGAAAAAGAGAGCAAGGAGGAAAGATGAGAGATTTGTTCTTAAAAAGTTTATCAATACAAATGAAAACTCATATGTTAAATGCATTATGTGCATGTACGTATATTCAACCTCTGACTTTTCTTAAATCACTCCCTTTTTCCTTTCTAAGGTTATTTCTATGTTAAGATGAAAAAAATCCTTATTTTCCATGTATATTTGACTCTTGGATATTTAGCTTGATTACCTGACTTAAAATTTTAATTGTATGAGAGAACTGGAGAGTACTGGCTTTAGACAATTTTAGGCCAATTGGAGGGAAAGCATTTTGGTAAGGAACATTCTCCTTCAAAAATCTTTTTTTAGAACGTTGTCTGACTACAAAAAAAATCAGTTAAGCAACTTTGCCACAAGCTTTTAAAAATCAAAGCAAGTCCTATATGTTTGTTTAAATGAAGGGGTTGGATTAGCAAATTTTACCGAAGTTTAAGTTTGTTTTTTAACCTTTTCAAGTGGTGGTGGTGGTGGTGGTTGGGAAAAATTCTGAGACTCTCTAATAAACACTCCTTTTTGATTAGCTTAAAAAGTCTCTAAAAGAGACATTGCCTTGTTTGGTGGCATCTATTTTTCTTGCTGTTCTTTGATAAGATCACCCACAATATACTCTTTGCATATGGTACTATAAAAATCTTAAATCACCTTTTATCTCATCCTAAGTAAACAGTGAGGTAATTTTTTTTCTTCTGTTAATTCATTTTTTTTAGTAGCTTGAAACTTCAGATTTTGAACTTTATTTCTAGTCTCATTCTTGCATTTCAAATTATTTTGGCAGTACCAAAGTACATATGCTTGAAAGGGTTAATATTTTGAGTGTTGCATGTCATTTTTCTATTTCCACTTAAGTGAAATCTATAAGTAGATTTTAACTGCTGTTAGTTGCATCCTGAAGGGTCTTTACTAGAGAGTGGCTTACTTTTATCCCACTGGTGTGACCCAATTGCATACCAGTTCTCCTTCTTCCCTTAGAGAGAGACTCTGAGCTGTTGCGTGAACGTGAGTCCGTTTTACGTTTGCGTGAAAGAAGGTGGCTTGATGGAGCCTCATTTGATAATGAAAGAGGCTCTACAAGCAAAGAAGGGGAGCCAAACCTTGACAAGAAGAACACACCTGTCCAAAGCCCGGTCTCTTTAGGAGAGGACTTGCAGTGGTGGCCGGATAAGGTATTTTGGTTGTATTTTATTTTTATTAAAATTGGAATATATTGTATTGTCTGTAAATGTGGATCTGTCTCTTTCCTCCCCCTGCCACCTTCCTCATCAAATGCCCCTGTGTGTAATTCCTACATTATGGACATGTTTACATTGAATGTGGAACATTCGTGTTCATGTCAATTCAGTTTTGATGTGTTGCTCAATCATAAACTCATTCACTTGGAAAATTAAGTATTGTTGAATTTAATAGAAGGGAGTTGCTTGAATGGAAGTGTGCACAGGCCTCCTGCATTAAGTAGTTTATAGTTAGCATCCCTTTCACTTGGACAGAAAATTAATTGTGTCAGCTGATATTTTTTGGGAGCCTGAGCAAGTGCTCTTCTGTCTTTATCAACACATTTGCCATCCTTTGAAGCAATGGGGTAATTTTTTTTAAAAGCTGATCCTTTGTGTTTCTTCTGTCTACTCTTTCCCCTTTCACCAGTTGGTTCACTTGTTTTCTGTCGCCTTGCGGATGAAAGAACTCATCTTCACACTGTTGCTGTTATTTTCCTCTTTCATTCGAGAAGTGTGATTATTTGTTAGTGTCAGCTGAAAATGATTCCTTTTGCTCTGAAGATAAAAAGAACAACTATGAACCTATTTCTCTTTTCCTCCCTGCCCTTCTAAGGAACAAATGCTGTGAAGAGTGGGTGGGCAATATGATAGATATTTAGCTTAAAGATCTCTACTATTTCTAGTGGTCCTATTTGAATGGACATGAGCTATTTTGTCTTTCAAACTACTTCCTATATTTGTGCCTTCCTTTCCCAGAAGACTGAAAGCCAGTCTGGACTCTTAATTAGTGTAGGCAAGTATCTGCTCCCCTTCTTTATTTGCTTCCAATATTTTGGGGGTACATACTGTGAAGTAGCCTTTTCACAAAGCAGGAGATATAATTAAATGGGTATCTGAAGTGCAGGAGAGTCTTGAGAACAGTGGAGTCTAGAGGAAGCTGCAAATTTCAGGCAGGGATCTTTTCAGTCCTACCTGGCAGGAGCTGAATCGGGGACCTCTTGCATGCAAGCCATGCACTCAGTTGCTGAGCTACAGCTGTTGTGAATTAGCAGAATCTTACTCGACGCAGTGGGCTTATTTTTTAACCTGAGATGCCCAGCACAGGAACATTAAGCTGTGGGCCGGTTTATTCCATTCTCATCTCTCTTGGATTTGTATTCTCCTGGGTTCAGTTTAAGACACGCGTCATCAGTCAAGCTTCCTGGCTTGCTTCTTCTTTGGAGAATCGAAGAATGAGGAGGCTTGCTGTGACATGATCTATAATGCCCCTGCCTAGAGCAAGGCAAGAGAAGTGGGACGAGAGAAGTGACCACAACTTTATGTGCTTTAAACATTTTTGGAGTACTTGCAGTTAAATGGCTGGGGAAGATGGAAGGGCAAGATATAAAACATGTGTCCAAAGTTCAGTAGAGTCTTTTGGATTAACAGAATACATCGCTAATCCTCAATGATCAGGTAGAATTTGGATCAAAATGTTTTATGCTCCATTGAAAGGTTGCAGCATTTCACCACACCAATTCAAGTGTTTATCAGAAAACTGTTAGGCTGAATGTAAAGGTAATTCAAAAATAGGCACTCAGTTTGTTTCCGTCATGATCAGTTTCCAAAAAGATTATCTGCCTCTTGATGCAAGCATAATATGTGTTCAAAACTGCATAGCACCTGGTTTTCTTTTGCTGCTTCCATTGTTTATATTCTCTCCTTAATTCAAGGAGAAATTCCAAATCTTGGAATTCCATGGTTTCTTTCATCTTAACAAATGACCTCCTCAATTCATGCATAATAGTCCAGCAATTCCTATCATACCCAATCTTGGTCTGTTTTCTTCTTCCTGAAAATCCTGACTTACTCAGCAGCTTTGATTTTAATAATTCAATGATTTGTTCAAAGCACAACAGCATTTCTTCAGCTTCTCTAGATGAGGTTTCTACAGATGACAACAAAACATTCCGTCATTTCTTTTGAATGAAGACTAATTCAAATTCAGGTGGCCACCAAACCCTCCTTTGTGACACCTCTTCTATATTGCTCCAAGGATTGGTTTCTGTATAGGACACTTCTCAGTCCTAATAGAACTAGAAACTCTTCCACTTGTATAGCCAGTGTTAGAGGAATGACCATATAATCCACTACACTTGTTCCTTTGTAAAACCTTTCTCATTTCTTCATCTACAACCATTGAACCACTGAGTATACAGAAGTAAGCATTGCCTGATAAATCTTTCAAGAGTCACTTGTGCTGTTTTGGTTTTAGAGCCCCTTAAATTTCAGTTCTGAAATTATGCAGAACCCACTAATGACACAGCCCAAACCTTATCTATGTCAAAAATAAAATACAATCTAAAATAATTATTTTTACCAAATATAAAACTATGTCTGATAACCTGTCAACTTCTCACAGACATCAAATGGTCTGAACAGTTCTTTTTTTCCTTGTGATGAATTTATAATATATGTGAGTGTTTAGCATTCATAATATTGAAGTTTTAAGCTTCACTTGTTTGCTTTTATAGGATGGGATGAAATTTATTTCTATTGGTGCTCTGTATTCTGAGCTTGTGGCAGTGAGCAGTAAAGGGGAGCTGTATCAGTGGAAATGGAGTGAATCTGAACCTTACAGAAATGCACAGGTATGTCTAGCTATGTTCTGTAAAATGTGGTAATCTTTTGTATACAAAAATGTAGTTGCTTTAAAAAAAGTACAGAGCTTCCTGTGCATCTTTAAAAATTCTTATTACAAACTTTATTGAATTTTTAAATAAACAATTACCAAGCATAGTGTTGTCTTGCAGGACAAATACACATTCAGAAGTTAAGTCTTGTGTGCAGTCATCCACATGGTATCAAAGCAGATGTGGAAAATGTTTTACATTACAGTTGTTGCTTTGATTACACTTCAGTGTGAATAGCGAGCTCGCCGTGCCTAGTGCTGGATCTGGAAAGCCACTGCCAGTTCCTCTTCCTTAGCAGCTTCGCCATTTTAATTGAAGATTACAGTGGCTGGGAGAAAGTCAGTCAGGAAAGGTTTGCCTCCGGCTGTGCTTGAAATTGTGCATCTTTCCTCCTTCCCCTCAGCAGCAGCAGCAACCTGAGAGCTGGAGAGGAGCAGCCATAGCAAAGTGGTGGGGCTCTTTGATGTGTTGCTTGGCTTCCTTGTAACGTTCTGTCATATATGAATAGCGCCCATTTGCTTCTATGGCAAAAGGTATACCATTGCTCTTGGTATGGGGTAATGACTGTTCCCTTGTTATGACTTGGGAGAGAGACAAAGACTAGATCTCCCTCCCTGCCAAATGTTTGGTAGCCACAAGTGTTATTTCAGTGGCGGCATTTTAAAATATTGTCTGCTTCATTTTTGTTTCAAAGAATCCTTCTATACATCACCCACGTGCCGTGTCCCTGGGATTAACCAACGAGAAGATCGTCCTCCTTTCTGCAAACAGCATCAGAGCAACTGTTGCCACAGAAAACAATAAGGTACGAAACACTGAGGATAAAATTCAGTGCTTTTAATCTCCTCCTTGCATTGCCATTCTATAGAAAAAGATTACAGCTGGCCTTCAGCAAATCATTTGCAGAGATTGGTTTTGCGAATAACCTTGAAGCAAGAACTTTTCATCACAAAAACAAGCCAGGGCGTGCTAGAAAGGAGATAAAAGAATGTTTTGACTCTGTTTGCTGTTAAAATTGAGGAGACTTTGGCCTAGTAACAAAATTAAAGAAACTTTCCTTCTTTAGAAGAAGAATCCATATGAAAAAAAGGAAGCTGCTGTAAAAGTAGAGAATGTGTAAAGCAGGGGTGACACTTCAGAAATTGTTGAACTAAAGCTCGCATCATCCTCGACAGTTAACCATATTGTCTGAGACCGACAGGAGTTGTAGACTGTCAAAATCTGGAGGGCAACAGGTTAGCCATCCCTAATATAAAGCAGGGGTAGGCTCTTGAGTCATTCTTGTCCTTGTGTCTTAGAAAGCTTATTTTCCATAGAAATGTAGCACTTAAGGTTTCAGAAATAGGTTTGCCTTCCTTAATGACAAACTTCCCCTTGGTCTCAAGTGACTAACAAGTAGTTAGTTCATTGTATCAAAAGTTGCTAATCCAAATATTCTAGCATAATATTCTGAGATCAAGTAATTTGGTTTCTAAATAAAGATTTCTAAATAAAGTCCAGGCACTCTGTGCTCTCTGCTGGATGCATATCGCAGCTCCACCTACGAAAACTTCCTGTTCATTTCAAGGAAGTGAGGAGTGACCGTCTACAAAGGCTTGCAGACATGGGTACAGTGGGGGAGTTCTGTGATAATGTGAACTACTTCTAGCTTGATAAAATGGTTGCAGCAGGGCCAAGGCATGCTTAGAACAAAAAGGATTGAAGCAAAACTTCAAAGCACTATACTGGAAGTGGTTGCACCTGAATAATCTCAGGATTATATTCTCATTGTTTTGTATCGTGCCCTGCATGAATACAAAGGCATATTTGTGTTAAGATCCACTCCAGGGCTGTGCTCTATTCCTTTTAGGTAGCTACCTGGGTAGATGAAACCTTGAGTTCTGTAGCTTCTAAACTAGAACATACGGCACAGACGTACTCTGAACTTCAAGGAGAGCGGATAGTTTCCCTGCATTGCTGCGCTCTTTATACCTGTGCTCAGCTGGAGAATAACCTGTACTGGTGGTAAGTGTATATTTCAGTTTAGAGTCCAAATAATGGTTTTTTGCTCTTTGAAAACCAATAGAAGAGAAGTTGACATCGGCCTTGTTCACATGTCATGGTAAACAGCAGTTAATGGTTTACTAAGAATGTGCTGATCTTGCCCCCTGTGCTATTGCCTGACTAATGAATGGGAGAAACAAACCATGGACTCAGCTACATTAGTCAAGAAACAACATTTTGAATGTGTTATAAACATGCAACACCAGATGGTGCCAGAGAGCAAAAAAAAATCTAAGCGATTTTCCATAGCGTTTCCCCTCCTTTTGTTATAACGATTTAATTTCTGACTTATTCATAGCATTTCCCCCTGTGATTTCTCCATGATTTGTGGTTTTGCATTATGTTGAAACCAAAGATTATGGTTTGTTTGCTTCAGACTACAACCTGGGGTCAAGGTTTGTTCTTAGCTCCCTAAGCATTATTTGTTTGACTGAAACTAACCATTATCCCTAGTTTTGACATAAAGCTAAGACAGTGATTGTGGCTCATACAGCATACAGGAGCAAAGTGGGTAAGATTGGCTTGTTAACCAAATAAACCAATAACTGGTTTACCATGGTGTGAACTGGGTCACTAAGGTACATTGAATTTACCCATCCTTGTTCATATGCATGTTTCTCTTTTTTTAACGAACTGAATTTCCCCTTCTGGTTAGAATTCTTTAGGAGGTTACATTGCTTTGAAGAAAGGACTGTTCTTGGATCAAAGAAAAACAAAGCATGCTCCTGTCCTTAAAGCATTCAAGTGACTTGACACTGAATTATTTTAATGAATTTTGTATTTAGGATGCTTTCAGAGTTAGAAGACCTAATGCTTCATTACTGTAACAAACCTTCACAGTTCTACGACAATAGATATTCCACTGCATATGACATAAAATCTGTAAATAAATGTTTATACAAGGCTGATACCGCTATTAGAGTTGTCTAAGACACAACTGTGATTATTATAGTTGAGGTATTTCATCACAGGTGGTTAAGCATCTTCTGTAGGATCAGTCCAGTTTTGTATTGGCAGTCAGTGGGTGACTACATAGGTATTGTGTCCTTTGGGGGTTTCACTTGTGAAAATATGATTAGAAGCAGGGGTGCAATATAGAAGTTCTAACTGCTTAATTTTACTTCCATTCCTTCATTGGGGCCTTATGTCTAAACTAACACAAAAGGCAAGTTGCTTATTAATAGTGTTAGTTGATTTTTGTAAATAGGATTTTATGTGTAATAAGAGTGTCGGTTTGATAGTTCAGGGAGGATATTACTCTGTAACTGTCTAAACTCTTCTGTGCTTTTGCCAGGCTGTGCAGATTTGTAATGGCTTAAAGCCTTTATCTATAGATGAAGTTTTCTCAATTCTTCCAGACAATGATTAAAAAGGTGACTTGAAATTGACCATGAATGTATTCCTTATCAAGTTGTATCAAAATTTTAATAATGTTATTTTGTTTCATAGTGCATATTGTATACATTGTTTGAAGAGGACTTTGTCTGGAAATGTAGCCTAAAAAAATCATTTAATAATTATTAAATTAAATCAGATTAGTAGTGCAGGAGAACCAATGTGTCCTTAAATGATTCAACCATTTAAGTGGCATTGGTCAGCAATGGTTGGTTATGAACAGTCCCACTGGCTGCACAGATCATAGCAGGAACCTTCTAGAAAGTTCTGAAAGATTAGGAGTGCTTTCCCCCTCCTGCCCCATGGACTGCCCCATTCCACACGTTGGAAAAGAGGTGAAACCATTGCCTTCCCTCTGTTTCTTTCTGGTCACAAAATTTGAACCCTGAATACAATTGCTTGTTTTTTGCTTTATCCTTTTTATGAAAACTATTTTCCACCTTTCTCCCCAGTCAGTAAGGCTCTGCTTAATTAGGGTTGTGAATGTGGCAGCAAGATCTCAGTCAGATTTTCACAACTCCTGCTTTGCTTTCTTAGGCAGCAGTCACAATTGTTGAAACTTGTAGTTGGCCCTGAATGCTTTATGCATGATGTTGCTGTATTGTTTTATTGTATTGTATTCTTGGCATGTTGAGTTTTATATGCTGCCCTTGCTTGAGTTAGGATGAAGGGCACTTTAAAAATACTTCAATTAAGAAATCAGTTCAAAAGCAAGTCTTTGGTCATGCTGTATACAATGGTTTGTTGGTAGAACTAAGTGGGAAAATGCTTTCTCTGTCTCCTTGGCTGATGTGTGGAACGCTGCTGTGTATGACTGAGGGTTGGCAGCATCCCTGAGCTTTCAGTTTTTTCAGACTTTCTTGGAGGGACCTGTTTGGTTTACACATTTCCCATACATATGACTGCATGGGATACTCATTGAAGGAACCTGTTAGCAGGAATAATGTTTTCAGGAGCTCAGCTTCTCAGATCTTATTTTATTTTATTAGCTCTGGAAATGAACATTTGAAAATGCTCTGCCTTTTTCCCTTTTAATCAATACCACATCACCTTGAAAATCACATTTATGCATAATAAAGACAACACAGCTCTTTTTTTTTTTTTTTAACCTTATATTAGTATTTTTCCTCCTAGGGGTGTAGTTCCTTTTAGCCAAAGGAAGAAGATGCTGGAAAAGGCTAGAGCCAAAAATAAAAAGCCTAAGTCTAGTGCTGGTATCTCCTCAATGCCAAATATCACTGTTGGTACTCAGGTATGTAGAGGCTTACTGTGTGACATTTTAAAGCTTTGAGAAGGAACAAATCCACCATTAAGACCCTTTTTATGATGCAGTGACATGTGCAAATAGTCTGCAGATAGACTCTAACGCAAGTGCTCCCATAACCTGAAGTGACAGAGCTTAAACCACCTGTTCATATGCGGCTCTGTGCTGTGAACTAGCTGCAACCATATTAGGCTCTTGCCTTTCTTCTCTGCGTTGTCACTGATGCTCCTAAAAAGTTTCTGATATGCTGGTGTGCCTGTAGTTGCCCTTTTGCCTTAACCTTTTCCTTCCCTTCAAACCAGGTGCCCTTATTAGGAAACTATGTGGTAGGGAAAAAGGTAGCCAATGTGGTTCCCTCCAGATACTTTTGGATAACAATTCCTATCAGTCCTAACCAGCATAGCCAATTGCTAAGGATGATAGGAGTCGTAGTCCAGAAACTTCTGGAAGGTGCACCCTATTGGCTACACCCATTCAGAGACTTTTGCAGCTAAGATAGAGATAATATTCCATATGTCACTACTAAAAAAACCTGATAAAATTATATTAAGTACTTAACCTCTTCTAAGTGTTGTTTTGCTTACATAGTTTTGATTCTTCATTTGGCATGAATGGGACTTTAGGGTGAAGGGTGGGTAACAAGCAAACAAATAAAAAGTGTTGTTTACCCCCCTTGTTGATTGATTGCAGGTGTGTTTGAGAAATAATCCTCTCTATCATGCTGGAGCTGTTGCTTTTTCAATTAGCGCTGGGATTCCTAAAGTTGGCGTCTTAATGGAATCTGTTTGGAATATGAATGACAGCTGTAGGTTTCAGCTCCGGTCACCAGAGAGTTTAAAGAACATGGAGAAAGCTAGTAAAACAACTGAAGCAAAGTAAGTGTTCTAAACTTTTGACAGGGACACAGTAGACGGTGGCTGAAAAAGATCTTGAACTGGCATTAGATTGTGGGCCTCTGTATTCCAGCTCCTCACTGTTTCCATAAATGAAACAGACATGAGTGCAATAGAGGGCTGTAAATATTGCTCTGAAGACTGTTTAGCAAAGACTTGAAAGAAGCAAGTCACACAAAGAATGTGCTTTGCATTGCCTTTTCATACTGACAAACCACATACTTAAGAATATGTTGATTTCCCTCCAATACAAATTAATGGTTTGAAAATGGCCATAAACAGTTCTTCTGTATATTGTTGCAGTATATGTTTGCTGTTATATTGCATCAGCAAAAACTTCTGTTGACTTAAGAAACAATTGAGAAGTTAGTATCTCTGTCCAAAGTGTTAACTAGTTTTCACATTGTATTCATGGAAAATAAGTGTAACAACTGCCTTGTTTTTTTAAAAAATAAACCCTAGGCCTGAAAGCAAACAGGAACCAGTGAAAACTGAAATGGGTCCACCACCGTCTCCAGCTTCTACCTGTAGTGATGCTTCTTCAATAGCAAGCAGTGCATCAATGCCATATAGTAAGTCATATGGGGAGGTTTGGGGTTTTTTTGCCTTGTTGAAATCCACTGTGGTGCAACGTCTGCCAATTATATTAATGTATCCATATTTAATTCCTGAATTCCTGAATAATGTAAGAAACAGTGTTCCATAGAGGAATACCTGCAGGATAAAATTATCAAAATACCAACTTAAGTAGATGGCACAAACTTCCCAGAAGGCACTTCCTGTGAAAAGTGACATAAGTAGCCATGTGCTTGTTTTTAGACATAGAATATGCGTGTCGCAGACATGCTACAAAGGAGACTTTTAATCTGTTACTTTTTTTCTTAAGAGCGGCGGCGATCTACACCTGCCCCAAAAGAAGAGGAGAAGGTGAATGAAGAACAGTGGTCTCTTAGAGAAGTTGTCTTTGTGGAAGATGTTAAGAATGTTCCTGTTGGGAAGGTTTGTATAAAATAAGCTCTCTTAGTTTCTTTTAATTTGCTGTGTACCAATCCTTTAAAAATGGATAGAAGAAAGCTGTTTTACAGCGAACCTAGCCATAGCGGTTTGAAATTGTTGGTGAAAATGTGGTTTTGTGTGGTGGCACTGCTTGTTTTAAGTACAGTGATTTTAAGTACAGTGATTCCCCACCCCACCCCCCGCTTCACTTCAGAGAGTTTTAATTCTGCTTCAACACTATGCAATATGTTCTCTTTTATAGGTACTGAAAGTGGATGGTGCTTATGTTGCGGTAAAATTTCCGGGGACATCTACTACTGCAAATTGTACAAACAGCTCTGGTTCGGATCCTGATCCATCTTCTCTTCTCCAAGATTGTCGGTTGCTCAGGATAGATGAGCTCCAGGTATGTTTGCAATGCCAGGACTTTGGCCCTGTTCTATTATCTCTGCTGCGGCCACAGTTTCTAGAGTTTATGTTCACTTCCACCACTCCATCTCAAAGAGGTGTCAGACTTTGAGAATATAAGAACCAGAGATATTAAAAGTACAGTCTTCAGAAGTTGCATATTTTTTAGTTTAGAAAGACAGGCATCTAAGGGGAGACATTTTAGAAATTACACACAGAGTCATTTTTCTTTTATAAGAATCTGGAGTCTGTGACATTAGGCAGTAGGTTTGGAACAGGCAAAAGAAAGAACTTCACACAACACATAAATTACTTTAAATACATGGCTGGGATGTAGTTCTGGTCATTTGCTTAGATGGCATTAAAAAGTGTAGACCAATTCATGGGTTGATCATTGTCTATTAGCTATGACAGCTAAGTGGAGCCCTCACATTAATAGATGACATACTTATGCTTATCACATGCTGGGGACAAAAAAGGGGATGGCCTTCACCATCATGCACGGCTAATGAGCTTTTTAGGCATCTGGTTGGCTGCTGTTGCAGAAGAATCCTAGTCTTTTCAAGCAAATTGTACATTCTTAAAGAGGGGGGAATTAAGCCAATTCTGTAGATTGCATTGGATGTACAGAAATCTGTTTTTGTTACAGGTGGTAAAAACTGGTGGGACACCAAAAGTTCCAGATTGTTTTCAGAGGACTCCTAAAAAGTTATGTATTCCAGAAAAAACAGAAATCCTAGCTGTGAATGTAGATTCCAAAGGTAAGGATGAAGGGTTTTTTTCCTTCTCATTTTATCTATTGCTTGCTTTAGAAAAAAGAAAGGTACTTATCCTATTAGAGAATTGTTAAACTGAGTCATCTTAATTTCATTAATCAATATTTGCTAGTTTAATGGTTTTAAATATTTTTTGGAGCAAATAGTTTGTTGGTCAGTGTTCTTTTTTGCACACTTTCAGGAGTACATGCCGTCCTGAAGACCGGGAACTGGGTTAGATATTGCATATTTGATCTTGCAACTGGAAAAGCAGAACAAGAAAACAATTTCCCCACTAGCAGTATTGCTTTCCTTGGGCAGAATGAGAGGAGTGTTGCTATTTTCACTGCTGGACAGGTTTGTTTCCTCTCAGCTTCATGCGTTTTAAATGTTTCCTACCACCCTAAAAGTACCTCTTTAATGGGTTACTTAATGTTGATAAATGATTCCATTAAACAAGAAATGTAGAAAAATAAATCATCATGGCAGACTTAACTGTCAGTGCTCCTGATCCCTATCTGGTGAAGGAAGTGGTAAAGAAAAAGAAAAAGGTGGGTAGATCAATGTTATAGTGAGGGATAAGGCTTTGTAAGCTACTGACACAAGTTAATGGATCTTGGGAAGATCCATCTTGCATGCTTCTGATACTGGATATTGTAGTAATGTATATGTATTCCCCTATTCAAACTGCACAAAGAAAGCATTTGAACTTGGTCTTCTAGTCCATTCTGGATATTTGCAGGAGTGTTCGGTAAGGACAACAGGTACTACACCTGTTGTCTGACACAACCTGGAGGGATGCCGGTGGCGCTGTGGTCTAAACCACTGAGCCTCTTTGACTTGCCAATCAGAAGGTTGGCCGTTCGAATCCCCGCAACAGGGTGAGCTCTCATTGCTCTGTCCTAGCTTCTGCCAACCTAGCAGTCCGAAAGTATACCCGTGCAAATAGATAAATAGGTACCGCTGTGGTGGGAAGGTAAACGGCGTTTCTTTGCGCTCTGGTTTCCATCACGGTGTTCCGTTGCGCCAGAAGTGGTTTAGTCATGCTGGCCACATGACTCAGAAAGCTGTCTGTGGACAAACGCCGGCTCCCTCGGCCTGAAACGAGATGAGTGACGCACCCCACAGTCGCCTTTGACTGGACTTAACTGTCCAGGGGTCCTTTACCTTTACCTTACCTTATCTGGAGGGAGAGGTATCAGGTGATGGAGACGTCAGCACTGTGTGGCCATATCAGCAGGAACACCAGACGTGCTTCATCAGTGCATCTATGTTGATATGTCAGGTGATAGAGCTACAAATCAACAACGAATGAGAAAAATAATGACAATTTAAATTCTATAAAAATCTACTTTCTGTGCAGGAATCTCCAATCATTCTTCGAGATGGAAATGGCACTATATATCCAATGGCTAAAGATTGTATGGGTGGAATAAGAGACCCTGATTGGCTTGATCTTCCACCTATTAGCAGCCTGGGAATGGGAGTTCATTCCTTAACAAACCTTCCTGCCAATTCAACCATCAAAAAGAAAGCTGCTATCATTATAATGGCTGTTGAGGTAATTCATATATATATCTGCCATACTCTCTCTTAGAGACATTATCTTGCACCACCTGGATCACTCAAGTGTTTTCAACTGAGCTTTTTCTTTTTACAAATATGTCTAAACAGAGTAATCTTACATATGAGAGCTCTGTGACAAAAGTAGCTTACTGCTAGTTACAAAATGCAGCTGCCTAAATTGATACTTCTAGTATAAAGTCTATTTTTTGTTCAAATGTTTGCTATTACTGTTTATAGGTGCTCTGGACCTAAATTAAAAATGTGATTTTTAAAAAACATAGCTTAATCCACATTTCCACTTATAAGTGGGTCAGGAAGGGCAAACCCAAAAGAGCACATAGATTCATAGAATCACGTGCAAATAGTTGTGTATGTTCATCTTCTCTCTGTTTTACTGTGATAGCATTTTTGGAACATCATTTTCGGATGTTGTGATTTATTTTAAAAAATTCACCCACCCCAGAAATTAACTTTAAATAACAGTTTTTAATAAGATGGGATATCTAGGTATTCAAAATGCTTTTAAAAACAATGCTAAAATAGGTTATAGTCCTTTTTATTTAAATTCCACTAGCAAATTAAAACTTTCCTTTTAAAACAAGCTTTGATTCTGTTGCTTAAATATTGATTTCTAGTGCTAGTGTGTTTACTTTTTAGTTGCTTTTTAAATGTTGTTAATTTGTGAGTTCATAACTGGATTATCATTGCTTTTATGTTTGCTTTTTATTTGTAAGCCACTTTAGGCAACTTCTTTATGAAAGGGATAAATGGGATATAAAGATTTTTAAAATGTAAATAAATGTGTAACTAAAATTTGTTTGCCACACATACAATTTTAAAAGCATTGCAGCTGGGATATAGGATTCCCAACCTGCCTGTCCTGAAATCAGTTTGTTGATCCTGCATTTGACAGCTAAAATCTTAGTTTATCATTTAAATATATAGTACTTTTAAAATGTTACACAATCAGTTTTAGGTATTTATCTCATTTGTATCCCGTACTTGGTTTAGGTCAGGATAAAGTACTGATGCTAAAAGAGGCTGCAGAATGTAGCATAGGACAAGGGAATGTTGCTTGCTCTTGTTTTATTAACGTCTCTCTCAATTTTTCTGAGCACAGAAGCAAACTTTAATGCAGCATATTCTCCGATGTGACTATGAGGCCTGCAGACAGTATTTGATGAACCTCGAGCAAGCTGTTGTCTTGGATCAGAATCCACAAATGCTGCAGACTTTCCTCAGTCACAGATGTGATGGAAATCGAAATATTCTGCATGCTTGTGTATCTGTGTGTTTTCCAACCAGTAATAAAGAAACAAAAGAGGAAGAGGGTAAGTTCAGTGATCTCATGCTGATGAGATTCTTCTGAGAGCTTTTGCATGAAGGCTAGAAAGATGAGTCAGAATTGTTCAAAACCTGTTCTCAAATAGTTACACAAACACAGACACAGGTACGCACACACAGCAACTTCATTAGTAATGAGACATGTCATAAACCAGCAAGGCAATCCGGTTGGAAAATGCAGGAAGAGAGTATGATAGAAAGGGAAACAAATGTCCCAACTGGCAACAAGTTTCAGTTCATCACATTTTCCACTTGGTAAATTAAGTCACTTGGAAATAAGGGTGGGATCTGAAATGCTGCGCTCAATGTTCCATGCGTGTATCAGGCTATTTCAAGGCTCCCTTCCCACTGCAGTCTTCCAGTCCTGAAAAGCTGGGCTTGGAGGTTATGGGACCATCTGGTGCAGTATTCAAAGCAGCACGGAGAAGCTAGCGCCAACTCCATTGCCTGCATGTGTGGAAGTGCTTGGAATCCAGCCATAATTCTTGCCTCTAATGTACACTGGGGGAAATTAGCAGATGACGCTTGTGGAAAGACAGGAATTTCAAGATGAAACAGGCCATTGTGAACTTGAAGCATAAGGTTATGACTGTTGAAACAAAGAAAAACAGAAAGAGAGAGAGAAAGAAAGGTGGAAAGGAGCAATTTATGTCAAAAAATGGCCCATGTGATGCATTAAAACTGTTTTACAGCATGAACTGGAGATCTACAAAACAGAGAATCCTAATAAACTAGAAAGAATGGAAACATCTATGTATACTGTATATGTCTGCAGTGGGGCAAAATACATGAAGTTTTTGAGGAACAAAAAGCAGAAGAAAGTGTACTTTCTAAATCATTTAAAATACATTTCTACACCATTTGCACCCTTCTCCTAACTTGCTCAAGGCCATGTACAATTTTAAAAATAATAGCATATAAAGCTTGCTGCAAAGGAAATAGGGGTGAGGAAGTAGAGGGGAAAGCAAGCAAATTCATTTACCAATTCTCTAAAGTACATACATTTTTCTGAACCTCTGAATGTGTTGTCCAACAAATGAATGATTTATGGAGCTGCTTGGAGACTGGTTTTCTTATTTAGCAAAAAAGAACCTAAGTTTTCCTGCTTACCACTGAGTGCTAGAATTGCTCGGTTGTGTATTTGTGTGTTATGTGTTTTCCAGTTTAAATTGTCCTGTCTTTCTCTTCTCTGCTGTGGAGTTTTTTTGCTATTCAGTAATCAAACCCATTGTCATCATTATACATTTGCATATAAATATTGAGAAATTCCATGTTGATTTCATATACCAATTTGATATAAAAGTGACAGAGAAGCTTTCGGTTCTTTAGTGTTTAATGTCTCTGTAAAAAACAGATGCCAAGTTTCTTCTTTATGCTTCAGAAGCAGAGCGCTCCGAAAGGAACACATTTGCTGAAAGGTTATCTGCCGTCGAGGCGATTGCAAATGCTATTTCAGTGGTGTCAAGTAATGGACCGGGAAATCGTGCAGGATCCTCTAGCAGCAGAAGGTAAGCTAGTGGAAACTTCTCTTTTTGCTATTGCAGTATTAATTACCGGCAAGACATTATGAATTAACGCAGGCCAGGATCCAAAGGGCTGCTTGGGAGGTCCCGTGGCTCAGTGATAGAGCACATCGTCTGCATGTAGAATGTCCCAGATTAACTCCCTGGCATCTCCAGTTAAAAGATCAGGTAGCAGGTGATAGGAAGAGAGTTTCTTCCTGAGACCTTGGAAAGGCGCTGGCAGTCAAAAATACTGGGTTAGATGATCATTATAAGGCAGCTTCTCATGTTCCTAAGTGTGTGCGGGTTAGATTTCTGGCTCTTGTTTTTTGAACAAGAAAACCACCATACCGTATCACAAACTACTTTTCAAATCTTTTGATGAGCAACAACAATACATATCCTTTTTTCCAGTAAGCATGGGAGCTCGCTTCTTCTTTCCCTGACTTACTGTGGTGCTGCTTTCCCTCTTTCTGCTTGTCTCTGATAGCACCCTCCATCTAACCCAGGGTTTGGCTGGCAGCAACCCTCCAGAGAGGCATAACTTGTATCAGGTGGACAGGACTATGTGCCCTTTTCTCTGGTTTGAGCCACAGTTCTTTCATATTTGGCTGGGATTGACGACAGTCTTTCCTTAACTCCTTATTAGAGGAGAATTGGAATTTGTTTCTGGCTCCAGTCTTTCTAAAAGCAAGACAACACGATGACCAAATACAATGATACAATATCAATATACACTATTTATATAATATGAAATATATGAAATCACATAAACAGAAAACTTAAGAATCTCTGAAAATCACAGAATATGCACTCTTAATGGATTCTCTTGAAAACATAAAACCAAATGAACATAAGTCTTATAAGTCTCTGAAAGTCTTTGAAGACTATGCAAGTCTCTGAAAGAAGCAATTTATCAGATTCTTATCTGGTGAAAACAGGCTGAAAAGCTTTGTTTATGGCATCCAGTGTTGCTGAAGTAGTTCGCAAATAGACGTAGTGAACAGTGATTCCAGATATACCCACAGTTTCGTGGAATTCTTCAGCACAGCAGAAGGATACAGAAATGCTTCATAAACCCATCTATATGGTGAATGGAAAAGTATAACAACAATTGCTGTGGAGCAGTGGTCATAAAGTTATGTAGTCAGCCTGTTTTCACCAGATAAGAATCTGATACATTGCTGAAGAGTTTGGTTTTGATATCCCACTTTATCACTACCCTAAGGAGTCTCAAAGCAGCAAACTTTCTCCTTTCCCTTCCTCCCCCACAACAAACACTCTGTGAGGTTAGCGAGGCTGAGAGGCTTCACAGAAGTGTGCTAGCCCATGGTCACCCAGCAGCTGCATGTGGAGGAGCGGCGACGCAAACCTGGTTCACCAGATTACGAGACTACCACTCCTAACCACTACACCACACTGGCACCCTGTACTCCTACGTTGGAGCCCACTCACTTGCAAACCACCTGCAATGTGTTTTTGGTTGCTAGTTATTCCCTTTTCTCCCTCCATCGGGGGTGGGGCGCTCACGTATAAATTAAATGCGAAAGCATCTACAGGCTAACCGCAGTTACGAGGAGAATGCAAAGTTGAATTGGTACATTGACAGTACTGTGTCTGTTTCTTGTTCCCATTTAATAATTGGTGTGGCATTTACATTGCTTTCTTTTCCACATATTAGTTATAAATGCAGACAAAAGTTTGTTTGGCATTCTAGAACACTAGGTTGCCTTCAGTGTGCTCCCTGCGCAAGAATAGGCAAGCATTAGTTTTAGGATTTTCTGTTTGGTCTTAGTTTGCGACTGAGAGAGATGATGAGAAGATCTCTGAGAGCAGCAGGTTTGGGCAGACATGAAGCAGGGGCTTCATCTAGTGATCATCAGGATCCAGTTTCTCCTCCCATCGCTCCTCCAAGCTGGGTGCCTGATCCTCCTGCGATGGACCCTGGTAAGATTTTCACATGCACTTGTGCATAAGTGTAAAAGTAGATATAAATTGCCTTTCGTGTGAACTTGTGAAAGAGCATAGGAATAAGAAATGCATTGCATCAATGTTATTACAACTTCAGTGGTGCAAAGCGTTTAGCTAGTTAGCCACTTCTGTGCTTTCAGGTGAAAACTGGGTGTTAAAATTTTCTGATTACAGCTTGTAGGCAGATGTTGCTTATTTCAATAATGTGACTTGCTATCTGCTATAATGTTAGCTGCACTTACCAGTAGTTTCGTTGAATAGCCTTTGGAAGGAAAGAAAATTTAAAGATATAGTGTGGGTAGTTTCTGTGGAGTGCGCATATTGCCAGGGGTGTGTTTTATGTATTGATGTGCATCCTACTGTTCTGTTTACTAAAAGATGGTGACATTGATTTTATCCTGGCCCCTGCTGTGGGATCTCTTACCACAGCAACAACTGGCACTGGCCAAGGACCCAGCACCTCCACAATACCAGGTGAGAACATGCTATTTTGTATACTTGCATATGACTTAACACAAAGAAATGGCAAATGCTCGCTTCATACATGTATTTTAGTGCAGCTGAAATGTTCCCTCCTATAACTTGAAGGTGCATCTTCCCATTGTTCTGTATAATGAATAAGGGTGCTTAACATATCAGTCTGTTTGTCCTGTTAAAACTATTTGGCACTGATTCACACATTAAAATATGTTGGCCAATATTTGTTTCAGGACATGAAGTTTCCAGTCCTTTATATACACTCAAATTCATAATTTAGCATCAGGTTTCTGACATTGTGAAAGTGTTGGCTAATCATAAAAGCTTGATACAGGAATCCCTCTTCTTGTCTAGAATGTTTTAAGTGAGTGAGCTACTTTTGTAGGCATCTATTTTTCACCAATACTTTTCCAATTTCCAGGTCCTTCTACAGAACCCTCTGTAGTGGAATCAAAGGATCGGAAGGCAAATGCTCACTTCATATTGAAATTGTTATGCGACAGTGTGGTTTTACAGCCTTATCTTCGGGAACTGCTATCAGCCAAGTAAGGGGTCTTTATGTGCATGTTTTGTAGTGTTTTCATCTACTTGGGAAGCCAAGCTTTATGAAGAATGGTTGAGGGAATTGGGTATGTTTTACAAAGCTGCACTGAGCCTTGCTATAAACAGCTCCATTTTGTATTTGTTAATAAATTGATTTTTCCATTTTTGTTTATGCATCAGATCTATTACCTTCATTTTAACTTTAAAAGTTGGGGTAGTACTAAATCAGGCTCTTTCTGCTAAACCTAGAAGACTGCCTTTTAAACTTAACTGAAAATGATACTGACATATTACTGTTTTTTAGGGATGCAAGAGGTATGACACCGTTTATGTCTGCTGTAAGCGGCAGAGCATATCCTGCAGCAATTACCATTTTAGAAACTGCACAAAAAGTTGCCAAAGGTATGTGAATACTGTATGTGATTCTTGCTTTATGTATGCCAATAATTGAGGGCTTTCCCCTTCCTAAATCTCTGGATTAAACATTGGAATAAAATGTAAAATATTGAATTAATAGAACATGCCAGTCTTCCTGCTGTCCATGAATAACTTCCTGTTATCTTCTTGGTTTTAAAAAGTGTCTGATTCAATAGATACAGTTTCCTGTAATAATTTCCCTGCAGGAGGCTATGCTTTGATATCCATTGGTTTTCGTTTCTGTGAAAATAGGTCAGGGCAATTACTGATAGAAGGTTGTGAATAGTGGCAGCTTTCAATGAAACAAAGATAAAAACCTGTTCTCTATAGAGGAGGAATTTTGTTTAGTATAACTAATACAATTTGAAGTCATTTTGGAGGGAACCATGAGTGCATTCAGTTAGCTGATGTGCAGTGTGGTTTAGCAGTAATGTTAAAGTGCCGTGATGTTTTATTTTCTTCATAGAGGACCTTTGAGAATTATTACCTTAAGTTGCTAGGTCTTCAAAGAGCATGTATAACTTCATTTTAAGCACTATCTTTCTCCTTTTTTTAAAAGCGGAGGCAACTTCAGGTGAAAAAGAAGAGGATGTGTTTATGGGAATGGTTTGTCCAACTGGCACAAACCCAGATGACTCTCCTTTATATGTCCTATGTTGCAATGATACATGCAGCTTTACATGGACTGGTGCAGAGCACATAAATCAGGTAAAATAAGGGAACTTAATTGGTTTTTTGTGCTAGGTGTAAAGACAAGCTCATATTCCTGAGCTTTTAAGGGTAGATTTTAAATTCTTGCCTTTCTCTTACTGCTGGGTTTTCTGGGGAAAGGGCTGGGTGGGGGGAAGCTTTGGCTTAAAAGAAACCATTAACAAGAAGCTTAACATTATTTTAATGTAATTTAACTTGAAAACTCTTGAAGAATAAATAAGGCTGCAATTTTGTGCATACTTACCTGGGAGTAAGTTCCATTGAACTTGATGGTTTTTTACTTCTAAGACACATATAGAATTGTTAGCTGCCACTTAAAAGCAGCACCATAGAATTACACATAGAACTACACCCCCCCCCTTAAAATGCTCAATTTTCTCTTTGTAGGATATATTTGAATGTAGAACATGCGGTTTACTGGAGTCTCTGTGCTGTTGCACAGAGTGTGCAAGGGTGTGCCACAAAGGTCATGATTGCAAGTACGTGTGTTTATTCCTAACATCGATACTTCTGTAGGTTGTTGTGTATTTTCAGGGATGATTCACTTTCATTTTGCTTGAAAATGCAGTAGAATTTTATTTCTTTTAGTGCTCTGCTGTACCTAAAATTTTCGTTAGTGAATGGATTGAGAGATGATTGAAAGAAGCTGGAATTGCAACTTGGGCCTGGGTCCACAGTGTAGGGATGGGGAGGGGAGATGAAACCAGCTAGGTAGCCTCCTCTCCAGCAGTGTCACAGAGAGGTGAGATAAATCAGGCATTTACTTAGGACTGATAATAGTGGGAGAAGCTGCCCCATTTTCAAGGCCACTGTTTCTGCAAACTAATGTAGCCTTTCATGAACAAGAACTCGAAAATGGTATATAGATGAAAAACACTTTAGTTGAATTAGCAGGGTTTTAAAAAATTGCTTATGGACATGCTGGTTGTAGTGTATATTGATATGGAAACTGCTGTTTATAAATTTATAAAATGTATTTAAACATTTTGTCTCTACTTTCAGGCTGAAACGCACATCCCCAACAGCCTACTGTGACTGCTGGGAGAAATGCAAGTGCAAAACATTAATTGCAGGACAGAAGTCTGCTCGTCTTGATTTGCTTTTCCGGCTGCTTACCACCACGAACCTTGTCACCATGCCAAATAGTAGGCAAGTGTCCCTTGTATAGTGGGATTGATCTGCCCCACAAAAAGCCCCAGTGCGGTCCCTATGTCAACTCTTGGTTTGTTTGTATGTTTACAGGGGGGAACATCTTTTGCTCTTCCTGGTGCAGACAGTTGCAAGACAAACAGTAGAACATTGCCAGTACAGGCCACCAAGAATTAGGGAAGACCGTAATCGTAAGACTGCAAATCCTGAAGGTGGGACTCTTTTCTCATTTACAAGATTTTTCTCTTATTGTAGCAACTGCTGCAGCAACTGCTTACATGCTTTTCTTTAATTCCTTGGCTTTAGATTCGGATATGCCAGATCATGATTTAGAACCTCCACGATTTGCACAGCTTGCCTTGGAACGGGTTTTGCAAGATTGGAATGCACTGAAGTCTATGATCATGTTTGGCTCACAGGAGAACAAAGACCCGTGTGTATTAACGAACTAGTTATGATTACACTTTCAAGCACTGACTTTGTATCATAGACTTGGGAACTTACATTATATTTCCTCTTTCCCTGCTTTCTTTTGCTTTTTTCCAAGTCTTAGTGCAAGCAGTAGGATTGGTCATCTGTTGCCTGAAGAACAAGTGTATCTTAATCAGCAAAGTGGAACTATTCGGCTGGACTGTTTTACACACTGCCTTATTGTAAAGTGTACAGCAGACATACTGGTAAGGCATATTTAAATAACACGGTGCCAAAGAAATTTGTCAATTTGATGCTTATGCGCTTAGAAGGGATGAACCTTAATGTGATTAGCAGATCTAAGTTGTGGCAAGTTTGTCATAACTCTTATGTATTCAGTTCCTTTGCACAAGAATTTGCATGGTTGCGTCGCCGTAGTAGACATTTGCTCCAGTAAACTTTTCTTTACAGCTTTTAGATACTTTGCTGGGGACACTTGTAAAGGAACTGCAGAACAAATACACTCCAGGTCGCAGAGAAGAAGCAATTTCTGTTACAATGAGGTTTCTGCGTTCTGTGGCAAGAGTTTTTGTTATCCTCAGTGTGGAAATGGCTTCCTCAAAAAAGAAAAAGTAAGCTTTTTTTAATATAAAAAAACATAAATTACTGCTTGGGGCAGTGAAAGAAAATGCTTAAGATTTTTTATTTATAAAATGCCCCTCAGCAGTTCAGTAGCATCAAGAGTAGCCATATGCTCTCAGACTTCTCCCAAATGCCTGTGTGAATGAAGCTGTTTTCTAAAAACTGTGAGAGGGACTACTTGATCCCCATAGGGAGGGAGTTCCACAAGTGCGAGGATACCCAAAAAGACTCTATCCCATGTCACCCCCCCCCATAGTGAGCTATGCTCAGTGGTGTGTCTGCAAAATGAGCTGCCTCCTGCAGATTGCAAGGCCTGGCCTGGCAGATAAGGAGAAAACTAGCAGGTAGTGAGGTCCTAAGACCTTGAGTTGGACCCAGCACCAAAAAATAGGTAGCCAGTGTAGTTCATGCAGGATCGGTGTTGTGCGGTCCCATCTTGCTGTACCACTCTTGCCATGTGGCCATGTTCTGCACCATCTGCAACTTCCAGATCTTCTTCAAGGGTAGATGTCCTTGTATTTTGACAGAGGAAACAGTCCTCTGGAGAGTGAATTCAAACCATGTTTCAGTTAGTACAATGAAACAGATATGCACATCTGTGTCTACAGATAGCATTATTACACAGAAACCTTGGGGCTCTTTCATGCTGTATATCCTGAAACATAGGAACAAATAGGGATGCATGTCTTCATACAGCATCCCGGATAGTATCACTGTCCCCCCACCATCTGTAAACCAAAGCCTGCCATGATTGTATAACTTGGGTACCACACTATGCCTCTGATTCATATTGCTATAAAGACTGCAGAGTAAATGAAATGCTTTGATTTATGAAAAGTTACATGAATGGGTTAGTCATTGTTTTATAATTAAACTTGTTGTGTTTTGAGTCTTTTCCCATAAATGTAGCGCTCCAACCGTATAATATACTTCTAACTTTCTTTCAGTTTTAAGGTAAAGTTCAACATACTGTTTTGTATCCACCGAGCTGCTAGTGGAACAGTAGGCCAACCACTAGACTAGAGGTGGGGACCAGATTTTTGCCAAAGAGACAGAAAGAAGGGCTGTATTTAAGCAGTGTTAAGGGGGAAGCAATGCAGCTTGACTATTGACTGAACAGGATGAACAGATAAATAGTTGTGCGAATACAAAACCATTAAACAAGCTGTCCTGGTTTGTGTGTATTCTCAACCTTTTTGAATGTGGCTGTTGATGTCAGTGTTTTCCCTTCCCACGTCTTGTTTCCAGTAACTTCATTCCGCAGCCAATTGGGAAATGCAAGCGTGTATTCCAAGCTTTGCTACCTTACGCTGTGGAGGAATTGTGCAATGTAGCGGAATCCCTCATTATCCCAGTCAGAATGGGTATTGCACGTCCTACGGCACCTTTTACGTTGGCAAGCACTAGTATAGATGCTATGCAAGGCAGCGAAGAACTGTTCTCAGTAGAACCACTACCTCCCCGGCCGTCATCTGATCAATCCAGCAGGTAATGCTCCTTAATGTTTATCATTATAAATGCATTCTTCTAAATCATATATGTTTTGGCCATCCATCCCCAGACATTCACTATGGTAAAGGTAAAGGGACCCCTGACCATTAGGTCCAGTCGTGCAGCGCATGCAAACGCCGTTTACCTTCCCGCCGGAGTGGTACCTATTTATCTACTTGCACTTTGACGTGCTTTCGAACTGCTAGGTTGGCAGGAGCAGGGACCGAGCAACAGGAGCTCACCCCGTCGCAGGGATTCGAACTGTGGTAGAGAGGCACAAAGCAAGAGCAGCTGGCAAACAAACCAAGCTTTGGAGAAACAAGCTGAGGCTCCTTTGTTCATCTGTGAGATGGCTTGTGGTTTTGTTAAACAAGCCATAGGTAGAACAAGGTGTACAGCTAACATGGGAAGTGGACTGGGCCGGTAGCTCAAAAGAACTTAAATGAAGAATCTTTCAAAAACGAGAAGGGAAATCTATTATATTAAACTGACTATTTTAAACTAATGTTAATATATTTATGGACATTCTTCTGTTTTCTGTGTTTAAGTTGATACTGTTGTGTGAAGAGAAGAAAATCATACGTGATGATGCTGTGTAAATTTATATAATTGTATTTTTTAAAAAGGCTTCTTTCTTTCTTGTAGTTCCAGTCAGTCTCAGTCGTCCTATATTATTAGAAATCCACAGCAACGGCGGATCAGTCAGTCTCAACCAGTTCGTGGCAGAGATGAAGAACAAGATGACATTGTGTCTGCAGATGTTGAAGAGGTTGTTGTCTTAATTGTTTTCAATGGGCAACTTTCTATTTATTTTAAAGTAGATATCAGTGCAAATGTTAAATGAATCTAGTCCTAGAATGCAAAATAATAAGTTGGCTTGTGAAGTTTCAGCTATACTGCAATTTGGGATGTAAATGAGTGTACAACCTTGGTGTTACACACTACCAAAAATGAATCCATGTTAGCCTCTAACAGCAGAAAGTCCTGTGGTACCTTAGAGAATGGCTTTGTCTATTGTCTGATCCGGGAGTAGCCAATTTGATGCCCTCTTTTCCCAACTTTTATGAGTATGAGACCACTTTTTAACCTCAAAGTTCTCTTTAATTTAGAAAATACATAATAACAAAAAGCTATTATGAACTCAGCAACACTTTTCAATGTGTTCACTTTATATTCATCACAACAAAAAATGCATATGTTTGAAAAATAGTAGATCACCACTTACTTTTGGCATTCTACAGCAGGCAGATGTCCCACCACCAGTCTTAGAATAAGATTCAGCTATCAGTATGCCATACTTCTGTAGGTGGAGTTAGGGGTGTGAGGTGCCATTTTGCTACTTGCCTAAGGTAGCAAAATGTTACAGCGCTGGCCCAAAACTAGGAATGGAGCACATAATAAGTGTAATGAGCAATATAGAAAATGTCTAAAACAGCCATAGCTATGAGAGCTGTATTTACAAAACATCCTTGAAGATCGCAAGCATTTACATGGTGTAAAAATATATATTCTTGTTTCAGGTTGAGGTGGTAGAGGGGGTAGCTGGGGAAGAAGACCACCATGATGAGCAAGAAGAACATGGCGAGGAAAATGCTGAGGCTGAAGGGCAGCATGATGAGCATGATGAAGATGGTATGATGCCTGGGCATGTTTATTAGTCATTTTAAGATATGCACAGGGTTGGATCCAGAACAAGTTCTCTGTACCTCATTGAGTCTTATTTCCTTTCACTTTGGTCCCATTGAAGGTAGTGATGGCTGACATTCTACATTTATTTCCAGTGGGACCTAAGTGTGGCTATCTTAGTTTGGATGCAACCCGTTGGTTTTACCATACACAAGGAACTGTAAAATGAACTTTCTTTGGGTTAATTAGAAACGAAACAGAAAGCTACTGCAACCCCCTATTCCATTCTAACTTGTATTGCTATACGTGTTGGTAATTGTGCATTAGTAATATCGGTATCAAAAACAGCAAGCTTGTGAGATAAATGTATGGCTTTCTGCGGTTGAGTTAAGCAGTAGTTAATGTGCTACTGGAGTGCCTTAATCTTCTCAACAGTTGAGCAGTGGGAGAGCTTAAAATGAAAGATAGCTTTGTGAAGAATCTGAAATATTGTATCATGCAGACCACTGCGTTAACATAATTCTATCAATTTGTTATTAGGAAGTGATATGGAGTTGGATCTTCTAGCAGCAGCAGAAACTGAGAGTGATAGTGAGAGTAACCATAGCAACCAGGACAATGCCAGTGGGCGCAGAAGTGTTGTCACTGCAGCTACTGCAGGATCAGAAGCAGGTAATATTCTTTTTATCAAACTTCATTTTTATGTATTTTTTTGGGGGGGGGGGGGAGACACACAGTATATTGCTGTACATTATTAAAAGAATTTAAATGTGTCCCCTAGTCTGAGAGAGGTTGATGGGCAAACCTTGAAGTCTACAAGTTGCTTATTTTTTAAGTTACCTTGACTGTTTTGTAGGAGAAAATCAGAAATGTTTAACTATTATTGTTGTTGTTCGTCGTTGTTAATAGAACTCTTCACCACAAGACCCTAAGGTGGGTTAAAACAAAGTAAAACCAAGCAGCAGCTGTCAGGTTAATAATGTTGTTGTGCTTGCAGCCTGAGGGATGTGTAAATGTGGGGTTGCATTTGCAGCTCTGTCTTTTAAAAACACGTTGAAAAAACGCAAGGTAGGAAAACATTTGTGTGCTTCTTAAAAAGCTTTTCTTACTTTGTAGGAGCTGAGTGCCACAGCATACTTTAGATTTCTGGCCTAATAAATGAAGCTCACCCTGCTCTCTTATCAGTGACCCTTATAGTATATCTTTCCCCACAGGTGCCAGCAGTGTTCCAGCATTTTTTTCTGAGGATGACTCTCAGTCCAATGACACCAGTGATTCAGATAGCAGCAGCAGCCAGAGTGATGATATAGAGCAAGAGACCTTTATGCTAGACGAGCCTCTGGAGCGAACAACAAACAGCTCTCATGCCAATGGTGCCGCCCAGGCACCCCGCTCAATGCAGTGGGCTGTACGTAACACCCAGAATCAGAGGACTACCAGCACTGCTCCATCTAGTACCTCTGCTCCAGCAGGTATTATAAAAATTACTTATTTATTTTTTTACTCCACTGGGCCTTTCTTTTTTCTTATTTCCTACCCAGTGAACTGATTTTTTATTTTGTTTTTTTCCTGATCAGAAGGGGTACAAGTAATTTATGTGCATCTTCTCATAAGCTGCTGTGAAGTCCTTTGTTATTTTAAGAGTAATTTATGGACTGGATAGGATCAAATCTTGATCATCTGCTTTGTGCTAATTCTGGAGCTCACTTCTGTTTAGCTGTTGACGCCCCCTGAATGTGTTTCTTTCTACTTTTAGCAAGTTCAGCAGGCTTGATTTATATTGATCCGTCAAACCTGCGTCGAAGTGGCACCATCAGCACAAGTGCGGCGGCGGCGGCAGCTGCTCTTGAGGCTAGCAACGCTAGCAGCTATTTAACATCGGCAAGCAGTTTGGCGAGGGCATATAGCATTGTGATCCGACAAATATCTGATCTGATGGGCCTCATTCCCAAATACAATCACCTGGTGTACTCTCAGATCCCAGCTGCCGTGAAGCTGACATACCAGGATGCCGTGAATTTGCAGGTAAAGTGCAACAAAGATATGCCAATTTCCGTGTTTAAATTGGAGTGTCTTTAATGCAAAATCTGGCTTCCACCTTTAAATTCCTTGGCATTGTCATAGTAAATAACTACTGTTTCATGCTTATTATCATTCTTCCGCCCCCTATATTGGCCACCAGGAAGGGAAATTTCTTCCCTCTCGAGACCCTAAAACTGGTGGATAGGGAACTAAGTAAAGGTAACAGTTGAATCTGGAAATCAGGGGAATCAATGAACAAAGAGGATACATTGTGTAATTGGTTCAATGGAGTATGGTTCAGAACTTGTCTGATTTTTTTTATGTTTTCGTATGTATACAAAATGTTGATCACATTTGGTTTAGAACTACGTTGAGGAAAAACTGATACCCACGTGGAATTGGATGGTGAGCATTATGGACTCCACCGAAGCTCAGTTGCGCTATGGTTCTGCCCTTGCCTCTGCTGGAGACCCCGGGCACCCAAACCACCCACTTCATGCATCACAGAACTCAACCAGGAGGGAGAGGATGACAGCACGAGAAGAAGCTAGCTTAAGAACTTTGGAGGGCAGAAGGTATGCAAATGTACCTTAATAGTTGTATGTTAGTTTCCCCCCCTAAGTAACCACAAGCCAAAAATTCAATGCAGTTGTCCACACTGACCATGTAGCCCTTGGAGGGCTGGCTGACCAAAAGATTAGCCACCCCTGGTCTAAAATGCAACACTTCTGTGTCCCAAAACAATTTGTTTTGTTTTTTTAATCATTACAGGCGTGCTACACTGCTTAGTGCTCGTCAGGGGATGATGTCGGCAAGGGGGGACTTCTTAAATTACGCCCTCTCCTTGATGCGTTCTCACAACGATGAGCATTCTGATGTTCTTCCAGTTTTGGATGTCTGCTCATTGAAACATGTAGCATATGTTTTTCAAGCTCTCATTTATTGGATTAAAGCAATGAACCAGCAGACTACCTTGGATACACCTCAGCTGGAACGGAAGAGGTACGGAAGCCAATTACTCAATGGAAATATAGCTAGACTGTCCATGGGCATTGGTGTCCCCTTTGATTCATAACACTAATGCATGTGTCTTGTGGTTATATATGTAGCATATGCAATAGATTAGAATATTTGTATAGCTGAAGATGATTAATTTCTGGTAGTCAAGTATTGTGATACCTGGAATTTAGCTATTGCTGCTGAAATATTGGCCTGGTTATGAGAATTGACTAGAAATATGAACATTTTCAGTTTTGGCATCTGCAAAATGAAGGCGGGAACGTTATGGACCCCCAGTACCAAACCAGAAAGGTGGTCTAGAATGATACATTGGTCAGATCAATAGTATTGAAGGTCACATGCCTCCATTCCTCTTCCAGCATATATCTACCTGAGTGACCATAGCTCTTTGACGAAATCAAAGTTCAGGCACTCAAGTTCTTTCAACAGGAAACAGGACAATTTAACAATGTACCAAGAAACATAATAATTTCATAGAAGCCAATTTACAAGACCCACAAACCAATCCTATTATTTCTCTTTTGTCTTTCAAAGTAGTTTCTGAAAGGCAAGTGAAGCATTCATCATAATCATAAACACTATTCTCCCAGTTATCGTTTTCTTAGGAACTGAATGTTCTTGCTTTGGGTGCTTGGATTCGTTTTTTTTTAAATAGTGGAAGGATTTAAATATATTCAGTTTTTTGGATTTAAACTACCCTTTGGAATTTGTTGAAAAGTGTTACACACAATGATGCAAAAAATTGGTTTGGCACTAAGCCTTCACTTGCATTTATAGTTAAAACATTACATTATAAGAATATGAGTACACTATACATTCAGGTCTTATTTTCCAAATACTCATGCGAAATTTCATTTATCCAAACATTAAGAATTTGTACCCTAACCTCACTACATGAACATCTGAAACAGATACCTGAGCAGCGGGACCTCTGTGTATACAAATGTCAGAGAATTACCTCCTTTAAACCTGCCATTTTTACTGAGCCCAGTCTCCTTATTGGACTCTTTTCCTTAGTCACAGCTTCATAGGGTAGGGTGAGGTGGGACACAGCTCCGGTCAGCAGCCTGAGGACCCCTCTCAAATGAAGCTGTGACTGAGGAAATAGGAGCACAGTAAGAACTCTGCTCTTGGTGAAAATGGCAGCTTTACAGGAAGTGATTCAGGATGGAGGGGCAAGCAGTATGCCAGCAAGCCGTGGGAACGCATTGGGATTTCCCCCATAGGAATCAATGGAAATCATAAGCTTTTTATGCACACACTCATTTAATGAACGATTTCTGAGGAAAGCGGGAACTGCATGTGTATGGTACAGCTGTAAGATTGAATAGCTGATACAATAATTTCAATTATTTTTCTTGTGTAGTTGTAAAACTTAGTACCACGTGCCATCTAAAATAACCTGTCATTCACTTTTTTTTAAGGACCCGAGAACTTTTGGAACTTGGTCTTGACAATGAAGATTCAGAGCATGAAAATGATGATGACACAAATCAAAGTTAGTACTTGTACAGTTTGGGGTTGTGGGGAGCTGGATAGAGACTTGATCATATCTCTGGATCTTGGGTTTAAATGATTCACGGACATCAGTAATTATTCAAGCACAATAAAATTGATAAAAATGAAGTCCTAGCTGTTTTTTTCAGGGGTCAGCTGTAGGACCTATTTCAGTGCCAGGGTTCAGTGCCTTTGAAAATGTTCATAGTGTCTCTTCTGCCACTGAATAACTTACCTAGTCAGCTTCTGGGGTTTATGGTAGTGATGGGTTCACCTACACCAATTCATCTTGTATTCCTAGTGTGGTTTTTAAAAGAATCTTCCAAAAAGTCCTAACGTTAGGACACCTAGATGAGCTCCCCACTGTCCCTCTGCTTGTTCCTATGCTCTCCTTTCCCAGATTTAACTTTGTGAAGCTAGGGAATAAGGGATTGTTGCAGTAGCAACACCATTTTAAGATGTAGGCATTCACATGGACTGCCCTTCCTTTGTAGACGCTGGAAAATGGAATTTCTAGTGGGCTGAGTTTAGAAGGCTTTAGAAACTCATTTTTTCAGTCTAGCCAGCACAGGTTTATGTGGGTACTAGGAACCTGTACTGCCACCCTTCTCTACTTTTTGCTTCTTCCCTGAAAGTAGGGTGGAAAATTCCAGTAGCTTAGTTGCAAAAAAGTGATTGTGTTGTTGGATGTGGGCACCTGAGAGAGAGAGAGAGTGAAAGAAGACGACAAATTGTCTGCAGAACTGCAGTCTGAATAGAAATCCAATGAGTAATCTGACAAGTTCAGCTTTGAAGTATTTGAAAGGAACTAGCTGCAATCACTGTTACGATGCCGAAGTTTCCTTTGGGAGGAATGGAAGTGAAAGAGGGAAAAGCAACAAGATTGGAGGAAGATAGAAAAATAAATGACAAGGAAGGGAAGTAAATGGTAGAAAAGAGGGGAGATTTTAAAAATAGACAGGGAGTCATAGTAATATTTTAAAAGGGAAGGGTAGTTGAATGCTGTTCCTTCTTTTTATATAGCATTTTAAACGTGCAAAAGTATTATGGAGTGTTAATTTGTTGGAAGCTGCCCAGAGTGGCTGGGTCAATCCAGTCAGATGGGCAGCATATAAATAATAAATCACAATTACTATTTTTAATAATTTGGAAAAAATATAAGCTAGTATTCAAGAAGCAGTCAAAAGTGGAATAACTACAGTACTGATACTTTGTCCTAAAAACACTGGACAAGTGTTATCAGCATAAAGTAACAGAGAAAATCTGTATCAAGTAATCACTGTTATATTGTAATGATTTGTTTTAACTGAACACTTTTCAGGTGCTACACTTAATGACAAAGATGACGACTCCCTTCCAGCTGAAACAGGCCAAAATCATCCATTCTTCCGACGATCAGACTCCATGACATTCCTTGGCTGTATTCCGCCCAATCCTTTTGAAGTTCCTCTAGCAGAGGCCATTCCACTAGCAGACCAGCCACATCTGTTACAGGTAATATTAACTGAGAAAGCATAAACTGCTTAATTCCTAAGCTGTACACATAATTTAATACTCCAGACACCTTAGCCATTGTTAAACAACTGTGAGCAGATTGTAAATCAGCCACAACTTCTGCTAATACATGCAGTAGGAAGTTCAGTCCCTTATTGTCCAATATGTCAATATTGTTTTTGTTAAGATACAGTACACTATTCCAATTTCCGTCTTTCCAAACAACAGCTTTTTTTTTTGTTTGCTTAGTTCCCCCGCACCCATTACAAAACAAGCTAACTATCCAAATTCCTTAATCAGTCTTGTTCTAATGTTAGTGAAGCAAAATATTCCTTAAGGTTAAACCCTGTAATAGTCATTTGGAGTGCCGTTCCTGGGCCTGGGTAGCTAATTTGCTCAGGTGCAGGACAGGAATTGATACAGCGAGTCGTTTTTTGGCATGTTACTCTTCCTCAAAGCATGGTGGCATATGAGGAAGAAAAATAAATTCTCACTGTAGAGAAGAGATGCGTGGATCAGCTGCTTACGTTGTGATCAGGAAAGTTGCATCTGCATCAGTGTTGGCTCACATGTAAATTACCTCTGGGTTTTTTTCAGCCAAATGCTAGAAAAGAAGATTTGTTTGGTCGGCCAAGTCAGGGTCTATATTCATCCTCTGCCAATAGTGGAAAGTGTTTAATGGAAGTGACTGTGGATAGAAACTGTCTTGAGGTATGAATTTATTGTGATACATGTTACAAATTCATAACATTGCTTCCTTCCCTCTCCGTTCCTCCACTTTCTCTTTTCGCTCTTATTTTGCTAAAAAAAATGAGAGCAAGTCTATATATTTATATATCCATATTTCTTTATCCACTACTCTCAATTCCCTTCCAGGCCTTTAAGGACTTTACCTTGCCTTAAAGAACCACAAGATTACCATAGTATTCATTTCAGACTCTGGAAATGCAATTGTAGTGGCTGGAAGACAGGCTTTGCCCAAATGCGATTGCTGCCTGCTCCTCTAGTGAGCAGTCAGATAGCTATTAACTCTTTCCTCAAGTGGGGAATGCATAGAAGATGTTTCAAAGAAGGCTTGTTAGATCCACAATGGATATTTCCAAATGTTCATAGCTATTTGTGTGTATGCAAAGTTAAATTTGGAAGAGAAAAGGCCTGCTCCCATAGAATATTAGATCTGAAAATTCCACATTGCTATTTTAGAGAGCTCCTCATCTCAATCTATAATACTATGTATAATATATTATCAGCTTGGACATTTTTAGGTCTTGCTTTGTTTCAGTGGAGAGATCCATGAATAAAAATGAACTTTGATCCCACTGATTTCTATAGGACCTGTCAAGTTAATCCAGACTCTCTGGCTCAGCTAGTATTAGACTTTAGGTTCTTGCACTGTAGTGACCTTGTTTGCATGTCATGATGACAAGAGTTAATGATTCACTATGGATGCGTTAAGCTGGGCTGTAGCATTATGTCTGAACCAGTGATGGGGGTTTGTTTTGCTCCAAACAAACCATGATCTGTAGGCAAAGTTTGGTCTTGATTTACAGATTGCATTTGGTTGAGTGAAACAAACCAGAGTCCCTGGTTGGGACATAATGCCAGGTTTGTTTCTCCTGCTTGTTGGTGGGGCAGAGCGAAGAAGCCAAGATCAGCTCTTTCATGATAAAGTTGACGATGGTTAATGATGATATGCAGACTGTACCAAAATAGTATTGCAGATGAGTCTAGAGCATGAAAACACCCTGCAGTGTTTGACAAACCTGTTTCATTGCCCTTTCGTTTAGGTTCTTCCAACCAAAATGTCTTACGCAGCAAATTTAAAAAATGTTATGAGCATGCAGAATCGGCAGAAGAAGGAAGAAGAACAAAATGTGCCATCTGAAGAATCGGAGAGTTCTAAGCCAGGCCCTTCGGCTCATGATCTTGCAGCACAGCTGAAAAGCAGTTTACTGGCAGAGATTGGACTGACCGAAAGTGAAGGTCCACCTCTGACATCCTTCAGGTACCATTACTTACGAAACAGCACCTTTACTTTTACTCCTTTGTGCTCAATACTGCATAGTCAGGAGTGTTGCCGCAAATGACTGCTTGGGATAGGCAACAGCAGCAGGAAAAAGAGAGAGGAAATGGCTGTGTTGTGAACACAGGGTTTCCATATTGGTTCTTATTCGATTTTATCAATTACCATTGCTTTTTGGTATTTGCATTGGTTTCGCAAGTGCCACTTTTCTTTGTACATTACCTTGCTATTTAATTCATGTGCTTCTGATCAAGATAATCCTTGATGGAAACTGCAGAGAGATTGTCACTTGACTCTTCCTGCTAGAAACTTTGAGTTGTTTGGCAGCAACTGAACACAACATAATCCTAATTTTAACTTGCTTAGTATATAAAAGTAATCTCTGTTCTCCTGGTTCTTTTTAAATTTTTGTCTGCCAGGCCACAGTGCAGTTTTATGGGGATGGTTATTTCTCATGATATGCTGCTTGGACGTTGGCGGCTTTCCCTAGAGTTATTTGGAAGAGTGTTCATGGAAGATGTAGGAGCGGAACCAGGATCGGTATGTATCTTCTTGAATGAAGACTGCTAGATCGTTTTGTAGGCCTTTCCTTTTACTAATACATTGTTTCTCTTTGTAGATTTTGACTGAATTAGGTGGGTTTGAAGTAAAAGAATCTAAATTCCGCCGAGAAATGGAAAAACTGAGAAACCAACAATCTAGAGATTTAACACTAGAGGTAAGAAGTTTTAGTGCTATCCTTTTGAGTTTAGCTAGATTTAAAAGATGAACAGTTGTGGATAGCCTGTTGTTCTTACTTACCTCAGTAAATTAGGATATAAAATGGTGGCCCAGCCATTGCTGTGTATGCTGCAGCTGAAGGATGTTTTTGAGTGCTGGTGTGGCTGTATATCATATTTTCATTCTTTAGCTTGTCTGTTCTTCACTGTGTTCTCCTAATGTGTTTTCTAGGTTGATCGGGATAGAGATCTTCTAATTCAGCAGACGATGAGGCAGCTCAACAATCATTTTGGTCGCCGATGTGCTACAACTCCAATGGCTGTCCACAGGGTAAAGGTCACGTTTAAGGATGAGCCAGGAGAAGGCAGTGGTGTAGCAAGAAGCTTTTACACTGCCATTGCACAAGCTTTTTTGTCAAACGAGAAGCTGCCAAATCTGGACTGTATTCAGAATGCCAACAAAGGGACGCATACAAGTAAGTATATTGTAATAAATGTGTTATGTATAACATTGAAGACTTGGAACCGTGAAGCAGGATGAGGGGCAAGAAATTATGCAGGGATCTGCATTATCCTCAGGCTTTCAAATCATCATGAGGGGCACATCTGCTTATTTAACAGTAAAACTGAAGATGCTGAATTTTGCACTCAACACAAATCTGTGCACTTAAGGTGGTCACAATACACACAATTCTGATGGGGGGAAATCTGTATTCTCCATCAATCCTTCATTTAAACATAGTGTAGAACATTTTAGCATGAAATAAAGATGCCTGCAGATGCACTAAGAACGTTGGGTGCGTGGGTGGGAACAGGAAGAATTGTCAGACTGCCAGAATTCTTCTTTGGTTCCGTATTATTTCCATAGAATACAAGACAACAGATTCCTGCCTTGAGTCTATATGCTAAACTTCATCAAAGGGGAGTCAACTGAAGAAAGGAAAAGGAACAGGCAGGACTAAACAGGGGAAAGCAAATGGATTTTATTTTAGTTACATGCATTTGGCTTGGTTTTTGAGGCTTCAGCCAGTGAAGGGTTACATTTTAACCTTGTTTTCTTCAAATATTTTAAGGTAAACTTCCATTATTGTGTGGTGGTAGAAAAGAACTTGATGAACAAGCCTGATTTATATATGTCTTTAAATCTTAATTTGGAATTGTGATTCCAAGCTAAATTTTGTGTTCTTCTCCCTCAGCCTTGGTTTCCACAGCTTCATGATTTTTCATGGTATTTGCAAGTGAGCATTGTTGCAAAAGTGAGCGTTGTTTACAAACCATAAGTATGTCTTGCCCCTTTAAGGTCTCATGCAGAGATTACGAAACAGAGGGGAGAGGGATCGGGAAAGGGAGCGCGAAAGAGAAATGAGAAGGAACAGCAGCGGCTTGCGAACTGGCTCTCGGAGGGACAGGGATAGGTAAGTAGCTTTCTTTTGAAGTTAACTTCAAATCAGGAGATGATTTGGAATAATAAACTGCTCGTTCTCACCAGGAATTTCATTGAAAGGCAGAAAATAAATCTCTAAATTAACTGCTCCTCAGAAACAGGGACTCAAAAGTGAGCAAAAGAATTAACTAGGAAGCACCTGCCACTTTACTGGGTCACAAGACAAAAGGTGGGGAAGGATGGGTTTAGCGCAGCAGGAGCATACCCTGTAGTTCATTTGATGTGGACCTTTCGGAGAGCAAAGACAATTTCTGATGAATTGCTGTTGTTTTTAAGGGACTTTAGAAGGCAGCTCTCCATTGATACCAGACCTTTTCGACCAGCTTCAGAAGGGAATCCTAGTGATGACCCCGATCCTCTTCCAGCGCATCGGCAGGCCCTGGGTGAAAGACTTTATCCCCGTGTACAAGCAATGCAACCTGTAAGGCTAATGTTCTTTTCTGTCTACTGTGGCGAAAATCATTCTTGTTTCTTAATATGTACTGTATTCCTCTTAAAAATTGGGTGTGTCTACATATACTTGACATGTTGGGGAATAGTGAATAAGCTGAAGAATACAAAGAGTTTTGCCTTAGACCTGCAATTCTTTGTAGTTGTAGGGCCCCGTTAAGGATCCTGTACTCCCCTAGGCATAGGGCTTCAAGATGGATTCTAGTGGAGCAGCAGCTAAATATGTAACAGGATCCGTACCCAGAGCTTCCGCCTCCCTTTAAATAAATGCAAAAGCCCACAAGCACCAGTTGCAGCAGGGGGCTGAATCCAGGGCAGCTGAAGTTTCCTGAATCTGTAATTTCCAAGCAGATGGAGAAGACTAGGGGAAAATGGAATATAAGATATTAATTTCTCGTTCCCAGGCATTCGCAAGCAAGATCACTGGCATGCTGTTGGAATTGTCTCCTGCTCAGCTGCTTCTGTTGCTTGCCAGTGAAGATTCCCTTCGAGCGAGAGTGGATGAAGCTATGGAACTCATTATTGCACATGGAAGGTAAAGTAACATTAGGGATAAATCCTTAAGGGAAAACTTTTTCAGATTGCGCCTGGCTTTGAGCTGTCACAGGGGAAAAATTGAATTAGATCTTTTGTGCATTGTAGCTCCTCTACACAATTCCTGTGGTTTTGTACTTGTTTTTCTTTGTTTTCCCACTGGAAAACTCTTCGTTGGGTATTCAGAATATTGAGAAAGGAAGACAGATCATTTAGCAGCTAGTAAAATCCATCTGTGCCCGCTTTTCTTTTCATATTTCTTGAAGGGAAAAAAAAAGAGTGATTTATTTTACTATATTACAATAACATTTAAATTGAATTTTAAAGCATGACATTGACTCTGGTTAAATATTTTTCTTTCATTCTGTTCAAAAGGGAAAATGGAGCTGACAGTATCCTAGACCTTGGCTTGTTGGATTCTTCTGATAAAGTACAAGTAAGACAAATGTTTTAACAGTGCCTTTATTAGTTTACTGTTATGTGCATGGAATATGTTGGACTGTTTGCAAGAGGGAAAGATTCCTTCAGTCTAGTACTGTGGTGATGAAACTAAATTTTATTTAAACTTTTCCCTTTAACCAAGTGTGCAATTCCACTAACTTTATCATTTGTTTAATTCCCTTTTTTTTACTTGGATGTGGTTTTGACAGACAACTTGTAACAGTGAAGAATATTTCAGTCTTCATTAGTGTGCAGAAAAAAACACCCCTTTTTTACTTCTCTTTTTTTTTTTTAAAAAAAAAAGGAAAACAGAAAACGTCATGGTTCCAGTCGCAGTGTGGTAGACATGGAATTAGATGATACAGATGATGGCGATGACAATGCACCGCTATTCTATCAACCTGGAAAGCGTGGCTTTTATACACCGAGGCCTGGCAAAAATACAGAAGCCAGACTAAATTGTTTCAGAAATATTGGCAGGTAAAATATTCTCTAGATTTGTGTGCATCGCTTTGTGTGAAAAATACTAGAATGTGTATAAAAGTAACGGTCACGAAAAGAAGTAAGATTTTGCAATTCAGCACCAGGTTTACAATGATTTCAACTAGACTTTGAAAATATACCGTATTTTTCTGTGTATAAGACACCCCCTATTTTTGGGGACTCCAAATTAAGAAAACACCCCTCAGCACTACCCATGTATAAGACGAGCCCCAATTTTAAATTTTTTGGTTTAAAAACCTAGTTTTATAACACGGAGAAATACGGTAATTGATCTCATTTGCTTGGATGGTCTTCTTTTGACTTGGTTTCTTCATCACTTTTTCTTTTTTAAAAAAAAAACAAAACTTGTTCTGATACGTTTTTTTCTTCAGAATTCTAGGTTTATGCTTGCTACAGAATGAACTTTGCCCCATCACGTTAAATCGACATGTAATAAAAGTTCTTCTTGGCAGAAAGGTAAACTTGCATATAAATCGTAAGACTAGTTAATTATAGGGCTGCAGTGTTATTTGATTAAAATTGCGGTGCTTGGTTTAAAATGTAGAGCTTGGTTAATTGGATATTGCCGCTATGTCACTCAACCTTCCATTTAAAGCAGTGATTCTTCCTCCCTCTTCTGTGTACTTTTTCCACCAGAAAATGGGAACTCCCTCCAGAGTTCCATGTTCAGGCTTCTTTCAGCATTAGGAAATTTGTACTTTGTAGCCACCTCCAGGGCCCCTCAGGAAAAACTGTGACGTGCAAACCTATTTCAAAGGGTGTTTCAGATTGTTAACCTTTCTTAACCATGGGCGTAAGTTTGAACGGAGACATAGACCCAGATCAGACATGGCATAACATGAGAGAAAGCAGTGTGCCCTCCCTCCCTTATGGTGCCCTCTAGGCTTATCCTGATATTGTGGCTTGTATTCAAAAAAGTTTCCTGGCATGCACATAAGTAGTAACTGTAATTTAGAGCAACCCAGGAAACCAGTGCCAAGATTAGGTGTGCAAGAAGGGAGGAATGTTATGTCTGAACTAGGCACGTTTGTTTCCTTATGAAAGAACAGAAGATTTGGACGTAACACTTTTCCTGACTAATTTGCTTGGTACTGCCACAATATTTGTAAAGCTTTTTGAAGTTCTTAACAGCAAAACTGCTCAGTAGAGTAGCTGTCTTTGTGAGCTGACGAGAAAACTAAAAGTGATGTTTTACATGTGCATTTTATTTTCAGGTTAACTGGCATGATTTTGCTTTTTTCGATCCGGTAATGTATGAGAGTTTGCGGCAACTTATCCTCGCTTCCCAAAGTACAGATGCTGATGCAGTTTTTGCAGCAATGGACTTAGCATTTGCAATAGACCTATGCAAAGAGGAAGGCGGAGGACAGGTAAACAGCAGTTACCCCGTTACTCAGACCATTCACCCCTTTTTGCTATTAATTGGAAATGGATGGATGCTTCTGTAATATTAGTGGCCAGTTTAACAAAACATATGGCTGAGGAAAATCCCCCTTGGAATATGTTTCCATTATGTGAGGTAGTTGTAAGTATTTTAAGAAGTTGGATTTTTTTATATTAAATATTATTTTTCACAATATTTTCCTAGGTTGAACTTATCTCCAATGGTGTAAATATACCAGTCACTCCTCAAAATGTTTATGAATATGTCCGAAAATACGCAGAGCACAGAATGTTAGTAGTTGCAGAACAACCTCTACACGTAAGTAGTATGGTTGAAAGGCATTGGCTTATTTTGATGTTTTCTTACTCACATTTGATAATTTGCATAGAACTGTGTCTTTGAATCGATACATCACAATTCCTGCGCAGTCCCTGAAACTGAGCAAACAACAGTTGCCAAGAGGGTTTCTACTGCTCACCTGCAGGATTATAAGGCCCCTGTGAAATTTACAAATAGCACAGGAAGTGCTGGTCTTCCTTATGATTTGAGTGTGAGCATATTATTCTTCAGGCTCTGCTCTTCTAGTTTCTCCCCTTCTGGAGGAAGGAGGCCAGGTGTTTTGTTTTTTCCGGCTGTCACTTCTGACAGCTGCTGCAAGTTGACTTTTTAGTTTGTTTGGCCATTCAATCAGGAAAAAGAGAAGTAGAAATTTTGTATTAATACCTTGAGATGAAAAAAGTATCTCGCTTGATGTTTGTGATTATAATAACTTTCTGGGTGGTGAAGGTGCTGCCTTATTGGCCAGTGATTCCTATGCAGAAGTAAACACAAGCCATGTCATGAGGAACAAATGGGACCCCTGCTATAACTCAACATGCTGGAAATCGGGTGTCCGCAAATGTTGGCTGACCTTAATAGCCAGGCCAAAGCTTGTAAACACCAAGGGTTGGAGCCAATGTTAGTAATACTTGGAATAGACCCATGGAAATTAAGGGGCATTGCTTACTTATGTCCAGCAGCTTCAGTACTCTTGAGTAGAACTTTGTTTGCTGCAACCCCAAGATTCTGCCTCTCCTCTTGTTCCTGACCTTGCTCTGTCTCTCTATAATAATAATAATAATAATAATTTATTATTTGTACCCCGCCCATCTGGCTGGGTTTCCCCAGCCACTCTGGGCGGCTTCCATAGAAACAAAAAATACAGTAAAATATCACAGATTAAAAACTTCCCTGAACAGGGCTGCCTTAAGATGTCTTCTAAATGTCATGTAGTTATTTATCGCTTTGACATCTGATGGGAGGGCGTTCCACAGGGCGGGTGCCACTACCGAGAAGGCCCTCTGCCTGGTTCCCTGTAGCTTTGCTTCTCGCAATGAGGGAACCGCCAGAAGGCCCTCGGCGCTGGACCTCAGTGTCCGGGCAGAACGATGGGGGTGGAGACGCTCCTTCAGGTATACTGGGCCGAGGCCGTTTAGGGCTTTAAAGGTCAACACCAGCACTTTGAATTGTGCTCGGAAACGTACTGGGAGCCAATGTAGGTCTTTCAAGACCGGTGTTATGTGGTCTCGGCGGCCGCCCCCAGTCACCAGTCTAGCTGCCGCATTCTGGATTAGTTGTAGTTTCCGAGTCACCTTCAAAGGTAGCCCCACGTAGAGCGCATTGCAGTAGTCCAAGCGGGACTTGGCCATGTAAAGTTCTCAGTTCTCCTCCACAACTCAGAAAGCCCAGTACAACCCTGTCGCCAAGCTCCATCTTCCAAGTGCAGGGCTCCCTTCATAATGCTTGCCAGAGGACAATAGCTCACTTGCCATGACAAACAGATTTATCTGCCAGTCATTGGTTCTTTCCATCTAGTTGTGCAGTAACCAGCCAATATGCAGTTCCTGGTAGTGTTTAAATTAAAAGTTATTGTGGCTTTTTCAGGCAATGAGGAAAGGCCTGCTGGATGTACTTCCAAAGAATTCATTAGAAGACTTGACAGCAGAAGATTTCAGGCTTCTCGTAAATGGCTGTGGTGAAGTTAATGTGCAAATGCTAATCAGCTTTACGTCCTTCAATGATGAATCAGGTATGAAATTATTTGTGTAATCCTTTAGTCGTGCAGCAGTAATCTTGCTCCAGACTGCTTTTTTCCCCTTTTCATATTGGTTAGACAAATGCAATGTTTTCTGAAGCATGCAGACTATGGGGGAAATTCAGTGTGAGCAAGCATTTGTGTTTGTCTGATGGAATGATCTCCCCTCTCCTCCTGTCACATGCTGATCTAGGGGTTCTTCCGGCCCTCCAGAATAGATTTTGGGGGAGTGAAGAGGGAGAGAAAGCCCTTTTGCCCTAGTGGGAATCCTTGCTCAGAGTGCTAGTAGAATGGGTTGGTTGCATCCATCCCCGCGTCTCTCCATTGTATTTGGAGATTTTTGCAGATCTACAAAAATCACAGTGCAGATGGCCTATCTGTTTCTCCTTCACACCAGTCTCTTCAGACCTTTCTAATATAAACTATTACTTACAAATTAAAGTAGTCTAGTGAAACCATGTCCTTAGATCTCTCTGTCTGCTCTTATTGGCATTTTAATTCATAGTTGGTTGTTGCTATTTGCACAACCAGAGTATTTCCATTAAGTCCAGTATCTGATATCCACAACTAAATGTTATTATCTGCCTGCTCTTCTGTTAATTTATTTCATTTTTTGAACAGGAGAAAATGCTGAAAAGCTTTTGCAGTTCAAACGTTGGTTTTGGTCCATAGTTGAGAAGATGAGTATGACTGAAAGGCAAGATCTAGTAAGTATTATTTCTTTTGGTCAACATATGGGATTTGTTAATCCCTGTTGGTACTAGATGACTCCACATTGGGGAGAAAAACAGTTTCTTATTTTAACTACCCCAGTATGGTATCATTTCTTCCTGGACCCAAAGAGCAAGTTCAGTCACTCAGGAGTTTGGGATTTGGAGTCTCTTCAAGATTGGTTCCTCTTGGTACATTTCCAACCTCTTTTGAAACTGGGGGGGGGGGGGGGGGAGTATCAAATTCAGAATATAATACAGAGTCTGCCATAAAAAAAGAAAATCAGTAACATTTCCCCTTGGGCATTAGTTCTGATTTCAACATTTGAGTTTTTTAAAAGACTGGACAATGAGAATCTCAAGTAGATTACTTTTAGTTACTCTCATAAAACTAATAATGAGATGGTCATTTTCTGAAATGCTTCACATTTGTTATCTGAGCATTGTAGATTTCTGTTACTGGTTATTAACCAATTCAAGCTTTGTGTTAATTATTTTCTCTACCATAGAGCTCCATTATTTGTGGAAAAACAAAGAATCAAAGATGGTGCTGACAGATAACATCTTAAATATTGTTTGAATCTACAGGATTTTGGCATAAAGGGATGTAACATTAGTAACAGCGATGTGTGGACACGAGGGACTAGGCTAGTGCCTTAAATGTCCCCAGTAAATTAGAGTATTAAAGTATTTAAGCCTGGTGCCTGCTTCCCAAAGCCCAGAGCACAATGCTCTGATGGGGTCCAAGAGTCCTCCCTCCACATTCCCAAAGGCCGATTCTCATGTGTGTGACGTCAGGACATCATGTATGCAACGTCTCTCCGCCCCCCCCCCCCATCGCCCTCGCAAGCTGGCGCTTCTGGCCCTAACTGTCCCCCTACGATAAATTTCACCGCATGCCACTGAAATATAAAATGGGCATGTGAATTCCCCCCTCCTCAGATCATTAACAGGTCACTGTTTGTTTGCACCTTAGGTTTATTTCTGGACGTCAAGCCCATCCTTGCCCGCTAGCGAAGAAGGATTTCAGCCCATGCCATCCATCACGATAAGGCCGCCAGATGACCAACACCTTCCTACAGCGAACACTTGTATTTCTCGCCTTTATGTCCCTCTGTATTCTTCTAAACAGATTCTCAAGCAGAAGTTGCTACTCGCCATTAAGACCAAAAATTTTGGTTTTGTGTAGGGTATAAAAAAGTGTGTATTGCTGTGTAATATTAATAGCTAGTTTTTTTGTAGATTTTCCATTTGTCTATAAAAGTTTATGAAAGTTAATGCTGTCATACTCTCCCTGCTGGTATTGCAATGACTGAATGCAACATTCCTGTACTAAGTTTGCAACCCAAGGGGCCGAAGGAGCACTAGCAATGTCGGACTGTAACCATTTGCTAGTTGCCGGCTTCCTGGCCAACCCCAGCCAAAGATGACAGCAGAACAATATAAATTACACTGTGATTTAGCTTTTTGCCGGGGGAGGGTGGGGAAGGAATATGTAAAATGTTCTAAGAAAATTCACTGCTGCCTTTGTGGAAAGTGCTTCAGCAAAGGTTCTTGTATAGAGGGAGTAGGGAATTTCAAAATAAAAGATGAAGTATGTTCTGTGTTTTATTTTAACTTTTTTTTTTAATGGTGTTTAATTTTGTGGTTGGCTGCAGTTGTGCATCATGTATATTGAACTTGTAAAAAGTTCTTGCCAGTTAGAGCTAAGAGTTGAAATCATTCACGTTTGCTTACAAAAAAAACCACTGCCATTGCAAGTTTTGTCTCTTTGCATTGGGCTCTGGCACACAAGTACCACCACTAATGTTTTGCATGTAATCTGTATACCTTAGTGAGGATCTTTTTGTACATAACAAGGAAGCCAATGCACAGTATTTAATCGTTCACAATCAACATTTTTGTATCCCTCTTTCCTTGAGCAATCAGTCAGAAGGTTGTTCCACTTCCAACTCCAACCTGGACACTTGTTCTGCTGTGTCTCAGACTGTTTAAAATTTCAGCCTAGGCACTACCTGGTAACTGTAAAATGTTTATAAGATCATGATTATTTGAAGGTACATTTTGAAGAAATTTAATGTTCGTGAGCAGCTTAACTACTTTTGTATCTAGCCTTTTTTAAGTATCTTGTTACAGTTTTTAATAAATTACAGACAAAAGTACAAAGTCATACTGAAGAAACAATAGTTTTTATTTATATAGCCTGTATAATCCTAGTTATCACCACACACTACAGTCGTTCACTAAGCCACTCTAAATTTCATAAGTGAATAAAACTCATTCTCATCTTCAGTCGAAATGGAAAGGAGTTCAGCCCACATTTTACAGTTAGCAGAACTGCCCTGCCCTGGCAAGCTCTCTTGTTTTCACCAGGCTGTACAAGATGGAGGCGTAATGTAGTTTTGTTCAATCAGCACAAAGAAAAGTTTGCCAAATGTATTGTGGTGCGCTGAGTGCTTGCTTTTTTTTTTTTTTTTAATTAAACATTTTTACAATGAAGGGGAGAGAGTCCTATTGTATTTCAGTACGCCAGGGTCCCGTTTTGTTTAGTTCTTAAGTGATGTATGAAAGGGGGAGGCTCTGTGTTGTTGCTTGCTCACCATCTCCTACTAGACATAAAACTCTTTCCATTATTATTGTTGGCTTCAGTTGTTCCCCTGTCCCCGTGGTTCTTGGCTGGGGGATGGGTGGGGGAGAGAACAGCACATCGCTGCAAACTTGCTTAAATTTCTACCAAAGTGGGAAACTGCTCCTCTCCCCCACTCACCCTTAACAACAGCATTCAAGCCCCTTTCTGCCTTAGCTTAAAAATAGAATGGCTGCCTTCTACAGAAAAATCTAACTCTGACAGGCCTTGGGGAAGCTCGCTAGAGCACATCTCTGACCTCCATGCAGTAGGCTCTGAAGACTGTTTGTTCTCTTAAAGGTGACTGTGCCAGACTTGTATAGTTAGGGAATAACTGCAGGTGCTTTTAAAAATATTTTTTCCCCCTGCATGTATTGATGAACTAATTAGTTTCCCCCGTGACAGCCCTTTGAGGGATAAGGATGGAGTTTCTAGTGATGTATTCAGTGGATATAAAGTTTTGGATTCTGTCCCTGAATCCGCTACTGGCTTTTATGGCAAGTTACTTAATGTCTCTGGGCCTCTTACTCACATTCTGTAAAATAATGATAGCTACCTACCTCACTGAGGTGTTGAGGCTTAATAAGGTTAATCTCTTCCAGAGCCCTCTTATGAAAGGCTGTGTATATTGTAAAGTATTGTTATATATAACCTGTGTATATATAGCATATCCATATGTTATATGTATAATTATGTATATAACATAGCTGTTTTACAACAATCACAGCAGGATAAAACTACACAGTCAACAAGCCCGATATAGTAGCCTAAAAAGAAAATATATACATGTAGAAAACACTTTGCTGATACTCTAACCGAAGGGGAAAGCTAGAATGATTTATGCTGTAGTCATTGACTCAAGATGTATATGTAGCTATATAAATAGCTTTTCTCTGTATATTTGAACAGTATCAAGCTTTTCATAAGAAATGTTTATTAAAATTGTACACCACATTGCTGTCTGGCTTAAGTTAGTTTCTTTTAAATATGTGGTATAGAGTAAAAGAAAAAGCAATAGGAAAACTTTAGTTCTTTGAAGCTAGATGTGGTTCCTTCGATTGTGCATTGCAACACACAGTGCTGGTTTGAAAGCTGATACTAATGCTCCCAGATTTCAAAATGGAACTGGGTTTCTTCTAAAGCCTGTTTCCCTGGTAGTTATTGAGCCCATTGGCTTGAAGTTAACATGTGTGAGTCACTGGCCAGCTGACCATGGGTTCTTGGTCTTCTACCAGGAGATGGTGTCAGCGGGTAGGGAAGGGGTTGTCTGTCACCATCATCCACAAGGACAATGTGAGAGAGGGTCAAGCACCACAGCCTGTTTGTGCCACATTTTATTATTGTGTGTTCACAATTACTCCCTGTATATTGCTTGTTTTTGTTATTTTTCCATTAGTTCAGCCTAACCTGAGATGGAGTGAGCAGCAAATGTTTAATGGGGCCTCAGTCTTTCAAGCAGACATACGATGCAAAACTTGTCTCATTTTGCAAGCAGCAATTTGAAACTAAACATTAACTTGTTCAGATATCTAACAACTGCTATCTTACATATCCTTTACTGTTTGGCAAGCAGGCCTGCGCTACCCAACTAAAACAGGCAAATGTAAGAGCAAACATATTAATCACAGTACGAAGGATTTGAGATGGGACATTTAATAGTAAAGACACCAGTAAATCAACACATGTAAATCCCTGAAATAAGCATCTTGGTAAACTGAAAAGTACAGTACAAGTACTGCAAAGAAAGACACAAATAAGAATTACGCGGCAGATAAGCCTTCACCAATGCTAAGATGGTTTGCAATACAGCTCTCCATTATGTGCCAAGGGGTTTGTGAAAGTTGCAGGAGATGGATATTTTATTTCACTCTACCAGGCACCTGCAGGCAAGAGTGATCTTGAAACGATTGAAATATACACGAAATCCATTTGTTTTAAGGCTCTCTAGCTTCCTAGGTGAACTGATTTTCACGGTTTACTCTGGTCTTGGTGGAGTTGATTCTTTATAGTCTTATGCACCTCCATCTATGGCATCATCTTCAGTGTACTGCATGACCCACAAAAGTGCTGCATGAGTTTTAGGATATATTTTTAAAAAGCAAGTCTGGTGTGCATTCCAGATAAATATTTGAATACCACCGGATGAAATCTTTTGAAGCTCCTTAAGTTGCAAGAATTCCAACACAATCTTCCAAAAGCTTTTTTGGCTGGCCAGACACTGAGCAAAGGTCAACTTTGGAACCAAAGAGAGGTCAACAACAGATGGTGATTATTGCCGAATGAGCTAATGCCCAACCCTCTTTGCAGGGTCATATACCTAAGTAAATACTTTTAGTGAAGCAGTGTCCATTCAAGTTACCTTGGAGGCTGAGATGGGCATATGACATCTTTCAGCGGAACATTTCTCAAGTCATCCCTCTGGCTTGGATTGCAGTCATTAAGTTATAAACAGGATGACAAATTAATCCTCTGGGTTTACAGCTTTATGTATAGGCTACAGACATGTATATAGCCTATAGCTTTTCAGAGCTTTGAAGGTGGTAATAGAATCAGAGGGTAGACTTCACTGTTGCGCTATTACCATGGCTCCATCAGCACAAGCATTTCAGCTTGCTAGGTGGAACGATCTTGCTGCCTCCCCCCTGTGAGTTTTGAGGGCTCTCCTGACCCCCTGGAGCTGATTTGGGGGGCCTATGGGGGAGGAGAGGGGAGATTATTCTCGTAGTAGTGCACTCCTCTCACTAGCGCAACTGTTTAGCTGAATCCATACCACAGAACCAGAGAGTTTGGAAGGGACTTTGTCTAGTCAAACTGCCTCCCAATGTAAGAAATGAACTTCATTTCAACAAAATATTACAATTCTGAGCAATTGATCATACAACTGAACACTACCTTTAAAAGCATACTGGAACAAGAAAGTTTTAGTCACGTATCTGAATCTCAGCAAGGAGGGGTGTCTGCCTAATTTCAGTTGGCAGGGAGTTCCACAGGTTTGGTACCACCATACTGAAAGCAGTGTCACTGCAGTTCCTCCTCCTTGGATGTTCTGCTCCTTAGTGCTTGAGTGTTATTTGTGGCCAGGAGTGTCTCTTTTCTAACCAGAGGGTACTTTTGCTACACCCTCTCCTGATAAACAAGGAACAGACCACTGTGATACATGCCCTACTAACCTCAAGACTGCACCATAGGCCTGCCTTTGAATGTTCAGAAATGACAACTGATCCAAAGTGCAGCAGAATGATTACTAGGCACGCCAAAGAGACCGCAGGATACCAGTCCTCAGAAGAGCCGCTCTGGTTACCAATGAGGTTCCAGGCCGAATACCAAGTGCTACTTTTAACATATAATCTCATGCCTTCTTCCTGCTTAAAATTTCTCTTCATGCTGTCAGTTGATTTCCAGTAAGGCAGCTTACCATTGAAAGGATATATATTGAGAGCTACTTGAGTGCTTTGTAGGATTAGGTCCCTACTTTCCCTATTGTTATTTTTACTATTTGTAGTCTCTCCGTTATCAAGTCCAGACCGGTTACACCCCTGTACACGATGGTCATGGGGAAGGGCAAAGCTGTGGTCTGCCTCTTTAGAATTGAGGGAGCCATTTCTGGTCAACCAGAAGCACCAACTCAGTCAAAAGAGACGTTGCCTTTTCTAATTTGCTGTTAATTTCCTCCACTGTTCTTGCAGTCAGCAGACAGTGGTCCTTGAGTATTTCCGCATAGAGCAGTGCCCTCTGTGATAGTAGTTCATGGGCGCTCGTCTCAGCATTCTCCCCTGGGTGATCTCCACCCATTAAAGCGTCCTCACCTACCTGGGAATGTGCTCTGTTGGATGTGGTAGGTTCTGAATTCTGTCCTCTTACGAAATCATCCAGTTACCCTGCTTGCACTTCTGCTGTGGGCTCACTTCTGGAGATGAGACCAGTCGCTTCTTTTTCCTAGTCATTTCCCTGGAGATGCAGCCGCTACTAATTTCTGCTGTAAATCGGAAAGCTCGGCGTCCTCCCAAAATAGAGCAATTAATCGCCACTTCTGCTGATAATTAGTTGGTAGACTGAGTCGAGCTGGAGCTAATTAAGGCTTTCCCCGATACTTTCTAGGACTTTCTCTAAGACTTTTAACTTGAGCTTTTAACTCAAGCTTTGTGAATATATTTGTTAAGGAAAAGCTGCCATATGTTGTAGATAAAATACTGAGGCTGATAAAAACTGCACAGCTGATGCGGAGCCATTCTGTTGTCCATTCACCCCATTTGGAGAGATCCTCGGGAGCTTTTTGCCATTCATTTTTGTTTTGACCACTCTGATCCCTTCAAAGCACTTTGGGCACTGTAGTTTAACCTTCACAGAACTACAATTCCTTAACAAACTACTGGGCCCGTAATTCTCTGTTGGTTGAAATGTGCTTAAAATGGGTTTTAAAGATATAGGCGTGTACACAGCCCAATCTGGTGTCCTTCAAAAGCTTGGTCAAGTTCAATCTCTGCCTCTTCAGGTAGAACTAATAAGTGCTCTTAAGGGAGCAAGATCCTCTGGGATGATCAGTTTAGCATAATAACAGATCTCTGGAACTGGAAGGGAGTCCCACTGTCATCTATTCCAAACCCCAAGCAATGCAGAAATCTCAACTGAAGCACCCATGGCTGATGGGTGAATAATGCAAACTCGATTGCATGTTAAAACATAATTTTACATACCTTCTAGTTCACATTTTTTTAAGCTTAAACTTCTTCCCGGCCACTGAGGCGGAGCGCTGAATTGAGACGGGTTATTTATTAATTTAATTTTTGTTTGTCTCGACCTGTGTCTGCGCCTTGACTTAAAGGACGACGACGAGGAGGAGAGACTCAGTTTTGCAGAGGGAGAGCGAGCATTTGCCTTCCCTTTCGGCCGCACACAATCCCGCCTCCGGGAGGAGGAGCCTCCGAGTCGTGGCCTCTTCCGACGCCGCTGCCCTTGCAGGTCCGCCGGTTGCTGCTGCGCGCAGGTCCCCGTCGTCGGCGCCGCCTTCCCTTCGCCGGCGTTGCTCCCGGGCCGGGCCCGCTGCGGGGCCATGGGCGAGCAACGGGAGCGCCCTGCGTCGTGCGGCGCTGCTAGGCCGCAGGGGGACGAGGTGAGCAGGGCAGATTGGGATCTCCGTCTCCCCGGATGTGTGCGCGCGTTTCCTGGGGATCAGGCCCCCGTCGAACCCGGAGGCCCTTACACCCGAGCAGGCGCACGCAGGATCGAGTTCCAGGGCCGCGATCCTATGCTCGCGCTTACTCGGGAGTCAACTCCGCCGCGCTCCGTGGCTCTGACTTCCGAGTAAAACTTAAGTTATATAATACGTCATTGAGTTTTCAGCGAGGCGGCGTAGAAAACCAGCGCACCCTCTACGACTCTTGTGCTCGTTTACTTTTTGAAAAATTATTTATTTGGTTCTTCAGATAAAGTTTTACAATCACATATGCAACATACATCATAAAAACAAGATTCCCAAGAATCTCCTGGACTTCCCTCCTCCCCTTTCTGGGTCCCAGTGTTAGTCATTTACTCCTGCATCTTTTATAATAATCCAGATCTTTTACGTCTCCGTTATATTCAAAATTCACCATTAAACTACAAGTGTTATTCCAATCCTACTAACTATTTTAACTGTTTAGAATTATTTTTAAGATAAATTATAAATTTCCCCCATTATTAAAATTTTGGTCTTCCTGATTTTTGATTCTTCCGGTCATTTTTGCCATTTCGGCATAATTCATCAACTTAATCTGCCATTCTTCTCTGGTTGAGACTTTTATCTTCTTTCCATCTCTGGGCCGATGTTATTGACCACTCGTTGTGTTCTTGCTTTAGAGATTGTTGCCGTCTTCAGGTGAGACTGAGGATGGTTTAAAACCGTGCGAAGAGCCTCTTTTAAGGAAAAACCCTCGCCGGTTTGTCATCTTCCCCATTCAGTATCCAGACATTTGGAAAATGTACAAGCAGGCACAAGCTTCCTTCTGGACAGCAGAAGAGGTGAGTGTAGCAACATGCAGATGTAAGGGTGTGTTTGTGCGTGCAGGTGTGTATTCTGTGTCCTGCTGTGTTAGAGGCATCACAGTTTCCACAATGACAATGGGGTTCCTATGCAAACAAAGCAAGCTTAAGTCTATGCTCGACTTGCGTAGTTCAACACCACTTTCAAGTCGTTTCTGAAACATTTCAGGACATTTTGGAAGAGGAGGCAGCTGGGTATCCAGTTCCCAAGTGGCTTCCAAATGCCTTAGAATTTGCTATAATTCTTAATGGATAGTTCTAAGAATTTGCCTAATTCCATTTTAAAGCCACCCAAATTGGTGTCCACAGCTACATCTTTTAATGAATTCCATATTTTGACTAGGCACTGTGTGAAGAAATACGCCTTTTTGCCTTGAATATTCCAACATTCATCTTCATTGCATTACCTCCTGTTCTGGTATTATGAGACAAGAAGAAAAGCTTCTCCACAGAATGCATCTTTTTATATTCCTCTATCATGACCACCCTTACTTGCTTTTTTTTCTAAACTAAAAACACCTCAAACATTGTATAGGCTTTTTTCGTAGGGGAGTTCCTCTAGCCACTTAAGTGTTTTGGTTGGTATAGGAGAAAAAAAGAAAGGAAGGGTCAAGAGACCTAGGAAAGCCAGACTTTAGGGACAGCTAGGAGAGAGGGTGACGAAAGACTGACTCCATTCACTGATGTCACAACCACACCATACATTATTTTTTTTTAACTTTATATTTTATTAAGGATTTTCTTGTTTTACAGAAGTAAGTGTAAAGCCTCATTGTTGTTTTTCCATGTAACATTTTTACAAATCCATTTCATTTGTTGAGGCATTAGGAGGAGAAGAAAAGAAAAAAGAAAAGGGAGGGGGTGGAGAGAGGGAAAATGGAAGGGGGTGGGGTCGGGTGGCGGTGTTTCTATTATGTTTAATGTATGTAGAGTTTGGGGTCAGCGTTGTTTGTGTTGTTCACTTGTGTTCCTTTGGTGGTGAGAGAGGTTGGGGTTGGCCTAGGGTGTGATTGTTTGCTTGTGATTGGCTGTGGTGATCTTTGTTTTCATGTGTGAGTGGGGTGGGTGGGTGTTTTGGATCAGGTTAGCCATATTGATTTGTATGCTGTTGGTGGATTATTGTCATTGTCCTGTTGGGCTGTGTATGTGATAAAGGGGAGCCATACCACACCATACATTTAAGGCACTCTTGTACCACTTTAAAAGTCATGGCTTCTCCCAAAGAATTCTGGGAGCTGTAGCTTGTAAAGGGTGCTGAGAGTTGTAGATACATAACTAACACTTGCCTCAAAGAGGCTCACGTGGTGCTGTCATTGTCATGTGTTTGGCACCAGGCAAAGACATTTGTCTTCTCCCAGGCATTTGAACACTGATATGGGCCACTGATAATGTGCTGTTTTAGGTAGTCTTTCTGGAAGCAGCTGGTTCATCTTTTTGTGTCTGACTTGTTGAGTGTGGATGAACTTTAAGCGTATTAATAAAAGGATTATGTGGCACCTTAAACTCTTAATACATTTATTACACCACAAGCTTTTGTGGACTAGAGAAAGGAGAAAATGGTAAGGCGGTAACTGAATGGCAATAAGATACAAAAATTGCAGTCAGTGACACTGAGAGCTCAATATATGTTAGATGGTAGATATTGGTTTGTTTTGGTTTTGTTGCTGTTGTTCTTTTGTATTTTGTGTTCTTATCTTGTATCTTTGTGTTGTGAGCTGCCTTGAGATCTACAGATGAAAAAACAGTATAGAAAATTAATAAATAAAGAATTTGCCATTTCATTTCCCTCAAGAGTTTCTTTTGTCTTACAGAGTTATTAATGAACCACTAAAGTATAAATTTGCAATGAATTTTTCTTCTTCCTCACAAAGGTTGACTTATCAAAGGATCTTCCTCACTGGAACAAACTGAAACCTGAAGAAAAATACTTTATTTCACATATCCTGGCTTTTTTTGCAGCCAGCGATGGAATTGTGAATGAAAACCTGGTAAGTTACTTTAGGGGCTGCTTTTCTAACCCTGTGCTGCCTGCCTTATTTGCTATTTCAGCACCTGCAGTCAAGCTGATGAAACACTTTGGCATTTGACCTCAAGGCTTATTTGCCATTAGTGTTTTGAGCAAGCAGTTCAAATATTTAAGGTCCTTAGATAAGTTGGCACTTGAGGATTGCAGCTCCAAGGGTTGATAGGAAACACCCATTCCTTTGGCCATAGTTTCCTGTCATCTGATAACTACATCAAATGTAGTGCTTTCCAGTGATGGTAGAATCATGCACCCTTCTATGAGTTGTTAAGAATGTATATGTGTGAATTACCTCTAACCTTCTTTTGTTGTCAGGTGGAACGTTTTAGTCAGGAAGTGCAGATCCCAGAAGCTCGCTGTTTCTATGGCTTCCAGATACTAATAGAAAATGTTCACTCAGAGATGTACAGTTTATTAATAGACACTTACATCAAGGATCCTGAGAAAAGGTAATCACCGTAAGTATTGCCACAATATAGAGGATTTCTGTATTGTGTTCTTTCCATACTGAATGACTCTGTCCTGGTTCAGACATAACAGGAGAGATCACTACAGTGGTACCTCAGGTTAAGAACTTAATTCGTTCTGGAGGTCCCTTCTTAACCTGAAACTATTCTTAACCTAAGGTACCACTTTAGCTAGTGGGGCCTCCCACTGCTGCTGCGCCGCCGCTGCACGATTTCTGTTCTCATCCTGAAGCAAAGTTCTTAACCTGGTACTATTTCTGGGTTAGCAGAGTCTGTAATCTGAAGCATCTGTAACCTGAAGCGTCTGTAACCCGAGGTACCACTGTATAGCATTAAGCCACAGTGGGACTTGGAGGTAAAAACATCTACTTCCTCCTTTCAACAAACCACAGTTCACTGTGACTTCTCAGCTTGGGAATTGTGGTTTGTTTAAAGCTAAACTATGGTTAGGAGAGGATGCGGGTGGCGCTGTGGGTTAATCCACAGATCAGAAGGTCGGCCGTTCAAATCCCCATGATGGGGTGAGCTCCCATTGCTCGGTCCCTGCTCCTGCCAACCTAGCAGTTCGAAAGCATGTCAGAGTGCAAGTAGATAACTAGGTACTGCTCTGGTGGGAAGGTAGACGTCGTTTCTGTGCGCTGCTCTGGTTCACCAGAAGCAGCTTAGTCATGCTGGCCACATGACCCGGAAGCTGTATGCCGGCTTCCTCGGCCAATAAAGCGAGATGAGCGCCACAACCCCAGAGTCCACCACGACTGAACCTAATGGTCTGGGTTCCCTTTACCCTTTATGGTTAGGAGAAGTCAGAGCCAAATCATTCTTTCAGATGATTCCGACGTTTCCAATCTCCTCACAGGTATGCTTGCGGCGAAGGTTCATTGCAGCTCATTATCATAGCAGGAGTTTCATTAAACTCAGAGCAGTATGTGTTTTTGTGCTTAAAAATAGGAACCAATATTCATCAGAGTAATCCAAAATTGAACTTTTTTTTAAAAAAAAACCTTCCTCTGTGTAAATGATACAAGTTAAGAAACTGCATGCATTTGTTTAATTTGAATAATTCAGCTTCAAGTAAGTATGAGAAAGAGCAAGGAACTGCATGGTATTGAGGCCCTCTCATTGACCTCTAGAAATATAACTTCCGAGATTCTACAAAACACCTTCAAGGCTCATGGCCAGTCATATGGACTAGAAACATGATTTTAAAATCGTGATTCTTGAAATGCTGGGAATTCTGCACCAATTATGGCTTCACACAGCACTTTCATGAAATCGCAGAATACATGCAGCCCTGAATAAAATTGTGCAAAATTACAAAGATGGAAAATGTGTGTAGCTAGGATAGAACGGTGAATAACTTTTTCCATAAAGGGGCTGGATGTGAGAAATGACGTAAAAAGGTAGAAATCAGTTGAATACTGGTTTCGTCTCTCTCCCCTATCCAGTTCATATGGTTTTTTTATTTATTTAAAGACAGAGCAGTCACTAGGTTCACTAGTGGCTTCCCTGGACAGGTGTCCAGTCTGTCCTACCATACCAGTCACTGTTGACCAAAGGGTGACTTTTCCTTCAGAATTAATGTGCTGAAATGAAATAGCCTTGTCACTCATGCTGTAAATTACTCAGTGGTGAAACGAGTTAATATTTCCTTCTAGTTTGAAGGCAGGTTCTGAAAAAGGTTTGTGCCTTAACGTTCTTCAAGATGCAGAAGCTTCTTGTTTTGCCACAACGTGCACACATTCAGAAGATCATTTAGTCATGTATCTGTTACGAGAGGATTGAGCCATCTGTGGGTGACCCCCTGCTTCACCGTGATTGAACTTGCGGTCAGGGAGGCGGTGGAAGGAGGCTGCTTGTATCATCTCATTTTCCCCACACCTCTTGCCACTTGGGGCTGCACAAGGCCCTGATCCTGTTCGGGTTCTGAGTTTGGCCCAGATTAGGCTGGGCCCCGGAGTGATCTGGGTGGAATAGGGCCTGATCAGGATTACCAAATTGGGTTCCAAACTGTATTGGGGTGTCTTGCACAGCCCTAGGGTGGCATTCAACTATGTTTTACCCTAGCTTAGTCATGTTCATTAATTTCGGTGGTCCGCTTTGGGTAAAACAGCTAAACCACCCATGTTGTCCGATGCACGGACGTGATACTGGTGCCTCAGATTCTTGCTATCTTTTGGTTTGTTTTTTCCAGGGACTTCTTATTTAATGCTATTGAAACAATGCCGTGCGTCAAGAGGAAAGCTGACTGGGCACTGAGGTGGATAAGAGACAGGGAAGCCACTTTTGGTAGGTTGCTTCTGAGTAATGCATTCCCACTATACGTGCCTTAGTTGAGATAATGTTTTTGAGTGTTCTGAAGTTGTTTAATACCTCTCAGTGTAAGAAACTGAACTGGTATAGAGTAAGACTCTACCTGAGTGGGAGACCAGGAAGGAGGGGCTATGGTGTTGGTTTGTGTTATCCTGTGGCTGAAGGTGGTTGAATGAGCTGGTTATAAATTATGCTTAAGACTACCAGGATTGGGGCGTTTTTGGAGAGGAGGGACACTCGAGTTCATACTGCATTTTTGCATTTGAGTTTTGTGTTCTGTAAAAAATATTTTGTTTTCTTGTTAATTATGTTGCTTTCAGTGCAGATTGTTACTGTATTTGTACTGGAATTTCCTCTCCTTTTATATGTTGCAACATTCTATTTTACAGTTTGAGGGGTTGGTGTCTGAACTTTGTAACCATAATGTGTGTGTGTGTTTTTTTTATCTCCCCTGAAACAGGCGAGAGGGTGGTTGCTTTTGCTGCCGTCGAAGGGATCTTCTTCTCTGGTTCTTTTGCGGCTATATTTTGGCTCAAGAAAAGAGGACTGATGCCGGGCCTCACTTTCTCCAATGAACTCATTAGCCGAGATGAAGTAATGTGGGGGAGGGGCTGATGTTCAAAATGGGGTCCAGTCTTGTTCTCTGAAAGCAAAACCATCCAAATAAAAGAGTCACAGATAGTAGAAATCCCCCCACACTTGATTTTTTTTTAAAACAACCAGTAGTATGTGAATTGTTGAAATAAAATAGTGTAAATGTATCACTTTAGATTAAGCACAGCTCATTTTAATAAGAATGATGTGTTTTCCCCCAACTAATAATGCATGTTGCTGTCTTGAAATTTTTAAAATATGAAAAATCAGGGTGGGTGGATTAGAAGCCAACTTGGCCCTGTCTGCATTATACATTTAAAGCAGTATCATACCACTTTAAACAGCCATGGCTTCCCCCAAATAGTCCTGGGGACCATAGTTTGTCAAGGGGTGCTGAGAGTTGTTAGGAGACCCCTGTTCTCTTCTTTGCTGCTTTATATTGCTGTCTTATCAATATCTTCTGGCTAGTTCTATTCAGTTTTTTAAATTGTGGGTGGGTGTTGCTGTAAAAAGCTTGGCCCTTTTAACGTTTACTTTAGGATGGATGGATATATTTATGTATGTATTTAAGGCACGCACACACACACACATATATATATGCACCTTAAATAAATAAAAGTGGAAAAAGAGAGTTTTTGCTGCTGGTTTGTAGAAGCAAGGTGAGTGTCCCTTATTTTCCATTTCATTCTCATTTTTCAGGGACTCCATTGCAACTTTGCCTGCCTAATGTTTCAGTACTTAGTGAATAAACCTTCAGAAGAAAGAGTCAGAGAGATTGTTGTCAATGCAGTTGAAATTGAACAGGTGAGCAGACGAGTCTCCGGGTTTCTTCTTCTGCATCCAAAATACTATTCCTCTTAAAAAGTCAGGTGCCTGCTCTACTTCACTTTTGCACCAGTCTCTGTTTGTCACTGCAGTTGCTTCAGGATGGAGCACCTTGACATACATCTCCAGATCTCAATGTGTTGTAGCTGTGGCTCTCTTTAAAGTGGCCTCTGTTAACATGGTAATCAGACTATAATGGGTTATTCCTAAGTAGCTGGAATTGTGCTCCTCCTAAAATATTTTACCTTTTTCTAATTTACAGGAGTTTTTGACAGAGGCCTTGCCAGTTGGCTTAATTGGAATGAATTGCACTCTGATGAAACAATATATTGAGTTTGTAGCAGATCGGTTACTTCTGGAACTGGGCTTCTCCAAGGTAAGGTAGCTCAGGAAGATATAAACATTTAACACTAGTCTCCTTACAATGCAATCCTAACCATGCATTCTAAGAAGTAAGTCCTGTTGAATTCAATGGGGCTTACTCCCAGGTAAGTGGGGTTGGGCCTTAGGAAGTTTTGCCATAGTCATTTGTTTCAGGGTTGTGCCTGAGCTCTGTAAGCACTTGGAAATAAAATATACGATGTATAGAATAAAACCAGGAATGTTTTGACTAGTCCTTCTTTGGTCAGGTCGCCTTGCAAAATACTGTACATCTTATTTACTAATAGTGTTATTTATTTATATCGTTTTGTATCATTTATTTCAGAAAATTTGTATTCCACCTTTCTGCAGCAAAATAAATAGTGTGCAGGGTGACTTGCAGTGTAATGTTACAAGTAACACATTGTTAACAAATAACGTACAGTGGTACCTTGGTTCCCAAACGGCTTAGTTGTCCAACAGATTGGGTCCCGAATGGCGCAAACCGGCGTAAGTGTTCCGGTTTGCAAATGTTTTTCGGAAGCCGAACGTCTGACGTGGCTTCCACGGCTTCTGCAGCCTTCCGCTTGAGTGCAGGAAGCTCCTGCAGCCAATCGGAGGCCGCGTCTTGGTTTCCGAATGGTTTTGGGAGTCGAATGAACAGATTGTGTTAGAGAACCAAGGTACCGCTCTATGGTAAAAAAAAGAACACAAGTAAAATAAAACAACAAAAGAGACAATAGAACACTCACTGAAATGTGAGTATCAGACATTAGGGCCCAATAAGTCAAATTAAAATATTGTCTAAGAAGTTATGACTCGGAAGCGGTGGCTGCTTCACCCACAATATACCACTGGGTGAAGCAGACACCATGCTCTGATTCTCATATCAGCCCTGAGCGATGTATTGATTGATACATCGCCCAGGCTTGGTTCATGTAATGCCAAAGTGGGACTTGTCATTCTGTCTCAATGGCCTCAGAATATGTGTTGTCAGTTATGAAATTTAGCTTTGGTAAAGGTGCCTGAGAAAGTGGAAGAGGTGATAATTCAGGAGCTGCCATATAGCAGGCAGATAAGTAACTGCAGAAGAATTAAAGCTTTGTTGCCTTTGCTTGTGCCCAGACAAGGCTGTGGGCAGAATTATTCTACTTGTTTTTTATTAAATTTATATACCTACCTTCATCCCAAGATCACAGGGTGGTTTACAGCATAAAAATACAAAAGCAAAGCACAAAACAGCTAACATAACAACAACAAACCCTTCTCCACAAACTTATTTAAAAGGCCATAGTTGTTTAATCAGCCAAAGGCCTTGTTATAGAAGGGTGTTTGGGTTTTTTTGCTATTAAGAGAAAGGAGTACTATCTCAGTAGAAAAGGCCTCCAGCAGTTATCTACCAGAAATTTGTAGGAATGTTGTCTTCCTTAGGCCAGTAACTGCAATTTAATAATAACTTTGCTTTTTCTCAGGTCTTTCAAGCAGAAAACCCTTTTGACTTCATGGAGAACATCTCGCTGGAAGGAAAAACCAATTTCTTTGAAAAGAGGGTTTCGGAGTATCAGCGTTTCGCAGTTATGGCTGACACCAACGATAACGTTTTTACTCTGGATGCTGACTTCTAGGATTGCCTTCTTCAGAAGACGAGTGTTACAAAAAATGTTCACGTGCCACTTACCTGCTTGAAAAGCTGCTATTTCTTCTACTGGAAGTAGAGAGTTCTGGGAACATTTTTCCATGTTTCCGCACATGATGAAGTTTTTTATATGACATATTTATTGCAGATGGTGATGTAAATGACTGTGTGTGTGGGGGGGTCCTCTTTACCAAAAGTCCCTTTTATAATTCATGCAACTTTTCTACTTAACAGTTTTTGAGTCATACAATTGTGGCATTTGTGCAAGCCTCAATTTGCTGTTTTATGTAGAGCAGTAAGGCTGCAGTCCTCAAGATGGCCCAAGCCACCTTAGGATGCTGTGTAAGTGCTGCTCAGTGGGTGGAGAGGAGTTCCACTGGCAGAACAGTTCTTACACTCCCAGTGCACCCCTAAAATTCTCCGTTAGTGTACACGTAGCGTTGAAGATGTGCTGTGGTAGGGCTTGAAACAGGATGGATTGCAGCAGGCCTTCGGATCTGCAGGATCGAATGGCCCCACAGAAAGGGTCCTGGAATAGGCATAGTGATTCCCCCCCGCTCCCCTTCTGGCTAGAGCAAGCAGCAGGGGTTAGGCAGTGCCACATCCTCCACCATGGTGCCCTCCTTTATCCCATGCCGCCCCCTTTAGAATTGCTTTGGTCAGCTGTGTGTTGAATCACGGTAATAACTAAAGCTTTCATTGCACTGAAAATTTGTTCTTTCATTCTCTGGATTCATTGAGCTGAGATGCACACACACTCTGCATTTGAGCAACCATATGATCTTACTAAGCCAAGATATGCACAAGCCTTTTACATATACTGTACAAGCAGTTCCCTCGTTCCTGAGCTATGATTAAAGCAGGCCAGCTCTAATTAACCATGATTCCCTGTTTGGTTTGAATGGGAAACTAGAACTACCTGCTTCTGAATAAGCCAGGGTATTAAACCATATATTGAAGTTGGTTTGATAACCCACCTTGTTTCAAGGCAGGTAACTGAAGTTTCTCAGTTTCAATGAGACAGGAAGCTGTGGTTAATCGGAGCTTTCCTGGTTTAATTGGGGCTCAGGCAGACAGGTTTCATGTGCAAGCAGAAGGCTTGTAGCTGTGATCATCTGAGCTAGACCAGTCCTTCAGAGGAGCCAGCAGAGATTACTCCAGGATCATTCCTCCTTGTATCAAAGAGTATGGAAAGCAAGCTTGAAGATTGTCTTCCAATCTGTATCCAAGGCCAGCAGGTATTTTGCAAAGTCAAAGTCTTATGGCTTTCTTTCTGCAGTTAGGATATGGACTGAAGGCACGTAATGCAGTTAGCTTTTTGAAGCTAAGTCAATAATAATAAATAGGTGTGGGTCTTGTCCAGGGCGTGGATAAACAACCACTTGGCTACTTCATGTATGTCACATTTTGCTCTTGGAAGGAAAAGTGGGATACCTAAATAACACCAAGAGCCAAAGGCAATAGATGTTCTTAGTGCTCAGTTTGAAATCAGGGTGCCTGTATCCTTGGCATGTTGTTTTGCCATTGTGCATGTGCCTTTCAAGGGGTACAGGCATACAAGCAGCTCCTATTGTGCTGTGCCACATTTCTGTGACTAAGAACAGCAGCTATACAGAAATGGAAAGGGGTTCAGTGGAAATGGAAGAGCAGTGTGTGTGGGGGGGGGGTTAGGCAGGTTTTTGGTTTTTTTTACACTGCCATACCTTCTTCATAAAAAGGACGTGGGTGGCGCTGTGGGTTAAACCACAGAGCCTAGGACTTGCTGATTAGAAGGTCGGCGATTTGAATCCCCGTGACGGGGTGAGCTCCCGTTGCTCGGTCCCTGCTCCTGCCAACCTAGCAGTTCGAAAGCACGTCAAAGTGCAAGTAGATAAATAGGTACCGCTCCGGCAGGAAGGTAAACGGCGTTTCCGTGCGCTGCTCTGGTTCTCCAGAAGCGGCTTAGTCATGCTGGCCACATGACCCGGAAGCTGTACGCCGGCTCCCTCGGCCAATAAAGCGAGATGAGCGCCGCAACCCCAGAGTTGGTCAAGACTGGACCTAATGGTCAGGGGTCCCTTTACCTTTACCTTTACCTTCTTCATGAATGGTCTTAAGCATTGAATTGGATTGTTTCACCCTGAAAGCAATACAGTATGTTGGAAACTCCGCTGAGTAGCAAAAATTATTCTCACTCCACAGGGTATACTATATTTTCTCGACTTCTTGTTGGGGGAGGGGGAAACACTATTTCAGTTACCAATGCAAGTGGAGCATAGAATTAACGAGTGCTCAGTTCAGTTGGAGGTGAATTCATGCTGTATGTAAACATCCCTGGGATGGCGTAGTTGGTAGAACATGAGACTCTTAATTCCTGTCTTGTGGGTACGAGCCCCACACTGGGCAAAAAAGATTCCTGCATTGCAGCGGGTTGGACTAGATGATCCTTGTGGTCCTTCCAACTACAGTTTGCCTATGACATAAAGATTTGCAGTGCATGGCAGAGCTATAGTTGTAGCGCTGACGACTGCATTAACTGTTGTCACCACATTTCAAAATGGCGGGGCTATACCAGTGTGGACAGTTAGACTGAATTGCCCTTAGAGAGGCAGATGGCCATAGTGGATAGAGTTTTGAATAGAAACTCTGGAGGCCTGGGCTCAAATCACCTTTCAGCTATGAAACTCACTAGGTGACTTTGGGACAGTCACACAAAACTTTCCGCTGCACCTACCTTGCAGGGTTCTTGTCATCATTTTGGGCAGCAGGTGTCATGCTTGTAGCTTTGAGTTCCTTGAAGAGAGGACATGGAAGGAGTAAATAAGAAAAATAAGCAATTACTTTTACATGACAGGGAAGGGTGGGTTCCTTCCCTGGCTTAAGATTATTTCATTTTAACCTTCTCAATAGAGGTTTCTGTTAATTGAACTATATTTTGCAATGAAACATGGTTTAAATTCATGTAACTTATAAAGAACGTTTATGTGTACTTCAGAAAAGGAATATGACAACTGCCTGTTTTAACACTTTATTTTCTTTAGAAACCATAATTCTGGTTACTCGAAACAAGTCCAGCTTCTGCCATAACGTGCTCCAGGAGGACTAATCATAGAGTCTGAAGACTTCTGGCTGGAAACTTTGGCCATCTCTTCACTGTAGCTCTGACTGCATGAGTGCCATGTGGTTGACTATGTGTCCTATAATATGTCTTGAGTAGATGTCACAATACAATATCAGAATTGGGTCTTTTTTTAAAGAAACTTATCTTCCTTATACAGCATGTACTATAAGCATCAAAGCCAGAAACTGGCTGGCCAGAGTAGTGAATGGGGGAAAGAAAGAAAAGTTGAGGTTGAATATCTGAAAAGGTTTCAATCAAGCCAACCCTGTTTGATGAATAGTCGAGTCCATTTTGGCTTTTAATATTTCTTAGCCCTTTTGCGTTACCAAGGGCATTTCAGTCTTTGTCCCCAATCCAGCTCTAGTCAATCTAGTGACTGTACATAAGGATGGGTATTCCTATTTGAATAAGGATGTCCGGATGGTTCAATGGATCCCAGATCATCATTGCAGTGCGAATGGCCAAATGGCCAGAGGTCTTCACAAAGATGTAAATCAATTACGTTGCTGGATCCAGGCATTCACAACGCATCTTATAACAGACCTGTGTGAGGGCTGGTTATTCCTTTGCTCTTCCAGGGCCTACAGCAAATGAGTAAAACATAACACAAGATGGATTATATAGAAACTTCATGACAGAGCCCATCATTTTTGAAATGCCTGCAAGCAGCTTTACCTGCTCATTCCTGTGAGCCAGATGTATTCTCGCAACCCGTTTGCAGCTGTAGGAGAGTCTGTCCTGCGACCAAAGAAATTACCGTAATAAGGGCCCTCAGTATGTGAGGAGGACAGGTGTACTAAAGAGGGACAGAAGAAAAAGCTTCCTGGTTTGGTGTTCCTTTTGTTTAGAAAAATATACAGCGGCACAAATAAAATTTGCTGGAACATCCTCTACCACCTGTGGTTTTCATTTTGCAAGTTTTCCTCTTATTTCACAAATAATAGTGCATATTACTTTTGTGTCAGCTCTGATGTACTGTTTGAAGGTACCGTCGCCCTGTGGCAGGCCACATTCAGGGCACGCAGGCAGTCTGAGGTCCAATCCCTGGCATTTCCAGATAAAAGCAAGTGGTGGAAAAGGTGTGAGATTCTGCAGAGCCACTGCCAATCAAAGTACACAGTGCTTGACTGGATGGACAAATGGGGCAGGATTCAACCACCGTGTCCCATCAATGCAAGGATTTCTGTTTGCACAGTGGGACTCCCTGCAACATGCCCTGCATCCATAAGCATTTTGGCTGTCCCTGTTCAGAGCTTTGGACGCTACTGCCCTGAGCAGTTTTCAGCACCTTTGGCTTTCTCTTCTGTGCTCAAAGGGCTCCTGGCTTTTTAAGATACCTGGCTAAAATCTTCCCACTCTTTAGCCTTGAATGCTGGTGGGAATTTCTAGCCAGTTGTTGTGATGCATCTTAATTGCAAAATGAAACCCCGGTTTGTCCATGTGATGGAGCGCTTGAGCCACTTAATGTTCTTAGTAGCTGGGAGCGTGCTACAAATAACATTCTTTCAGAGAACAGAAATTCATTAACACAATATTTTTATGCCTAGTATTGCAAAGGCTTCATGTGCACACTAAGCTTCTTAACCTGTATACAAAGGGACAAGTGCCATCTACATTATTATCATTAGTAATTAAATTGGTTGGTTGCTTTTTCTTGCCCAGAGCGGCCCAAAGCAACTTACAAGCAGACAGACAAAGGACCCCCCCCAAAAAAAAAATACATTAAAAACACCAAAGGCCTGGTTATAGAGGAAAGTTTTTTGCCCAGCACCAAAGATATATAATGATGGCATTAGGTAACTCTCGTGGTAGTTGCATCTATCCTACCCTTAGACTAGAGACAGGTTGAAGAGGAACTTCCAGAAGAATCTTGCTTATTTTTTTTATTCCAAGCATGGGGTACCTGTTGCCCTCCAGATGGTGATAGACTCCAAAGCCCATCAGCCTTAGGCAGCTTTAGGGATGATGGAAGTTGTAGTCCATCAATATCTGGAGGGTCACACGTTTCCCATCCCTGCTCTATAGTAATTCTGATTCAGTTGATTCAATTCTGGGTGGGGGTGGCCCATTTTGCCACCTGTGGTGAAATTGGAATTATCCTCCCACTGCCCCCTCACTTCTGCCGTTGCCAGAATGTGTATGTCCCCCCCAAACTTGGGGAGAGTTGGGGTGCTCCTCAAGGCACTGCTGCTGCTCCTTTTCTCTGCTCCAGGGGCAGAGAAGAGGCGTGCCAAGGCCACTTGCTGGTGAGAGGTGGGCATTCCAGCAGTGGTGGAAGAGGTGAGGCGAGTGCCTTATCCCACCTCATTGGTGGGCTGGCTCTGCTGAGTCCTACTGGTTATGTAAAAGGTAAAGGTACCCCTGCCCGTACGGGCCAGTCTTGACAGACTCTAGGATTGTGCGCCCATCTCACTCAAAGAGGCCGAGGGCCAGCGCTGTCCGAAGACACTTCCGGGTCACGTGGCCAGTGTGACATCGCTGCTCTGGCGAGCCAGAGCCGCACACGGAAACGCCGTTTACCTTCCCGCTAGTAAGCGGTCCCTATTTATCTACTTGCACCCAAGAGTGCTTTCGAACTGCTAGGTTGGCAGGCGCTGGGACCGAACAACGGGAGCGCACCCCGCCGCAGGGATTCGAACCGCCAACCTCTTGATCGGCAAGCCCTAGGCGCTGAGGCTTTAACCCACAGCGCCACCCGCATCCCATACTGGTTATGTAGACCTGAGGTAATTCCAAAGCTTGGAGAAGTACAAAAAAATCTTCAGAAATAAAATTCCTCTGCAGTGGTAGGAAACCCCCAAAGTTGTCCAATGAGGACTGAGCATGCCCAGTGACCCCAGAATGCTTATTGGCTGTTGGGAGGGTTGGCATTCATTTGCCTCAGGAGACAATGGAGGAGTGTGTTTGGGGGGCCAAGTCAAACTGTTGGAAGCTTACAGCACCCTCTCCGATACAGGAGAGACATGTTTTGTTGCAGCTGAGGCAGATGAAGGCGTCTGGTTGTGCTGTTGCAGATGCACCATGGCCTTTCTTCCCTCTATGCTCCTCCCAGCGGTCATTCCTCCTCTGGTCACTGCTGTGGCTGCACGACAGTACTGTCTCTAGGCACTGCAGTCGTCTGTAAGGGATTCCCACACAGTGGGGTTGATGTTGCCAACCTTCATGCCACGTTGGCAGACATCTTTGCAACACAGAGTTGGTCTGCCAATGGGGCTGGTGCCTGAAGCTGTCTCCCCCTAGAGCACTTCCTTGGGGATCCTGCCATTTTCCACTCTGTGTACATGACCAAGCCAGCATAGATGTCCCTGAGACAGGTGACCTGGGCTAGCTCAGTCATTAGAGCATGAGACTCTTAATCTCAGGGCCATGGGTTCGAGCCCCACATTGGCCAAAAGATTCCTGCATGGCAGGGGGTTGGACTAGATGACCCTCGTGGTCTCTTCCAACTCTACAATTCTATGATTCTTTGATTCTAGGAGTGAGAACATGCTGGGAATGTGTACTTGTGAAATGTTGGGAGGGAAGCAACTGAAAGCTAGGTGGGGAGGAGAATGGAATGGAAAGACAAGAAGGTAGGAGGAACAGATACCTACATATAATTTGCCCATTCTCTTGTGGTCTTGACAGCTGCTGGTTGCCAACCCAGCCGGATGGGTGGGGAATAATAATAATAATAATAATAATAATAATGGTAGCTCAGTCTTGGCCTGCTCCTTCCTGAGAGAGGTGAGCTTTGAAGGCTCCCTCTCAGACATACACGTATCATTTTGTTGCAGTGACCTGATTCTGTTGAGTAGCCACAGGCAGGCTTTCAGCTACGAAGAACCTAATAGCATAGCAGTTAAATTAATAGATAAATTAAGAGGTAAGTAAACACCTGGGCTAACAATTGCTTTGACACCCTTTTCTGAAGGATGGCAAACATTTAAATCCCAATATTAAATCTGTACTTTTTTGCTATGCAGATTACATCTGTACTTTTTTGCTAAGCCTGTATATGAATTCTTATGTGCTGATACTTATTTGGTATCTGGATTGAATTGGTGTTGGTGTTAACATCTACAATTGGAAGCAGAGACAGATATCATGCTGTTTGGCTGACTCATTCCTCACCCTCTGAGCAGTTGTTACACTCTTTCACTTGTTCGGTTTAAAAAAAAAACCCCAAACACCAAGGTGCCTATAAAATGTTTAGCTGTTTTTGAACAGACTTGTTTTCTCACCAGTCCAAACCATAGCCTGGAGGAACAGGAAAAAACTGAGGTGTACAGGTGTCTGTCTCCTTCTTTCATGTGTTCACCTTAATAGAATATTTCCTCATTTGTCAAACCACAGTTTGCTGTGATGTACAAACTGGCAAACTGTAGTTTAAGCGAGCCCTGCAAAACAGGATCAAGCTTGTTTTTTTCTTCCCCACTGGAATTCTTCGTGACTTTGCTTTTAGTAACCACCTCCAGGAATGCCCACACATCTTGAGCTCCTTTCCCTGTTATTTTATCAAGCCACAGAACCCTACCTAGCAATTCTCTGAGCTTATTAAAATGAGCTTTCATGAAATCCAAGATAGATGCTTGGCTTCTATAGTGGAGCAAGGTATTACTGCTCAATCTGCAGACAGCTTTAAATTCTTAAATGCAGTGAATATACCAGAGCTAGTTATCTCTAGGTGTTATTGGACAACTCCCATTATCCCTGCACATTGGGCATGCTGACTGAGGCTGATGAGATTTGTAGGCTAACAACATTGGATAGCACCATGTTGGCTACCCCTGGGATACACCAAGACTTGCCAGTTTCTCCCACACCTGTAATGAACTTTGAAACTTGCACTAATCCTGCTTGTCCCCAGCCTGTTCTTTGGACTAGCCGGATAAGCACAGGAATTATCACAATTCCTGCATGGTTTGTTGGTGATACTGTGCATGACACTCCCAAAGCCTCTGTCTGAAAGCAAACTAAACCAAAACTATGCCAAAACTAGAAGCGTCAAGGACAAAATTCAGAGTGCTATATGCAGTTCCAATATTCCAGCTGCACCCAGTAGGTGGCTCTAAAACATACCATAAACTTGGCTTTGCAAGAGTAAGGTGCCTTATGGCACCTTGTCAAATATCACGCCTTTGCAGTGATTTTTGTTTTGTTTTGCTATTTTGGGCAGTTTTAATCACCAGATCATCTCCAATTATCTTGCCTTTTATCCGGAGATTTAATAAATCAAACCTGAACATTTCTGCCTCCTCCAGTTATAGGGTATGGCTGATCAGTCCCATTCTCTCAAAATGAGCAGCAGGTGCAGAAAGAAATGTCATTAAATGCCACCTTCCTTCCTCCACTCGGGTTGAGCTGCGAGGTTCAGATCAACTGGCCCCTCTCACTCTGAAAACATGACTTGTGGAGCTGAAATAGCAACCACTTTCTGACAGGTTTTATTTCTCTACCACAAAAAGCCAGTGTGCTTCCTTTAAGGTTGCAGGGTCTTCTTCTTTTATAATTCTCTTGACAATCCTCAGTGTGTGAGAGGAGTTGGAAGCCATTTTTGCAGCTGACCCTTTTCCACACTATGCACAGAAGCGGCTGCCATTGTGTGTATGTGTGTGATGCCCTGCTCCTCGCTCCTCATAGCAGATATTTTGTGACTGGTGCCTCAGCGCTCTCCCAAAATCTGAAATGCGGCCATTGGTCCCAAAACGTTGGTGGCCCCTGTCTTAGTTGATCAACATTTTTTAATTGATTAAGCTAACCAGTTATTTGATTAAACATGCCAACCATTAATATCCGGTAAGGGGTCGCTCCTGAGTGTCTGCACCATCACACAATGTGTGCCAGTCGTATTAGCCAGCCAGCTTCATTACTCTCAGTTATTTTGGCACATATCTGTATCTTACACTAATAAACCAAGAGGGAAACGTTGCCTGAGGAAAAGCAGGCTGATCAGCAAGAATAGTCTAATGAATGCTACGATGTTGGCTGGCATATGAATATTTATCAAGGAGACATCTTGTGATGTGTGCAAGCTGCTAGCATTAAAGAACTCGACACACACTATTTTGCGCATCTCTGGAGATCCTATATGAGGATGCAAATGGACTGTTAATCTCCAGTTCAATGATTAGCTCCTCGATATGCTGGACATGAAGTTTCAGTACTTATCATAAATCTGGCATTCCTTGATTTGTTTGCTTGGCACTTCTGCTAAGTAGACTTGGACCAGTCACAACTCAGACATTGGTTCCAATGCATCAGTGCTGGAAGGGATGCATTTCACTGTTAGCTACAAGTGAAGTTTATCTGTTAGTGGCTTTCTTCCAGAGGTAAATAGTACAGTGGTACCTCTGGTTATGTACTTAATTCGTTCCGGAGGTCCATTCTTAACCTGAAACTGTTCTTAACCTGAGGTACCACTTTAGTTAATGGGGCCTCCCGCTGCTGCCACGCCGCCGCCGCACGATTTCTGTTCTCATCCTGAAGCAAAGTTCTTAACCCAAGGTATTATTTCTGGGTTAGCGGAGTCTGTAACCTGAAGTGTATGTAACCTGAAGCGTATGTAACCCGAGGTACCGCTGTAACTGGATAAGTAGAGAAAATTCAAGAAAATGGATCACCTTGAAACCTCTAAGGTGAGTATTAAACTAATGATCTTACAGTTGCATCAATTTTGCTAATTTTCACACAGTTCCATTTCACTATATATTTATTTCCTGCTCCCCTCAGCGCCCACTCAATGCATTTTGCAGACATGGGTGATGTGGAAAAGTCAAACCTATTGGAAGTTATGGAAGGCTGCAGTGGCTACATATGGAGGCTACTTAAGGGTTCAATCTCCTGGAATGCAAAGTAGGGGTGTGGCTCAGGAGGGAGAGCCTTGAGGACCAGAAATAGAGAGTGGTTGGAGAACCAGATTTGGCTCCTGGGCTTGAGGTTCCCCATCACTGCTCTAGGCAATTGGTTCCACTGTTCTCAACCATCATTAAATTTCTACTAATGTTCTACTGAACTCTACCTTCCTGTAGCTAAAGCTCCTCTACTCTTGTCTTCTCAGGCAGCAGAGAACATGGCGTCTTCCGTGAGTACTAGCAACCTTAATCCACCCCAGCTTCTCTTCCTCAGGCTAAACATTCTCAGAAGTCAGGCTCACTAAACACCATTCTCACCCCCCCCCGTTATAAATGTTCCCAAAAATAGGGGACGAAACAGTTATTAACTATTCTCATCCCTCCTTCTTCATTCAGTGTCATGTCAAGGTTATGTTCCTGTATCATGAAATTATCGTGGAAGTAAGCATGGAATATTCAGTTTGTCGATACCCAATTTTGAGCACTTGTCTGGTATATTTGCATTTAAGTGCAATGCTTTTTGTAATTCATTCCTGTGAAACCTATTGTCAAGCCTTTGCGAAAAATTGAGTCAGATACACTTAATGTACATAATGGATTTGCTTTTGCAAAAAGGTCAGGTGGAAAGAGCTTTCCCACCATTCATAAATTGCTCAAGGGATTAGATAAACAGATAAGAAACATTTCAATAGTTCAACAGATTTTTTCAAGTGGCTTTGGAGCATTCAGTACAATGGCCTTAATTGTTGGACAGAAAGAAAGGTCAGAGCTACCTGAAGCAGAACTCCATTAACTTCAAGGTCAGGTTATTTCTCAATATCTATGCAAGAATCAGTATTTGTCCTAGGTCTGCTAGGTCCTTTGGAAGAGTTCATCATGATGCAAAGCAACTATTTGTGAAATAGTTGTTAAGGTGTGCCTGGCCATTGAGCATCTTACGTTACAGAAGACAATCTACCCAGGTAATTTCAGCCAGTAGATGCCACAGATGTTTCTCGTTCTCCCCACTCTTGCGTTCTTTCCTGTGCTCTGCACAAATAAAATGTGGTGCCATTGTGCAAAGCCTCATCATTGCATTACTTAGGTTGCCACGCATTCTTAGCTCGGGGCTACTATTTGGGGACGCAGGTGGCGCTGTGGGTTAAACCACAGAGCCTAGGGCTTGCCGATCAGAAGGTCGGCGGTTTGAATCCCTGCGACAGGGTGAGCTCCCGTTGCTTCTTCCCAGCTCCTGCCAACCAAGCAGTTCGAAAGCATGTCAAAGTGCAAGTAGATAAATAGGTACCGCTCCAGCGGAAAGGTAAACGGCATTTCCGTGCGCTGCTCTGGCTCACCAGAAGAGGCTTAGTCATGCTGGCCACATGACCCGGAAGCTGTACACCGGCTCCCTTGGCCAGTAAAGCGAGATGAGCACTGCAACCCCAGAGTCGGTCACGACTGGACCGAATGGTCAGGGGTCCCTTTACCTTTACCTTTACTATTTGGGGTAGGAAACAGATGCCCTCCTATGTACCCAACAATGGAACTTCTCAACCCAATGGATGAAAATGTGCAATGATCACCTTCCTTTCCACAAATTGTTCCAGATTTTAATCTCCACATCTCCTCTGGGTTGCCCACATCGTTTTACTGAGAAATTATGTGCGCTCCATATTAAGACCAGCTCGTATATTTTTTTTTATTGGGAGAGGGAGGCGTGAGATTGGCACGGTGCAAAAACACTAATGGGAGCAGTGGGTTGGCTCTGCTGGTGCGTTTGAATCATGCTGACCTCCTCACCTCACTCTTTCCGCTCTGCATCCCAGCAGCGATGTGACCAACTGGAGGTCAGGTGAGAGCCGCTATCCTTTCACACCATCTGTGACTCCTTTTCATAATGGCATGCTTTGGCGTGACTTTTTAAAAATAGGAAATGCTGTTTACTCCAGCGAGCTACTATCTAAAGAAAGGTGAAGGGAGTCCAAGTTTGCATTCCACAGCTGCTGTGAAGAAATGGTCTCTTCCATCTATCACAGCAGAATATGATCTGGAATACAGAGGGCAGTGATAACACGGCACTTTAAATATTCTTCAGCTGAGATTAGCACTAGCAGGATTGTACGTGTCAGAGCTGGCTCCAGGTCCCAGCTCACAGAGGACCAACGCTAGCCGGTAGTAATGTACAAAAGTCTTTATTGAAGTACAGTTTCCATTTTCAAGCCGGAGCGCCCCAGCTCTACGTCTAGGGTTTAGATCGGCGAAGCTCCATCTGAATCTCCGCCCCCTGTACACCAGTTTAAGATTCTAGCCTTACTCCACCTCTTCCGTCTCTCCTTTCTCCTCTGGGTCCTGCTACCCCCCGGGGTCCCTTCCTTCCTGGATTCCTCTGACGCTGATGCTGACCCCCCTGACTCCTCCCGCTCTTTTCGGCGGGCTTTGGGACCTGGCTCCCTATCCGGGCTGCCAACTGCGCCGCCCTCCTGTACATTTGAACTTGGCGCGCGCGCCCTGCCTTCAACCTTCCTCTCGACCGTTTCCTTGCTCCCCGATGGAGGCGTGGCCAATCCTGACTCATGTCCTCCCGCTGGCAGTGCGCCGCCTGATCCCGATGCCTGGGACTCCTCCCCCCTACTGCACTCTGGTGTGGACGCTGGTACTGATTCCCTACGGCTGCTCTCTGAGTCCCCTCTGGCCCCTTCTTCCTGGGGTGCCCCCCTAGGCACCCCCTTGCTCTGACCACGGGAGCCCCTTTCTGTGAATCTTCCGATTCGCTGGAAAGACTCAGAGACCTCGGACCGCTGTAATCGCTAACATTTCCTTCGGACTCCTCCCCCTTCCTCTCCATTTCCTCCCTTTCTTGTGCCTCTGCTCCTGAACCCCTGACATCCATCCCCCCCTCGAAGCCCCCCTTCCCCCCTCCCCTCCTTCAGGTGTGGGTGCTGGGTGCTCCGTCGTTGTGGGGGTGAATGCCGGATACAGTTCGTCCCCCGTGGTCTCGTCGACCTCGATTTCCTCTGCTTCCATCTCTGTGCTGCCGTGCTCGAACCCAAGGTCCTCCCCCAACACGTCCATGTCCGTCTCGCCCCCGGTCTCCTCTGGGGACGTTGCCTGCCAAGGACCCCCCAGCAACCTCCTACGCCACTGCTCCTCTGGTCAATCGTCCCACCAATAAGAACGGTCTGAGGCAGACCCCGAGGGTGATCCCTCCGGGGAACGTGTTTCCAGTGCCGGTTCTTCGTCCGAGGTGAACCCCTGGAACGTGCTGGCTGACAATGTGGGTGTGAAAAGCCAGTCGTCGAAATACGCGGCTGGCATGGGCCTGTGTGGGAACAAGGCATGAAACTCTTCCTTGAGAAGAGGCTCGTCCAAGGCATAGTCCGGCACCCAACGGTTGGCGCTGGCCGGGGTACCTTCTCTGGCGAGAAAATATTCTACTCCCTCTTCCCCCCATCTCGAGTCTAAAATCTCTGTGACCTCGTTGATGGGTTCCCCTCTTGGCGACCCCCTCCTTGTGGGCTTCTCCCTGAGTGGGTCTGGTGCCGTGCCCGGCTCCTGAAATCTGTGTGGTGCTTTGTAGGGCGTGAGCACTGATCTATGGAACACTGGGTGCATTCTGGATCCCTCCGGAAGTGTCAACCGGAAGGCCACTGGATTGATCTGTGCCTCGACTTGGTAAGGTCCTAGCTGCTTATGTCCGAGCTTCTTCTTCGCTAACGATCTGGTCGGCACTGCCTGGGCTGCCAACCAAACCCAGTCTCCCACCTGTATGTCTTCCCCAACCCTTCTGTGCTTGTCAGCCTGCAGTTTGTATGCGTGCTTTGCTAGTTCTAACTGCCTCCGAAGCTGTTCGTGAACCTCCTGCAACTCTGACGCTAAGGCTTCCGCTGCCTGTGGCTCCCCCTCCCCCAGTCTCTCTAATCCCGGGAAGGTTCTGGGATGCCTCCCGTTGTTGGCGAAGAACGGTGTCACCCCCGTGGACACGTGCTTCGTGTTGTTGTAGGCGAACTCAGCGAGCGGCAGGTAGTCCACCCATGTTGCCGGCTGCTGATTTGCGTAGCATCTCAGGTACTGCTGCATGATGGCGTTGACTCGCTCCGCTTGTCCGTTGGTCTGCGGGTGTCTTGCCGACGCTAGGTTGATCTTGACGTTCAGGAAAGCCATCAGCTTCTGCCAGAAGTTCGAGATGAACTGTCGCCCCCGGTCGGACAGGATAGACCGTGGCAGGCCGTGAACCCTGAACACGTGGTCTATGAACAGTTTGGCGGTCTGTTCCGCCGTGGCCACCTTCGCGCACGGAATGAAGTGGGCCATTTTGGTGAACATGTCCACCACCACTAGCACTGCCGTCTTGCCCCTCGAGCTGGGTAAATCCGTGACAAAGTCCAGGGCCACCCTCTCCCACGGTTCGAGCGGTGTCTGCAGCGGTTCGAGTAGTCCCGCCGGCGGTTTGTGCACTGACTTGGTCCTTTGGCAGGTGTCGCACCTCGAGACGTAATCCGCGACTTCCCCCCGCATCTTGGGCCACCAAAAATCTCTGGCTACTAATTCTACCGTCTTCTCTTTGCCAAAGTGCCCGGCGGTGGGTGCGTCGTTCAACTGCTGCAGTACTTTCGCGCGGAGGTCGTCTCCCGGTACGTAGAGGGCCCCTCTGCGGATGAGCAATCCGTCGCGTATCTGGAACTCGTCGTTCTTCGCCGTGCCCCTGTGCACCTCCTCCATCTTGGCTTGTGCGAAGGGGTCCTCCTGCAGCGCTCGACGTACAGCATCCAGGTCCACGGTTGCTGAAGCGCACGCCCACGCTTTCGGTGCGAAGATGTGCTTGGCCGCTGCTGGTGCCGCCTCTTCGAGGTATTGCGGCTTTCTGGACAGTGCATCCGCCATGATGTTGTTGTCGCCTGGGATGTACTCTATCCTGAAGTCGAAATCCGCAAAGAACTCCGCTCAACGTATGTGCCTCTGGTTCAGGAACCTTGCCGTGCGCCAGTACTCCAGGTTCTTATGGTCCGTGCGGACCTGCACTGTGTGTTTGGCTCCGACGAGGAAGTGCCGCCACGCCTTGAATGCTGCATGAATGGCCAGCAACTCCCTGTCCCAGATGGTGTAGTTCTGCTCTGACTTGCTGAGCTTTCTGGAGTAGAAGGCACACGGTCTCCAGTCCCCATGCGGGTCTTGCTGCAACAGCACTGCTCCCACTGCTCTGTCTGAGGCGTCCGTTTCAACCCTCATCGGTCTGCTGGGATTCACATGCAGTAGCTGCTCTTCGGACGAGAAGAGACGCTTGAGTTTTTGAAAGGACTGCTCCGCTTGCTCCGTCCAGATGAACTTCTTCTTCTTGGAGCTGAGCGTGTCGGTAATGGCCGCCGTCTGCATCGCGAACCCCTTGATGAACTTGCGGTAAAAGTTGGCGAAACCGACAAACCGCTGGACCTCTTTCCGATTGCGCGGGCTCTTCCAGTCCAACACTGCGCGAACCTTGGCGCTGTCCATGGCGAGCCCCTTGTCCGACAACTTGTAGCCCAGGAAATCTACCTCCTTCATGTCGAACTGGCACTTCTCCAGCTTGGCGTACAGCCTATGCTCCTGCAGTCTCTGCAGAACTTCCTTGACGTCTCCCTCGTGGGTCTCCTCTGATTCTGAGAATATCAGGATGTCGTCCAGGAAGCAGACGCATTTCTTGTAGAGGAGACCCGCCAGTACGTGATGCATGAAGGCTTGAAAACAGTGGGAGCCATTTTGTAATCCAAAAGGCATAACTCTGTATTCATAGGTGCCCAGGGGCGTGAACATGGCCGTCTTCCACTCGTCGCCCTCCCGTATGCGAATCAGGTTGTACGCCCCTCGCAGATCCAACTTTGTGAAAACGCGTCCTTTCCTCACCGTTGCGAGCAGGTCGTCTATTTTGGGCATGGGAAAGGCCGTGGGCTTGGTTTTTGAGTTCAAGATTCTATAGTCTACCACAAGCCTTTTTTGGGGCGTGTCCTTCTTCTTCACAAAGAATACAGGACTGCCCCCCACTGCCTTCGACTCCTGGATGAAACCGCGCTTCAAGTTGAGGTCTATGAACTCCCTGAGTTCCTGCAGCTCGTCTTCAGACATGGAATACAGTTTCCCGGTTGGCAGCGTCGCCCCTGGCAAGAGGTTAATCTTGCAGTCATAGGGCCTGTGGGGAGGCAGCTTGTCCGCTTCTTTCTCGCAGAAAACCTCCAAAAACGCTGCGTACTTGAGTGGCACTGCTTGCAGCGTGCCTAATTGTAGCTGCGGGTCATCCTCTTCCCCTTCCGGGCTAGGCAGAATGCAATGTTCCGCACAATAGGATGAGCCGAAGGTCAGTTGGCGCTGGTACCACGCCAATGCTGGGCTGTGCCTGTGCAGCCAATTCATGCCCAATACTACAGGCGTGTCCGACAGTTGGGTGACATTGAAGCTGATGACTTCTCGGTGATTCCCAATTTGCATCACCATCGGAGGCGTTTGCTGCACCACCTGCCCCCCCAGCAATTCCCTGCCATCCACCGTGACAACCTTCAGAGTCAGCGTGGCTGGCAGTAGTGCTATGTTGTGTTGTTGAATGAAATCCAGTCCTATGAAGTCTGCGTTGCTGCCAGAGTCAATGGTAATCGGCACTTCCATAGTGAGTCCATTGTGTAGTTGGAGCGATGCTGTGAGCTGCACCACTGGTTTGGGCGGGAGGGGGTCTGTGGGCTGCAAAATTTCTGGGGATTGCTTCACTGACTTGTCTGGCTGGACCCCAGTGCCTCTTCCTCCAGCCAGACTCTGTCGTTTCCCTGCTGTGGTTCTCTCTGCTGAGTTGCGTCTGTTACTGTTGCTGAGGCTGCAGTGTGCTTGTGGAGCCTCTGGGGACACTCCTTCGCCATGTGCTGAGCACTGTCGCAGATGTAGCACTTCCTGTTCCCTCTAGGAGGCTTCGCTTTGACTGCTCCCGGCGTTAGGGCTCTGGTAGCTGACTGAGCCCTGGCGCCTCCAATCTCCATCGGTTCCTCTCCCCCTCCTTGCGGAGGAGTGGATTGCGCACGCGCTGCATCCTTGGGAAAGAGGGGAGGTGCTCTCGCTGGCGTACGTCCCCAACGTCCTTCTTCTCTGTTCCATGGACGTTCTTCCAGACGCACGCCAATTTCCAGCGCCCGCTGGACCACCTGCTGAGTGCTCTTTGGCCTCTCCCCCCTTGCAATCTCATCTTTCACATTTGCATTCAAGCCTTCCCAAAAAAGGTCTCTGACGGGAGCAGAATCCTTCTCCCATCCCAGCACATGGACTAATCCAAAAAAGCGAGAATGGTACTGCCTCACACTGGCTCTACCTTGTTTGAGCCCATGTATGTCTTTTCTGGCGATATCGATGTCTATCTTTGATAAAAAACACGAATCCATCGCTTTAATGAAAGCATTCGCATTTTGGAGCGCCGGATCCTTATCTCTCCACAGATTGCGCAGCCACGTTTTAGCTTCCCCATGCAAATGGGACAAGATAAACCCCACTTTCTCTTGCTCATCTCTAAAGTCTTTATCCAGCAGTTCCAGCGCAAACAGCAGGTCTGCTCGGAAGTTAGGGTACTGCTGTAAATTCCCATCGAAATGAGATACAAGACTGCCTCCTCTTCTCCCCAGCCCGATCCCCTCTGATTTGGGTCCCGTTTGCCCCTGCTTGGCAAGCACTTCCAACCTGGCTTGGAGATCCCTGTAGGCGGCAGCTGCTTCCTCCTCCCTTTTCCTGGATGCAAGTACCTCCGCGTTGAGTTGTGTCACTGCATTTTGCAGGTCTGCTAGTTGCTGTTCTGTAGTCATCTTGCCTGACTTTTGTGAGCTCGCGAAGCACCAATCCTCTTCCCTCGCTGCGTCCACTCACGTTACGAGGTTCTTGGTGCAAAACTTTTCTAGAGATGGAGCTTACTGTCAGAGCTGGCTCCAGGTCCCAGCTCACAGAGGACCAACGCTAGCCGGTAGTAATGTACAAAAGTCTTTATTGAAGTACAGTTTCCATTTTCAAGCCGGAGCACCCCAGCTCTACGTCTAGGGTTTAGATCGGCGAAGCTCCATCTGAATCTCCGCCCCCTGTACACCAGTTTAAGATTCTAGCCTTACTCCACCTCTTCCGTCTCTCCTTTCTCCTCTGGGTCCTGCTACCCCCCGGGGTCCCTTCCTTCCTGGATTCCTCTGACGCTGATGCTGACCCCCCTGACTCCTCCCGCTCTTTTCGGCGGGCTTTGGGACCTGGCTCCCTATCCGGGCTGCCAACTGCGCCGCCCTCCTGTACATTTGAACTTGGCGCGCGCGCCCAGCCTTCAACCTTCCTCTCGACCGTTTCCTCGCTCCCCGATGGAGGCGTGGCCAATCCTGACTCATGTCCTCCCGCTGGCAGTGCGCCGCCTGATCCCGATGCCTGGGACTCCTCCCCCCTACTGCACTCTGGTGTGGACGCTGGTACTGATTCCCTACGGCTGCTCTCTGAGTCCCCTCTGGCCCCTTCTTCCTGGGATGCCCCCCTAGGCACCCCCCTTGCTTTGACCACGGGAGCCCCTTTCTGTGAATCTTCCGATTCGCTGGAAAGACTCAGAGACCTCGGACCGCTGTAATCGCTAACATTTCCTTCGGACTCCTCCCCCTCGCTCTCCATTTCCTCCCTTTCTTGTGCCTCTGCTCCTGAACCCCTGACAGTACGCCATTTATTTTCTTGCGGAAAACGTATCAATGAAAATGGGAGGAAAGGATGCGGGGAAGCTACTTATGATCCGTGCTGCTGTAAAAGTTGCAGGCGTCACTTTACTGGCAAGAATTGTATCAATGGCTAATGGTTGAATGGAGATTTGAACCACTACTCTTAACCACAAGCCCACATCATCTCTCTCATTCAAAATACTGTGTTGCGCTGCTAAGGAAACCTCAAATCCCAACAGCCCATTCCTTTTCTTTAAGTCATTGCAACTCAGTTTTAAACACACAGGCCATTAAAAATTGTGAGAGATGGTTGCTTTGGCTGCCTTATTGCAGACCCTCATTAATATATTGTGAGCTGCAGAGGGTTAGGCTGGATAACATACATGATAGGACAATTATTTTTGCCCCCATCAGGAAATATTTGTTGAACTCGGGGGAAGCATTCATTTTTATAGCAGGAACCCTTTAATATTATCCCTTATGAGTTAGGCAGGAGCAGGAGCTTAAGGGCTGTGAATGTTATAAAACACGAATGGACAAAGCAATTGGCTTCATGCTACCAGTTCATTAGCCTGGCATCATGCAGACGTCTCAAACCATGTATTTCTAGCGGAATTTCATTTTCTTGTTTCATTAGTGAAGCATGTGATGACTGGAAGCCTCGACAGAGGGCGCCACTGTACATTCATTGATGTCAGCTCTACATCCCATGCAACAGCCAACTTCCTCTGAAACCATTGGATAAACCTTGAGATAAAAGGGGCCACCTGGAGGGGTACCAACCGGTGAGCAGATGAGATTTCTGAACTATTCAGGTGACTGACAAAGACTGGTAGTTGCCGCCCATTTCAAAACTCAACCACATAACCGCCAACATTTCTTAGATGAAAATAGGGACATTCTGTTCCTTGGGAATCCACTGGAATCATGACAGTCTCCCCCCGCTACGAATTCAAGAATGCACCCACCATAGGTGCTTGCTAGGAAACGAAGGTGACAGGACGGCAAACATGCTTGTAAGTATGAAACAATGATTCCAAAACAAATACCGTATGCCTGTGTGTTAACTTACAGATGAGTGTAAACTGTTGTCCTTTACAAATAAATATCCGTCTGCTTCTGCAATTGAGAACGCAAAACTATAGACCTAATGAGATGTGGTACAAGAGACACTGATTAAGTACCATTCTAAATCTTCCTGATATTCTGTTAGCAACAAGTTTATGTGGAGGCTTTTTTTTTTTTTTTTTTTAAATTAAATTACAAACACATGAATGGATGCCATGTTGTTATGTACTGAGTTGAATAGGATCCAAAAGGCAGCAGTCTGATTGGTCCTAGAACAATAGGACCCAGAATGCAGCAGTCTGATTGGTCCACAGGAGCCACCCAATCCAGCTCCAGGTGGAAGGGAATCCGCAACCTGATTTGCCTACGGGAGAATCCCGGAATTAGCCAATCACGTGAGGCCCATTGTGTAAATAATGTATATAAGGCAGGCATTCTGGGGGAACTCCATTCCTCCTCACTACTATGAGCTGAATAAAGAGCATGAAATCCACTCTCGACTCCGAGTATGTTTCACATGTGTATCTGCTGCTCACTGCCCCCCTCAAACACCCACCTCCCAGAGGGGGTGGGATCTTTGCAGAAAAAGGCGCTGCAGGCATTGTTCTAGGTGTGTCTGCATGTGGTGTGAACCAAGCTAAAACGTGCAAACCGAGATTTGGGAAAGGAAACCTTCATTCGCTGAAACGACAGAATAAAAGCTTATAAATCACACTTGACTGTTAGTGCAGTGTTCGTTGTGTGTGGCAGCACAAGCACGTATAGAATTGTGGGTGCATATGATTATAGTCCCGACACATTAATAACTCTTAAACTAAAGGATTTCGGACACCTCATGCTAGGAGAAGGAAGTCTTGAGAGTACAATAGTTTGTCATACAAATTCTATATTGTTAAGTTCTACCTTTTTCTGGCTCAGATTGAGGAACTCTTTACTAATGGAGGGATGCAAATGTTGGGAAGAGCTCTTATCCCGAAACTGCTAGACACAGGAGTGGGTGCCTCATGCCTGCAAACCTCTCTCCCCCCCCCCCTTCAAACCCGAAGACTCAGAAAACCCTCTTATGGCCTGCAATCCAACCAGTGCTGTCCTTGTTGTGAGCACGGAGTGAAAAAGATGCAGTGGATCTCAATGAACATTTCAAAAACTCAATGTTTGAATATATTTTTACTTGCAGGCCCAGGACACGCACGTCCCCCCCCCCCCACCTCAAATGAAGGGTTTCAATGATGTCAAAAGCAAGGGCGTTTGGTTGTGAGAATGTTTATTCTTACCTTCCTGAGAAAATGGTGAGCATCTGGGTTTTTTTAATGACTCATCTCTCTGCCCCCCCCCCCCCCGGGCAGATGTGCAGCCTAGCTTTGGCTGTCTTAAAACCTTTTAGATAAATAGCCATTGATCTACTCCTAGCTTTGCCCTGAATAATGTATAACTGGGATAAATTCAACTCTAGTCAGGGGAAGAGCTTAGCCAACAGGACTTGACAAGAATCTTTCAAGGCCTGAATTTTGCCAATGCTGGCACCTCTCAGGTGTGTGCCATTGCCATTACACTACAGTGGTACCTCGGGTTAAGTACTTAATTCGTTCCGGAGGTCCGTTCTTAACCTGAAACTGTTCTTAACCTGAAGCACCACTTTAGCTAATGAGGCCTCCTGCTGCTGTTGTGCCACCGGAGTACGATTTCTGTTCTCATCCTGAAGCAAAGTTCTATTTCTGGGTTAGCGGAGTCTGTAACCTGAAGCGTATGTAACCCAAGGTACCACTGTATAAGAGAACAAGGGAAGTGTTCATTTTGAGTTCCAGCACCTCTTTTTCTAGAATTAAAACAAAATTGCTTACAGGAATGCTGGGCACATTGCAAAGTGCAGACAGCAGCCACCCATCATCTTAATTTGCTCAGAGGTGTATGTGTGTGTGTAAATGTGTGCCCTGCACTTGCGCCCTGAGTCTTTTAATTACCTAACAACACTGCTACTTGTGGGAACACTACTATCCATAAAAAGGGGAACTTTGTAGCAGAAAGCTAAATATCAGGGCAGAATGAGCCAGATTTTCTTCTGTTGCTTGTTTCTTCAATAAAGAAAAGAAAGTAGCTGCGGAGCATGACAGCACAAATCTGAGTCATGGTGTCTGGGGTGCAATAGCTGTTCTGTCTGATGTTCATGTTTGAAATGCCCCTTATAGTCAGGATGCTGTGAGATGGCATCATCTCCGGAGTGCGCAAGCATTGCATAAACCACTTACAGCCACATCACCACTTTTGGACATACAATATTGAGAAGTCCATTGAGACCAACATTTCATGATGTTCTGCTACAGCAGTTTCAGTTGTCTGACTAGCCCTGCTTTCAGGATTTTAGTCTCTACACAAAATAGCTACTTGTTTTTATTTACTATTTCAGCTGTCACTGAGCTTTCCCCTTAATTCCTGCACCTCCTTAAGAGGTGCCCCCCTCCGCAGAAATTACATAGACATTGCAAACAATATTGACCTTGCTGGTTTTCATAGATGCCAACTTCCAATGTTCTAGTAAAGTGTTGAAGATAGAATGGAAATGACAGGTGTACAATGAAGTAGACTTTCCAGGGACAGGAGAAGAAATGAGAAGTAAACCTTGGAGTTTGTTGTAGCAAATAAATTAGCTCACAGGGTGATACCTAGCTAGCAATCAGAAGACAGAAAAACACAACAGCTCTAATATTTAACTAACTCATCAGGAATTTTCCTTCTGGTGATACTTTCCCTCTATTTTTTTTCTGAAAAGTGCCATCATCACCTGAGGTGCAGATGCTAAACACACTTCAGTAAGGATTAGCATTCATACAATCACACTGCGAACCAGTGAGATGTGCACCAACACTGGCGACCTTTGAATCACTAAAGTAGGAATATATAAAACAATTCATCGACAGCAAATATGCTATTGACTTGCAGCTGAAGGTGTTCTTTCCCCGGAGATCCAGATGCTTTTGAATTCCTTAAAATCCGACATGATACGACCTAGCCTAAACAGACGGATGAGCTGCTTTGATGGCCTGCTGGCATATTGCGTGTGGCTTGGAGTGCAAGAGTGACAAAAAGAGAATAAACATAAACACAAGGAGAAAATAGGTAAAACATATGCTACGGGCCATATGTGCATAGTGGCAGTTCTTAACGCTGCCTTACACCATGTCAGAGCATTAGTCAATGTACTGTGGCTCTGTATTGTCTAAACTGAGTTTCCAACAGGAGTCTTTTCTAGTCTTAACTGGAGGTGCCAGTTCTGTGTGACATGGTGGGAGGCTTGTTGTGTGTGCATGAAATCACATGTGTGACACATAGGTGTGATGTCACGTGCTTCAGGAGAAGGCCACAAGGCCCGGTGAGGCCCTCTGCCACAGTGGGGCCTGGTGAGGCCTGGAGCCACAAGATTGGGGAAGCTCAGCCCTGTCCCCACACACTTTGGGTGGAGGCTGAGCTGTCCTCAGCTGCATAGAGTTGGTACCTATGATGCTTGTGAAGGCCCTTCTGCATGCAAAATATGTACTTTACCACTGAGCCATGGCCCTTTTATAGAACTTTTTGAGGGGTTATGTAGAATTCTCCACAGAACCTTTTCTGGCAAGCTTTCACAGAGCTGGGTGAGTCCCAATGAGTATCTTATTCTCTTGAGCACTGCAACTGATTGCCTACAGTATATCAACACTGTCACATTATGGTTCCAACTCAGATGATGAGAAACACCAGCTTATCATGCGACTCATATTACATCAGCTAGCAGCCTGCACAGATGTTTCTAATGGAAGCAGTTATCAGTGCTTTGAGCAGCCGTGTGACAGGAAGGAGCCTACTGCTGCTGCTGCTGACTTTGTTTTGCCATTTTTAGGGGCACTATTGGAAATGACATTAATTGTAATGAGCTCACCCTGGCATACATAATTGGAAACACTATGTCTTAATTAAGTGTTTTGTTTTGCAACCCATACATCTCTTTTCTTTTCCTAATAAGAATTTGCTGTGTCATTTCTAAGCTAAGCCAAAGGGTCGTGCTTCTTAAGTAATGATGGGAGATTGAACAAGATGGATTCTGTCATAGGAAAAGACCTCTTTTTTCCCCCTTAACAGTTTTCCCTCTGTTCTTTGATCCCGATCCAACAAGATATATGTATGTAGCCCCATCAGGCAACCAGCAGCTGCAGCAATTGTCTATTCAAGCTTAGGCCAGGTCTTCAGGAACTTTTACTATATTTTTCTAAGTTCTAAAAACTTTTACTTTTCTACCTGAGTTTTTCTTGGTGCTGCATGGAAATAAAATGCATGGATCCGACCTTTGATAAGTTTGTAAGTAAACTTCTTTTAAACTTATCAAGCTGTGTAGTCTATTCACTGTTTAAGGGGGTATAAAGGGGAAGCCACTGTAAGTGACTTACAACGAAATATTTAAAAGGTCTATATTCCAACGCTTCACTCTGCTGAATGTTTTGTGATTTAAAATCCCTGCTGGGGCTCTCTCTGACCAAACAGTATTCTGCCCCATGTTTGGATGTAGGGATTCATCCACATTCAATTATATTGACACACACCACACTTTTAAAGGGCTTGCTGTTCCATCTGCTCCCTGGGATCTCGCTGTGTTGCATTGCAAGTCACACTGAACCGTGAATAGGACCACCAGTGTATCCTGCTGTTGTGCATGGGATAGCAATATACTAGGTCAACAGGCAGCCATTGTGCACCCACAAACACCAGCATCTAAAATAAGCAAGGACAGCATGTTTGAGCAATGCCGACAAAGTCTGAGTTTCTAATTAGTACTAATCAAGCAAACATGGTCTTAAAATGCAGCTAATCTCCATAATTTGCCAGGCCAGGAGAAAGCAAAGCGAAGGATAGATGTTCCGTTTGGGGAATGGCCAAACACTCTGAGTCATTCTAAAAGAAGTTGTTGTAAATGCTCTTCTAAATAACAGTTGCACCTATATAAATCATTTTATTTCATCTTGGGCTGGGCAAACCCTTCAGCTCTTGCATAATACTTCTTGGTAACTTCGTAAGCCTATTTTGTTGAGGGAGATAACTTGGCAAGTGGCTTTTCCTTCAGTCCTCAGTTCCTGGTGGTAACCAAACAGCGATAGCTGTTATTAATGCAGACCCAAGGCATTAAGGGGAAAAGTGCCATTTTCAAATTCTCTTCATTAATGCGCCACAGGAAATTACAGGCTACTTCATTAGCAATCTCAGAAATGCACAAAGCCTTCTTGCTTTGTTAATGCTCCCAAAGATTTGTACCCTCACAGCTGCGTTAGCTGTTCCATCAAATTCAATACAGGTTCTTTCTATAGCACTTCATCCTACACACTCTTCAGATTTACTCTTTTGACACTGTAAAAATGATTATATGTAGCTCGATGCTAACAGCCCACCAGTATGGCAAGCGTGCTTATATAACTCAAGATGACAAGCAGAAGTCTTGACTGCTAAGCAAAGGCTGCTAAAGAATTGTTGCCTGACTTAGCCAAGCCAAAGTTCTCCTTCCCCAAACTCAACACCTCCCCAAAAAACCAACCCACATAAAACATTAAAAGAATCCTTCTACCTTTCCTCAGTTAAAAAGTAATTAATTAAAATTTAAAACCTTTAATTGAACATGTATACTGAGTCAGGCCATTGCTCTATCTAGCTCAGTACTGTTTACACCAGTGTTTCCCAAACTTGGGTCTCCAGCCGTTTGTTGGACTACAACTCCCATCACCCCTAGATAGCAAGACCAGTGGTTAGGGATGATGGGAATTGTAGTCTGAAAACATCAGGAGACCCAAGTTTGGGAAACACTGGTCTACACTAACTAACAGTGGCTTTCCAAGGTCTTTCCGGCCCTACCTGGAGATGCCAGGGATTGAAACATGGACTTTCTGCATTGAAAGTGGGTGCTCCACCACTGAGCTATGACCTTTCTGAATTGCACTGCATTCATGTATGTTAATATTTAGTGCAATATAATGATCAGTGATCACCATGATAGCTTATTCTCATTGTCTTCTGTAAGGCTGGGATACAAAGAACTGCAAGGTGGTTTCTTTGCACACCTGAGGAATTTTGCAGTCCCCCCTTCCCAACAATGACCCCCCCCGCCCGAAGAATGCAATTAGCAGGATGCATATGGGTGAAGAAAACAAATACAGTGGTACCTCGGGTTACATACACTTTAGGTTACAGACTCCGCTAACCCAGAAATAGTACCTCAGGTTAAGAATTTTGCTTCAGGATGAGAACAGAAATCGTGCTCTGGCGGTGCTGCGGCAGCAGGAGGCCCCATTAGCTAAAGTGGTGCGTCAGGTTAAGAACAGTTTCAGGTTAAGAATGGATCTCTGGAACGAATTAAGTATTTAACCTGAGGTACCACTGTAATATTTCCCCCTCCTCACATAATACTAGAACTTTGATCAGGGGTCGGCAAAGTTTTTGTGGCTTGGGGCAGTTCACGGTCCCGCAGATGCCACAATGGTCCGGAGTGTGTGTGTGCACTCACACATGCGCAAACGCTATTTCCGGCGCTTGTTCTGGCGCAGAGGAGGCGTGTGCAGCTTCCCATTGGCTGCAGGAAGCCAGCCAGCATCATGGAAGGAGGTCCCCGCTATGCTCCGCGTCGGTTTAGCGCAGGGCACGGGAGCCAACCAAGTAGGTGGCGGGGGTCCATGGGCTGGTTAAACAACCCCCATGGACCTCTTGCGGCCCATGGGCCTTAGGCTGTCGACCCCTGACTTTGATGGACCTTTGGTTTGACCCAGCAACACTGTTCTTCTGATGCATGTTCTTGATGTTGGGGACTAGGAAACTCCAACAAAGACTGTAATTCTTACAGACAAGGATGTGCTCACAGTGAAGAAGCAGGCTAAGATCAGAAGGTACTATAAGGGCCGATCCTATGACACAATATGCAAGAAGATAATGTAGAGTTCTGGCATGACTAACAATTTTGCATGGATGTTGTGAGCTAAGAAATGCCATGGAATGGGAATCAGGCTGTAATTGTGGTAGTTAATGAAGAATAGTCCTTCGCTCCTTTCCTTACTATTATCACACCTAATATTTGTTGTCAAGAGGGGTTAAAACTATTTGCAAAATGGTATGCGAGAAAATATTGCTCTGTGGAAACAAAATGTAATTCTGTGTTATCTACTTACTTCTTTGCCTTGATGTACCAGGAACTGTGAGAGTTCAGCTTTGGATTTGGATTTTGGCAAAAAAAACAACCCACCCCAATTTGATGTGTGAGACAGATCTAATAGGAATGCTATGGGATGGCTTTTTTCATTGCAAAATGAATTCACAATTTTTCATTTGGAAATGGGAGGAAATAGAAATAGAGTCATTTAATTAAAGTGGCAGAAGTGAGATGGTACAGCTGGACGTTAATGAAACCGCTGATTCACAGGTTAGTTTTATTCACCCCCCCCCCCCCCCCGTTTTTTAAAGTTTGCCAAAGATAGACAGAGGAAGCCAATTAACTTTTGGAAGGTCAGTGGTTCAGAGATTCTTCGAGAGAAAGAAAGCACTGCCATTTTTTGCTTTCAGATAAAGTGAAAGGTAGCCGTGATGATCCACAGGAAGAAATCCAAACTCTGTATGAGAACAATACCTGTACAGAGCCAGCCAAAAAGTCACAAAATGGTGTGCAAGCTTTTGAGTTCTCCAGAACTTTTAATTAGGCTGGATCAGAGGTGGGGAAGCTGTGGTCCCCCAGATGTTGCTGGACTCCAGATCCCATCACCTCTCACCATTGGCTATGCCAGCTTGGGCTGATGAGAACTGTAGACTAACAACAGCTTAGAGAGCCACAGGTTCCCCATTCATGGGCTAGATCAGCCTTTCTCAACCTTGGGTCCCCAGATGTTCTTGCAGAACTACTCTCATCGTCCCCAATCACTGGCCATGCTAGCTAGGAATGATGGGAGTTGTAGTCCAGCAACATCTAAAGACCCAAGGTTGAGAAAAGTTGGGCTGGATGGTAAAGCAGGAGAAGAGCTGGGCGAAAGAAGAAATTATTCAGATTCCATGGTTTCATCTGGTCACAGTCCTAGGCTGGACCAACTTCATGCAGGTTTCTCCTACCTCCTTCCAAATAAAAAGGGCTGGGCATTTAACATAAAAAGAAGAAGAAGAAAAATTCAGAAAGGAGCTTAGAATATTGTCAAGGGCGGCAGGACCCTGTCAGCTCCTCCCCTCCACAAGGATGATTGTACTGTTTTGAAGGTGTGGCATGAATTAAAGAAGCCAAGTAGTAAACCTGTGACAAGGAAGAGATTGGGCATTAGCTAAAACAAGTGGACTTGCAGTAGAATGTTGCAACTGGAGAATGTGGGCTAGAGTGCTATTCAGAGTCTTGCCAGCCAGGTTCTTTTGAGGATATTCTGTTCCACTCCAAGCCCCATCCCTCCACCACTCATTCAGCATTCGATGTCCACTGAGCATGCTCATTCCTGTTTAGACTGTTTTGAGGTTCCTCCTGTCAGGAGCTCAGCCTACACTCAAGTAGGACCCTGGTAGAGACACATGCCCAACTGGCATGTTCTCTTCCTCCTGGTCAATCGTTTGGGATCTTCATAGGCTTTCTTCAGCCTGAACATCACAGCAACTGATGCCAACAGACACCGGCACACTTAGGGATCCGCAGAGTCTGCGCAGTTCGTGTGACAGACCTCAGCAACTCAGCATTTTGGCTAATCTACTTTATTTACATATAAACACACACGGAGCACTGCAACATGGCTACCTCTCTCTCTAGCATCAGACAGCAAAAAGAAAATGAACAAAGGACAACAGTCTCCGTCACTTCCCACTTTGTGGAGTCAAAACATATACCGTCATGTGAAAGACGACAATCCCATGACTGCAATCATGGAGCAGGAATTCTAACACCTCCACGGAGTCCCCACCTAACTATTTTGTACTTCGGCAAACCTTGGGGTTTACCCAAGCCTCTTCTGTATCGTAGATGGTGGTGTTTTGCTTGGAAAATCAGTTCTCTATTACTATATACAACAGGGAGAAATCGTCATATTTATTATTACATTGACAGTCCACATTCGACCCAATGAGCTGAATCCAAACAAGAATCCTGTGAGCTGGATCAAGCTGAGGACAGTGTCTGGTCCAAAGTAACCCAGTGAGATTCATGGCTGAATGGAGATTTGAAAAGTGGTCTCCAAGGTCCAAGGCCTGTCAGTGCTGCATTCAGGGCAGTGCAGATGGTTGCCCCACACAGAGCCAGTGTGGTGTAGTGGTTAAGAGTGGTGGACTCGTAATCTGGTAAACAGGGTTCGCTTCCCCGCTCCTCCACATGCAGCTGCTGGGTGACCTTGGGCTAGTCACACTTCTCTGAAGTCTCTCAGCCCCACTCACCTCACAGAGTGTTTGTTGTGGGGGAGGAAGGGAAAGGAGAATGTTAGCCGCTTTGAGACTCCTTAGGGTAGTGATAAAGCGGGATATCAAATCCAAACTCTTCTTCTTCTACCAAGCCAAGAGGGCACAAAATTGAGAAGATCCATAATGGAGAAGATCCATTTGGGGGCGTCAAATGTTGGCCTTGCACAGAGCGCCATATTATGAAAGATTAGCAAAGTCCCTGGTCCAACCCTCTAACCACTGCATCACTCTGGCTGTGACACATTTCGTGGATGTTGTATTGTGCGTAAGTAAGGTCTACCAGGCTCACCTCTGCAGTGGGAAGAGGAAAGAAGGAAGGAAACAATTCAGCTTGATTCAGCTTCAGAGGATACAAGGCTGGATCTCAGCTACTTTCCCAGTGAGCAAGCAGAAAGGGGTTAGGTGACGGGGGGAATTGTTTAGGGAAAGCATTTCAGGTTATTTTTAGATGACTGCCAAGCAGGATGTGTCATGCTTGTGTCAGTCAAGGAAGTTCATCAGGTCAATGGCTGCAGGCAATCATCAGGTCTGCCTTGCAGCCGGAAAAGATGGTCAGTATATTGTTCTCACATGTTTGCCTTCAAGAGATATTTTTCAGCTGCAAGATCTTATTTTTTCTCCTCACTGATAAATCCGCTCCACTTCCCAGTGGGGAGGAGTTGCAGTTGACCGCATGGCCACCCACTCCCCACCGGGGGCGGGGGACTTTGTCCCCCATTGCCCAGGGGATCCTGGCCATGTCAGAGCCTGGCCAGCCAATCCGCTGGCTGGGGGGGCGTGGCCGGGACAGTTTAAACCGAGGAGTGAGCCAGTTAAACACTGTTAGGGTTGTGGTTAGGCATTGTTTGACCTTGTGTGGGGGGGGGGGAGGTGTGGCCATCACCTGCCCCTCCATGCTTAAGGGTATTCCGTTAAAGGAATCCGGGGGTGTTGATCTTGTCCGAAGCCCAGCTGGGGGCTAGGGCCTTGACACGACCCCGACAGAAACACCAGGGGGAGCTTGAGTTGGTTCGCATCGACAGGGCTCCCCCTACCGGTGGCTTACCCTTACTGGACTTCCTGCACAGTGGGGAGGAGTCAGATATAGTCAGGTCCAATCAACGCCTAAGCCAATACTGCTCACATTCTGTAATTCAATAAAGTTGTGGCCAAAATTTGCCCAATAACATAAACCTAATATCTGTGTCCTGGTGTGAGTTATTTCCCAACGAGGGGGTGGCTGTGGGGTCTCGACACACAACCTCTTTTTTAGGAAGAAGGAAGGAAACCAGCAACCCATAGCTTCCATGAAGGGTTGAATTCAATGGTGTGCTATTATGAACATTCCACCATCACAAGCATTTCTGCTTGGCAGATGGAACCATGTCTCCCCTCCTCCTCCCACATGCCACTCTGATTATTCTTCCACTGCCACAAGAGCAAAAATAAAATTGGGGGGTGGGTGGAGAGAGGGGCAAGGCCCCATGGTGCTAGTGGGTCTCATTTCTCCAGCTCCTGCTAATGCAACTGTTTAGTGGAACCCAGACCTGTGTTCTGCAATTTGTAAGAATGTGAATATGTCCTGTGAGCAGGGATGTAACAAAAGGAAGGATGCCGACCTGTGTCCCTCCAGATATTGTTGGATTACAACTCCCACCATCGCTGTTTACTGGCCATGCTGGCTGAGGTTGACAAGAAAGAAACCTAAACAAACAAACAAAAAACCCCCAGCTGAATCAGTGGGAATGAATTACTGCTCATTAAAGGTTCTGTTGAACAAGACAATTGTCTTGTGAAAAATTAGCAGGGAAAGGAGTTCTAGGGCTTGAGTGCTACAATCCAGAAGACCTTGCCCCACACATACTTAGCAAGTGGTACTCAGACATGAGGCAGAAGCTCTTGTTTTTAAAAACTGGATATAGAGGCAAGAGGATCTGGTTGGTTATGGAAGTTGGATCAAGAGGTAGAAGTCTGGTAAATATCATTTTCCTCATTATCTGTGGCCTTTTATTAGAATCCTGATCCCTCACCTTGGTTTAATTTAAATGGCTAGCCCACATCATTTAGGTAGACATGCCTAAATTCTTCCAGACCCAGTCATTACCATCAGAAGAAAGAGCTGTGGTTTGTACTGGTGACATCAAGGGTTGCAGTAGAAGCAATTTTACCTTTAGACTGCTTTTTTTAAAAACAACAAACAAACAGAAAGATCTGAGGATCTCAGCCCTTACATCAAGAAATGTTTCCTACAATCCATCAGTCTTGTGAGTCAAACCATAACTGTGCTGTTACAAAAAAATGGGATTTCTTCAAAACGGAAGTTTAGGTCTCCATGGAACAGTTGAAGCTGTTAATGAAGAAAGGCATCTGTGAGCCTTCAAATTTATTTAGAAAGTGAAAAGATCTGGAGTCTTTATCTGTAGAAACTTTTTTTTCTGCAGAATGATTGTGCAGTTTTTATTCATCTGTTGTGGGGATTCAGATTCCCTCCTCACCTCAAGGCAGAGTTTTAGCTGTGGAGATTTAGGATGATAGCCAACTAAATCATGCTCAAAGGAGACCCACTGAAATCAATGGACTTGTGTATGACTAATATGACTAAGATTGGACACTGATCATCACTTAAACCACTGTAATGTGTTGCCCAGGGTGAATGATTTCTACCCAGACATCGTATCATTCATGACAAAGAGTGCTGTCTAGCATTGGCAGTCCTGATGCACATTATTGCTCCAGGAGGGAATTTGTTCTTGATGACTTATGAGAGTCTTCCCATCTCTACGGTTTCAGACTTAGTGTTTCAAAACCATTTTTGCCATAATCCTTTCTGAACGCATTGCAGTTGGGACCATTGCAGACCTGATGCTTTCAGAAGTTTCAGTTCGTAACTGTAGCCTCATTAGTGTTGTGGAGCATGTCAGGATGCCTATTTTTGGCTAAAATTCCTGTAAAAATGTAAAATGCTTTTCCCAGCATGTGTTCTTAAGAGCTGTGGATCTTGCTGAGCTCTAGACAAAATAGACTGGAAAGTTCCTCCTCCTCTAATTGTTTTAGATGATTACATAATGTTGTGGCTGTTTTAACTAGGGATGGGGGTGGGGGTGGAATGAGTTCGGTTCACATTTTAATGTGAACCTCCAAAATCCTCACTTCCCGGACCAACACACCTGCAAAACACAGCTCTTGAAATTCATACTTCTTCAAATTTTGGGATGCAGTGCTCCAAACAAACAATGCATACAAAAATGTACATATTGGTGAAAAGTGCAGGCAAATAAGTGTGTGTATCTGTGAAGATACAAATGCATTCTGCTAGGGGACTGTTTGCAAACATGTCTATACTTGGCAATATTGCATACACAAAGAAATAAATTAGGAGGAATACACATGAAAATGTGTTCATATTTCCATGCAAGCTCCATAAACAAACAAACATAAGTAGAAATAAGGCAACCTGAACAATTTGTATGCTGCTTAATTACCATATACAGTGTACCGAAGAAGCAAGGCAATAAGGCTAAAATTGCAGCAAATTTCACTGGGAAAGGTAACAGAAAGAAAAACTCTGCAGCTAGAATAATGGTGGCCATAATGGTAGGGAAAAGCCCACATAATAATCAAATTTGACAGTTAACATCTCATTCCAATACTTCTTCCCTGGGAGGTTCTAATGTATTTATGAATAAAAACTCCCATGTTTAAAGGAAGCTACGCAAATGTCCTGCCAGTGGTTTATCCTCTGCTATATTTTACTCTGGAGGAATTGCAGTTAATTGACTACTTTTTCATGGCACACGTGCTGCTAGTTGGTTCACAGGCAATCTTTGTTTGTACAGTTTTGACTTGTCACAGGATCGGGACCAAAAAAGTCACCCAAGTCAGGAACTAGGCATTGTCATAGGTTAGCAACCAAGAGGTTTGTTCTGAGGACAAACAGAAAACAAAACAAAATAAAATTGGGGCAGGGCGATGGAAAGCCAAGGACCTGGTTCTCAAACACAGCAGGTGATGTTGTAAGTTTTTGTGTCTATAGGTGGGGAAACATATGAATGAATGTTACTCCATGAGGAATTCCCCCCCCCCGCCCCCACACATAGAAAATAGGTGGCAGAGGGAAAAGCTCTAGCCCAGGAGCAGGCGAAATCCGGGCTTATGAGATCTACTTTAACTAGATCCCCCATATCCATTAACTTCATCGTGTTAGAGTGGATTCCTGTGTGGATGAGCCAAGAGACAAGCAAATCCTGGCATGATAAGCCAATAAATTGAAGCACCATTTGAAAGGTACTGTACTAGAAGATACATCCAGAAGAGGTGGGTGATGCTTATTCTAAAAAACTCTTCGTTGTGGAAGCCCAGAGTCACAGGTATGTTGAGGGTTAAGTCTTAGAGATAGGGGAATCTGTCAATTTTGGTTTCTCTTTTTATCCCTTCTCCAATCTTAAAGCTGAGTTCTCCATATTCCCACATCTTCTTAAAGTACTTATGAAAATCAATTTGTGATTATTAAAACAAATGAAAATCAATGGTAGTGCATTTCAGTGCCCATCTTTATATATATATATATATATATATATATATATATATATATATATATATGATGGACTTTGCAGAACTTGATAGACTGACAGGAAGAATTCGAAACCGACGAGATCAGAGATTCACAGAAGATTGGGAAAAATTTACAGAATATATGCATAACTTAAGTGAAAAACAAATAATGCTTGTAAGCTTTAATGAAGCTCTGTAAAAAAGGAATGCTAGAATTTGAGTGAAATAAGATTTAATTTATAAATAATAATAGGTGATATTTCAGTGCCCATCTTTCTTAATGTAACACATTTTTGTAAGCAATTTTGTCTTGTCATACACATTTTTGTAAGCAATTTTCCCTAATACAATATTTTTTGGCACACTATTTTCACCAATACCTGCAATTCTTATGTGAACTTTCCCCTGCTATATACATTTTTGTATAATTGGCTAGAGAACGGCACTGCAAAATTTGGGGACATGTGAATTTTGAAGAATGGGTGCATTTTGGTTTTTGTATTGTTCTGGGACAGGCAAATTATGTGTGCTTGCCTTTAAATGTGAAGTGAATCCTATTTCTCCTCCATTCCTAGTTAGACCCCATTTAAAATTGTTTTTGCGGCCCATTCATTTACATGGACAGATATTTTGAAATCCGGCTCTTATCTACAGCTAGATGCTCTCCAGATGTTTTGCACTAGAACGCCCATCAGCCCTAGCCAGCAGGGCCACTGGAAAAGGCTGCTGTCAAATTCACAATTTGTGTATTTACTATTTTCCCACCCCTCGCCTATGTGCATCCTGCTCTTCTTTGAAACAGGTCAAAGTCTTCTTCACTTGAGGAATAGAACTACATTATATGCATGATATACATTATATAAGGGACACGGGTGGCGCTGTGGGTTAAACCACAGAGCCTAAGACTTGTCAATCAGAAGGTCGGCGGTTCGAATTCCCGTGCGGGGTGAGCTCCCGTTGCTTGGTTCCTGCTCCTGCCAACCTAGCAGTTCGAAAGCACGTCAAAGTGCAAGTAGATAAATAGGTACTGCTCAGGTGGGAAGGTAAACAGTGTTTCCGTGCGCTGCTCTGGTTCGCCAGAAGCGGCTTAGTCATGCTGGCCACATGACCCGGAAGCTGTATGCTGGCTCCCTCGGCCAATAAAGTGAGATGAGTGCCGCAACCCCAGAGTCGGTCACGACTGGACCTAATGGTCAGGGGTCCCTTTACCTTATATGCTTTTCAAGCCATTCTCCGTGTCTTACCACCATTCTTAGGAAAGTGTGAGGCAACACAAGTTAAATGTCAAAATCAGTGACTCTTTTGCTGAGTGCCTTTGAATTCTTTTCTTTTAATGAGGCCGTTTTATCTGCATAATTGCACGGACTCTGTGCATTAATGAGCCATCCACCGATCTCCCCAAGCAAATTGTTCCACTCGCTGTCGGTCACCAACAACATTGTACAGTGAGAAGACAAGATAAGGAGAATATGCTTTGTGATGTCACAAAGGAAATGGCCTTCATTAGGTGCTACTAAAAATATTAGCGAATGAGCATGCTCAGATTACTTTCCTAGCTGCTCTTAATGTAGCTAGTTAATAACAAGCCCTGTCATCTCATCCCCTTGATGCTCAGGAGCTAGAAATTTGAATTAATACTCTGTCCATGTCAGGCTTCAAAGCGCAGATATCTTTAGGGCTGTATGTGAGGGAATTTCTCTTGTAGCATTTCCACTTCACCAGCCCTTTGGGTTATACGGTTCTGAATATTCAGTGTGGATTGATGAAAGGCATTTAAAGTAAACTGAGCATGGCGTTCCCTTGCCTCCATCTTTGAAGCTTCTGTATGTCAACTTTCAGCCTTTGCCCCCCCCCTTCACCAACTTATGAATAATTTAAGATCAAACTGGAAGTATTAGCAAGTATATGCACAGTTTCTTCCCTTCTTTTTTTGAAAACCTCAGATCTGACATTAAATGAATCTTCCATGCAACACTTGACTGATCCAGAAATGCTGATGCTTCATTTTTATGCTCCCGGTTTGACTGACTGATATTCCAAGAAATACCGTTAACTGGTAGACTAGAATATGTTTTATTCCAGTCAGAGCTTTCATCTTCTGTGTTAGAAAGACACTGATATAGGCACAAATGCTATAATCTTTTGATAACATTGAAAAATAGGGGGGAAAGGATCATACAGCATATTGTCTGCTTTCGGGGACAGAAATGAACATTTTTTGTCCTCCAGATAACTGGGGAAATCTATGAATGCACAAGCTGCAGGGTTATGATTGACAGGTGAAATTCCAGCCAAAATACTGGTTTTAACTGTTAAAGCTGTAAATGGTTCGGGATCAAATTACTTAAAGGACTGCTGGACCAGTAAAAAGGTAAAGGAGCCCTGGACTGTTAAGTCAATTCAAAGGCGACTATGGGGTGCGGCACTCATTTCACTTTTCAGGCCAAGGGAGCCAGTGTTTGTCCACAGACAGTTTTCCGGGTCATGTGGCCAGCATGACTAAACTGCTACTGGCTCACAGAGGATTGTGACGGGTGCCAGAGTGCATGGAAATGCCGTTTACCTTCCCGCCACAACGGTACCTATTTATCTACTTGCACTGGTATGTTTTCGAATGGCTAGGTTGGCAGAAGCTGGGACAGAGCAGCAGGAGCTCATCCTGTCATGCGGATTTGAACTGCTGACCTTCCTATTGGCAAGCCCAAGAGGCTCAGTGGTTTAGACCACAGCATCACCCACGTCCCTCCCAGACCAGGAGCGCAGAAAGTTTGGTCCTCCAGATGTTGCTGAACTACCAATCCCATCAAAATCTTTTCAACATCCAAGTGTGGAGCTATAGGAGAACAACGGTCTGATGGCAACTTAGCAATTTTGTTTTATGTTGGGGGAAATGAGAGCTGCTGTTGCTGCGTATTCTTTTGTTGCCTTAGAATTTATTTACAGTGGTACCATAATCCGTTCTGGAAGACCGTTTGAGTTCTGAAACTGTGGCTGTGGATGAGACATTCAGAAGTATCCGCAAAGGCAGAGAAGAGTTAAGATGCGCTTTGTGCAGAAAGGTCCTTGGAGCTCAACAAGTAGGAAAGTCTTGCAGGGCTAAGAAACTGTGGTAAGTCTTGATGGGGCTGACAGCTGAAGCTGTAAATTCCTGGGAAGCTGGAACAAATTCATTAACAACTCTTCTGCTAATTTAATTAGGAAATTAATGCTGAAAGCTTGACTCATTAGTTCTTCTTTTGTCAGTCACAGCTGTTAACATCTTCCTTAACATATGTTAAAATCCTTTTGGGTTTTTTGCCCTTAGCTTGTAAACCCTACATATTTCCTTTTGTATATGCTTTTTGTGTAATGTGTTAAGTCCTTGAGCAATATTAGTGCAGGGAGTTTGCACAGCAGATCTGTCATGACAAATTTTCCCTCTGAGAAGGGAAAGCTTGAGGCTCATTTTGAAAACTTTATTTAAACAAGCAAACAAACAAACCCAACAACACTTATGCGGTTTAAGCTTTAAAATAGTCATTTGGGCATTGCCTGGACTAAAAGAGGCTTTTCAAGAATACAACGCACTTTTCTGGAAGTATTCAAGCAGATGTTGGATGGCTGTCTTTCAAGAATTCTGTCAGCTGCAAGATTCCTGCATTGACAGAGGATTGTAGTAGATGACCTTAAACAGGTGTGGGGAACTTTTGGTCCTCCAGATGTTTCTAGAATAAATTCCCATCATCCCTGGTCATCTTCTGTATTATAAACCACTCCCCTCCCCCACCAACCCCAACAAAAGTCCTTGGAAAAACCTCTTGGTTTAAATTCTGACTAGAACTGTTGATAGATTGAAAGGTAGAAAACCGAGTTCTTATTAAATTGCAATTCCAAGTCAATAACAGCTCACTTTGCAGGAGCAACTGACAGATCGTTAAAGTCTAATGCTATATGTTGTCAAGGAGATCCATCTACTACAGCAAGCTTTTTTGTGTATGTGCATGGCCATCCAGGAATTATGCTTGAAGTAAGAGGTTTATTATCCCAAGCGATTTGCAAAAATAGTGGATAGTGTAGCTTCCGCTTTCTTTACTATCTTAATATTGCTTTTCAAAGAGGGACTACCTGGTTATTTATATAAAGGTAAAGGTAAAGGGACCCCTGACCATTAGGTCCAGTCGTGACCGACTGGGGTTGCGGCGCTCATCTCACTTTACTGGCTGGCTGAGGGAGCCGGCGTACAGCTTCCGGGCCATGTGGCCAACATGACTAAGCCGCTTCTGGTGAACCAGAGCAGCGCACTGAAATGCCATTTACCTTCCCGCTGGAGCGGTACCTACTTATCTACTTGCACTTTGAGGTGCTTTCAAACTGCTAGGTTGGCAGGAGCAGGGACCGAGCAATGGGAGCTCACCCGGTCGCAGGGATTCGAACCGACAACCTTCTGATCGGCAAGTCCTAGGCTCTGTGGTTTAACCCACAGTGCCACCTGCATTTATGTGTTTATATATTTATATAGGGGATGCTTAAATTAAATTTCAAAAAGCCACATTAGGACAACACCCATATGTGGTGAACTAAAATGTCACAAAAGCTTCCCAATTTAAGTCTCTGGGGGTGTCGGTAAGATAGGATTCCTGTCTCACCTCCATGCACAAGGTGAGATCAGGGCTGGGCTTCAGACTTGTGCTACAAAGGTGTTGCCTTTAACACACAGCGAGGCATGAGAGAATGTGTTAGCTCTAGCCACCCTGCCACAGGCGCCGGCTCCTAGGAGCTGAGGCACCTTTGCGCCCCCCCCCCAGTGGTTTTTTTGAATGAAGTTTGGATCTGTCGTAACTTTGTGTTGGCATACTTTACACCAGCTTGCATTCTTGTGCCTAGGATTGCTCTCTTATTTTTTTTGTACACGGCGTATAGATTTTGTATTTTTTATTTCACAACCAAGCGGTATGTAAATATTGTTAAACTAAGAAAATTAAACTGGGGAAGCCGACAAGCGAAAAGAAGATAGCTATGTCGCAGTGGAAAGTAGAGAGCTGGTATCTTGGCCTGATGTTCATCACCAGGCTGTACTTCAAAACACATTCCTACCTCTCTCCCGAGCATAAAAATTGCTCAGTGGCGATCTGAAACCAATCGGATTGTAGCCGCAGTTTCGTACAAAGCAATAGCTGTGGGTTGCCTTAATCCCCCAAAGCAAACAAGTGAACATTGATAATCTGTTTTGCAGTTCGGATTTATTGCGTTTATCTCCACAGTAACTTGATTTGCGAAAGAACACGATTGTTGCCGGAGCCTGTGGGTGCATTTATTTTAATAAAATGCAATTAAGCAAATGTTGACATTGCCGCCAGCGACTGCCTGAAAAGAAGACAGACCCATTAAGCATGAAAAAAACAACAACCCTAGAAAAGCTGGTAAGATTTTAAAAGTTCCCCAAATTGTGTCAATATAGGTTGGGAGTGGCTTTGTCATTATTGGTGCCATAGACACTGTTCAATAGGGTTCCATGCATGTGTACTCCATAAAATGCTCACCATATAAATATTGGTTCATCATTTGGGCAAAAATATTATATTCCTACCACTGAAATAGTGTGGTATGGGACATGGACAGAATTGTGATACTGGCATAAAGGGTGGGCAGTCTTAAGGAAAGAAGTATGGATTCCACACAAGAACAAATGAATACATTTTTTGTAATGCACAGAAGCCCATCTATTTCATTGAGCTGGATCCAAAGTTTCTATTCTTCTCTCTGTGTGTAAATATCTATTGTTATTTATAGTTATCCGAAGATGTACAAAAGTTCATACCCAATAGAAATTATATTTTTATAAAGCACCAGAACCAAAGAAATACTATTAAAATCTAATCAAAAAGGAAACAGAAGCAGAAAGAAGAAAAAAGGAAAAGAAAAGAAAAAAAGACAGCAAGAAAAGAAAACGAAAATAGATTTTTAAAAAGGTAATAAAACTTCTGGTTCTCTGTCCTTCAGCTAAATGCACTCATTAACATCCATTTGTTCTATTTTCTATAAGCCAATTCTATAAGCCAATTCTTTCAGTCTTCAAATCCAGATATTAAAAGTTCATTCTTTCTTTCAAGCAAAAAGTCCATAAGATGTTTCCAATCCTTAATAAAGAAGAAAAAAAATCAATAACTAAGTTCAATAATCAATGCTATTTTTCTAGAAAAAGAAGTGCTGGAGCTCATCACGAAAGCTTCCCTTATTCTCTTATAATGGCAATGGCACCCACCTGAGAGGTGCCAGAACTGAGTTCCAGTGAGTTCAGGCTGAAAAAAAGCCCTGCCTATATTGTGGAGATGATCTAACACAGAGGTTCCCAACCTTCTTTTGGCCAGACCCCACCTAAGCATCTCTAAAACCCTGATGCCCCCCCCCCAGTGACATATAATTAATATAATTCAAAAAGTGAACTCTTATTCATGTGGAGGAAGCCTAAAAGGCCATTCACAGTTAATAACTCATTCTCAAATTGCTCCCCTTAAAAATCAAATTGCCCCACTGTGGGGCGTGTGCCCCACTTTGGGAACCACAGATCTAACAATACTTGTACAGACAATAATGAGCGAGATGGACCAATGGTCTGACTCAGCATAGGACAGCTTCCTATGTCCCTGGTGGAATCTACAAACATATAAAAAAAATGCTGTGGAAATGCTTTTTTAAAAAAAAACGTTTTGAAAAACACATAGCCCACTGTCACCACCTAGTGTCACATTTGTATATTGCACATTACAACACATTTAAAACGTTTTATTTGCAGCTGTGTAGATGAGTCCTCTGTGTAATCATTTGGGGGCTAAATAAAATTTTGTACTTGATCGCGCTACCACTGGCGGGGAAACAATGAACTTTGGTAATATGGTGCACTGAGTGAGGACAACATTTGGTGCAAACCCCCACCCCCCCAATAGTTTTTATTTTCACAATGATTCCCTTTGGAATAGAGTTTGTTAAAATCCCTTCCTACCTATTGCCTTCCGTTCAGTGCATGCTGTCAAGGGCACTATTTTCATCCCCCTTGGCTCAGTGACCTCTGCAGGAGAACAACCCTCATTGCCCTAAATCCAGTGCTGGGGGAAGATGCTTCTGGAATGTTCCCTTGTTATCATGTCAAGTTCACCTTTGAACGCAAATGGAATTGAATTTCTCCCCATTCCTAAGTAGCCCTCACAAATTTAACTATCGGCTAATTGTCAGGACTTCAGCCTACACTCGAGTAGGACTCTGGCAGAGACACATGCCTGACTGACATGTTCTCTCCCTCTTGGTCGAGCGTTCAGCAGCTTCATAAGCTTTCTTCAGCCCGAACATTACAGCGACCGATGCCAACCAACACTGGCACACTTAGGGATCCGCAGAATTTGCACAGCTTGCATGACAGACTTCAGCAACTCAGCATTTTGGCTAATCTACTTTATTTGCATATAAACACACACAGAGCACTGCAAAATGGCTTCCTCTCTCTCTAGCACCAGACAGCAAAGAGACAAAGTACAAAGGACAACAGTCCCACTTCACGGAACACAGTAACACAAACATCCTTTCTCCGTCACTTCCCACTCTGTGGAGTCAAAACATATACCATCATATGAAAGACAAAAATCCCATGACTGCGATCATAGATCAGGAATTCTAAAACTAATTAGACAAAACCAACATGGCAGACCTCTCCTGGGAGGGCATTCCACATTTGCAAGTAACAGAATCAACTTCCACGAATGACAGCTGCCAAGGCGGGATCGTTTGGTAAAACAGTTGTCTGTGTCCTCCCTTCATCATGCTGCTATGAGCACTTAGCACCACCCCCAAGGGTCGCTGTGGCAGAGCCTTTTGCAAGTAACTGATGAACGCTGTCAATTAGGGCGTCTGATCAAAGCAGCTTGCAGAGCCCAGGCGGGGATAGAGGCTTAGGTCAGAATTGGCCAAGGTATCTCAGAGGAATACTAGAACGATATGCAGTTGGGTCACAGAGGCTGATGAAAAGGGGGCTGCATTTCAAATGAGCACCAGCGGTAATTATTTACAGTACTTTTGATCCTGTCTGTGAATGCTATTTTTGGCTCTGCTGTGTTTCCAACAAGCCTGGAATTGTTTGTTAATTGAAACCACCTCCACTTCGCTGACAAGAGATTACCATATTTGACAGACTCTTTATAAGCAGTTCCCGTTTAACAGTGGATGCTCTTTGTTGTTGCTAGGCAGCTATGCGCATTCCAGCAGCGAGATGCTGCTCCCTGGGCCATGGCTAATTTTATAGTGGGTGAGTTTTGCAGAGCTACAGCACGCTACATTTTGTTTTGCCTCTCTGGTTTTGTTTTATACCTCCTGTCTGCCTGTTCTGAATAAAGATGTAGTTGGGATGATGGAGACGATAAAACAAATGTCATTAAAGGCTCTAAATATAATTGACGAGTTGCTATAATGTGAAATCGTTTATGACTGGGGTAGTGATTAATGGTGCATTTCTCTTTATATTACAATTAGCAGCCTTTGCCCAGGGATTATAAGACCCCCCCCCCAAAAAAACCCCCCAGCATAGTTTTGAAATCACTGCATTTTTGAAAGGTTCAGCCCACCATCTTGATTCAAAATGGCACCCAATGGTATCTAAACATAGATGGAAACCTGCTGTTTGATTGCAGGACCCATCAGGCAAAATTTGGTTATGATAACTTAAGAAGTGTCCATATTCATAGCTAGCAGACAAATCGCTTTCAAAAATAGACTACTGGAAGGTACTCAGCATTGCTCAAGAATTCTGAGGAACAGAAAAACACTGAGAGTTGTAAATGGATAATGTCATTTGTTAGTTTCTTGCCAAATATGGTTAAAATCAGTGGAGTCTGGAACAGTCCAGTCTGCCATCTTGATGTGAAATGGACATAATACGACCAACACCACCAGTTCTTATAAATGGACTAATACTGGACTGTTGTAATTCAAGGTTGTAAAAAGCCTGGAGATGTAAAGCAATATGACTGAATGACAACATAATTAAATAACAGCAGCATCTTAGACCGGTGGTGTTTGGTGCCTATATTTAACATTAGCTTAGCTTATAATGTTAATGGTGTAGCAAAGAATGACTTCAGTTATGTTCGGAATCCTAATCTAAAAATGGATGGAATTTAGTGCTGGAGAAACAGTGAAATGATCTATAAACCATTAGAACAGCTAAATATCCAGCTTTTGATTTGATGGCTAATTGGGGGTTTTTTGGGGGGGAGGGGGGCGATGAAAAGGTAATACAGTTTGCATTCTAAAGCATAGATATGCTCCTGGAAACTATACCTTCTTTAAGTTTTTAAAATTCTCCCTGTTATCAAATTGATATAAATCAGTTTCTAAATTATAAGAATATAGCTGTCGTATTGCTTTTGAATTATGGTGCTGGAGGAGACTCTTGAGAGTCCCATGGACTGCAAGAAGATCAAACCTATCCATTCTTAAGGAAATCAGCCTTGAGTGCTCACTGGAAGGACAGATTCTGAAGCTGAGGCTCTTCTTACGAGAAGAGAAGACTCCCTGGAAAAGACCCTGATGTTGGGAAAGATGGAGGGCACAAGGAGAAGGGGACGACAGAGGATGAGATGGTTGGACCGTGTTCTTGAAGCTACCAGCATGAGTTTGACCAAACTGCGGGAGGCAGTGGAAGACAGAAGTGCCTGGCGTGCTCTGGTCCATGGGGTCACGAAGAGTCGGACACGACTAAAAGACTAAACAACAGCAAAGCTGTCGTATAGAAACCAGCTGCCTCATAGCTGAGCTGCCATTTACCAGACGATTAGTCCAGCTACCCACTACATCTTTTGGTAGCATGGATTTTGGACTGGAATCTTGCCCAATCCCACCTGGAATGCCAGGGAATGAATCTGGAACCTGAATGTAATGCATTGCATTGCCACCGTCTTTCCTCACGACCCACATACTGTAATGCTTTTTGTTGCGCTATAGCCCTTCACAGTTAATAATGAAAAAAGAAATACATAATTGACTACAAACTTCACTTGGTCTAAAATGGGATCTCCTTTGCCTGCAGCAACATTTGCCAAGCGACTTCAAAGCCTAAGTCCCCACCTTCCTGGAGAAGTTATCTTGTCAACACCTTCCCCTTCCTTTTCACAGTGCTGTAGACAAGCTGCTTTGTCATTTAGCAAGCACTCAACATCTCTATGGCAACTGCTGTACGGCAACTGAGAAGGAATGCATTAGGAAAGGGTTTAATGTGATTTTAGCTCTTTCTAGTGATGAGCTGCATCAACTGGAAACATAATTAATTTTAATTTAACATTGCAATTTTCCCCCGTCCTCTCTCCTTAAAAACAGCCTATGGCGGGATGCATAATATTTAAAAAACATTGCATTATTACAGAAAATATTTAGCATAACAAAGTAAATGAGCACACTCTTTTTGTAAGGAAGATAAATGGGATTGGTTTTGGCAGGCTGTCAGCAAGATCGCAAACACCACTGGGCACCTGTGCCCTGTGATCTGAAACCAATGTCCGCTGAAAGTTTTGTTCCAGTCTCAGGTTGCTTCCAGATGACATTGGCTGTTTACTAAGCATTCATCCTGATTTTGTTGCAAGGTAGCTCAAAGGCGCCGACTATTTAATGAGCATCTGTTTTGATTTGTTTGTGGGAGGTTAGAGGTTATCCCACATTTTCCAGTGCAGTTGCAGGATGGCAGAGTTGGAATGGACCCCAAGGGCCCATCTAGTCATCTAGTCCAAACGTCAGGGGGTTTTGTTTTTGTTTTTGCAGGACAGGGAAGAGGTTTTTTGTGCAAAACCTGCAAAACAATCTTAATTGCAACAACCAGAATTTGATGATCTATAGCTGAAAAAGGGAGGCGGGTGTTAAGTTGTGGGTGTGTTCAGCGATTCTTCAAACAGCTCTTGTTTATTCAGAGGCCCGAACAGAACAGACTGAAGGGCTCAGTCAGCCTGCTTATATAGAGCTCCAGTACAACGTTACTGTAGCAACTTTCTAAAACTATCCAATTAGTGAATGTCACTTTCGATCCTTCATTTGCATAAAAACTATCCAATCACTGAACGTTACTTTAGATCCTTCATTTGCATAACTATCTACAGTATCCCCCTGCTGGCCCAGGGTGAGAACTTCAGTACATAACAGCGGGTGACACTGTGGTCTAAACCACTGAGCCTAGGGCTTGCCTATTGGAAGGTCGGTGGTTCGAATCCCCACGATGGGGTGAGCTCCCATTGCTCAGTACCAGCTCCTGCCAAAAGTGTAAGGTTAGCCCTACTGCAATGGGACTTCATTGAAAGACCTACCTTGGCTCCCAGTACGTTTTCAAGCACAATTCAAAGTGTTGGTGCTGACCTTTAAAGCCCTAAACGGCCTCTGTCCAGTATATCTGAAGGAGCATCTCTGTCCCCATCATTCTGCCCGGACACTGAGGTTCAGCTCCGAGGGCCTTCTGGTGGTTCCCTCGCTGTGAGAAACCAAGTTACAGGGAACCAGGCAGGGGGCCTTCTCGGTTGTGGCACCCGCCCTGTGGAATGCCCTCCCAACAGATGTCAAAGAGAACAACAACTACCAGACTTTTAGAAGACATCTGAAGGCAGCCCTGTTTAGAGAAGCATTTAATGTTTGATGCATTACTGTGTTTTAATATTTTGTTGGAAGCTGCCCAGAGTAGCTGGGGAAGCCCAGCCCGATGGGCGGGATATAAATAAATAAATAAATAATAATAATAATAATTCCTCTCCATATGTGCTCCTTTCACTGTACCCAGATCTGCTCTAGAGGGTTGGAGGAATCTCCAGGACAGATTTAAGGGGCATGCAGTAGAGGGGAGGACAGTAACATTCCATTGCAGAAGGAGAAATCCCTGTGCTCTTGACAGAATGTTTTTCTTTGTTCTATGTTGAATACAGGGACGCGGGTGGCACTGTGGGTTAAATCACAGAGCCTAGGACTTGCTGATCAGAAGGTCGGCAGTTCGAATCCCCGTGACGGGGTGAGCTCCCATTGCTCGGTCCCAGTTCCTGCCAACCTAGCAGTTTGAAAACACGTCAAAGTGCAAGTAGATAAATAGGTAGCGCTCTGGTGGGAAAGTAAACGCCGTTTCCGTGTGCTGCTCTGGTTCGCCAGAAGCGGCATAGTCATGCTGGCCACATGACCCGGAAGCTGTATGCCAGCTCCCTCGGCCAATAAAGAGAGATGAGCGCCGCAGCCCCAGAGTCGGCCACGACAGGACCTAATGGTCAGGGGTCCCTTTACCTTTACCTTCATGTTGAATACAACCCTAGAGTAAAAAAATAAAAAGGAAAAATTGGTGTTTGGAGGTGAACTGCCTCGGCAGACTTTCAGAACATGAGAAACAACCTGTGTCCTGTTTCAACAGTGGTAGTATAGATTTTCCGTATAAATAATGGAATTTAATTGAAAAGCGTTCCAGTTAATCCTATTATGCAACCCGTTTGCAAGCATAAACTCGATGGATCTCCCAAAACAAATTGAGCAGTTTGATCTCTGCAGCCCGCTGTGAGTAAAATTTCATTAGCAATAACTGTCTTTTATTTAGCAAAATATCATGGCAGTTACAGAACAGTTCTTTAAGCAGAAAGCAAATGCTGATCAATGAGGAAACAAGGTTTAACCTGGAGTTGTGCGTGAACGGCTTCTTGTAATTTTCAAGCCTGACTGTGGGCAGAGACACATGGGGAACCATTGCACCAAATTTCTCCGCAGAGAGAATTTTTCCAGCAGTTTCTCAAGGGTGGGGGCGGGGGCGGCAGAGGTTCACCATTAGCTTTTGCTATAATTTTGCACCCTCCATAATGCCCCAGATTTAGGGATGTGCTGTGGCACTGTATGTGTGTGAAATAGCAACCACTGCAAAATATCAAAAGGAAAATGGTGGAGAGTATTCTGAGTAAATTCTACAAAGTGGACATCTTTTTTTCTAGTGGGGTGAGGGTGGGGGGACATCTCTGAAAGATTCTCAGAAGTTCTTGAATTCCAACAACCATCAACCCAGTGGTCATAGCCAGTGATCAAGAATGATGGCAGTCCAACAACATCTGTAGAGTCAGAGATTCCACCCCCTTGGCCACTTTCTAGGAGGTTGTACTGCCATGAACTGGAAATATTTAGGACATTTCCCTGGTCCTGCCCTTCAGGATGGAAAGTCACACTGATTGAAAGGTGTTTATAGACTTCTGGAACAGGAACCATGTCCCCAGAAAAGTTCTAGAAGGAAGGACTTGTCAGAGAGGGAAGCCACTTCTAAAAGGTACATGGCAGTAGGGTGAAACATCTGCTTAGGGGGAAATATGGGTTATGCTATTGCACCATGGTTTGTTAATGCAATTCAGGCCTCGTGATCCCAAAAAAGTAAGTCTACAAACCTCTTTATGTCATGGTCTCCGATTCTGCCTTGCTAGCTGAAAGTGGCTAAGGTTCTTTGGCCATGGTTTGGTGCACTGTCTAAACCGAGCCAGAGGAAAAATTCTTGGAAACAGTTTGATCTTTTCCCTTCCTGTGCTTTGTTTGTGATATGGAAAAGTGATTTAGTGCAGAGGGATGTTACGGGGGAAAGGAAATCCTTCCCTGGTTCTAAACACAACTCCTCTTCCTTTCTTTGTACTAAGGATGTGTAAAGATTTTGCATTTTAATATAGAAAAGTAATGTAAGAAAGCTGGAAACTGGCCTCCCTTTTTGATGTTGGAGTCTTCGGGTGCTATTTCTTTTTTGGCGCTAAACCTTGTGTCCCAAAATGCAATTATTAAGCAGATGGCTTAACTACAGGCATTCACTCCCAGAAGCTGCAATGATGGCCACCAATCTTGGATGACTTTAAAAGGAGATTAGAGAAATTCACAAAAGTAAACTGCCACTGTGGGAACAGAATGATGGACTAAATCGGTGTGAACCAGCAGGGCTCATCTTATGTTCTTAGATCTAACTGCATCAAGATCAATGAGATTATCTATGTCCAACGCAAAATCTGTTTCTTTCTCTAGCTGGAGTGGTTTTGCTTTCATTTTCTCGAGTCTTAACTTCTGTCTCAATAAGAAATATTGTCCTCTGTGCTCTGTGGCATGGCTCGCTTGTTTCAACGGCCTAGTATGTTTCCACCAACATGAGTCCATCACACTTTGAGTTGGGCTGGAGGCTCAAGCTGGTACAAAACACTGAAGCTAGACTGTGGATGGGAGGACCGGCTATTACCAATGCAGACCTCCAGTGCTCAAAAGCTTGCACTGGCTGCCCACATGCTATCGGATCTGCTTCAAGATTCTTGTGTTAGTGTGCAAGGTCCTTAAAAACTGGGGTCCAAGATACCCAGCTGCCTGATCCCTTCTATCCTTCTCCAATCACTGATTGGGGGAGTCACTGTTACTGACCCCTCATGGCTTGGATGCATGGCTCATAACCACCAGGTGTTGCACATTCAGTATTGTGGGCCCAATTTTATGGAACTCCCTTCTGGTTGAGGTCTGCCAAACTCCCTCGCTGCTGAACATTCAGCGCCTATTGAATACTATTTTATTATTATTATTAGAGCAGTCATTTTAGTTGAAATCTAATTTTATAATTTAATTGATTTTTAACTCTTCTGTATTGTATTATCAGTACACCATTTAGAGATAACGGTAGTTAAGTGGAATGTTGTTGTTGTTGTCATCCCACAAGGTGGTTCCTTATAAGATTGGCAGCAGCTGTTCATCCTATCCTATGTGAATAGGTCAATAAGAAGCAATGGCTATATAAAACAGGACGTGCTGATCTTGGCTAAAGATTAGAAAAGATTTTCTGCTAGAACAAAGTTAGCAATGGAACAAACTGCATAAAGAAGTTGTGGAGAACTTTAAGTGTAAGCTATGCTACATGGAAACAGTGTTGGACTACACACAACGCTGAATATCTTGGAATTCTATTACTCTGTTCATAGGGGATGCCCGTTCAACTGAGATAGGCTTCTTAACGCCCCCAAATTCTTAACAGGCAAGCCTATATCTATCTGTAAGATGAGACTAGGGTATGATTCGTCTAAGGTACAACCCGTCAGAGGAGCACAGGAGATATGGGGCTCGTTCATCCAGCCATAGATGTATCCTTTATATGTTTTGAAGTGTGCACCCATCAACATAAAGTTTGACCATGACAAGCATGGCTTTGCTAGCACAAGTTTCCATACAGGTAGACTCACCAAAGAGCAACAACTGGCTTCATCTCATTGGTCAGTGTTCCTAGGGTTGCCACCTTTGGTCAGGCAAAATACAGGACAAGCTGTGCAAAATAAAGGACAGGTTGGGCGTGGGGATTGGGGGGCCCCACACTCATGGCACCAAATCCTCCCCCCATTTGTGTCTGGGGTTCCCCCCCACATTCGGCCTCCCGTCTCCCTCAAAACCCTGGCCCCACTCTTCCCCTCAACTCACGTAGACGGGCAGGGGGCAGGGGTAGACGGCTGGCTCCCACAGTCGACTTGAGCGGCAGCCCCAACCTTCTGGAAGAGACTCGAGTGTAGAGGAAGAGGAGGGGGATCAGAGGTCAGGTCAGGGTGGTGGAGAGGGGCAAGTGGCAAGGCCCTGCTCCATACTGAGCAGGAGCACCAGCAAGAGAGAAGGAAGGAAGGAAGGAGAGAGAGAGAGAGAGGAGGTTGCTCCTTTGCCCTTCTCTCTGTTGTCGCTCACGGTGGACTTTGTTCCTCATCAGCTGCACCAACAGCGATGCAACTGCCATTTTGGGCCGGCTGAGCTTGAATACAGGAGGAAAATGTCCTGTTTGAAGTTAAAATGGGAAAATGGGACAGGGAACACTTTAGTCCAAAAACCTGGCAGTCCCGTTTTTCTAGGGACAGGTGGAAATCCTAAGTCTAATTTGGTGGCTAACCTGGCTTTGCTTCTGTATAAAATGGCCTCAAGATTTTGCTTATTCTGAAAGATACTCCACACACACAGCCAGGTTAGGCAGATCCTCGCCGATCATTAACTGAGAGAACATTTTTAAAATATTGTGTTTTCTAAAAAGACAAAACGTTTTTAAAAATGAATTGTGGTTGTTAAAAACGAAACAATCCAGCTACTTTCTTCTTCAAATAAGAATACTGTGCCTAACAGTTTATAATATTTCCTTGTTTGTATTTGGAGACCGGATCTTCGACTTCCTCTTTGGATGGTTGTCCCCTGGAAACAAACCTACGCTGCCAAAATATCCCACCTTTTCCTGAAAGATTTAATATTAATAGCTCTAGCAGAATGTTTTGCAGTTTATAAATCTAGATGTTAGTCTTGGGACAAAACGTACCGGCATAACACTCTAGTGTTGGGTTGAATTAACATGGACATTCAGAAACTCTTCTCTACCCTAAGCTCGAGAGTGTAGAAACATGCCAAACAATTCTAGCTTAACAATCTGGTGTTAAACTTGATTTTAGATTTGAAATTAAGCTGGTTTATGCTACTGCTACTACCACTATTTTCTGGCTATATTACGAAGTGCTATAGGAGAGGTGGGGAGCCTCTGGTATGTAGGGATATTTAGGGCTGGTACATATTTGGTTTATGATGTCATTGCCCCAAAACTATGCTCATCTGACCTACACCTGTATGCATGAATGTATGTGTGTGTGTGTGTGTGCGCGCGCGCACACACACACACACCATCTGCCAGAATTTGCTACCCCTGTCCACAGAACAAAACCTTAAAGCTTTTAAGAATGGATAATAAATGGATTAAGAATCAGGTTTAATTTAGACCGAGAATTCTCCAGTTCACTGAAAGGCCTTGATAAGGACAAAATCTTGGGGTACGTTACTAAAACCATTTCCCAACTTTGCTAGGGTCTAGCCGTGCTGGTTCAGAATCAGTCAGGTTCAAACAAGAAATTTGCCAGGCAAATTTGAAGCAAAACAGCAGCTAGAAATCCTGATCGTTTATTATTGCAACAAGGTTCCAACTCCCAAGCAAAACAAGGAAGAGTAAGCCCAAAACAAAGGGCACATGGGTTCTTAAGAGTTCCCACAATTTCCCACAATACATTTCCCACAACATTATCAAAATATCATGTGTGTGTCACAGAAAAGGTGTGGTGTCAGGCAGAAATCTGAGATCCAGACACGACCCTGTCAATTATGCATGGTTCAAGTACCCACTTCAAGCAAGTTAATGAAAATTATCTACATATCCTTTTGTCAGGAAGGCATCTCTTGGCACCTTTATATGTTCTTCCTGGGTCTCATTTCCCTCTGACAATACCTAGTCTGGTCCCTTTGTCAGGGCTGTTAACGCCTGGTTTGGCAGTTGGGAGTGGTATCCTGAGTACATGATGATACATCTTGAGGATTATGGCATCCATGCTCCTATTCAGTCAGGTCCCCTCCCCTTCATCCCTGAATCACAATTTTCTATTACCTTTTGGAACAAAATAAAACCATCTATTTGGCTATTTTTGGTAAATTTCAGAAAATGGGGTTTGCTTGGCTTATTATGGCGCTGGGAGCCCTGTATAATGGAGGATGTATAGAAATCAGTGGTAGTGTGTGCACATAATGCTCTGTAGAGGAGCAGTTTCCTTTGCTCTGGAGCTATGCTGTTGTCAAGTCCTTACAACGCAGAACACAAGCTCAGAAGGCCAACGCTTCTGATGTGATGGTTGAATACCCTCCTTTGTCCTACACGTAAGTTACTCTAGTTCATTTGTGGTTTTTTTGTTTTGTTTTTTAAATTGTGCCTCATCTATTTGACTTGGCTATCTAAGATTGCACTAGTTCCAGAATGCAGTAATGCTGATAAATGAAGACAGTTCTTGAAAGGGATCTTCTTCTTTAAAAAAAGAAACAAAAAACAAAATGAAGAGCACTGCTTTTTTTCTAAAAAAAATAATAATGTTTAGGGATACTCTCATTTCCCTACTCATATTGAAATACTGCCCTCAATGTGGCTACACTTAGATTCACAAAATGTTTAGGGGTATGCATCCCCCTGCGTCCCCCAGAAAAAAGCACTGATGAAGAGTATCATTTGGTCTCACTGGGCCATGCCTCTAATAAAAACATTTGAATTCAAGGCCAGCAAGCACTCCAGTCAAAGGACTGTTTAACGGAACTTCTGCCTACCTTCAGACGGTCCTGTCAGGCATGCTGTGACAATATACTACTCTGAATATAATTTATTTTTCAGATGTCCACTGAGAAGCCAGCAATTTTCAAGTGTTGAAGCAATGATTCTTCAACACCAACTTCGTTGGACTGGTTATGTGGTGCAGATACTTGATGATAGTTTTCCAAAGCAACTACTCTATTCCAAACTTAAAAATAGAAAGTGTAATGCAGGTGGTCAACAATAGAGATTTAAAGATTGTCTCAAGGCAAATCTTTAAAAATGTAGTATCAACACTGACAACTGGGAGCGCTCCAGTTGGAGAACAGCCTTTACCAAAGGTGTCATGGGCTTTGAAGACACTGGAACTTAGGACGCAAGGGAGAAATATGCTAAGAGGAAGGCGCGCTTGGCAAATCCATACTGTGATCAACTCCCACCCAGAAACCAATGTCCCCATTGTGGAAGGACGTGCGGATCCAGAATTGGCCTCCACAGTCACTTACGGACTCACTGTTAAAACCATGTTTATGGAAGACAATCTTATTCGGCTACGAGAGATTGCCAAAGAAGAAGAAGAAATTGGGTCAAGCCATCAAGGTGGCACAGTCTGGTGCTCTCTGGCTAAGTGGGGCTTCCTGGGGTATCAGGTAGGGGTCTTTTGCAGTTGCTGCTTGGGATCCTTTTAAGACTAGAGGTGATGGGAGAGTTTGAACTCGGAGCCTTCTGCATGCAGGGGGGTCTGCTCTACCGCTGGGCCATGCCCCTAACACAGTGAGCTTGTTGGCTAGCTGGCGACATGCAAGCAAATTATTCCCTTTGCTGCAGGAGCTCAGTCCAAAATGCTCCATTTGCCCTGAAATAACTTTCCAATTACCTGACTGTTTCACAGAAATGCTGCTCCTTCTGCATTAGGCAATTCACAACCTAAGAGTAAAATATTTATCTCTTTCTCTCACTCTCATTTTAGATGGGCTTTGTGAACCAGAGGGGTCCCCCAGCTTTTTGATATAATTGTCTTCTTCCCTTTCTTTCGCTGCATGCTGCTTTTGAGCAGCGCAGTATTATCTCCCCACAAGAGCCTGCCTGACACAGCGTGGCAGCGTTTTAATGGTCAGAGAGCATTCTGCCGCTGAACTGAATGAAAGCAGGCTTAGTAGCGCCACGCAACATGTGCTCTGCAATACTTGCGAATGAAAAAGGGGTGTGAATTTGGAGCAAACTCTTTGGGGCTGACGGCAGAGGCTCTGGGGCCTTGCTGCATCGCTGTGTCTTTCTGCAGTCCCTGCGCCTGCATTTGAGACATGGCATTTATTTCAACAGACCCAATCTATTCTTCCAATCCCTTTGAAGAGGGATGAATGCTCCTGACCAGGTTCCTGTAATTAGCAGGGTGACGATGTTTGGTTTCATGCCATGGAAAATGCCCAAATGTGTCTTCTCCTCTGCCCATCAAGTCTGTTAAAAGGCAGAGGAGTAACTAAGGGCTGCTTTGTTGTTGTTGTTGTTGTTTGATATGTACTCGGAGTCGAGAGTGGATTTCATGCTCTTTATTCAGCTCATAGTGGCGAGGAGGAATGGAAGTTCCCCCAGAATGTCTGCTTTATATACATTATTTACACAACGGGCCCCACGTGGTTGGCTAATTTCGGGATTCTCCTGTAGGCCAATCAGGTTGCGGATTCACTTCCACCTGGAGCTGGATTGGGTGGCTCCTGTGGACCAATCAGACTGCTGCATTCTGGATCCTATTATTCTAGGACCAATCAGACTGCTGCATTCTGAATCCTATTGTTCTAGGACCAATCAGACTGCTGCATTTTGGATTCCTATTCAGTACATAACATTGTTTTTCCTGGCCAGTTGGCAACCAAACTTGGAAAAAAAGATGTAATCCACCTTAGTAGGTTTAAACACGTCTGAACATGATATGAATCATGGTTGGGCTCACAGCCTGGTGCAGGCTTACTCACATAGGAGCCAACCACAGGGGGCCGTGGGTGCTTGGGCACCCACAATAATATAATTGTGGGGGCTGGGAACCCACAAAGTCAATGAGAAAAGCCGGCAGGCAGCAGCGGTGCTGCCTCTGTGAGAAGCAGTTCATCTCCACCCTCCACAGCCAGCGAGCAAGGCACCCTTTTTTTTTGGGGGGGGGGGGACTCAGACACAGATGCAGGGTCTCTCTGCCTTGAGCCTGAGCCCTTCCCCACAGAAAAGGGTGCCTCGCTGGGTGCAGAGAGGAGGAGGAAGAGGACCTGCTGCCACTGCCGCCACCACAATGGGGACGTGTGATGTCACACACATATGCCTGCACTTTGTTCTAATGAGACATCACACACACACTACCTGTAGGCGTGTGTGTGAGGGAGACATCACAGTCCATGTTGCAGTGGTGGGCACCCACAATCCTGAGAGCAAGATGGCGCCCCTGCTTACTCAGAAAACATCCCATTGATTTCAGGGGCAGTTATTCCCTAGGAAGCATGCATAGGATCAGGTCAAGGATTGTTTAGTTGTGATTCCTGCATTGAAGACAACTGAAGACAATTGGACTAGATGACTCTTGGGGTCCCTTACAATTCCACAGTTATATTATATGACAACATGGCAGTTTATTCCATTTTCATTACATTTACCTAGCTATTAATTTCCGCGTTACAAATGAACTTCCAAACAATGTAAAAGCCAGCTCTGGAACTATGGTGGCATATCGTGGAACTATTGTGGAATATAACACATTAGTGTTAATATATAACACATTATTGTGGAATATAACACATTGCAAATGGATTTTCCCCTGGAAGCAAATAACTTGGAAAAGAGCAGTCAAATAGTGCAGCATTCCACTATAATTCCAGAAGAGGTTTTTAGATTGCATGAAAGCTCAAACATAATGTGGAACAGTTAGGGAAACTGTCATGTGACTGCAGCCTGAATCTGCTATTTTGAATCTGAAAAGCCTGGGCAAATACACACACACACACACACACACACACACAGACACAGCATCTGAAGCAACTGATGGCTGCTGTTGTACGTATGGCAGAAAGAAGGGCATTTCATAGTAGAGGTGCAATGGAAAAAAGATGCCTGCTATTGAACCTTAAATTGGACCATCAGGAATGGCTGAAAGACCGACGTTGTCTGGGTGGATCACATCTTGTGCAGATCTATTCCAGAAGATCTTCACTCCATAGGAGGAAACACTCCAGAGGATCACAGCTACTGCAGAGCTATATGCTCTTGTTCAAAAGTGTGATAGCAGTTGCCTGCATCTCTCTGCAGGCAGTGCTGGAAAGAACTATTCAACTGACAGCTAATTGTTGCCACTGACTGCTGCTCTGACAATGTTGTTATAGCGAACTCTGTTTCCTTGAGTGCAGCTGAACGAGGAGAAATGACATGAGGTGGCATCCCCTCAATCCCTTGTTGTTGGATATTACATGTATAGCAGATGCATCATGTCGTGTAGGTTCACTGCTGTCATTCTGGCTCAGATCTTTTGCCACAAACAAATAACACAAGCCCACAAAAAGACAACATCATCCACCGTAAGACAGCTCGGTGCTAAGAAGGCAAGCTCAGAGAGGGGGAAATGTTTGCTTTGGGCTTGGCAGAGGGGCTGGTCACCTGCTCTGCAACAGGGCTAGACCCAGTGTAGAATGGTAGAGCAGCAAGGCTTTCTGATTCAAATTTGTTTGACAGTAGCAGCAACCCGCCTCCCTAAATTAGTTTGCTGAAATGGAAAAAGTGTGAGGATGTGTGAGGCAAATATATCATTTTCAGTTTCTCATTGTTCCAATCTTAAGTTCAGTTCTCCACATCAGTTTGTGATTTTTTTTAAAAAAAGTTTTCGTGAAAATTCATAATTATATTTTTTTTACAAATTTTTCCTAGTGTACACATATTCATTTTTTGTCTAATGTGGTGCATTTTCCCATGCAGTTTTCACTAACATATACATTTACATACTCATGGTAGCAGAGCACAATCCGTTTTTTGCCCACCATATTTGGCTGGAAAACTCCATTGCAATGTGAATTTTGAGGGACGCCTGTGTTTTGGTTTGTGTGTCATTTCAGAAAGTGCAAATTAAGTAAGGTTGCCTTTAAATGCAAACTGAATCAAATTTCTTCCCCGTTGCTTGTGAGAGCCAGGAGTAGCTTTTTCTGTGAAAGGGCAGTGAACTCAGGAAATAAATTCCTAAGATGACCATGTCTTTGAGAGGCATGCTGTTGTTTAACCTTAACAGTGCAATCCTAATGCATGTCTAGTCGAAAGTAAGTGCTATTTAATTTAATGGGACCTACTCCCCAGTGGTGTGCATAGGCTTGCAACCTATTGATTTTATTTATTTGGACATTTATTGACTTCCCATTAATAGTGCCCTCTGACAGTTTATACAAAATTCAGAAACAATCTTGCAGTCCCTTTAAAGACTAACAAATTTATGGTGGAATGAATAATATTTTTATATATTTAATGTCTTATTGAAGCACAATGTCTGTTGCTGACAACCCAAAAGTATGGTTGCAGGGTACAAATACTATGACATTCATTTGTCTTTAAGGCGCCTCAAGGCTCCTTGATTGTTTTTGCTGCAAGAAACCGACATGTGTACTCTTCTGGATTTCCTTTTCCTTTTGCAAAACTCAAACCACATCAACAAAGGCAAAACAGAAAAATCAATGCAACGTCCATATTTTTTAAAAAACAGTTTAAGATCATTCCAAAAACAAGAACTAAAACCAGGCTGCACATAATTTGTTCCAAGGACTGAAGTATGGTTCTCAAAGGCCTGCGGTAATCTTCACTTAGCATTGAAAAATCTTAATATCGGTGCCAAGTGAGCTGTAGGGGAAGGGTATTCCATAATCAGGACACCACAACTGAAGAAGGCCCTCACTCTAAGGTGAAGCTGCCTCACCAGTTAGGCAGGAGAACCTGTAGAAGGGCCTCCAAGGAAGATCTGACAGTCTAGGCTGGAATATTCAGGAGGACATGATCCTTTGCATGTACACCCACACACCCTGAACCACCATTTTGCACTTCCCTGTAGCTGATGGGCTGCAATGATCCAGTACAAAAACAAAGTGCAAAAACCTAAGGTCTTCCCACCTCTGCCCTACAGCCATCTGAAAGAGCAAACAGGGGAGAGAAGGAATCAAACAAATGATTTGAAGCCGCCACCTTGTGATTGTTGTTTGTCAGGCGTAAATTGGAAAAAAAAATGAATTATTTGAGATTCAATTAATATTCACGTCTTGGCTGTCACGGAGATTTAATTCTCTGGGTTCCAGGCATCTTTTCTGAAAATAATAATTTCCCCTGCTGATTATTATCTTGCTTCAACTTGTCTAATTTCTTGCTCTGCTGAAGAAGAAAATTGGGGGAACCATTTATTGCCTAGTCAATCTGGTGTAGCTAAAACAATTAACATTGAAGCGATTAAGTTAATTTCCCCACAAAAGCACCAGATACTTTGATTGTAGCACCCAGCCCCATCTCCTTTAAATCACATCTGTGGGGACAAAAGGACAATGCGATGGAAATATTATTAGATCTTGGTGGGCTTGGGGTTTTTTTTTAGGGTGAAATTAACAAGTAAGGGCACATGCTGTGTGAGAAACCTCATTGCATTAGGGATGCATGGCAATTAAAGAGCTACTACAACTGTTGAGGGCTAGGACAGCCTTTTCACTTTTATAGACTCATTGGGCCTTTCAGAGTCTACAGCTAATTATATATTTTTGCTGGCAAGTAGCATGGAGAAGGTAGTTAGTGTCGGTTCTGTACAGTGTGGATTACAGTTCTGCTCTGAGACATGGTACAGTAATACGAAAAGCTTTTATTGAGAAGTCTATTTCCTTACTCTGTAGCTGGGGGACCTTTTTCAGTCTGAGGGGCAAATTGCTTTCTGGGGTCCAAAATGCCAGTGCTGAGTGGGGCCAGAGGAAAAATGGGTGGAGCCATTAATGCAAATTTTACTTTTGGACAGCCCACGAGTTTCTACAGACACTCCCACCCGCCTCTCTATTGCCCCCTCCATTATTAGAGTTCAAGGACACTTTCCAGCCAGGCAAAGATTATTGAGGAAGGTAAGAAGCAGAACCAGAAGGGACTGTGGCCTGGCCTTGGGGGATTCCCAAAGGTTAGACAGAAAAGCTTAGAGGACCACAATTGCCCCTCCAGGTCTAAGGTCCCTCATGGAAGGTGTTGACCCAGCATGTGGCAACTGAGCCAGTGTGGTGTAGTGGTTAAGAGCGGTGGACTCGTAATCTGGAGAACCGGGTTCGCGTCTCCGCTCCTCCACATGCAGCTGCTGGGTGACCTTGGGCCAGTCACACTTCTCTGAAGTCTCTCAGCCTCACTCACCTCACAGAGTGTTTGTTGTGGGGGAGGAAGGGAAAAGGAGAATGTTAGCTGCTTTGAGACTCCTTCGGGTAGTGATAAAGCGGGATATCAAATCCAAACTCCTCCTCCTCCTCCTCCTCCTCCTCCTCCTCCTCCTCCTCCTCCTCTTCTTCTTCTTCTTCATGGTGGATCCCATGCTAGGAATCATTAGGAAAGGGATAGGAGATAAAACTGCCCAGACTGCAATTTCGTTGTGCAAATCTTGGAAGACTGCGTACAGTTCTGGTCAGCTCCCCTTAAGAAAGGATATTGGAGAATTTGCAGAAAAGGGCAACAATGAAAGAAAAGGGCACAATGAAAGAGCCTGTGAGGAAAGGTTGCCACACTTGGAGCTTTTCAGTTTAGAGTAAAGTAAAGGTAAAGGTACCCCTGCCCGTACGGGCCAGTCGTGTCCGACTCTGGGGTTGTGCGCCCATCTCGCTTAAGAGGCCGGGGGCCAGCGCTGTCCGAAGACACTTCCGGGTCACGTGGCCAGCGTGACATGCTGCATCTGGTGAGCCAGCGCAGCACACGGAAACGCCATTTACCTTCCCGCTAGTAAGCGGTCCCTATTTATCTACTTGCACCCGGGGGTGCTTTCGAACTGCTAGGTTGGCAGGCGCTGGGACCGAGCAATGGGAGCGCACCCTGCCGCGGGGATTCGAACCGCCGACCTGACGATCGGCAATATCTAGGCACTGAGGTTTTACCCACAGCGCCACCCGCGTCCCTTTTAGAGTAGGGTTTCCCAAACTTGGGTCTCCAGGTGTTTTCGGACTACAACTCCCATCAGCCCTAGCTAGCAGAGCCAGTGTGGTGTAGTGGTTAAGAGCGGTAGTCTTGTAATCTGGGGAACCGGGTTCACATCTCCACTCCTCCACATGCAGCTGCTGGGTGACCTTGGGCCAGTCACACTTCTTTGAAGTCTGTCAGCCCCACTCACCTCACAGAGCGTTTGTTGTGGGGAAGGAAGGGAAAGGAGAATGTTAGCCGCTTTAGACTCCTTAAAGGGAGTGAAAGGCGGGATATCAAATCCAAACTCCTCCTCCTCCTCTTCTTCTTCTTCTTCTTCTTCTTGCAGGACCAGTGGTCAGGGATTATGGGAACTGTAGTTTGGGAAACCCTGGTTTAGAGGAAAGGTGAGTAAAAAGGGACACGATAGAAGTTTATAAAATTATGTATGGTGCAGAGAAAGTAGCTGGAGAATGTTTTTCTCCTTTTCTTATAATGCGGGAACTTGTGGACATGCAGTGAAGCTTAATGTTGGAGGATTTGAGACAGGCAAAAGAAAGTCCTTCTTCACACGGCGCATAGTTAAGCTATGGGATTTGCTCCCTAAGAGGCAGTGATGGCCACCAACTTGGAAGGGTTTAAAAGAGGATTAGACAAATTCGTGGAGGATAAATCAGTGGCTGCTAATGTAACTCCAGAGTCTTTTATGTTCTGCCTCCACAGTTGCAAGCACTCTACCTCTGACTACCAGCTGCTGAAACTGCAGGAGGGGAGGAGAAAGCTGTTGCATTCTGATCCTGCCTGCATGCATCTGGTTGGGTACTGTGAGAGCAGCAGGCCGGACTCGATGGGCCACTGGGGTGATCCAACAGAGCTCTCTACTTGTGTTCTGTAGGGCAGCTGAGAGAAGTCCAGTCTGTGCTTCACAACCGAGCGGCACAATTTATAATCCACTAAGCTGAGTACAGCCTACCACCCAAATATTGAGGTCTTCTAGGTGCTTGGCAACACTTCCCCCATCCAGCAGCATAATGGCCATGATACATAAACTGTGTTTGGCTTGACGGGCTACAAGTCACGCAGGCTTTTTTTATTATTTTATTAAAATAATTCAACATTAATACATACATATTACCAATATACAAACAAACATACATTTCATACAATCCTTAAAATTATTCATATATACCCACACTTAATCCCACACATGCTTCCTTTTCCCACCACCATCCCTCACCTCACCCTCGTGTTAGACTTCCAATCTACTCAATTGCAATTTCTTTCCACTTCTATTACTTTCTTTCACACACTTTTAAACCAACTTTCTACTTCTTTTTCTGTTACACAGTGTTATCCATCTTATTTAGTATTTCAGTATTTATAACAGAACTTGTTTATTCTAATAGGAGTTCTGATTTTTCAATATGATTTTGCAAATATCTTTTAAACACCTTCCAGTCCTTGTCTATCTTCTCTTTTGAGATCCTTCCGATTTCTCCCATTGTTTTGGATATATTGTAATACTCCAATAATTTGGCAAGCCACTCTGTTTTTTGTCGGTATTATGCCAGTTTTCCAATTTTTCACAATCAATAGCCTTGCGGCTACTGTTGCGTATAAATATAATGTCTTGTCACGCAGGCTTGCTTTGCTGCAAGATGTGGCCTGGTTAATTCAAAAGCGCATGCAATTACAAGGCTTTTTTTATTGCACTAAGCCACACACACAGGGCACTCTCTTGCAGCTTTGATGTTTAATCTAATTCCCATCCATCTTTTATTTAGAGTTCAGAGCAGCAGAGCTCAACTGACTTAAGGATGATGAACAATAAACAGTCACTTTTGCTCTGCCGAGCAAAACCTTGAGCCAAAAAGTGCCTTGATCATTAAAACAGGGTGGAGAAATGTTGGCCTCTTCTGCAAATCTCACCTTGGTTCTAGATCTTATGGGTAGCCTTGGGCAAGTCAGCAGGTACAAACAAAAGTTGTAAGTAACAATAAAGAGATTTTTGTAAGTCACTTAGAGAATTTTTTTCCTTCTGTGTTAAGCAACTAACAAGTTAAATTTTCTTATTAAGAATAATATATTTTTATTTTAATAAATATTTTTTATTAGATTTTCCATCAAAAATTTTTTTTTACAAAATTATACATCCATTTTTAACTTAAACCCTTTTTTCCAGAACTTCCCTCAGCTTGTCTGATAATTTTCCGTTTATTTTTTATCCTCGTCTCACATTTCCCAATATTATATTGCACTCAAATACTCTTAATCACATCATATTTTTTAAACAATATTTCTAACAGTAATTTCACAGAGCTTCTTGAAAACCAATGAACATTATTTGCTCATCACAGAAATTTTTGATATACTCTGTAAATTTCTTCCAGTCCTCGGAGAATCTCTGGTCACGTTGGTTCCTAATTCTCCCCGTCAATCTGTCCATTTCTGCGTATTCCATCAGTTTCATCCTCCATTCTTCTTTCGTGGGCATCTCTTCCTGTTTCCATTTCTGTGCCAGCAAGATTCTGGCTGCTGTTACTGCATACAAAACTAATTTCACATCTTTTTTTACTAATTTCATTATCCAGTATTCCCAACAAGAAAGCTTCTGGTTTTTTAACAAAAGTATATTTCAACATTTTCTTTAACTCATTATAGATCATCTCCCAGAAGCTTTTTACCTTCTGACATTCCCACCACATATGGTAAAATGTTCCTTCTGTCTCCTTACACTTCCTCTTATTAAGAATAATAATAGTTTTGCTTGCTCCTTTTTCTGCTCCTTGCAATAACGGTATGGACATCCAAGAGTTTGGTGAGCAACTGACAGCTTAATGAATGCAGAGTGGCAATTTTGTGAGAAGCAGATTTTTTTGCTGGCTGGCATAGCTGGTGCGAAGTTCTGAAATGAAACTGTACGTAGGAGTTCTGCCTACTGGTTCTTCCCATATAAGCTGCACTGAAAATATTGTCGCATTGTTTTAAAAATAAACGGCACTCAAAGCATTCCACAATCAAATAAGGACCTAGCGTGGGCAGAACCTCATGTTGTATTAGAAGCGATGAACTACATCTCCGCTGATGTGTCATTTAAGTGGTGGAGGTGACGCGAGATAATCCACAACAAACAATGCAAAATGTCTGCTTCACCTGGAAGGGGAAAGCTTTTGCAGTCTGAGGACCACATTCCAGCATGGTGAAACCAGCTGGGGGCCAACATGGCGGTGTTGGGCGAGACCACAGGGGCAAAGTGGGTGGAGCAATGGATGTGACAACTCTTACTTCCATACTACATGCACTGTCTTTTGTGTCTTGAATCTTCCAATGTTAAGCTTCACTGGATGGTCCCAGGTCCTAGTATTATGGAGAGGGTGGGAAAACTACCTCTGCCCACTTAAGCCACACCATATGTAATATAGTTACAGAAGCTGGGTACCACCCCCACTCTCTGTCGAGGGTTAGCAAGACTCCAGGGGATTCCAGGTGCTCACCCAGGGTTCGTGCTCCTTCGGAGAATTGAAGACACGGCAGAGACTGTCGTAGTTTTAAGAAATATGATTTAGTCACATGATTTTTCCACTGGCGTGCAGTCTTCCCTTCAATACTCCAAATAATGAAAATCCTACCATTTATTAATTTCTAGGGTTTAGGAGGGTCTCCCCAATCTATAACACCATTATACTTCATGCCACCCCTTACTCACTTCCGCCCCCCAACCAAACCCCATATGTTGTAACTTTCCCTCAAAGTGGAGTTGCTCCAGCCCCAATTGCTTCAGCTGATCAGTTTGGCTGCAGTTTCCTAGCTCTGTGATATTATTTTTCATGTCAGGCTACCAAAGCTGCCCACACAGTATTCCAAGCACGGTGGCACCGTAGATTTGCACAGCGGCACTGTGATATTGGCAGTTCTATTTGCGATCTCTTTCCTAATGATCCTTAACACGGAATTTGCCTTTTTTCACAGCTGCTGCACACGGGCTCGACATCTTCATGAAAACTCATGAAAAAGAGCATCTGATGCCATTTCTGTGCGTGCGATAGCAGCAAATAATCATGTGAGTTCTAAAGGCTGAAGGGGAGAGGGAATCTGACACACCTTCCCTCCTGCTGCATTAAAGCAGAAAAACATTTTCGAAAAGGCTTTGGACTTTACATGTTTGAGCACAAATTGTGTGTGGAAATGTTTTAAGGCAGCGAACCTCTGCTCTTTGCAGAAGAGGATTGTTGTGGTGAAGTTCCACAGCACATTCTCCTCCTGCCCCAGAAACAAGTATATGTGCAAGACGATCATAAAAATCATGCCACAGTAATACAATTTTGTATCGATTAGAGACAATCGATATGCTGTTCACTGTCCATTTCCATAGAGATGCAATATTCACGTTCTAGTGCCCAGTGGCGAAGCCGGGGGCTGAGAGCAGGCAGGGGCGTAGCCGGCCCCCTGGGGGCAATGTGTGCTGCCTGCGGGGGCATGGTGCGCATCCCGGGGCATGGTGCGCCGCCCGCGAGGGCATGGTGCACAGCCCGCAGGGGCATGGTGCGCATTCGGGCGGGGTGACACCTTGCCTGTGGGGGTGTGGCCCCCTGAAGAACCAGGGGTGTGCGCAGCGTGTGTCTGGGGGGCCCCGCCTTAATGGCACCCTATCAGAATAGTGGTGCCAGGGGCGGTTCACTCCCTCCACGCTCCTGTTCCTCCGCCAGTGCTATTGCCTCAGTGACGTGTGCTGTTTGTGTGGCATTTCAAGCATTACGCAGAAAGGCAAGTCAATTGTATTATTATTATTACCGGTATTTTTAAAGATAAAAATAAAATAAACTTCCTGAGGGAATTCCATGCAAGCAAATGGCATCTTCAAAGGAGGAATTTTCCTCAGGATCACAGCAGGAGAGGAAAGTGTTAAATCCCTCCTTCCTGCTTTCTGTGATTCTGATCATTTCCAGTGCCCTCCATTGGATGCTATTTGCATTTTTAAAAGGTGCAAGTTAAATGCAAAGACACATTTAACATTGCAGATTCCAGACACTCACACAGAACATTCACCACCTTCACTGGTTCTGATATAAGTGGAATATAAATTAACAAACAAACAACAAAATTCACTGGGGCACATTGTTTGCACATGCCTCAAACTTTTCTTAAGGAGGGATCTCTGAGCTCATTCCAAGCAGACAAAGCAAAAGCAACCTGCTGGTGGTTGGAAGGAAATCAAAACATGGACCTATATCTGACCAAAGATCATAGTTTTTCTAGCTTCTTAGATCTGAAGCAGCCTCGGCCTTGGCCCAGTACACCTGAAGAAGCCACCCCCATTGTTCAGCTCGGACAGGGAACCAGGCATAGGGCCTTCTCGGTTGTGGCACCTGCCCTGTAGAACGCCCTCCTATCAGATAAACAACTGTCTGACTATTAGAAGGCATCTGAAGTTAGCTCTGTATAGGGAAATTTTTTAATGTCTGATGTTTTACCATTTTTTTATGTGCTGTAAGCCACCCAGAATGGCTGGGGAAACCTAGTCAGATGGATGGAGTAATAATAATAATAATAATAATAATAATAATAATAATAATAATTCCAGCCTGATGTCTCTCAGATTTTTTTGGGACTCCCGTCACCTCTGACCATTGACTATGCTGGATGTTGAGAGGTGTATTCCAAATGCATTTGAAGGGCCTCAGGTTGGATTAAAAACAAACTTGACTTCAACTTGCTCCACTCTTTGGGAAAAGGAAATGCTAACACTTCCTTAGCAAGCTTTGTTTGTTGCCATAACAGACTTTACAGACGAGTTGCTGGGGCTGTTATGCAAGTACGGGTTATTGCCCAAAGAGCTAACAAATGGTTGTAATTATATCTATTCTGTAGCTTCCCAGCGGTGGCTCTGACAGCACGGGCAGCTTTTTCTGCACATCAAGTACTCCAGTTCTGTCCCGCCCCCTTTATTATACATCGTGAGAGCCTTTACACCCAGCGATTTCCATGGTCATCCAAGGAATTTGTGGGAGGCACTTTTTGCTTAACGCTCCTGTTGCTGCCGGCGAGCCACTTGCAAAATAAATAAATAAATTGGCAGGCTTTTATTATAGCCGCGTGTAAATAGCATGATTCCTGCAGCAAATTATAGTCTGCGCTCTCAAATTTCCTTCTGGTCTCGCGGAACCGTTGTTGAGGATGCATTTCTTCTAACCCCCCCCCCCCACTTCACGATGGAGTTTAAACGTTGGAAGGCTCTAGCAGCTTGCAAGTGAAGGAAAGAGGAAAAGGCAGGCTCGGGGCAGGATTGGCTTATCATGTGGAAAGGCTGATGTGCACCAAACCCGGAAAACTATAAGCAGGACATCCTGTGAACAGCAGCCCATGAGAAAATTCTACTCCATACAATGCACAAAAAGTTAAGAGGTTTGAATTGCCTTTTTGGAACCCTTCACCCATGACCAGAAGAAGTAGGAGAAGTCACAAAGCAGGGATAGAAGCTTCTCCAATGAAAGAAAGAGGAAATAGAAACAGAAACAACAAGATCATAACATGGTAGCTTTTCAAGTACAGTGTTGTTCATGCGTGATTCTTTTATTTCCCTGTCTCAGTGCCCATTAAGACCAGAGAAGTAATACCATAGCTATAATCCCCCGCAAGGCTAGAGGGAATTCCAATAGCCTTCTAAACATAAGGAGCAAACTGCCTGTAGAAAGGCCAAACTCTGTAATGTGTGGTCTAAATCAGGGCTGGGCCCCTGAGATGTCATAGGCCTCCAAATCCAATCATTCCCAGCCAACACTGCCAGTCACAAGGCATGATGAGAATTATAATCCAACAACATCTAGAGCAGCCTTCTCAATTCCCATTATCCCTTGCTATCATGACCAGTTGTCAGAGTTGTTTTTTTTAAATATATTTTTTATTAACAAGCCAATCAAATCACATCACATTAATTCCAAATTACACAGCCAAATTTTTAAATTTTTGTTGGGGGTACCCATGCTTCGAGCTCAGAAAGGGATCCAAACATCTCTCTTGCTGCTGCTTTGATGTTCACAGTTCTGTCCAAATAGTATTTACAGTTCTGTTCAATCTTCTCCTTGTTATTTTCCTCATCTTCTTATTGTTGTCATATATTCCTTTCTTTGTGACCTCTGTTAGTCTCCACAAGCGGGTTGAAAACAATTATATCCTGTGTGGATTTTACTCCAAGAGCCATATCAAGACAGACAGACGCCATTTCCGCACCTCCGTACAAAACATTCCCAAAGTCTGTCCATTAATTCCCACAGGCCTGCCAGTCTCTCCTCAATCATCTCAGGGGCCCCTGCCAGGTCAAACTTACAGTCCAATATAATAACAAGCCATGGTCCTCCTCCCCCTCGATCATCCTGTAGTCAGGTCTGCCGTAACAAATCTCTTTTTATAACTGCATCACAGAGACTTTTCATTCCTTTCCAGATATTCCCACAAGCCATGTCTTTGATTAGTAATTTATTTCCACACAGCTCTTAATCATCCTGCTTGTAATCAGTAATTGCAACGATTCTTCTTGGGGGAAGGATTGTTAGGTACTCACATAAGATAAAAAAAGAAAAGCCCCCCCCCTTTTCAGTCCCGTTCCGACATACCGATCCTTTGATATATCTTCTTCTTGATTTATTGTTGAATCCAGCCCGTCGCACCACTTCACAGAGATCACTTCAATTAGCAGTCTTATCTCCCGATCTTCTCTCGAAATATGTGCATTTGCTTCTCTCTAATTGTTTATTTTGAGCTCCTGCAACCAGGCTGCGTGATCAGAGACAGCGTCAGGGAGAGCCGTCCCACACAAGGGCTGTGCGCCTAGTGCCCTCACCCCCTTCTTTCGAATCAGGGGGTGATTTATGGCAACCGCAGGTGAGGCAGTGTTCCCCATTCCCTTGGGGTAACAAGGGAGGCTGCATACACCCATATCAGCCTCTTAATTACCTCGTGTGAGACGGAGAGATGGTATTGTTGGCCATCTTCCAATGCGCCCCTAGCAGCCCCCCCGACCAGTTGTCAGAGTTAAAGGGAGTTGTAGTTCAAGCTGGGGACCCAGAGGAAAGCAAGCACCAGCAGAGCTGCCCCTTTGCTGGCCAGTGGCCAATCAATGGGGTCAGACTGACCTCCTACTTCCCACGATGTTCTCCCTGTGAGGTAGGGGGTAGAGCCCCCTTGGTGCTCTGGCTGGTGTCTTCAGAAGAAGAAGAAGAGTTTGGATTTGATATCCCGCCTTTCACTCCCTTTAAGGAGTCTCAAAGCGGCTAACATTCTCCTTTCCCTTCCTCCCCCACAACAAACACTCTGTGAGGTGAGTGGGGCTGAGAGACTTCAAGGAAGTGTGACTGGCCCAAGGTCACCCAGCAGCTGCATGTGGAGGAGCGGAGACGCGAACCCGGTTCCCCAGATTACGAGACTACCGCTCTTAACCACTACACCACACTGGCTCTCAGAACAAATTGGGTGAGGATGCAGGGCATGGATGCCTGAAGGAGGGGGGGAAGTCTCTTTGAAGAATCAGAAATTACTGTATAGATGGGATGTGCTAGATGCATACTGCCCAAAGACCACAACTAGCTTCCTTTGGTATAAATGCTTCTGTCTTCTCCTACAGCAAATTCAAATAGCTTTCTGGCGTCCTAGAAGGATTAAAGATAATATAAGATCTGTTTCAGATAAAAAGTTCTGCTACTGCTGATAACCCTGGGCTACCAAACCAGCCCACAGACACATGTGCTTAAGACAGCTTGGAAACAAAAGGACTTGAGAGTCAGCGCCTGGTGGGGCAGATAAAGATTATAGTCCTTATGTCCCAGATTAATTCTGCATCTCCTCACCAAGTTGCTAGCTCTCTGCGTGTCTAGAGGATCTCTGTAAAGATATCCTTTGATCCGAGTGTTACTAATCTTCGTGACTAATGCAAAAGTGCTTTTTCGAAAGGAGAAGCTGTAATTTGCTTGCTATGAAATCTAATCAGAGAGGGCCGGAACGTAACTTTATAGCAACCACAAGGAGATGGAACATTGTACAAATAAGGGATCTTGGGACAAGCTACTTAAGTAATTCAATTTCGGAACCAAAACAGATTACGCTGTTTGGAAGAAAACAAAACTGCTGTGAAGGAAAAGGTCCAATCTCTCCCCACACCCTTTCCCTGTTGCTTCCAACTTTATTCTAGAAGTGGAGACTGGCAGCAGCATATTTCTAGCTGAGACGTTTGACTAGAAGCGATTATTCTTCTAGGTGACATTTCGCTGTAATTACACGGTTCTTCAGTTATACTGGAGATAATCATCAGCGTGACCTTCAAGCGAGGGATGTGGAAAGTGCCTTATAAAAAATGATAGAATTTCCGGCTTTAAACTATTCTGGGTATGGAAGCCAAAATTGAGGAGGGTTGGGGGACATCTACTGCTTACTGCTGTAAACTGTTAGATGAAAAAGATATATAAATATGAACTGAGAAGACGTGAGGGATTTGTTTGTACAAATCATAATGTCTGTAACACATCGGCCTTCCTGTATTCTGGGCAAGGGAAAGAAGCACACTGAAAACATGGCCTTCAGTTTCCGTGCTTCAGCCTTTTGTGCTGTGTTGGATCATGCGAGGATAGTTTTTCTTCATTCTCTGCCTCCACTACCTTGACCAGGAGCCCATGAGTTCACTGTTTTATAAAGGGCACACATGGTACAGTCCCAAAGCCGAGCACATTGGTAGTGCCTCTGGTGAGGGACATGTCGTGCTCCTTCTGGGGTCATTTGTGTATCTTTGGTCCCTACCCTGCACTCAGTTCTCACCTGTGGCTCCTAGAAGCTGTCAACATGCGGCAGTGGCCACATCCCGGAAACGGTTTTGACTGGCAAGCTAAACCAGGTGAAGGTAGATGATAGGTCTCAAACCCTTGGTGAGTCAACGACTTCACTTGTGTGTGAAAACAGTCTCTGGCAGGTTGAGTGGACAAGACCAATAGTGAGTCCAATGGTCAAGAAGGCAGCTTCTGCATGTGCTGTAGAGGGAAGTAAGGGGCAGATAGCTTGTCAACCTGGGAAGGCAGCCCATTTAGGAGGAAATCTCTGGTCCTAAAGCTTAGCTACCTTGTGGGATGCCTTTGGGAGAAGAAAAAGCTAAGGAGGAAACCCTACACAAATCTGGAGTGGAGTCCCTAAGATGGTTGGATGGCGCTTTGTACTCCTCCTCCTGGCAACTCCTGCAGCCAAGATGGTGCCAAATGTATTGCTCTGCTTTCCTTTGGACCACATCAGCGAGGCTGAGAGGGGTAGACCAGGACCTCCCTACAGACTGCCCATGCTTGCATCCCAGGGAAGCTGGTGCTGCTGATGCAGTAGTTTGACTTCACCCCCGGAGGCGCCCTCCATTGTCTCTTGACACAGATGCCAAAAAACACAAGACCGTCCATGGAATTCAATGCATAATCTAATGTGATGTTACAACATGGCCAGTGCTAAATGCTGAAAGGTTTAGTTACCACTGGCAGTGGGGGCAATAGCTATGGGCTCCTGCAAATCCTCAAGCAGAAGATGTCTGAAGTGCCACAGCAGAGGACTCCCTCCCCCAAGCATGGGAGCCAAGGGGGTACCTTCAGGCCTTCTTCTCAAAGCCTAGTTAGTGCTTGCCCAGCTTTGGAAACAAGGGCTCTAGGATGCTGCCAGAGCCTTATTCCTCTTTCCCAAAACCCAGTGCCACCCTTACCTATCTTTGGGAAGGTGGCGAAAGGGCTGCAGGTGGGGAAAGGGTGTCAATTTTTGGTCACACACAAGGCGTCATATTATCAAGGTCCACCCCTGGCCACAGGTGCTCAATTCCCTGAAGCAGAATAGAGCTGGAGTCAAGGAAGCATATCTGCTACCTCATATCAAATCCTGCATATTATTGTCATAAAACTACTTTGAGGGATTTATTAAAAGTGCTGTATAACTTTTATGAAGTAAGGAACAATTATTATTATTATTATTACTATTCCAGCCCTTCCTCTCAAAGGAACCCAGGGCAGCAAACAACAAAGTAGTTCAACAATTCAATTAAAAAACATATTTAAATAATGAAAAAATAATAACAAAATCAAACTGTCACAAATTCTCCCAGTGAATAGTGTCAAAGTTGCCGAGAACAGTAGTTCATTTAGAAATCAAGTATCTCCAGCAATCAAGGTAGACCTTTTCATTGCAACCCCAAAAAAGAGAGTTGGTAGAAAGGACTGATAAGATGCTTCATGTTATGTGCTAGTCTTCGATTACAACAGAAGCCTGCATAAACTGCACCCACGGAGGTTCAAAGAGGGTCTTAGAGCACCCACCAGAATGATAAGATGCTTATGAAGAAGCAAACTTCTCTCCCTGCCCCCCCCCCCCGGTTTGTATTAAGCTCTCACCATCCTCAAACAACATGAAGGCTTTGCCAGAGCAATATGGGAAATGAACCAATGGAGAACATTAAAGAAGAGTGATTTTCAGTTTGCAGAGGTGGGTGATTATCTTCTAACTGTAAGCCAGCAAATAAGGGGCACAATCGAGGCACAACTGAGTGCTTCTGAGTCCCATTCATTTCGTTGTTATCAATGGCACTTAAAACATGCTTGGGAACCACAGGTGCAGCACAGGTGCCTAGGTAATGCCAAGAGCAAACTGGATGCATTGATGTAGCTGCTGGACTGCAGCCTTAATCTGTGCTTTCACCTGATCGCATGCCTGAGCTGCTCCTCTTGATTTCAGTAGGTTTCAAACACCCGCACACACATACCCAACCTGGGGTTTAGGTATTCTGGAGAAGCCTAGCCAAATGGATGTAGGAATGTCATAACCCAAGCATATTGGATATTTATGTGGCTGATATACAGGCTGAATATTAGGGGACATTTGGTAACCCAGTTGGGTAGAATACCTGATTTGAATGCATGACGTCCGAAGCCCTGGGATTAAATATAAATAAATACAAATTTACATATTCAAGTATGGCTGCAGCATCTTTTAACTTGGGCCTGGTTTCTGATATGGACTACAGAAATGGTGCAATAGCTCCTTGTTTCTGACCTGTGCACAGGAGTAAAGACAGCCTATTTTAGTCTGCAGCTGTTGGAGGAAGGAGGCCGATTACATTTCATAGCCATGATATTGCTTAAAAGACTCCAGCGGTTCCTCTGCTGAGCCTTTGTTAGATCAACTGCACTTTTCTTCACGTATCATGATGACTACGGCCGTGGCAAATTACAGTCAGCTCGCAGCTGTGTGGAACAGAACATTGAAATGGAAATAATCTGCAAGCGGAAAAAAAATTATTTGCCGGGGGAAAAGAAAGGTTGTTGGCTTCTGAATTGTACAAGGAGGTAGGGGGGAAATATATCCAATATAGGAAAACAGGCCACTGAGCTACCTTTGTTCAGCAGTACAAACTTGGGGGTGGCTGCATTTCACAACAGCAAAAATGAGGTTCTCTTTATTACTAAAGAAGAAGTCAGACATTAAAATAAGTAGATAAAAACATGGCATTAATGAAAGGGCGGCTGCTTTCAATTATCTGGTAGATCTTTTCCTTGTCTAATATCCCTGGTGTGGTATATATTCTGGTATGTAGCTCTGTGCAGAGAGCCAATGTGGTGTGGTTGTTAGAGAGTTGGACTAGGACCTGGGAGAACAAGGTTCAAATTCACACTCCCTGAGTGAGCTTGGGCTAGTCGCTGCCTCTCAGCCTAGCCCACCTCACAGGGTTGTTGAGAGGATAAAATTGGAATAGGGGAGAGCTGCATAGACTACCTTTAGCTCCCTGGAGGAAAGGTGGGTTATAAATGACATAATAAAATAAAATAAAATAAAATGGAGGCATGTATGTGTTATGTTTCCAGTGGTCTGTGTTTGCCTGAGCTTGAGTCTAGACTAAGGATTCTGAGCGCCTGTGTTCTGATTTGATACATGATATCCAATCACAGAACCTTTCAGGATCTGGGTCTCTGCCATTGGCCCTTAAACTCAGAGATATGATTCGTAGCTTGGAAGTTTAGACAGCCAATCATGTTGGGAGTGGGAGTAGCTCAGGCCTTCAGAAATATATATAAGCAGCTGTTTTGCCCCTGTTGTCCAGTTCTGTTATTCAGTAAAGGTTCTTGTTGTTACTACTGTGTCTTGTCTCATGGGAACCCACCTACACTTCGGTATGCATTGGTTTCCCCACCTCTGTTCCATTCTAAGTGCCTGGAGTCATCAGCGTTTCTTATTGTGATGTACTTGCTGCTCTCTGCTGGTGGTGCTCTGAGGTCTACATTGTGTTGGTAGATGAGTTGTGGGAAGACTGGGGAAGGAGGAGAAATTTTTCTCTTTTCACATTTAACTTGCACTTCCCAAGCTGACACATCAACCGAAATGCAGCTATCTCTTGAAAAAACCCCACAGCTTTCTGAATTTGGCAAGGCAGTTCTGTAACCCAAAAGGGTGTACCTTATGGGCAGAGTGCACCAAAAAAATGCATATCTTAGTGCATAGTTTGGCCACATGGAGATGTGCAGATTTTAACTGCGAGCAGTTAAAATTCAATTGTATACTGTTGCATGGAAACCACTTCACGGATGGTGAGAAGTTTTAGGGATGTAGGGCCTATGTAGATTGGCTTTGCTTTGGAGAGAGGTCACTGAAGGATTAGTAGGACTAATACACCTCTGTGTATTTGTGAATATTCAGACTGATCCTGGGTGGAGGCACACCACTCCAACAGACAACCCAGATCCACTGCTTGTGCATCCGATCTCCAAAGAGATGTCCAGAATCCCAAGATGCATTTAGGTAAAGGTAAAGGGACCCCTGACCATTAGGTCCAGTCATGACCGACTCTGGGGTTGCGGCGCTCATCTCATTGGCCGAGGGAGCCGGCGTACAGCTTCCGGGTCATGTGGCCAGCAGGACTAAGCTGCTTCTGGCGAACCAGAGCAGCACATGGAAATGCCGTTTTCCTTCATGCTGGAGTGGTACCTATTTATCTACTTGCACTTTGACGTGCTTTCGAACTGCTAGGTTGGCAGGAGCAGGGACCGAGCAACGGGAGCTCACCCCATCACAGGGATTCAAACTGCCGATTGGCAAATCCTAGGCTCTGTGGTTTAACCCACAGCGCCACCTGCAATATCCCAATTCAGCTATGTATTTTATTACTATGCCATTTCTTTTCAGCTACAGCCATGGGAAAAGACCCCTTTCTCCCATTTCCACCAAATGAGCTTCAATTGTTGATGGGACTGAGAGAATGGTCTCTGCAGTAGACCTCGTCACTCAGGCAGGCTCATATATGTAAGAAAATGCCGCCCCCCACGTAACCTAGTTCCAAGGCAGCCATTTTGAAATCTCTTCTTCTCCTATTCGAAAGTGGAAATGGCACCCTTGTCCTAACCATGGACATGCTATGGAATCTTGAGCTAGGTGTCACTTCTTTCTGCCTAAATTTTTAATCTGTAAAATTAGAACTCTTTTATCTCAACTGATTGTTCTTAGGGTCAAGAAGAGCAACATGTACTCAGATCTGCCCTTTTAAAATTAATGAGGCTTAAATGCAGTTCAGCTGTGTTGGTTCATTACCAGAATCAGTGAAGTATTTTGAAAATCACTGGTGATTTAGATATGATTAATAATAATTCAGTGTAGCCAATGCTGTCTTGCTGTTCTTTTCTTGGCCTTTAAAAAGAATTTCCTTAATAATTATATTACTGGATTATTTATATTTTGAAATGTCCGTCATTCTTCTCTCTCTCTCTCTCCCCCCCCCCCATTTAAATCAGCTCATATCTTCATTGGGATGCAGCAGTTACAACTTAATGGACAAATTTAATGGAGGTCAGAAGCACACTGTACATTTTCAGTTTCACAGTGTTCACAAACCAAATAAATAAATTAAATGTATCTGGAAAAATAAACACAGTTTAAAATTACATGCAGCGGTCATATATAGAGAAATCTGAATCCGTTTGCATTCAAAGTTAATTTGCAGTTTCCCAAAACATTGTGAGAACAGAAACACAGCCATTCATTGACATGTACACTTCTCTGAATTTGACAATGAAGTTCTCCAGCCAAGTAATGTGTACAAAAATGCATATACTAGGGTAAAATGTGCATATAACTGCATATACAGCTGGCCTGCATCTTAGGTGGGTGTTTGGTTCAAAGGGTAACGTGTATATGTGAAAATCACGCATAGCCAAAAGCACGTTACTCTTGGAGCCACCCCATAGCTAGCTAGGGAGGCACCAGAAGAAGACTCAGAGCCAGGGAACTGGTGGTGGGACAATGCTGTGTTGTCAAAGGGAGAAGAGGGAGCAGACTGGGAAGAGGAGATGTTGGAAGCTGAAGAGGCAACAGGATTTAGTGTGCAGGAATAGGCTGTGGCAGAGAACATTCCATGCTCAGAGACAGAAGCAGAGGCTGAAGAAGAGGGGGACCAAGAGGCAGCAATGAGGCAGGCTGCTGAAGAATCCAGGGAGTCTTCTCCACCTGCTGTGACCAGCTCCCCTTCCCACTGGTCTCCCAGAACACAGAGAGAAATGAAGAAGGCAGAGCAGAGAGAGACAAGACGAAGGAGTCTCAGGTTGCTGGGGAAGGACCCAGGGGAGGAGCCATAGAGAACGGTGGGAAGGCGGAGGCCTTCAGTTCCCGCAACTGCCTCACTGGAATGAGACATAATGGGAAGAGTGACTGGGATCACTAGGCCTGAGCTGTTTGGTTTCTTTGAATAAAGAGACAACTTCACTGACACTGATGTTTTTATTGCTGACCTACTCCTGTCTCCGGCTCCTGACACAAGTAGGCCTTGCCCAGAAGCTAGGCCAAGCACATAAAAGCACATTTTGTGTGTGTGTGGGTCCACCTGGGGAAACCTGTGTAAAAAGCTCTTGGTCTTGCTTCTCAAGCAAGGCATACTCAGTGCGCTGGCTCTGGAACTGTTAGGGATGCCAACACAAGACCTTGCAGGACAAACTGGTTTCCCATGATATCTCTTGAGAGCATCTCCAGCACTGAGTATGGTGCACTGAGTAGGGGAAGTAAAGCCCTTTCTGTGCTGTGTTCATTTGGTGAACTATTTCTGAGGAAATACGATCAGATTGCACAGCTGCTTAGGTAGAGTGCTGGCTTTTGCTTTGGAAAAGATTTTGAACTCTCAGACACCCACTAAGGACTGCAATTCTTTTATTTTGACAAATCATTAGAGTCTTCATTCGGTCGATAGCATTCCAGATTTCCCTTTGTCAAGTTCAGTGGCCTTGTGGAACAGCTGCAGCAACTGTCTGCAAAAAATGAATAGGCTAATTTTAGATCATGTATATCTCTGGAGAAATGTTATTCAATGTTTATATTTAAGTGAGAATACTCAATGCTATCAAAGAATCACTGAACAGTACTTGTTCCAATGGGAAGTGCTGTGCTAGGCTCATCAAGGACCAGTTTTATTATGCCTGAAAGTACTTAAAAAGAACACAAGCTGCTGAACTGCCACGGGTTCAAGGAATATTAACATCTGTGTGCTTGCCTGTTCCTTGCTGATAGATGAAAGCCTGATTTATTTATTTTCTTGTGGAGCATTTTATGAATTGTGGAGCAGAACAATTTCACCTTTGGTAGTCCCAAAACATTTTTTTAAAATCAGTTAGGTGATTTTGGCACGGGAAAATGTCTTGCCTTCATAACTTCATGAATATCAGATAATGTGACCAAGTGAATGCAGCGTAGCTTTCATGTTTTCCATAGGCATCTGACAGGATGGTGGCCGGATCCAGCAGCAGTCTCCTTACACTCTTAGTTATGGAGGTAAAGGAAGAGTTGGCCACTAAGCCCAACCACCTGCTCAGGGTCAGAACTAGAGCACACTCAATGGGTCAACGTGGCCATACAAAGACAAGCTGTACTGATAAGGTTCACAAGGAGATTTCTCAGTCTGAGACTTGAAATGGATTATCATTCTCCAACACCATCCCACAAAGTATTGAAAGTGGTATGATATGGAGCTATCATTGTATGTGATATGCGCCCTGGCCACTTCCAGGCTGTCATTCAATCAATCATATGGGATTCAATTATATGCTGGCAATGTTAAGTTTCACAATTAAAGGTAGATTTGGTAGACTCTTGCGCTACAAACTCCTTTTAAAAAAATGATATTTTTGCAGTAAGGAAAGTGACAGAGAAATTCCCTGTAGAGCGTAGGGCAAGAATAACTTGACACAATGCCATCTAGAATCTGAATGAATGAATAAAAGAATGAAACCGCAATAAACAGTGGACACATTGTGAAAACAAACAGGACAGACACTTTTGCATAGTGGAACATATCCCTACTGACCCAGACACTGACAATGCAATCCTATACATGTCTATTTAGACGTAAACCCCACTGAGTTGAACGGAACTGACTCCTAGGAAAGTAAATAGCAGGGCTGTGGAACCTGTGGCTGGACTCCAACTCCAGTCATCCTCAGTCAACATAGCCAATGGCCAAGGGATCATGCAAGCTGTAGTCCAACAACATCTGAAGAGCCACAGGTTCCCCACATCTACTCTGATGGACCAGCTTTCACTGCTGGACTTGACAGCTTGAGAGACTGGGTTTCCTTCTCTGCTCAGCCATGCCATGAAAGTCACTGATCTTTGGCTAATTGCTATCTCTAGCCTAGTCCATCTACCAAGACTGTAATGAGGAGTAGTGGCACCAGAAAAAGGGGAGAGCACAGAAGGGTCAAATTATATTTCTAGGTGTGTGAGTTGAGCTCCTTGTTGGGTAGGCACTTGCCCTCCTGCTCCCTTCTGGGGCCACCCATGAGCAAGGTTAAAATGTGTGTGTGTGTGTGTTGTGGGTTGCCATATATGCAGTGATGGAGGAATCCTCTCTGGCACCCAGGGCAGAGAGGGGTGGGGCGAACTGCCTGGTGGCGCATGCATGATGTCTGTTTGGACTGCACACGTGTGGCATCCCGTGCGCACTCCGTACAGAATGCCGCACATGCACACTCCGTACGGGATGCCACTTGCATGGCGTTTGTACGGGCTGCCGCTCGCGCACGTCATCCATACAGGCGACCGGCATCCCGTACGGAGTGCGCATGTGTAGCATCCCGTATGGAGTGTGCATGTGTGGCAGCCCATACGGACGCCCATATGGATGGTGCGCACAAGCGGCAGCCCATACAGCCACCGTGCTAGCGGCGCCCATACTGACTGCACGCGCCCTTGGCCACTCTACAGCTGGGAGGAGGCAGGGGCCATCTTGTCACTGTCCCCAGAGTGGCACCCGAGGCGACCTGCTCCCTCCGCCCCCCCCACTTCGTACGCCCCTGCGTATATGCTGCTTTGAACATCTTGGAGGAAGGCTAATAGCTATATAAATAAAATTTTCCTGTGAAAGGTGCCTACATTCCATGTGCCCCTTTACCATCCCCTTTGAAAATGATAGGAAGACATCTGAAAACACAGCATTTTCCCTTCCAGAGTTAACCACTCTTTGCAGTGTGGATTCGACTCTCAGCTCATTATTCACCTATAGAATCTCCTCGATTCAAATGTGTTGCTCTTCACGGCAGAGCAATGTGTGCTGCCTACAATGTGCTGTTATGCAGGGCTCAGTTAATTCTTTGTCTGCCCCTTTTCCTTTGGCAGCTGACTGGTGAAGTCCCCGTGGAGTTAGTTCCATGTGGTGTGATGCATTGTCATAGGACAATTGTGGCCTCCTTTGTCCGTTTCTCAAGCTGTCAAGTTCCCTGCCTTTGGGGCTTTCTTTTTCACTTGGAGTTTCCATTGTGGCCCGGTTGCCGCTGAAGATTTCACAAACCCAGTTGTGCATATGGTGTTTACACAGGGCCAAAGAAAACCCTACATTGTTAATACTCAAGACTTGACAGGTCCCTTTGTGCAACTAGGTCTTGAACATTACATTGTCTTGGGTGAATTGTTGTGCTCTGCACTGAAGCCCTGATTGGTTTCTTGCAAAGTGTGAAATCCAGTTCTGCCTGGTTTCAGAGCTAGATACATTTTTCTTTTCTATGGCTTCAATTCTTAAACGGCTTTTTGTGTTCAGGCCAATTGATTGCGCTGGGACTGGAAGACGGGTCTGAGAAATGAACTTTATAGATCTCCCTGAACTGCAATCTTGAAATGTTATGTTGCGTTTTTTCTTTCTTTCTGGAAAGAGTTCCTATTGATTCTGCTTCACTGAAGCCATATATGGAGTAAATTTGGTTGGTTGTGTTTTCCCAATACCACAAAACCGTGCAACTTATCTGCTTCTCGGCTGGAAGTACTGAAACCAAGTTAAAATCGCCTTCTGCCTGCACTGAGGTTCTGTAATCAAACCAGTGGTTTTAAAGGCACCTCAGTTTCACCAGTTCTCTGAATGCACTGCTGTACTTATTCCAGACTGCCCTGGAGTGTCTACACCTGTTACGTGTCATAACCCAGATTGCTGTGTGAGCACCATCATCACACATACCACAGAAGTGTAGATAAGATTCATATACAGTGGTACCTCGGGTTACAGACGCTTCAGGTTACAGACTCTGCTAACCCAGAAATAGTACCTCGGGTTAAGAACTTTGCTTCAGGATGAGAACAGAAATCATGCGGCGGCAGCGGGAGGCCCCATTAGCTAAAGTGGTATGTCAGGTTATGAACAGTTTCAGGTTAAGAACAGACCTCCATAATGAATTAAGTTCTTAACCCGGGGTACCACTGTATTATCATTTGCACCGGCTCCTACGGGCCAAGGCAATTTCACCCCCAATGTTTTTTTGAGGGGGCTTCCCCCGCTCAGTGTTCAGAGGGTGCTGGGCTTGTCCCCCTAGCTCCTCAAGACGTCATACATGTGATGTCAGGATGTGGTTCTTTTGCTTATTTCCTCTAATGTTGCCCTCCAGAAGGGTGTAATTTCTTCACATAACACCACATAGAAACATGGCTCCCCATTCTTTACATCCTCTCCAACCCTGGCTAAGAAGATCCCATTACTCTGCTATGTGCACATGGAATAAGATACCACCCAAGTATTCATTTTAATTCTAAAATAAATAGATTCCATTTCATTTAAACAGCCTAAAACTGATTTGCTCTACCATTCAGCTAAAACGCCTTCATACTTTCTATTGCCTTGAACACTCTTTAGCCTCAGAATACCAGGCAAAGCAGACAGAATACAAACAGCTATTAGAACGAGCCATCACTGGGCCTTACACGGAAAAATGTCTTTGGCTCTGCTTCGCTCATGATGAGTAATGCTTTGTATGGGGACTTTAGGAAATTGAGGGCTGAAAGAACAGGAATCAGGACTTACTTAGCAGATCCAAGGCTGCGAAAACAACATTCCTGACTGTAGCCTTTGTTTACTGTCCCCCTTCTAAAACAGCTCCTTTCCTCCTTCTTGATGTGTGGCTATAAAAAGGTCATATATATAAACTCAGTGGGGCTGCTGATTTCAGCACACATTTTCCATTCCTGTCTGAGTTTTTAAAAGCTGCATTTTGCTTTCCCCTTTTAAACGTATTTCTCAAAATCGACCAATTTGTGTGGTTTTTTTGGGGGGGAAGGGGGGAACCACACACAACAACACAAAGCATTTGACAGGTTCTTATAGTCACTGCTGTTTGGGAAGTTGCTGTGTTGGCAGGGTGACCTTAGCTGCAGAACGCACTAATTGTCGGTAACATTTAATTAAATGCTTACTGCTGATGGAGTTTCCTTGACAAGCAGCAACTTCGCCTGTTTTGTAGAACTGATTTAAGAAATTGCGCAGCGTGAGACTTACAGTTCGGTCCCACTGTTTTGCACATGTCCCTGTGGGGTAGGAAGGTTTATTAATATCATCATTGCTTACCGACAGATTTTCTAAAGGACAATGACCACGAAAGACATATGGCTTATATGTAAGTTTAAAAGATTGTTTCCAACTTTTGTTTAGTCGTTTAGTCGTGTCCGACTCTTCGTGACCCCATGGACCAGAGCACGCCAGGCACTCCTGTCTTCCACTGCCTCCCGCAGTTTGGTCAGACTCATGTTTGTAGCTTCGAGAATGCTGTCCAACCATCTTGTCCTCTGTCGTCCCCTTCTCCTTGTGCCCTCCATCTTTCCCAACACCAGGGTCTTTTCCAGGGAGTCTTCTCTTCTCATGAGCTGGCCAAAGTATTGGAGCCTCAGCTTCAGGATCTGTCCTTCCAGTGAGCACTCAGGGCTGATTTCCTTAAGAATGGATAGGTTTGATCTTCTTGCAGTCCATGGGACTCTCAAGAGTCTCCTCCAGCACCATAATTCAAAAGCGTCAATTCTTCGGCGATCAGCCTTCTTTATGGTCCAGCTCTCACTTTCCAACTAATATGTTTCCAACTAATATGTTTCCAACTAATATGTTTCCAACTAATATGTTTCCAACTAATATGCCACAATTTATAATTCTATATCAGGCAGGGCTAGCTGCGGTGGCGTAGAATTGGTGTGGAGCGTGGGGCTGAGGGAAGCATCACCCCAGGTGCAATTTTTGGGGGGGCTTTTGCAAGCAGCGCCGTGAGTTGATGAGGACAAAGAAGTCTGGGTAGGGACTACTGAGCTGCTAAATGAGGTTACGATTACAATTGTGGTTTAAAGGTGGGAGAGGGAAAAGAGGAACAAAGTATGTTGACATTACATAACAAGAGGAGTAGGGAAAAAATGGTTAAGTTGCCTAGGTAACTAGTCTTCCAGAAATGACTTCACACTTAACGTATGCCTTAAAACATTCACAATGCTTTTATTTTAATGAAACTTTTTGTTCTCTGGAAAGAACACCGGTATACAATAGGGGTTCCAGAAAATCAAAAGGTTTTTGTTAATTTCTATGCCACACACACATCCCACGTTCAACGATACGTTCTTTAAAAAGGATATTGCAAGATTCCTGTTTACTGTCTCAATCATTCTTTTATATATTTAATATAAATACTGTGATATAAACACAATATAAATATTGTGATACAAATACAATATAAATATATGATATAAATACAATTTAAAAATTCATTCCTATCCCACGTCATCAAAATAATTTTTCAATACGGCTTACTTCATAAAGCCATTTATTTATTAACAGCATAATCCTATGTGTGTCTTCTCAGAAGTAAGTTCCACTGGGTTCAGTTGGTGTTACTCTCAGGTGCATGTGCACAATAGGGTTAGAGCATAATTTATTTAAAGTATGTATAAGCCACCGTTTTGACTTAAAATATCTAAAGCAGTCTACAACATAAAGGATTATATAGAAAAGAAAAGAAAATATTAGCAACATGCTACCTAGAAGCCATATTAAAATGGTGAGAATAGTAGCACTTTAAAATCCCAAAGACAGCAATCGATAAATGCAAAAAACCCCAACACAAATTAAAATGCAGGAGCAAATGTTAACATTTTTACCTGGTGCCTAAAACTCATGATCTTAAGTCCCAGCCTATTGATCAAAGTAGGGTGTTTCACAGCTAGGGTCCTACAATGCATTGTAGTAGTCAAAACATTGCTCTTCTGGGTTATTGTTGTTATGGTATGGTTGTACTCACTTCCATTTGTGAGTACATTTGTGAATGTAGCTTGCATTCATTTCAGTGGGACACATGTGTATTCTGCGTAACATTTGCAGCCGAAAGAGCAACAGGCACATTAGTTGGAAGAGAACAGAGAATTGTACTGAGATCCACTATGGTGTAGCGATTGGATTGCTGATTCAGGGTATGAACACCCAAGTTCATATCCCCACTTGGCCATGAAGTTCACGGGATGACATTGACCAGCAACTCTAACTGTCTCTCTCTCTCTCTCTCTCTCTTTCACTCTCTCTCTCTCTCTCTCTCTGCCTAACCTACCTCACAGGGTTGTTGTGAAGGTACTTACAGGGAAAGAAAATCAGTTATGCTGCCTCGAGGTTGCTTGAAGTCTATATGCTATGCTGCCTCGAGGTTGCTTGAAGTCTATATGCTATGAAAATACCTTCACATACCCACACCCAAACAGAGCATAACCTGGAAGGAAGATGCAGTAACAACTGTGCCATTGTTGCAGTTAAAAATCACTTGCAAAGCTCCCAAGTCACACACATATGAGCTGTCATGTGCAGAAGCCTTCCCTGTAAACATGTTGTGAGAACCTTCCGCGGCACTTGCAGTCAAGAGCTGACTGTTGGTGTCTCTGCTGTCATAGCGTGATCTGGTGGGAATGAATGACAAGGCAGAGCCTAGGAATTGGAGCTTTAATAGAGTGCTTGAGCAGTGATGTCATCAGCATGCAGTTATTTTCTGTTATATTTATTATTAGGACTTGGCTGGACTTCGTCAGTTTCTTGTCAAATCTAATTATCATCGTGATTTCAGCAACGGGCATTAGAGAAACTTGTCACTGGGTTGGACAGAGTTGACTGGTTTGCTTCCTCTGGCATTTCAAAAGGATAGACAACCTGAACTGAACAGGAGGACTTAATATCTTCGTGAATGAGAGTGTGGCCGCACTTTCCCAGAATCTTTGCATATTAGCATCTTTTTAGAAAACGTGCAAAGAGTAGGGGACAGAAAACAACGGTTCCATTTAAGACAGATCTTTGCTCTGAAGTGGAGGGTCAGGACACTTCATCACCTGAAACACAGCCATGCTTTGAAATTCACACTTCTTTGAATTTTGCAAGTAATGCATTTGCCAAGTAATGTGTACAAAAATGCATATGCTAGGCTAAAGTGTGCGTGTTACTGGAAAATAGCATAAAGATATGCATAACAGTAGGGGAAATTGCTTGGCAAAAATATGTATACAGTGGTAACTCGGGTTAAGAACTTAATTCGTTCTGGAGGTCTGTTCTTAACCTGAAACTGTTCTTAACCTGAGGTACCACTTTAGCTAATGGGGCCTCCCGCTGCCGCCGCACGATTTCTGTTCTCATCCTGAAGAAAAGTTCTTAACCCGAGGTACTATTTCTGGGTTAGCGGAGTCTGTAACCTGAAGCGTCTGTAACCTGAAGCGTCTGTAACCCGAGGTACCACTGTATTGTGGAGCCAGTGTGGTGTAGAGGTTAAGAGCGGTAGTCACGTAATCTGGGTAACCGGGTTCGCGTCTCCGCTCCTCCACATGCAGCTGCTGGGTGACCTTGGGCCAGTCACAGTCTCTCAGCCCCACTCACCTCACAGAGTGTTTGTTGTGGAGGAGGAAGGGAAAGGAGAATGTTAGCCGCTTTGAGACTCCTCAAAGGGAGTGAAAGGCGGGATATCAAATCCAAACTCTTCTTCTTCTTCTTCTACACTAAAATGCTGATGAATATTCATGATAAGTTTTTAAAAACAACAACACAGAGAATGATGCGGAAATGTGGAGAACTGTACTTAAAAACGATGAACTGAAATGGGAAGATTTGCCCTTCCTTGCTGGGCATACGTGAAAGCTAACGGGGAGCCTAAGCCCTGCCTCTTCTGCACTGGACCACAGATCTCCTACCCACCCTTTTAAAACTTCGCTTACAGGTTCGTTGGCTGCCCTGCAAAGTACAGTGCTGGTGAGACCCTCCCTAGCCCCCTGCCATCTTCAGTGGCCCACTGGAAATTCTGTCATGGGCCAGTGACCCTGCTTGGCAGGGGGTTGGACTCGATGGCCCTTGTGGTCTATTCCAACTCTATGATTCTATGATTCTATGAATCACGACTTTTCTGTGCCTCACAGTGCCCCTGCCCCCAGATGAGCAGAAAGGACTGGAACCTTTCTTCTATGAGAGCAATTATGGATTCCTGGCATGGCTCAATGTATCTTGCTTGAAAAAACAAGGCTGAGCTTAGCTCTCATGCATGCTAGTCTGACTCAGAAGTAAGTGTCGCTGTGCACAATGGAGCCTACTCCCAGATAACTGTGCAGAGGGTTGCAGAGTAGGAGATCACCAAATAGTGACATGTCACACACACACACACCCCTCCTTCCTCGAGTTTCTTTGTAACTTGCAGCTTCCCTCCCTTTGTCCTGCTTCTTTTGGCCTTGACTGAGCAGCTGGCTGACCTTTTATTTCGTTTTCCTGGATAGGTTGGCCTGTTGTGCAGCCAATATCCTTGGTCCAAGGGGGCCTCTTGCTATTTTTGTTCCAGTCACAAAACATTATTTCCACCCTTCCCCCTCCTTGACTTGCACTCACCCCCAGCCTCCCATGCTGGGCTGCCCCCCCCCCCCCGATACCGCTTGTCGAAACAGCATCCTGCCTGACTTTTCACATTTATTTGATTCTCCCCCTTTCTTCCACGCAGCCTGCTGAAAAATCCAGAAGAAAGGATGTGGCCTTTCTTCAGAAAAAAGAGAAAGTTTTTATTTGCATATTGGCCTCCTCCCAAGGAGCAGGCAACTAGGTGTGACAGTCCAGCTCTCTCTCTCTCTATTCCATCCATCACAAGCAGGGGAGGTTGTGATGGTGCTGGAGCCTTGCCTGGAAGCACCGGGGGGCTGGATGGGGGCCAAAAAATGGGGCTGAATCCTGGTAAGGTGAAGGGGGTTGGGGGGGTTGGGGTATCCACAGTCCGGGTGTTAGGCATGCTACCTGTTCTCAGAGGTGGGGTGTTTTCCTGATGATAATGCATAAGGTAAATAAACATTATAGTTCAAATTGTTGAAAATGCCAGAAGTCTCACTGCTCTACTTTGATGCCCTTTCCATGTGGAAATATTTTCAATCTGAAAGAGAATGGCTGGGTACCACTAAAGAGCTCTAGTGATTCCACCCTGTGAAAGCATTGCTTTCCCACAATTAGCTGGAAGCAGAATTAAATGGCACTGCCTCCCAGTACTTAATATAGTGCTATATCATTTAGCAATGCTCTTTCCCACATCCAAGTATTATGTTTACTTACAAGTAAGTCATTTACAGGAAAGGACTTCTATATTGTTGATTAAATGTTTCCTTCGTTCAGGTCCAGTCCTGTTTGGCATGGCTGGGGGATTTGTGATGACTTGACCCTTAATTATTCATTTTCTGTCTATCAGGAAAGGACTTTAATGCTGGTTTCCTTGTTTTGATATAAAATAAACGGGGAAATTCATCAACCAAACAAGTAATCCTCCCCTGGGTAGAAACTGATGAATTAAAGGGCATCACTTGCAGTTGAACGGAATAGGAAGCAGTTGCATGAGCTGAACCTGCAAGAAGGAGGTTTTTGTTTAAAGGCACAATTCTAGACCAAAGGACTAATATATAAGCAATCTGGTCCAAGAAGTGCAAAATGGTCCTGAGTTCAGTGGCTCTCTACTGCTGCAAATTACAGTGCAGTGATGAACTTCCATTAGCCAGAGTTTCTTTACACATTAAATACTTTTTCATTGTTTATGTTGTGGTTGATGGTCAGGATCTGCTGTAAAACCTCTGTTATGTATGCAGTGCCAATATTTTCGCTTTGGCCATTGAGCTGCTTAAGGCTGGCTCTGGCTGCAACTGATTTCCATGCTTTATTCATTCCTAATTACAGGCTATTTGCATGAATACAGGTTTTCATGCTTGTAGAAGAACCGAATAGGCTTCAGAATACAATTGTCTCATTAATCTACTCAACGTAAAACAAATGTTTTCCTAATTATCTCAGTTCCCAAGAGAGGTTTTTGGAGGCAGGATAATATTTATAGGAAAACTACAGGAGGTGTGGTGTATGTATAATATAGTTTATATTCCTATGCATATTGCCTGTATACAAATTAAGAGAGATATGCATATGAATCGACAGTCACCCACCTATAAAGAAATGACAGGTAATATTCATTCATTCTTTCATTTACTACCCTTTTGTCTACCTTGATCACATCCTTGGTTTTTATTTCCACATCCAAGATGATTACTCTGCAGAGACTCCAATTAGCACATGGTCTGGGCTGACTTTCCTCTTCTGGAGCTTTGCATCAAAGACTTAAGAGATTTCAAAGAGAACCTTGATGTGAGCAGGGTCCTGATTGCATACGAACGACCCAACATTTCAGAAATGAAAACAGGGACTTGCTTGTAACTCTCTTAAGCATCACTGTCTGAACCACCAAAACAGCCAGCAGTGTTACACATTGCTGAACCTCCGCTGTCTCTTGTATACTGTATTCATTTACCCTGCAACAGTCTCATCTCTGGTAATTTAAAAGGCAAAGCAGTACTTGTTCTTTTGGTTAAAGATGTACTAGAAAAACATGATCTGTTCAAAAGTTGTAGCAGCAACTGCAGCTGTAATAGCAGGCTGTATAACGTACAGTGCTTGGGTGTTCGTAGCCATTTATACGCAGGGCTTCATAGCCATTTTAATAATAATAATAATAATAATAATAATAATAATAATAATAATAATAATAATTTATTTATACCCCGCCCATCTGGCTGGGCTTCCCCAGCCACTCTGGGCGGCTTCCAAAAAATATTAAAATACTATAATACATCAAACATTAAAAGCTTCCCTAAACAGGACTGCCTTCAGATGTCTTCCAAAAGTCTGGTAGTTGTTGTTCTCTTTGACATCTGGTGGGAGGGCATTCCACAGGGAGGGCGCCACTACCGAGAAGGCCCTCTGCCTGGTTCCCTGCAGCCAGAACTTGCTGGAACTCAGTTCCGGCACCTCTTTTTCTACAAAAACAGCACTGTTGTACTCACATTTGGCCAGGACAAGATGCACACACTGCCATCCTCACTCTGAGATTTGCAGTGCAATCCTGTACACAACTGCTCAAATTGCATTGACTTCAGTGGGCTCACTCCCAGGTAAGTAGGGGTAGCCCAGCCTGTTTCACCACCTTAGACAAAACAAGAATTGCCATCTCCTGACCTGCCGCACTGTGCCCCACTTCTGCTGCCACTGCCGCACCCCAGCTCTTGCCAAACCGAAAGGGGTGGGGGGAGCCAAGCAGAAAATGGTGCACTGCACAGGAACACCAGTGGCAGATCCATGTGCTGGAACACCTCCCTCATGGTGGTGGAAGTGGTGAGGCAGGTGGAGAGCCACCACTTTCGCTTTTGCTGCCGTCTCTGCAGGCAAGTGTACACTTCCCTCATCCCTGAGCATTGGCAATGCTGACTGGGAATGGTAGGAGTTATAGTCTGACATCTTGAGGGCCACAGTTTCCTCACCCCAGATTTGGTAATTGAATGGTGGAGTCCAGGGTTGTCCATTCCACGTTTAAACAAAACAAAACACCATGCATTGACTTAACATTTCTTTTGGCTAGAAGAGTCTTCTTTTCTCAGGAACTGCAGCAGCAATAGTGGCAACTGTTAAGTTGTGGGTGAACATATCAGACGACACAGCGATTCTTCGAACAGCTCTTGTTTATTCACAGGCCAGAACAGAACTGAACTGAAGGGTTCAGCCAGCCTGCTTATCTAGAGCTCCACTACAACGCAACAGTAACCATTTTCTGTAACTATCCAATCACTGAACGTCACTTTCAATCCCTTATTTGCATATGTGGACCTGAGTGAAAACTATCTACAGTATCCCCCTGCTGGCCCAGGGTGAGAACTTCAGTACATTACAGCAACAGCAAAAAAGAAAAGAAAAGAAAAAAGTGGGCAGTTGAAGCACCCCCAGTGTTGACAGTGAGACCCTACTAGATCTCTCCTGGTTCCCGAACCTAGCTTTCCTATCTGTTATTTCTTCTCCCTTCCCAAGCATTTCTCTTTACTGCTGGGAAACAGAACTGAATGCACATTCCAAGGGGGAAATGTACAAAACTACCTTGCCCCCCCCCTCTCTCTATATATATCTGTACAAAGTGTGTGCCCTTTTGTTCAGCTTTAAGAATACACCCCAGCAGTAAAATCTGGGGGATGCAATTGCAAGAGAGGAGAGAGCCCTTTTGTGACTTTGGGGACACCAGCGCCACTAACAGATCAGGGTGATTAAATAATGGCGCGTTTTGATGGAATAAAAATGCCACTTATTTCATGGCTGAAAACCATTAGTGCAGAATGCTTTCAGGGCAGACAGCTAGGAGACTTCTAGGCATTTGTGTGAATTTGTCTGCTCTTAAAATAGCTTACAGGAACAAAGAGGAGGTAAAATGACTTCAGCTAATATTTCCCATTCTCCGCCACTCATCTGGCTGATCTGCTCTGGTTCAGGAACGGTATATCTTCTGTTTGTCTAGAAAGTGACTCTAAAACACTTTTTTAAAAAAGAAGAAGAAAAACTGTGCTGTGGTGCTTTTGCTTGAATGAGCAGGAATAGGGATTCTTGGTGCACATTTTCACAAGCGATTTCCCCATAAAAATGCATTTTCAACATTATATTTTCACCCTGCCATGTTAATGCACAATTATGCAGACATGGCTGAAAGTTCAAATTAGGCAGTGTTGCATTAAAATTAAAACCAAAGGCGATTTCCCGCCCATCCTTAGTCTTGACCCTCCCCCATTGCTTCAGCTGGAATGTCTGCCTTAAACAGATATTTCGTTACCTTAAAAAAAGACCCAGCCCATTCTAATCAAATTACAAAACTTTCTTCAGAGAAGAGGCAAGGAGTTTAGTCTGCGGCACTCCACTGGGCTCTCTGCACAGCCAATTTTTGGAGCAAATTTGCAGAAATAGGTTTTTTTTTATAGATGCCAACTTTGGAAAAAGTTCTCCAAGAAGAACACAGTGCACACATTTTCAGACCAACCCTGCTACTCAGAGTAAGTTTTTATTCGTACACTGCCGAAGAATCACCAACCACCAAAGAGTAATTGAGGGTGTGAATGTTCAGTGAGGCGCCAGTTTCTAGGGTCTTGGAATCCCACTTTCTGTGCTGTAGCCAATCTGGTTTCTTTCCTGGGTCAGCCAAGTAAGAATCAATGTTTTGGCTGCTTGAGCATTGTGGATCCCCAGCAGCTGGGCCCCAGGCAAGCCTGATTAACAAATCTAGGTCACCTGTCCCCAAGCATCAGAGCTCCAAGGGTCTGAATTTTGAAAAATTAACTGCTAACGAATTTTCATTTTTTTAGCTATATCAGTGCCACCCACATAAGATCTCTTGCCACTCTAGTCATTCTGTCTTGCAGTGTCTCGAAATTCAACTGTGGTGTCGGCCTCCTCACCCCCCCCCCCCATTATCTGACCTTTTCTGTCCATATTTCAAGACAGAAGCAGATGTTAGGTTCTTCTATTATTAAGTGTTTGAGCTGTGGTCAGTCAGAGAAGCCTTTATTTCTTGCCTTCAGCTATCTTACATGTGTTGTCCTGAGGCCAGCTTGGTGCCTCCTTCAATATTGGGGCTTCGAGGAGATTCGTAAAGGGAAGCCATGACCATTAAAGTAGTGTAACAATGTTTTAAATGTGTAGTGCGGATGCGAAATACGTCTGAGAGGCAGGCATCACAGGCAGTTTAATCCTCAGTGGGGCTTGAGTGAGTGGGTGAGGTTAGAATCTGAATTCCAGTGGCTGTGAACGACTTGTGTTACATGTTGTTGTTTAGTCGTTTAGTCGTGTCCGACTCTTCGTGACCCTATGGACCAGCGCACACCAGGCACTCCTGTCTTCCACTGCCTCCCGCAGTTTGGTCAGACTCATGTTTGTAGTTTCCAGAACACTGTCCAACCATCTCGTCCTCTGTCGTCCCCTTCTCCTTGTGCCCTCCATCTTTCCCAACATCAGGGTCTTTTCCAGGGAGTCTTCTCTTCTCATGAGGTGGCCAAAGTATTGGAGTCTCAGCTTCACAATCTGTCCTTCCAGTGAGCACTCAGGGCTGATTTCCTTAAGAATGGATACGTTTCATATTCTTGCAGTCCATGGGACTCTCAAGAGTCTCCTCCAGCACCATAATTCAAAAGCATCAATTCTTCGGAGATCAGCCTTCTTTATGGTCCAGCTCTCACTTCCATACATCACTACTGGGAAAACCATGATGTTACATATTTACCTACAAAATAAGACCTCTAGAATTCAGTAGGATTGCAGCCTAGGTCTGAAGCCTGAAGAGGAATCAAAACAAAATTCCATATGCTGTGAGACTTGCAGTAACACTGATAGACTTGGCAACACAAAGGCAGCGTTAAAACCTAGGCAGAAACTTCCCAGCAGAACTTCTTAGGAGAGGTCCTGGATCAAGTCCTTCACTTGTCAGAGAGAAATGTTTTTCTCCCTCGCGTTCTTTCTGTAACATAGCAACTTTCAGCCTAAATTTGCCAAACTGCAACTTCCGGCACTGCCGCCATGGCAAACACGATAGTGGGTGCCAGCCGTGCAGTTAATTAAGGATAATCTGGGAGTAATTATCTTTGCAAGGCCCCCCCAGGTCAGGGGGAGAGAGCTTTCACTCGCAGATCGTCCGATAACTGCCTCTCGCTACGATGGAATGCAGAGCAGGGACACATAGTGCATAGCACTGCACGTATTGGAAACTCCCCAACGCAGTCACCATGAGCGGAGGTACTTCTGTTTCTTTTAACATGGATCTGAATTTGGACTTAAGAAATAGACGTGCTCTGGATGAAGCAGAAAGATAACCTGCTAAATGAATCAGTCACTGAGTGCCAAGGTTTTGATCTGGAGAGAGCTCTCGTCATAATTGGATTGCTGTGTAAGTGAAGGGGAGCCTTTGTTCTCTTTTTTTCATTATATTTGCTATGCTATGATTTGGCAAGCCTTCACTTGAAGAACTAATTAATTAATTAATTAATTAATTACTAATGGAATGAAATTATTAATGGATTACAACCATATATGGAATGCAAGAGGAAGTCAACAAGAACTTTATAATTTTCTTTACAGAGTACTTGAAGAAATATGCTGTGTGAAATACTGTGACCTTGCCTACTAAAGAGGGCTCTAACTCTGATTTATTATGGTTTTGGCGAGACACAAACTTGTTGGAAGATTGGAAAGACAAAAAGAAAAGAAGACAAATGCTGGAAGTATGCCAGGAGTCACAGTCGCATGCTGGAATACTTTCGTTTTGGGAAAGGCAAAATGGAGAAGTTGTGGCATAATGAAAATTGAGTCCTCAAAGGAGGGGCAATGTTGAGGAGGACTGTTTAATTACAACATGAAGGATGAATGTAAACAAATATTTCACACAGAAAACTACAGGATATAAATTCCCTTTGCAAATTAATGGATATGGATTTTTAAAAAAGGAATGAAAGTCATCACGCCAGTGGCTGCTGAAATAAAGGATTAAGATCGGAATTGTTGTAGTTGGACTAATTAAGAGAATTGGAGCAGGACCAAGGAATAACATCAACTCCTGATAACCGGAACACAGGGAGGCATCCAAAAATGTTTAATTCAGAATTGATTAATTGGCTCTTTTGATTGTACTATGATTTGGTATGATTTGGTATTGTATTAATGTGGACTGCTATTAATGAAAAATTAATATATATATTTTTTAAATTGCCAAACCACTGGGCCCTCCTGTCAACATCAATGGAAGTGAAAGCATCTTTCAAGAGGAGATTCTTATAGAATAGAGACTATCAAAGCTATGCAGTATCCTGTCCTTAAAATATTGCAGTCAGGCCTAACCACACTTCTCATCTGGCTATGTTTGAAAATAAAAACCCAATGTTTGCTTCAGCCAGGGAAATGTGAGGGTCATCATGTGTCCGGTGGAGATGCTGTGGAGGGGATGGTCAGATCCTGAGGAAAAATGGGAGGATCTCGGGAAGTTGGAAGAGCTGAATGAACCTGGGGCAGGGATCCTAGTGGTATGGGGCAGATGAAATTGGGATCCAAGAAGTGTCCAAGCCTCGGAAGAGGGCCAGTAATCCAGTTTAGACCTCACTTTTGGGGATTTCTGTAATAGCAATCTCTAAGAGTAGTCTCTGGGCAAATAATGTGCATTCACACACATGCACATGACCAGTAAACATGTGTTTTTTTAAAAAAAAATAAATCTCACATCATACATATTGTTGTTCTTTCTCTTCTGTGGATGATGAAACTGCTCAAAGTCATCTTTTAAATTTTGATAGCTGCCACTTCACTTTTTGGTCAATGGCATTGCCCATTCAATTGTCTGCTAGAGTTTCATTGTTTATATAGGCTGACAAGGTCAGGGAGGGGGTAGATGCACATTTGCAAAGCTGTGTCCCTCGTGAGCAGAATGACAGTATCCTCCAAAAGAGTTCGAAGGAACAGCGCCAACAAAAATCTTCACATGACAACATCCTGCAGGCCCTGTAGCAAAGTTACAATATGTCAAACCCCTATGGTGAGCATATTTGCATTAACTTTTGATTTAAAATGACCTTCCCTGTAAACAAATCCCCACTCTATTGTACACGCATGCAGTTGAGCCTTCTAATTATGTTTTATCGTGAACATGTTGAAAAGAAGGAAAGACCAAGATTACAAATAAATAACTGCAATGGCACTAGAATCTGAGTTCAGCAGTGTGGTAAGGAAAAATTATCTGAAGTGGATACAATGCAAAAAAAGGAGTCATAGCAGGTTTCTTTCCTGAGGCAGGAGCCCACATTCGTATGACAGATGTGCTTACGCACGAAGTGTATACTTCTTCAGCTGTCAGTCTTACCATCTACCCCACCCCCATTGTGTTTCAGAAGTATCTCCCAGTACGTTTCCGAACACAATTCAAAGTGTTGGTGTTGACCTTTAAAGCCCTAAAGGGCATCGGCCCAGTATACCTGAAGGAGTGTCTCCACCCCCATCGTTCTGCCCGGAAGCTGAGGTCCAGCGCCAAGGGACTTCTGGTGGTTCCCTCATTGCGAGAAGCAAAGCTATAGGGAACCAGGCAGAGGGCCTTCTCGGTAGTGGCACCCGCCCTGTGGAACGCCCTCCCATCAGATGTCAAAGCGATAAACAACTACCTGACATTCAGAAGACATCTTAAGGGAAGTTTTTAATGTGTGACATCTTAGTGTATTTTTTGTCTCTGTGGAAGCCGCCCAGAGTGGCTGGGGAAACCCAGCCAGATGGGCGGGGTACAAATAAATTATTATTATTATCTGTGTTGATGGAGAATCTCCACCACTTTTCAAACTTGTATTTGTCCACTTACTCAAGACTTCATGGTATAGTGTACACATACATACCCACGCACACATGTATACAAAAATACAAAATACAAAATACAAGCTAGGTGCCCACTCCAGCACAAAATTGGGTATGACAAAATCCCATCTCAGTAGGACTTACTTGTGACCATCTTTTGCTGAATTATGCCTTTGCAAAGGATGAGGTTTGCATGCTGGTATGGTTAAATTATTTGAAATTACAGTCATACCTCGGAAGTCAAACGCCTTGCCAGTTGAACATTTTGGTTCCCAAACGCCGCAGGTACGACTGTAGATGCACAAATTCATCATAACAATTTTTTTAAAAATAAAGAACATTATCCCTCTTTTCAGCCTGAGTGACTTACATAAAGTCAGTTAAAACAGTGTCTCCTTACAGGCTTACAACCTAAAGGCTACAACCCCCAAGGGGGTGGGGAAAAGCAAACTCAATCACCAGTTTCTAAAGTGATGTGGTTCTTATAATGACCAGTTGAAATAGCTACAGTTCCAGAGAGAGAAGATGTCAAATGTAGTCTCTCGGCAGAGTCAACCGAGTGCAGGCTGATGGGAAATAAATTCAGGAGTAATTTAATTATCCTATGTTCTCCCTCCTAGGGCTAAAAATCTGTTGGGAGGCCTTGCAGGTGGTTGCCAGACTTAAGAACTACTTTGTGTGTAGTAAGACCCTTGGGTAAAGACCTTCCCTTTAAATAAGCTGTCTTATTATTTAGCTACCAAGATTTAGTGCTTGCCTGTTTTAATAAGGGATGGTGGAGTTTCATTCTTCTTGCTGTTTTTAACTGATATTTTTTACTTCCTTTATTTTATTGTTCACATTACACTGCTGCTAGGTGACAGTTACGGGATGAGCCTGACGGGTCTAGACTCTCGGGAGAGCCAATGGCGAGGCCTTGTGGTCCCAATCTCTTGCTCCTCTATCAGACTATAGCGGAGTGAGAGATGGGACTGCAAAGCCTCTCAATTGGTTCTGCTGAGAGTCCAATTCCATCTGCTCATCCCGCAACTGTCGCCTAGCAACAGGCATACCATGCGGCTGTGCAGACGAGGGAGAGAAGGGAAGCAGAGCCGCTCAACTGGATTCGTCGAGAGACCAAAGACCTTTGGCTCCTCCTCTCCTGGAACTGTTTCCATTTCTAGCTGTTCACTACAAGAATGGGGTTTTGTTTTTCCCCTTCTCCCTCACAACCACTTTACTTCTTGTGGAGTGTTTTTTTTTCATGTTGTAAACTTGCAGGCAGAGATAGAATTATCATTAATACCTGTAAGCCGCTCTGGGAGCCTCTTTTGGCTGAAGGTCGAGATTTTAAAAGGAGAGCTTCAATTAAATAAATAAACACATCCTGTGTTATTATCGTACGGCTTAGCCAGGAAATTGAGTATAAATAAGAGAAAATGAACAATAAACATGTTAGCGTCGTTCTGTTCTTTGAACACTACTGGGCATTCCCAATCGCCACCCGCAATCTCCCAAAATCAGATATAATTTTGCTTTCCCCTGCTCTGTAAATATAATTATTTGTATTTTAAAGTAATTTTAATGAAGGAAAATTCATTAAGTCATGGCAGATTTGCCTCTGGGTTCCATTTGGTAGATTCTAATTGACAGGAGCCAGATAAGCTCTCTGACAATAAGTAAAAGAAATTGCCTTTATTAGTCTTAAATGACTAGCTGAGACAACATTGCCTCTCCTATTTTCAGCTTTGGAGTGTTTTTCGTAGCTCTTTTATGTTTAATTAGCTATTGTCAGGATCAAAGATAACCATTGTTATAGGAATACTTATAACACCATCGTGTTCATAAAAGTGTGAACATTGACTTCTCCATTATAGCAGACCATGTATCTAGCTAGAAATATCTATCTAAAGAGTCTCTTCCTTTCTGGAGTAACTTGTGACTCATTTTAACTCCCTTCACTATTTAGACCCTCATTTTCAGTTTTGCTCCTATGCTTCCTGTGGTATTGGTGCTAATCGACAAAGAGGCCAGTAATTCAATAAAACTGGCCTCCTGGCAGCATGAAACTCACAGGCATATGCATGCAGACATTTGTCCTCAGTTAATTCCCCCCCCCCCCCCAGCAGGTTGAATTTTGGATCTTTTCTTTATTTTTCCATTGTGTGGTTCTTAAAATCTGTATTGCAGAGAGTGAAATAACTGCCCATCAGGCAACTCTTTTTGTACCTTTTATGTATTTGTTTTTTCTGGCTTCCTTAAATGTGCTTCTGAGCCTTCACAAACTCTCCAGCAAGGAATGAGATATTATTAAGCAAAAAGGCTGGGCTTACAGCTAGCTCTATGCACAGACGAAAAATAAAAACATTTAATCAAGTGAACAAGTATATGGCAGGCTCTAAATGTGGGGGTCTGGGGCTTGTGGCCAAACACTTAAAAAAGGAAGTTTACACAATGCAGACCTGCGGCCAAAGATTTCAATGGACAATTTAAATCAATGTGTGAGCCTCTCAGACTCCAAAGCTGGCTTGTCTGATCTTCTGTTCCTAGTAAAGAGCTAGTGTGATATTGGTGGTTAGGTCATCAGAGGAGGACTAGGAGTTCAATGTTCAAATGCTCTCTCAGCCATGAAACACACTATCTCTCAAATGGAATCTACAAGCATATAAAAATGCTGTGAAAATGCTTTTTAAAAAAAAGTTTTGAAAAATATATTGAATTTGCCATAGCTCACTCTCGCCATCTAGTGTCACATTTGTATATTGCACTTTACAACACACTTACAACATTCTATTTGCAGCTGTATAGCTGAGTCCTCAGCCTAAATGGGAACCATGTGGAGTATCTTGAGTTCCTTGGAGAAAAGCTGGGATACAGATGAAATATTTTTATTTACTTTCTTATAACCTGCCCCTCATCATTCACACTATCCCATGGAGAGAGACACAGGAAGCTGCCTTATTCAAAATCAGCTCAGTGGTCCATCTTACTTCCACTCCACCCTTGTACTCACTGCATGCAGTACTTTTACCATGCCACTATAGTTTGCTTTTACTGTTCATAACTACATTATTTGTGTCCCCTGATGTGAAACTTACATAATTAATTGTGGAAATTACATCATCATTACATTATTCCACCCCATTCATTTCAATGCAAAGGACACACAACGCAAATGGGGGAGACATAATCAATTACATCACATTTATGGACTGAAAGCTCCAACAGTAGTGAAAACAGATCTTATATGGATTGATTTCCATTCAGACACAGGACAGCTTGTTTATTTATAGCTTCCACGCATATCTCAAGGTGATGTACAGAATGCATCAGTTTAAAACAGTGCAGAAAATAGCAGCAGCGAATAAGTGCAGTTCCCACTCTTGTTTCTGTTTCCCTTCCACTGTCCTCAATTCAACTCCATTTTCTTCTTGACCTCTTCTCTTTCGAACCCTGCTTCTTCCACCCATTGTTTCTTCAAGTCTCTGCTTCCTCATGTCTCACTTCCTTCAAGCACTCTCACACTTTGCTACCAAGTTCCTCCTACTCAGCTTCTCAGGGCCAAAGTACACATCATGTCAGTCACATGTTTAAAACAAGCATGCTTAACCTGTTCCTTTTTTATGTTACAGGGAGAGAAGTTGTGCACCACCCTCCAATCTGAAACATGCTAAAAAGTGTCCTTGAAGGTAAACAGCAGCCAGGAAGAATGGGGCGAAAACGGTGGAAAATTCTTGTGGGGCTCTGATCTAGGTTGGGAACAGTTTCAGGATGAGGGCTGAGAACGACCTTTACCAAAGGTATCATGGGCTTTGAAGACACTCGAACTCAGGACGCACGGGAGAAACGTGCTAAGAGAAAGGCACGCTTGGCAAATCCACACCATGATCAACTCCCGCCCAGAAACCAGTATCCCTGCTGTGGAAGGACGTGTGGATCCAGAATTGGCCTCCACAGTCACTTACGGACTCATTGTTAAAACTGTGTTTATGGAAGACAATCTTATTCAGCCACGAGTGATCGCCAAAGAAGAAGAAGGTGGCTTTTTTCAAAATAAATCCACCCAGGATAAGCGCACCGGTTTGAACACATGACTAGCAATGCAAGAAGACATTGCTTTCTGTTCTGACATGTGTTCATTTCATGCAATGTTTCTGTGCCACTGCAGCTCAGCTCAGCAAAAACTACAATATTCATCTCACTGCTTGTTGTGAGGAAACTGTCCGCAAAGGAAACACAATGCAAATTGGGGTGGGGGTGGGACTTCATCAGCTGTATGTCATTGGCAGAATGAAAGCAAGAATGAATACTGGTTGGTATTCCCTGGGTTGGTTGGTTTCTGTTCTGGACATTGGACAAATCATTTGGCAATTTCCACTCCCATTTCCAGTGATTGCTGGCATCCCTACACATGACTGAGGTCGCGTGAAGCTTGGCCCTCTCTGCTTACTAGCATTCTTCAGTCTCCTTTCTGTGATAGGAATTTTGAGGTCTTAGATATATGCTAAATGTTCATAACCAACCAAGCATGTACATCAGCACAGGAAGACCGACCTGAAACCATTTTTGATTCCCAAACTGACCTCAACTATTTCTCTGCAAGGTCAAAGTGGGAAACCTCCCCATTGTCTCGTTCCTCACAAATCCTGTCTTAAGGGCACATTTAAGATATGAATAGGGTGTGAGCCTGACCTGGCTCAGAAACTAAGTATTTATCATTACAAAAGATTAGCCAGGCTCCCCAGGCAATCCAATCAAGTGACCATTAAACAGATAACCTAGCAGACAGGAAAAACAACATTCAAATTTCTGTTTTAGACCACCTTTTCTATGATGTAGGTATGATGTTTGTGGGGTGGTGGTCTTGGGTTACACAATTGGAAAGCTTTTCCCATTTCCCTCCTTGCAGAGAAATATTTGAGGTCAATTTGGGAGAGTCAAAATGGCTTCAGGATTGTTCTCCTGTACTATTTCAGACACGTGGTTTATATACTTATGTATGTGTTTGCCTTGTACATTTATGAACATTTATTTTATATATAAATGTTATAGAACTCCTATAACACAAGCCTTGCAGAAGCACTGGAGGCAGCAGCAGGAGGCCTGGCCTGAGGGGGTGGGATCTTGAGGGCTAAATAAAGGTAAAGGGACCCCTGACGATTAGATCCAGTCGTGACTGACTCTGGGGTTGCGGCGCTCAACTCGCTTTATTGGCCGAGGGAGCTGGCCTACAGCTTCCGGGTCATGTTACCAGCATGACCAAGCTGCTTCTGGTGAACCAGAGCAGCGCACGGAAACACCGTTTACCTTCCCGCCAGAGCGGTACCTATTTATCTACTTGCACTTTGACATACTTTCAAACTGCTAGGTTGGCAGGAGCAGGGACTGAGCAACGGGAGCTCACCCTGTCGCGGGGATTTGAACCGCCGACCTTCTGATCGGCAAGCCCTAGGCTCTGTGGTTTAACCCACAGCACCTAGAGAGACTTAAAAAGGACTACATTTGGCCCTCAGCTCTCTTGTTCATAGCTCCTACATTGTCTCCAACCTACCTTTATAATCTCTCCCTCTCTCCCTCAACTCTTTTTGTCCTCTCCTATGTTTATCTTGACTTCTGTCACCTCTACTTCCTCAAGTAGTTGTGTGCCACACCTGCAAGAGAAATGCCAGCTGCAATTCCATTCCCCCACCCCCGGCCCAACACCACATTTTCCATGGAAAATGCATTGAGCTGTTCAAATTCTGGCCAGTCCTGGTTGCATTTCCCTTCCGTCAATATTTTATCAACTCCTTCACAGCACCTGCCCTTAATCCAGTATGCCAAACCAGTTCCCCTGTTTGTTTTGGATATCCTTCTTTGGATACCCTATCTAGATTTTAGGCTGATTTTGTGCACATGTCAGGTAGTTTTTTCTTTAACAAATAGACTCACAGGCATCTGTGCACGCCAGCTTTACTGAAGTGCCAAACATGGGGAAAGGGAATCTGAGGCTCTGTGAGATTTGGAAAGAGTGTGCTATGCACAGCGCTAGGAAGGTTAAAAAAGGGCAGAAAATAAAATTTGCGCAGATATTCTACTTTCTATCTTTAAAAAGGCCAATCTCTCATAAATTAAAATATCATTTAAAAATGAAATGGAATCAAACAAATGTCTCTTTAAGATGGCAATCTGCAGTTTATGTGCTGTTTACATGGAATAACTACTGCTCTGCTAACTCATCCTCTGCTCTGCATCCATCCCCATTTCAAAACAAAACAAAGCCTCGAAATCTTCATCATGGGATGCAGGTTGCAATAATCATTCAGGTAATTTTCTGCTACAAAATGAAAGAACAAGCAAAAAAGCTGGTGCAGATATTCATATCCTAAATCAAGGTGGGGAGGGGAAATGGATTTTAAGGGGTGATATGATAGCCATGTTCAAATATATACGTAAAAGGATGTCATATAGAGGAGGGAGAAAGGTTGTTTTCTGCTGCTCCAGAGAAGCGGACACGGAGCAATGGATGCAACCTACAAGAAAGAAGATTCCACCTAAACATTAGGAAGAACTTCCTGACAGTAAGAGCTGTTCGACAGTGGAATTTGCTGCCAAGGAGTGTGGTGGAGTCTCCTTCTTTGGAGGTCTTTAAGCAGAGGCTTGACAACCATATGTCAGGAGTGCTCTGATGGTGTTTCCTGCTTGGCAGGGGGTTGGACTCGATGGCCCTTGTGGTCTCTTCCAACTCTATGATTCTATGATTCATCCTTGCAGTTTTAGAGAATGGAGGGAGACGGTAAACATAGCAAGATAATGAAGGAAATGCAATTGCCAAGAGAAGTTCTTGCTGATAGACGTTAAGGGGAATGTAAGTGGAGCAGCTAATGTGCACAACAACTGGCCATTGTGCACACCCATGAGGCCTCATGGAGAATGTGCACATACTCCTTTCATGAAGAGGGACTTGTGCGCATTTCCTGGTCAATATACATAATCTCCAGCAGGCATGGGAAATGTGCATATTTTGGCTGAATTTTGCACATTCTCCAGCCAACACATAGTGGTTAGAATGCTGGAATAGGATGCAGGAGAACAATGTTCAAACCCTCACTCAGCCTTGAAGCTCACTGGGTGTCCTTGGACTTTCCTAAGCTACCTCACAGGGTTGTCACAGTGATAAAATGGAGATCAGGGTAGAGAACCACGTATGCAATCTGGAGCTTCTTGGAGGATAGGTGGGATGTAGATGTAATAAATAAACAACTCATGGAGAACTCTGGAAGTTCAGGGCTCTAAATCACATGGGGAGCTTACTCAAGAGCATCAGGCTTCCCACTGTACATCACAGAACGGCCTTTACCACAGATCACAGTGAGCTGGGCAGCCTGTATAGGAGAAGACAATCATTCAGATTACCTGCTCCCAAGGTGTTTAGGGCCTTATGAGTCAAAATTAATACTTAAGCCATGGGTAGCTAACCTGATTTCCTGCAGATGTTATGGACTACAATTGCCTCCAGCCCCATTCAGCATGACCAATGGCCGGGGATGCTAATAGTTGTCATCCAAAACATCTAGAATCATAGAATCATAGAATCATAGAGTTGGAAGAGACCACAAGGGTCATCGAGTCCAACCCCCTGCCAAGCAGGAAACACCATCAGAGCACTCCTGACATATGGTTGTCAAGCCTCTGCTTAAAGACCTCCAAAGAAGGAGACTCCACCACACTCCTTGGCAGCAAATTCCACTGTCGAACAGCTCTTACTGTCAGGAAGTTCTTCCTAATGTTTAGGTGGAATCTTCTTTCTTGTAGTTTGTATCCATTGCTCCGTGTCCGTGTCTGGAGCAGACCATGTTGGCTACCCCAGCCTTAAAGCTAATATCATCCATTTGATTGGATTCCACATTGCTTGTGTTGTGCCTGGTACAACGAAGCACCAACAGTTATTCATTCTCTTGCTTGGCTTTTAAAAAACCTCCAAGAAATACCTGTCCACTTAGATAGCTTTCAGGGGATACCTACCTACAGGTAGCCACTTCATGCATCTATCAAAATAGACTCAAGTCCATAGAGGCTTTTGGCTCAAAGTGAATTTTACCTCCCAAAAGTGTGTTTTTATTGAAGGAGCCCCCACACTCTTGTTTTTGTTCAGCAACCACTGTGGAAAAGAGAATTAGTTATCTCACGCTAGTGAATGGGTGGCTGTGGATCACAGTTTTTAGAGCCTTTTCAAACTTTTACTTAGCACCGTTTCTGCAATGAACCTGTTAGCTTTTGAACATTATATGTAAAAATATCCTTTTGCCAGACAGGAAGGTGGATGGCTATTCAATTGACACTCCGAACCAGATGCCTCGTGCTTCTTCTTCTTCTTCCATTATTGTTTCCTCTGTGGATTCTACATGATGTGACATTTTATCTGTTATCTTTCCAGGCATGGGGGAAGAAAACGAGGGAGCTGATTAACAGAACCCCGTGTGCAACTAGGGAACACTGTTTCTCAAGTGCTGAGATGCACAACTGTGCTTTTCAGGCTAATTTGAACGGTGGTGATTGTGAAATGAGAAGGAAGAAAATTGAGAAACATTTATGATTTACTCTGACAGCTGGAATGTACTTAGCCAGCCAACGGAGAGGGGAAAAATATTGCTGCTTTTAGTGAAGAAGAGCATAAGTCAAAGCGAAGAAAACACGGCAATGTTGTGATCAGCACAGGGAAGGAGAAAACAGCCTCAATTGGTTGGGTGTCCAAATTCAATACAGATGATATTTGTCTACTTTAGCTAAAGAATGCCTTAGGAGACAGAGTGAAAGGTCAGGATAGATGTAATCGAGAGAGACAGCAGTTACTCCATTTTCTCATAATAGGGATTCCATTGATAGCTTGCTCACACATCTGTACACACTCGTTTGAAGCGATTCCAGATAATTGGCTAGGTGCTGGCCTCGCTGCGATGGAAATGGCTCAACATGGCCAAATGTTTCTCACAATGGAACATACAGAAAGCAAAGTGTGAAAAATATCCTGGGTAAAGGGGAAAACCTTGTTGAATATGCTTTAGGTGGGAAGCTAACTCCTGATCAATGCCCTTTGAGGGCCAGTGGGGCATTCAAAATCATAGCTTACCTGCCTGGGTGTGAACAGCAATTCTGGCAATTTGAATTTAGAGTTACTGGCCCCTTCAGTCTCTGCCAAGAGGTGCAAGATTACAGAGATTTTGGCACTTAACCATGGTTTGTGTTTCCAGTGGAAAATGAGGCACAGTGGAGACTGTAGTGTCTTTACTAAATTTTTTTTTGGCACATATTTACACCTGAGTTTGGATGGGGAGAGAGTTCTGAGCATCCCAACTCCAGAGGGGCTTACTCCCCGCAGTGGAGCAACATTGGATTCAAAGGCACCCAAAACACCATCTCTGTGTCTCCTCCACATGGTTTGTACGTCCATCGGCTCGCATGCCATACGGCTACACCCTTCTTTTCCTCATATCCCCTTGCTAAAATGCAACCCAAGCCTCCTGAAAAAAAAGAAGACTTTCTGTGGTGACATCACGCCCCCCCGTGACCCTGGCAACCTCCCTCTCCCGACTCTGTTGTTGTATTTCACTAACTAACACATAACTGGGGGAGGGACTCCATCTTGTCTCAGTGGTTCACTTTTTGTTAGGGTAATGACTCTGCCATCACCTCTTTTGTTCTTTGATGGTACCTCTCTCAGCCGATCTCCTGAGAAAGCTGGTTTGACTTATTTTTTTAGGCCTTGTGAAATACATTGACTAATTTCAGAAATTATGGGGAGAACCTGGCAACCAGGAATCTTAGGAGATCCTTGTACCCTGCAAACCCATTATACTAGGTAGAGAAAAGCAGTCTGAAGGCGGTTCCATACTGTCAGTATTTTGGAGCGGGGATTCAAGTGAAAGTTGGTCATTCCCTGTGTTGGCGAGGCACATTTGACAACAACAAGAAACCAAGCCTTCGTGTCATTGACCCAGCATTGTGGAACACTCTGCCAACAGAGATTCAGCAGGTGTCTTCAGGTTTTAAATGCATGCTGAAAACTTGTCTGTTCCATTGGGCTTTTGCAGGCAGGTAAGAATAACTCCACAATACATAGGTGATTTCTGATTTCAACTTTCCATATGGCTTTTATTGTATGGTTTGGTGTGCTATTGTTGCAAACCACTCTGATTTTTTTATGAATAGTGGTATATAAATAGTTTAATATATAAGTAAAAGCAAAAAAATAGATTGTGTAGCTGTCTATCATTCTACGTGCATGCACACACACATACACATTGCTATTAATAACTTCTTTCTCTTTGCAACAACCTTACTGTGAGCCACAAATCTCAGAAGCAAATACAAACATATTGCCACATTAGAGACAGTGGGAATAAAGTGCTCCTGAGTGGCTTATGGACAGCAGCCTGCCGTTTGTGACTCTTTGACCAGCCATAAAGCTTAAGCGCTGGTGCTGACCACCCATGAGCTGGTTGCAACATTTCTGCAGAGGATTTTAAAATGCTTCTCATTGCCAAGAGCTAATCTGTCTTTAAGTGCTTTAGAGTAATGGAAAGTCCTGTGCCAGAAGCGAGAAAGGAAACATAGCATAACATGCTTGGGTCTGGATGTGGTCAATTAAGCATAGCAGCTAAAAAAGGCTGCTAACTTGCTTTCTTAAAATAAAAACAGGCGATTAGTGGGCCAGTTTATGTAAGCACGCTGTGCGATGCAAAACAGAATGTGAGCATTGGGAAAATTCAAAAATGTTAAGTAATACTTGCTGTTTAAATATGATCCATATACATGTATAAGTATACTAGTACACATATATACACAATAGGCAAGTACAGGTTTAGGCAAGCGATTTTCCAGAAGACCACCTTGTGGTTGCCACTATTATTATTATTATTATTATTATTATTACAGTGGTACCTCAGGTTACATACGCTTCAGGTTACATACGCTTCAGGTTACAGACTCCGCTAACCCAGAAATAGTACCTCGGGTTAAGAACTTTGCTTCAGGATGAGAACAGAAATCGTGCTCTGGCGGCGTGGCGGCAGCAGGAGGCCCCATTAGCTAAAGTGGTGCTTTAGGTTAAGAACAGTTTCAGGTTAAGAACAGACCTCCGGAATGAATTAAGTACTTAACCTGAGGTACCAGTGTATTATATTGCATTTGCACCCCACCTTTTCCTCCAATGAACTCAAAGTGGCACCTGCAGTTATCCCCCTCCTCATTCAATCCCCACAACAACTCTGTAAAGTAGGTTAGGCTAAGAAGTAGTGACTGGCCCAAGGTGAGCTTCAAAGCCAAGTGGGGATTTGAATCCTGGTCTCCCAGGCTGTAACCCAACACTTTGGTCTTGCTTGATTTAAAGCAATGCCCCAAGAAAGAGGGGGGGAGCAGGGGAGAGTGCCAGCATCTTGTAATCTGTTTTGTAATCTGGGGAACCGGGTTCGCGTCTCCGCTCCTTCACATGCAGCTGCTGGGTGACCTTGGGCTAGTCATGCTTCTCTGAAGTCTCTCAGCCCCGCTCACCTCACAGAGTGTTTGTTGTGGGGGAGGAAGGGAAAGGAGAATGTTAGCCACTTGAGACTCCTTCGGGTAGTGATAAAGCGGGATATCAAATCCAAACTCTTCTTCTTCTCTAAGATTGTTCTTCCTACCTTCACTTTTTTATAAGCACTTTTATTAAACAACTATGCTGTCCGATTAATCACAACACTTTTTAATCCATTTTGCTTTTGGCATGTGGTCCCCAGAAGGTTGCTTACAAAGTTCTTCTTCTTCGGTGATCACTCATAGCTGAATAAGATTGTCTTCCATGAGCACAATCTTAACAGTGACTGTGGAGGCCAGTTCTGGATCCACATGTCCTTCCACAGTGGGGACATAGGTTTCCAGGCAGGAGTTGGTCACAGTGATGGTTTGCCAAGCGGGTTTATAGCTTACAAAGTTATATAGCCCTTGGCCATAGGAAAGTCCCCTTCATATGGTTCCCTTCCCTGGCCATAATGGAACAACCCAACAGAACCATGAGGTTTGTGCATAGTTATCATAACCATGGAATGTTAGGGGGGTGGGAAGGAGAGAGAAAAGAAAAGTGGGTGGAGAATGATACATCTTATTTGAGCTCCTTATAGCTTATATTACCCTGGAGAGGGGAATGAACAGGAGCACTCCTGCTAAAGAGTGAGGAAGATACACACTGCAACATTTTGTTGCAACTTGTTTCTCCTATCACAATAACACCTTCAAACAGGGCAGTTCTCATCTTTTACAAGAAAGATTTCCAGCTACAACTCTCCCGCAATACAGCTGGTCTATAACTGTAGGTACAAATGGTGGCTCATCTGAGAATAGCTCCCTGGGAACTGAAAGCAGCAGTGCTATAGGCAGGAACCAAAATGGTTAGCTTGGGACTTTTCTTAAAGTGCTGTATTCATGGGGGATTACCTTCCACCTGAGTTGACTCAAACAGTCATTCCTTTATCAGCCAATATACAGCATATGAAAAACCACGATTTTTAAAATAGCTTTTGTTTCAAAGCTTTCATGGCTTGAAACGCCTTCTTAGCTGTTTGATAAAATAAAATGCATTTTCTCAGCAAGGGTGTTCCAATACAGTGGTACCTCGGGTTACAGACGCTTCAGGTTACAGACTCTGCTAACCCAGAAATAGTAGCTCGGGTTAAGAACTTTGCTTCAGGATGAGAACAGAAATCGCGCGGCAGCAGCGGGAGGCCCCATTAGCTAAAGTGGTACCTCAGCTTAAGAACAGTTTCAGGTGAAGAACGGACCTCCAGAACAAATTAAGTTCTTAACCCAAGGTACCACTGTATTGTGAGGCATGGTTATTTTATAAAGTGAAATACATACCTACAAGTTTTGTGCTTTGCATATAGAAGTAGACAAGCTCCTATCTTTAGGTTAAGGGCACAAGGAAGCAGAAAGTCAGGAGTGGGCTGCTCAGGTGTGCAGACGGTAAAATTGTTCTTTGGTTGTATCAATTCAGAATGTAGAGCCGGAGAAGTGGAAGACACATGTCTGAATATTCTCCCAAGCAAATTATTATTATTATTATTATTATTATTATTATTATTATTATTATTATTATTCACATGGAAGACTAACAAGTCTGAGGAGCAGTAGAACTATTCTCTTATCTAGATATCTATGGGACCCTCCAAGTATCCTTTCTATTATGCATTCATGTTTATTTGTGCTCACAATGATACTGAGGTTGTTATACACAATCCTGCTTTCAATACTATTTGTACCTGAAAAACTTTCAGGACAGACATCCTGCTTCATTTGCAATCAGTGCATGTTTTATACCTTCCTGTTGAAATCCTGGAACTGTTCATTCTACAAATTTTCCAGGGTGGGTTGTGGTGGGTTTTTTTGGGGGGGGGAGGGGGGTGTTCCACTTTTGTTGTGCTATAGTGCAAGAGCCCCCCTCCAGTTGGCAATAATGCAGTAACACTGGAGAAGCACCACAGAAGGATATGTGGACTATCCAGTATAAATCCACCACTAGTACACTATTATTGCATCAATTGCATGCTGCAGGATCCACTTGTAAAAGGGGGGAAAATCAGTCTGGAGGGGTCCTATCTATCTAAAACCTTTCAGGAATATTTTTAACAAATAGAGAAAATTCAGCCATGTGGTCGCCCACCTGTTTAAAATCACAGCCATTTGTAAGTAAGTAAGTAAAAATATACAGAAGCAGCAGCCAGGATGGTCTTGGGGCCCAATTCCCAGATATTTTGTAGAGAAAAGAGATGATTCAAATGAGGGCTGCAAGAATGATTGGAATCGGTTGTTTAATCAATGGCAATTTTAACTGATTCATCATAGAATCATAGAATCATAGAGTTGGAAGAGACCACAAGGGCCATTGAGTCCAACCCCCTGCCAAGCAGGAAACACCATCAGAGCACTCCTGACATATGGTTGTCAAGCCTCTGCTTAAAGACCTCCAAAGAAGGAGACTCCACCACACTCCTTGGCAGCAAATTCCACTGTCAAACAGCTCTTACTGTCAGGAAGTTCTTCCTAATGTTTAGGTGGAATCTTCTTTCTTGTAGTTTGGATCCATTGCTCCGTGTCCGCTTCTCTGGAGCAGCAGAAAACAACCTTTCTCCCTCCTCTATATGACATCCTTTTATAATTTGAACATGGCTATCATATCACCCCTTAACCTCCTCTTCTCCAGGCTAAACATGCCCAGCTCCCTTAGCCGTTCCTCATAAGGCATCGTTTCCAGGCCTTTGACCATTTTGGTTGCCCTCCTCTGGACACGTTCCAGTTTGTCAGTGTCCTTCTTGAACTGTGGTGCCCAGAACTGGATACAGTACTCCAGGTGAGATCTGACCAGAGCAGAATACAGTGGCACTATTACTTCCCTTGATCTAGATGCTATACTCCTATTGATGCAGCCCAGAATTGCATTGGCTTTTTTAGCTGCCGCGTCACACGGTTGGCTCATGTCAAGTTTGTGGTCAACCAAGACTCCTAGATCCTTTTCAGATGTACTGCTCTCAAGCCAGGTGTCACCCATCTTGTATTTGTGCCTCTCATTTTTTTTGCCCAAGTGCATCGGTGAAGGTCAAATTTAATCACTGGGACCGCGATTTATCTCGCTGCCGCCCTGGATGTGTTGACTCTGTAACAAGTGGTTGTAAGCACAACTTCCGTTTCGAGGCGATCTTGCAGGGAATGCCTGCTTTGGACATGAACAAAGACTAAAGACCACACATCCTGACTGCCAGACCAGCAAGAAATAAAGTCAAAACACCTTGTAAGGGGTAGTAAGACAGTTTGAGGTATCAGCTCTCTGCCTTCAGCAAGCCTTGGGGTCTCAAATTTCAGCAGCAACCTGTGTGACACCAAAATTTGGTGCCCTCCTGCCTCTCACCTTCCATTCTACATCATAGTTGTGGTGCCCCTGCGGCTCAGCACTAGGCCCAGGCGATACATCAATATATGAGAAGCATATGTATGATGTATGATGATATGTATCGATGTATGAGAAGCAGACCGCGACGTCAGTTTCACTCAGCCATATATTGCTGGTGAAACCACCACCACCGCTCCCAAGTCCTCTGCTAGCAGCATCCACTGTAGGGAGTCAATAATTTCTTCCTCTCCAGCGGGCACTGCAAGCAGAGGAACTCAGGAGCGGCAGCGGTTTCACCAGCGATATATCGCTGGTGAAACCACCATCCCACTCTGCCCTCATACAATGGAGAGGGAGAAACAAGTTGTATCGGCAAGGCTCCAATACAGCTTCTTCTTCCCTCTGCATCTTTAAACTGCTCAACGGAGGAGTGTGTAGCTGCCCCTGCCTCAGTCAAGCAGTTAAAGGAGCCCCCAGTCCAGTGCTGGCTTCTGCAAGCCTGCAATGGGATGGGAGCTCTGTGAAACTGCTCAGCTGAGGGGAGCGTGGTTGCCTGCAGTGAGCAGTTAAAGGAGCCCTGATGCTTTGCACGCTCGCAGCAAGAGCACCAGGGCTGTCTCACCTGGGGAGGGGGACATTCCCTCCCTGCAGCTGAACAACACAAACAAGCTGTGTTGTCCCGGCTTGCAAGCCTGGGTGAAACCAACTCTGCTCTCGAGGTGAGAGCTGGGGCAATTTCACCGCTGTCTCGCGGGCAGAGGCCAATGCGTCTTGTTTTTTCAACATTGTGGTGTATCGCCGAACCACGATGTTTGGTTGGCAAATACAATGCAGTGTTGAAAAGCTGATATCTCCCAGGCCTACCCAGCACCCAGTGCGACCAAACTGCTCGTGCTTCCCTAAATCTGCCTCTGCTGCCTGGCCTTGAGGAAGGGTGTGTAATACAATTTGGGTATTGATGAGGAATTTCTCTCTGCCTGTCAGGTCGAAGAGGAGCACCAACAGCTCCCCTGACCAGAAAAGGCGGGAGCCAGAAGAAGACAGTGCTGGACATTGATGGAATACTGCACACTTAGAATCATAGAATCATAGAGTTGGAAGAGACCACAAGGGCCATCGAGTCCAACCCCCTGCCAAGCAGGAAACACCATCAGAGCACTCCTGACATATGGTTGTCAAGCCTCTGCTTAAAGACCTCCAAAGAAGGAGACTCCACGACACTCCTTGGCAGCAAATTCCACTGTCGAACAGCTCTTACTGTCAGGAAGTGCTTCCTAATGTTTAGGTGGAATCTTCTTTCTTGTAGTTTGGCTTGCCTGACCCAGAAAAGGGCAAGCCAGAAGCAGAGGTTCGGGGCTTCCTGTTTCTGGTGGTGAGAAATGGCTGACTCCCACATGATCAGACCTCAACTGTGCCGGTAATTCAGGGTTGATATGGGGGTAATTAGCTGTGGCAGACTCCCCAGGGTGGGGGACGACTGTCTTGTAGACCCGCAGATCGTCCGAGATTCTCAGCTGGCATCAAGGTGCAAGCGGCACGACCCTGGGTGCCAGAGCATGACATGGCTGGCACTCTCCGATGTCATTCTCATAGCCGGAAATATCTCTTTGATAAAATGATTGGATTTGGACAATAACCAGACATAGTCTAGACTGAAAAAGACTAAGGAAAAACATGCTGAACTGTACAGTCCCTGGTGTTTAAGTTTAAGCTCAGACCTCAAAGAGATTATCATCATGGCGTGTGGATTACGGAGGTGTTTGGTGTGTCTTTTGTTTCTTCTTAACAACTACAATTGGTTTTCTATGCCAAGCCTCATTAAGAAACCTTTTTAAAAAACCAGAGTACATATGGACTTCTATTTATGATTAAGTATTCAGCTGTGCAGCTTTACTTAGACTTGATAAAGATAAAAGAAGAAACAAGATGGCGCTTGTTAGTATGACGCAGCATGGGAAAATGAGAATTCTTCCCTTTTTTGAGGGAATTGGGAAATACAATGGTACCTCAGGTTACATACGCTTCAGGTTACATACGCTTCAGGTTACAGACTCCGCTAACCCAGAAATATTACCTCGGGTTAAGAACTTTGCTTCAGGATAAGAACAGAAATTGTGCTCCGGCGGCGCGGTGGCAGCAGGAGGCCCCATTAGCTAAAAGAATGTCCTACTTGAGAAATAATAGTTAAGAGTAAAGAGGGTGAATGCAAAGGAAACTTCTTATTGTGTCAAGAATGGCTCAACCTGCTATAACTTGGTTATGTGCAAAATGAAAAGCCAGGTTGCCACACCTAGCACCCCCCCGAAGTGAGAGGCAAGGGGGAGGGGAAAAAAATGGAAATGATTTTTATTGGTTTTACAAAATAAATCTCACAGTTAGCACATTTAAGTTTTAAAATCAAGCAAGACTCTTCAGACTTCCCTCCTCCCCTCCGTGGGTCCCTTGTATATCCAAATCAACTGCATATTATAATTCATCTGCATTATAGTCCTCCAAAATATCCAAAGTCTATGTAACATTGCAAGAGTTATTGAAAGCCTGCCAAAGAGCTCAAATGATTACAGTGTTCTTTTAAGTACAATCTGTATTTGCCCCATTCTCTATTGAAGTTTTGATCCTCCCAATTTCTGATTTTTCCAGTCAGTCTTGCCATCTCTGCATAATCTAGTAGTTTCATCTGCCAGTCCGCTTTTGTCGGCATCTTATCCTCTTTCCGATCAAGCGATGTAAATTTGTGTGTGTGAAATAAATAAACAAATGACAATGATCCAGGAGGCAAGTAGATGTACCCCTCACCACCTACAAATTCCTTAATATGGCATCCCAAGATGAAGAAAATAAAACGAATATATAATGGACCACTTACACTATGGGAGGAGAATTTCTATTGAAGATTCGTAAGTAAAATTTCCCAAAATACAGAGGGCGCATGCTGCATTTGTGCACATCGGCTGACCGATGAAATAGAACAGGGCTCAGCACTGTCAGTCCACTGTCCCTCAGACCTTGGGGGGGGGCGGGCGGACTATATTTTTTTTGGGGGGGGGGAATGGACGAATTCCTATGCCCCACAAATAACCCAGAGATGCATTTTAAATAAAAGCACACAGTTTACTCATGTAAAAACATGCTGATTCCTGGACCGTCCGTGGGCCAGATTTAGAAGGTGATTGGGCCAGATCCCGGCCCTGGGCCTTAGATTGCCTACCCATGAAATAGAAGGAACCCTTCTAGTAGAGATACCTGTCTCTTTGTCAGTTTCTGTTCTTGAATTTCCACTAAATTGGAATTTAACACCGCTATACATGACTAAGGACAGTATCTGGTTCTAGGCGAAAAGACTGTTGGACCAGAAAATTCACTGGAAAAGGGTGGATCCAATGAATCCAATCAGGTTATCAAAGTAAATGGCACCAAGTAAGGTTTTGAAACATAACATTCATATCCCCGAGGAGGAAGGGTCAGAGTCAGCGGATTGGTGGTGGGACACTTAGGAGAGGTCAGAGGGAGAAGATTGGGAGGAGGGGCTGGATGCTGAAGGGACAACAGGGTTTAGTGAGCAGGAAGAGCCTGCGGCAGGGAGCAGTTCAGACTCTGAGGCTGAAGCAGAGGAAGGGGGTTAAGAGGCTGCTGAAGAATCTAGGGAGTCTCCTCCTGCTGCAACAAGCTTCCCTCTCCCATGGTCTCCATGAAAGCACAGAATAATGAGGAGAGGAGGAACCTTAGAGAGGGTGGAAGAGTGGATTTTCAGTCCTGGCAACTGCTCCATAGGGGCAAGACCTACTGGGAATTGTTGTTGAGACCACTAGGCTGAGTTCTATGTTCATTTCCTTCAATAGTTAACTTCACTGTCAATGCAGATCTGCTTCCTTTATTGCTGACCTGAATCTGACTCTATCCGTTACACATACAGTGGTACCTCAGGTTACATACGCTTCAGGTTACAGACTCCGCTAACCCAGAAATAGTGCTTCAGGTTAAGAACTTTGCTTCAGGATGAGAACAGAAATCGTGCTCTGGTGGCGCGGCAGCAGCAGAAGGCCCATTAGCTAAAGTGGTGCTTCAGGTTAATAATAATAATAATAATAATAATAATAATAATAATAATAATACATTTTATTTATATCCCGCCCTCCCGGGCCGAAGCCGGGCTCAGGGCGGCTAACAACACTAAAATAGTGCAACATTCTAAAAACATTATAAAAATTAATTAAAATCAAAATTGATGGCAACCATAAACCAAAGTTCTGTAAAGATTGCCAAAGGAGGGAGTCAGGCTGCGCCCTGACCAAAGGCCTGGTGGAACAGCTCTGTCTTGCAGGCCCTGCGGAAAGATGTCAAGTCCTGCAGGGCCCTTGTCTCTTGTGACAGAGCGTTCCACCAGGTTGGAGCCGCAGCCGAAAAAGCCCTGGCTCTAGTTGAGGCCAGCCTAACCTCTCGGTGGCCTGAGACCTTCAAGATGTTTTTATTTGAAGACCATAAGTTCCTCTGTGGGGCATACCAAGAGAGGCGGTCCCGTAGGTACGAGGGTCCTAGGCCGTATAGGGCTTTGAAGGTTAAAACCAGCACCTTAAACCTGATCCTGTACTCCACCGGGAGCCAGTGCAGCTGGTATAGTACCGGATGAATGTGATCTCACAGCGAAGACCCCGTAAGGAGTCTCGCCGCGGCATTCTGCACCCGCTGGAGTTTCTGTGTCAGTCTCAAGGGCAGCCCCACGTAGAGCGAGTTACAATAATCCAGTCTGGAGGTGACCGTCGCGTGGATCACAGTGGTTAGGTCAGGGCGAGAGAGGTAAGGAGCCAACTGCTTAGCTTGGCGGAGATGAAAAAATGCCGCCTTTGTTATAGCTGTAATCTGTGCCTCCATGGAGAGGGAGGTATCGAAGATTACACCCAAACTCTTAATGGACGGTGCTGGCACTAACTGCACCCCCGCAAGAGATGGGAGTTGCCCCCTCAATCCCATATCGTCTCGTCCCAGCCAGAGGACCTCTGTCTTCGAAGGATTTAACTTCAACCGGCTCCCACGTAACCATCCAGCCACAGCTTCCAAGCATCTGATCAGTGTGTCTGGGGCCGAGTCAGGATGGCCATCCATCAACAGATAGAGTTGGGTGTCATCAGCATACTGATGGCAGCCCAGCCCAAAACTCCGGACAAGCTGGGCGAGGGGGCGCATAAAGATGTTAAAAAGCATCGGGGAGAGTATCACACCCTGGGGCACTCCACACACCAAGGAGTAGCGCGATGACAATTCCCCCGCAAGCGCCATCCTCTGTCCCCGACCGGAGAGAAACGAGCGCAGCCATTGAAGGACTGTGCCCTGGATCCCCACGTCGGCAAGGCGGTGGTCCAGGAGTTTCTGATCGACCATGTCGAAGGCTGCTGACAGGTCTAGAAGAATCAGCAGCCCTGACCCGCCTCGATCCAGCTGCCTGCAGAGATCATCTGTTAGGGCGACCAGAGCCGTCTCGGTCCTGACCAGCGCGGAAGCCGGACTGGAATGGATCCAGAGCTGATGCTTCATCCAGAAACCTACCAAACTGTTCAGCAACTTCTCTCTCAATCACCTTACCCAGGAATGGAAGATTCGAAACCGGGCGGTAATTGGATAGATCTAAAGGATCTAATGATGTTTTCTTTAAGAGCGGGCGCACCACTGCCTCCTTCAATTCCCCTGGGAATGTCCCGGTGCCAAGGGACAAATTGATGATATCCCCCAGGGGGGCCCGCACCTCGTCTGGACACGCTCTAATCAGCCAAGACGGGCACGGGTCGAGAGGACAAGTGGTGGGCTTTCCAGCTCGGAGGAGTCTGTCCACATCGGCTGGGGATATCCGGTCAAAGTGGTCCAATACTGGACCCGAGGACAGTCGAGGGGCCTCCAGTTCCTTTATTGTATCCAAACTGGCAGGGAAGTCATGGCGGAGCAACAGGACCTTCTCCGCAAAAAAGCTCGCAGAGAAGAACAGTTTCAGGTTAAGTATGGACCTCCGGAACGAATTAAGTACTTAACCTGAGGTACCACTGTACGTCCAGATTGCTTGATTGCGATCAGGGCCTTTTTCATCTGAAACCCCCTGGAACTGAGTTCTGGCACCTCTCTGTAGCATACTAGCAGCTGTATAGTGGCACTGAGCCCAGGGCTGCGTGTCGGAGGCTTCAGGCTGCATGCCTTTCATGGCTTTGTGTCAGAGGTTATGGGGCAGCGAGGCGGAGGCGACACTTTAATGTGGCCACAGCGGGTTGTCCATCAAAAAAAAAAAAGTGGGAGTTCCTCCACCTCTTTTTCTAGAAAAAAAAGCACTGATCATGATAATACAGCATAATACTTTTGGAAAGTAAGATGCAAGCTAGTTTGTTGACATTTATCTCAAATCTCAGGTGCCTGGAATAGCATTTTTCTGAAGGCTGCCCATCATTTCATGTTCTGTACTCCTGGTAAAGATACCCACACAAAAGCACATCTCATAATGTATGTGCGGCACAGGTCCGTTTAAATTCTGTCAACTGAATAAAGGCCTTCTGTCGTTTCAAACCCATCTGAGGCTGATTATTTAATTTTAGGCTGTGCATACCTTCCTTGAAACTAAAGGTAACACAAATCACTAACCACAAATCACTAACCACCTTTAGTTTTTCCTAGTTTCATCAGATCAGGCTGTGAGACATTCTATCAATGGACGTATTTCTGAGATTTTATACCTTGCTTTTCTATCTGATGCTTTTCATTCATTTCTCTTTAGATTAACATTTATAAACTGCTTTTCCCATTCTTTTTAGATTAACATTTATAAGCTGCTTTTCCCATTTCCCGAAAAGTGCAAAGCAAGATGCAGCAGCATAACGAAACGAAATGGGATTAAAAAGAACCCCCCCACACACAATTAAACAGATTAAACATAAAAAATAAAATATGGCTTGTAGATTCCCGACCGTGGGCTTTGGTCTGCCTTCCTGTTGGAAGACTTCCTCCTGGACAACATTTCTGGTCCTTTGCCGTGGAGGAGCCCTACCAGATCCCCGGACGGGTTCCAACGTGCACACACACACGCGTGTGTATGTGTGTGAGACAAACGACCTATTGAAATGGCTTCCGCGCGCCGTGCTGCGGTTGCCACGACAACCAATGCTCTTTTGGTTTTGCATCGGGCCATGTGACAGCGACTTTGACGTCAGCCGGAGGCAGGCGATGTGGTGGGAGCTTGGCGAGCCGGGGGAGAGTGAGAATCTCTCCGCTGGCGGTGGAGGCTGCCGGGCTTATCTCGCTCGCTCTTGCGCGCGCTCGCCGCCGCCTGCCTGCCTGCCTGCCTCGGGCTGCCGGAGCATGGAGCACTGAAGAGCTGCCTTTCTGCGCGGTGAGGTAAAGAAAGCATTATTATTAGTATTATTAGTATCATTATTAGCATTGTTCTCTCCCCGCGCGCCACAGCAGTTCCACGCCTCGCTTTCCTGCCCGCCACTATTGCGCTTGTTTCGGCCGCTTGGCGAGTTTCTCGCTAGAGGAGCCGCGGAAGAGGCGCTTCGACTTCTCCCTCCACGGACTTGAACCGGCGGCGGCGGCGGCAGAGGGAAATGAAGCGGAGGGATCCCAGGCGGGACACTTCTCCAGCCTCCCGGGATAAAGCGCGTGTGTATGTCTGGGTGGGGGAAACACGAGTTGTGTACACGAGTTGTGTCTGGAGCCACGCTTCCGCCCAGCTTCCCCAAGGCTTCGGGGGAGCCTCGGAGCTTTAGGTCGAGTCTTTCAGTGCGCGCTCATGAATTTGCCTTCCTGATCCGATTAAAGAGCCCGCTTTGGCCGAGGGCTCTCTTTTTACGCAGCGCCTTGGCGGCGCTTGCCCGAAGGGGGCCCCGATCCTCGGCTTCCTCTCCCAGGTTACGGGCTAGACTGCAACCTGAGCAGGGGGTTCCTCGGGAGGAAGTCCCGTTGAATGCCCTGGGAGGGAACTTCTCAGGGCGCGCAAGTGTAAGGAGGCACCACCGGCTGATGGGGAAAAGGAAGGAGGTTAGCACAACAAACGCTGAGAGCTGCATTCTCTCCCCTTCCCCGGTAGGCGAGATTTTGTTTCAGTTTGCAGAAGCATCTTAAATTTGCAAGGGGAAAGGGTGGTAAACAGGCTGTAAGCAGCAGGGAAGGGGTCTCGGGAGCAGCCCGACGGCGTAATCTGAAATGTGTGCTGCTGAGATACTAGATGAAAAGTGGTGAACTGTGTGGCTCATTTCCCACTCTGCCAATCCCACTTGTAGCTTCGCCTTTCAAGTTCTTCTGCGGCGGAAAAGTAAGTTGCAAGAGCTAAAAAAAAGGATACCTCAGTGGAACATTATTTTCTTCTTCTTTGAATAAGTAGAAGGCTGCTTCCTCCAGTCCCCTTTGTTAAGGGAAGGGTGGGGGAAGATGGTTGTATTATGTGCAGAAATATTATTTGCAGAAACCTTGATTGCTGAGGATATGGATATGATGGGATATGGGTGTTTGCCGATGTTTTCCACCTTCAGAACAGAGGAAGGCTCGTGAATTAGAACAAAGATACAATGCACTGCTTGTAACCAAAAGTGTAGGGCTTTATTATTACTAGCAATAAAAGAAACCACATTTCTTTGAAAGGTCTTGTGGATCTCTACACTGCATTTGAAACATAGCTGGCAATTTAAGTGTGCATGCATGCACCTAGTTAAACAAAGGCGTGAAAGTAATGTGGTTAAACTTTTCAGGGATATGAATGAAAGCAGCTTTGAAAAAATTATTGCAAGTTATCTTGCTTTGGTGTGAAGATTTAAGTGAGAAAGCAACTGTAGATTTGATTTTCGGGGGGTTGGAGAAATAAATGCACCATCTTTCTCAACATGCTTATGCTGAAACTTAATCAAGTTGTTGTTTTATATTAACTTGTGAATGATGTTCTTTTTTAAAACTGCATTTTCTTGTGTTTGGCTCATTTGTGAACATTGGGGGTTGCTGCCCAGCTTCCCTGCTTAGGTAAAACGTAGCTAAGCAAATCTCAATGATTGCAGCTGTTTCAAAGTACCACAGGGAATGTAATTTTACTGATCTATTAAAATTCTACATGGAGTCCCTCCGGGGACAAACAAAGCCTTTTAAACGCCCCACTGTGTGTATTAATCAGTTCTTAGACTTGAAGGCAGGACTGTGAGCCCCTTTTGCCTACAAACAGTAGACCAGTTGTTCAGTTGTAGGGAAATATTGCTTTGAATAATTGCTTTCAAGTGTAGAAACTTTATACAGTAGTCTAGCCCTTTGACTTCCTGAATTGCTGCACAGTACTTGAAATCCACAGTCCTTTATTGCTTCAGAATAGCCCTGTTGGGTTGCATCCTCAGCGCTGTATTTACACTGAAGTAGCCCTGCTCCAAAGCAGTGAGTTGTGGAACTGGAATGAATGTAGGAGTTGTAGCAACTAGCTCAACATTTATTAAACCTCAGACTTCTGGGCTTGCGGCCAGACCTTGTAAACTCACACTTTTGAACCACACTCTGCTTCTGAAGTTCAGTTGAGCAGATGAGTTATTTGGTTTATTATTGAAATCCTTTTTGTGGCTAGTGCACATGTATGTTGTAGATTTATAGAATTTGAAGTCCACAAAAAGGGTTCCCCTGAAACAAGGATGGGGAACCTGGTTGGGAGTTCAACACCCACCAGCCCTGACCAATATTGGCATTACTAAGACAGGAGCTGTCATGCAACAACCTCTGGAGGGCCATAGGTTCCCCATTCTTGAAACTGAAGTGGCTGTTTATCACAACCCACACCTAATCCCAGATTGGTCCCTTTATTAGAGGACGAATGGTGTTGTAGTTGCTCACCAAGTGTTATATTTGCTGGTTGGAAACAGAAGTAACTGTGGGCGCTTATGTTCTCAATCAGGGTTTCACAAACCTAGGTCTCCAGCTGTTTTTGGACTACCATTCCCATCATCCCTGACCACTGGTCCTGCTAGCTAGGGGTGATGGGAGTTGTAGTCCAAAAAACAGCTGGAGACCCATGTTTTGGAAACCCTGTTCTAAATCCAAAAAGTATTCAGACACCAGAGTTCTTCCACTCTGCCAGCTCCTGTTGTATAATAACCCCAATTTCCAATGGATGTTATGCAGGGGATATGGGATGAGTTTGTGATTTTTTTTCAGGGTTACAACATCAGAAAGTGATGGAGTGCTGTCTCCCTGGAATGGGGGATGCCGTGATGGGGACATCAAACCTGTTGCATGTCAACCAGTCATGCCCTAGTGAAGAAGCTGGGGAGGGGTGGGGGACCATGTTAACCGTAAAGGTAAAGGGACCCCTGACCGTTAGGTCCAGTCGTGGCCGACTCTGGGGTTGCGGCGCTCATCTCACTTTACTGGCTGAGCTTCTGGGTCATGTGGCCAGCATGACTAAGCCTCTTCTGTCGAACCAGAGCAGTGCACGGAAATGCCGTTTACCTTCCCGCCAGAGCGGTACCTATTTATCTACTTGCACTTTGACGTGCTTTCGAACTGCTAGGTTGGCAGGAGCAGGGACCGAACAACGGGAGCTCAGCCCGTCGCAGTGATTCGAACCGCCGACCTTCTGATTGGCAAGTCCTAGGCTCTGTGGTTTAACCCACAGCGCCACCCGCGTCCCATTATGTTAACCATACCTCCTTCTTTATCGTGCAGCATGGCATGCTTGCTTGAACCATCTATTTTTGTTCTACTATGCTCAGTTTCAAATTTAATTCAAAAACTTCTGAATAGTGGTAACCCTGTCTGGGGGGCACCATGCATGCCATCCACGTCTCGTGTGAATTTGCCCGCTTGCGTAGTTAAGCCAAACCTGGACTATTGGTGGTGGCATGGAGCCTGTGCACGAGGCTGGGCAATCCAGATGGGCAAAACGATTAACTATATTGCAGCATCCACATTGCAGCTTCCATAAAATGGACCAAGCCGGCTTTCATCAACCTGCTGCCCTCCAGGTGTTTTGGATTACAACTCCCATCTGCTCTGGGTTCAATAGAGTTTGATAGGGTTTTGCCCCTTGTATCTAGATGGGGTCTGTTTGTGAGACAACATTAGACAATAATAGACTGTCTGTCACTTGGTCAGGCAAGTTCCAGTGAGCTCGATCCTCCTTAAATTCTTGTTGGCAGGAGTAGATGAGATCATTTCAGTATATTTCAAAAACCTAACGATGCCACTCATGATTATTATTCATGTATAATTCAGTTTGGTTTCATTTCCATATTGGCCACGGGCTATAATAGAAATGCAAAAACGCAATGCATAACATTTTAACAAAATCCATATTTTACAGATTGTTATGAAGGGCAACGGAAGTGTCAACCAAAATTAATTGTCGTCATAGCAGCCGCAGCTTGAATTTCAATGAAAGTTGTATGAGTTGAATGTAAGCTGCTGACTTGAGTGATACTTCTTGATATCTGTTAGCTAACAAAATTAATGAGCTGATCAAAGCATGATTAAGCATGATTAAGTAGGATTAAACATGTTTGGTTTGTACTAACAAAGTAGGTGCTCTTTTGTGTGTGTGTGGAAAAACAGTCATTGTGTTGTCCTACTTGTAAGTGATTTGAAAGCAAAACTAGTCGTTTCTTTTGGCTGTGTTCACACATAACATTAAACCATAGTTAATGTTTAATTATGTTTAACTGTGTCTCAATAAAATGAGCAGTGTCCCTACCTCATTCTTCTCCAGCTCCTTGGCTGTGCTGCACCGGGAGAACAAACCACAACTTTTGGCTTGTCACGCCACTTGAAACTGAGCTCAGGGTTTGTTTTCCCCAAATAAATGATGAGCAGGAAGCCAACAACAAACTATGGCTACCACCTGCAGCTTGCTTGGAGAGCCGTAAACCGTGAGCCCAAGTTCAGATAACAAAGACTCGTCATTTGTCGTTCATGGTGTGACCAAGATTGGGGGAGAAGAGAAATAGGGATATTTAAACACTGTGTGCCATCTTGCTGCTTGTTCATGTTGAACCATAGCTAAACATAAAATGTTAAACTTTGATACGATGTGTGAACCATTCCATAGACTAGAGGTAAGAGAGTGCAACCAACCAAATGTTATGCAACCTTCATTCACTTCCATGGGCCTAAAATTCCATTCAAATGGGAGGCTGCACATTTGGGAGGCTGCACCATATGTGTTATCAATTTCTGCATAATTCCAGCTAGTTATGGGGCTTTGTTACTGTGTCTTCTTATTGCTTCTACAATCGTACGAAACAAGCAGTGGTCATCCAGCAGGGATAGAGAGAGCTGGAACAAACCTAGCACACGGCTTCCCAGCATCTAATTATTTGAAGCTGTTGCCTTAGCATTTGACCAGTTATCAACTGTGGATAGAGCTAGCCCCCTCTGCCCCAATGCAATGGTGGCTCCTAGGAGTCAGAAGAGTTTCCACACCTGTGTTCAAAGTGGGATGGGCTGGTGGGTGGTTCTCAAAAGACTTCAGTATGGAGTAACCCCAAAATTCTTCTTCTTCTTTGGCGATCACTCGTAGCCGAGTAAGATTGTCTTCCATAAACACGGTTTTAACAATGAGTCCATAAGTGACTGTGGCGGCCAATTCTGGATCCACACATCCTTCCACAGTGGGGACATTGGTTTCTGGGCGGGAGCTAATCACGGTGTGGATTTTTCCAAGCGTGCCTTCCTCCTAGCACGTTTTTCCCTTGCATCCTGAGTTCGAGTGTCTTCATGACACCTTTGGTAAAGGCTGTTCTCCAACTGGAGCACTCGCAGGCCACTGTTTTCCAGTTGTCAGTGTTTATACTACTTTTTTTTTTAGATTTGCCTTGAGACAGTCTTTAAACATCTTTTGTTGACCACCAGCTGCTTCCCAGGTATAATAAGCACCAGCATTGCACAGAACAGAAATAACTTCTGGCAATCAGATTGCTTACCATATAGTGAAACCAAGTTTGTCTGCAAGTACAGCACTGGTTCTTGCAGATTTAGTCCAGGAGGGAATGGCCATGGGATAGACTGTACTTCTCAGGGGTGGTGTGTCTTGGGAGAAGAATACCACATTGCGGTCTCCCTTCTGGTGCACCACCTGGCAATTATGCAAGTATGTACCCATTTGCCTACTGTGCATCCCTGTGTGGGGACATAGTGTAGAAGTCAACCCACTTGGCTGTGGCTCACCATGATTTTATAGCCTGATTTGCAAGTAAGGCTGGATACTGTAGAGTTTCTTGTAGTTCTTCAGTGGGATAGACTCCCCCCCCCCCCAGTTTATTTTATAAATACCAGGGCTTGCTGTTTTGGCAAAATATTGAGTACTTAAGAAAGCTGGCTATTCGACCATTTAGCTCAGTGTTGTCTGCACTGATTGACAGTAGCTTTCCAGCATTCCGTACAGGGGTTCCCCCCACCCCAGCCCACCCTTGAAATGTCCGGGGTTGAATCTGAGGCCCTTTTCAGGGAAAATATTTGCTTCTCCGTAGAACTGCAGCCCCCTGGTCTTACCTAACAGGGTTCTGAAGTGTGGGCATGCTTCTCACACGTATGGTGAAAGCTATATATACCGTATTTTTTGCTCTATAAGACTCACTTTTTCCCTCCTAAAAAGTAAGGGGAAATGTGTGTGCGTCTTATGGAGCGAATGCAGGCTGCACAGCTATCCCAGAAGCCAGAACAGCAAGAGAGATTGCTGCTTTCACTGCGCAGCGATCCCTCTTGCTGTTCTGGCTTCCGAGATTCAGAATATTTTTTTTCTTGTTTTCCTCCTCCAAAAACTAGGTGCGTCTTGTGGTCTGGTGCGTCTTATAGAGCGAAAAATACGGTACTTGTTAACCCTGCTTTTAATTTTTGCCTTCATCTGCATAATCATTTGCATCAATGGAGTCACAAAAGAATGTTACATTTAATTATTTTTTTATGTCTGCATGTTCCTGTGCATTTTGGGGCGGAGGCCATGCTGCTGAGAGTCCATGGCAAAGACCTGTTAGCTTGCCAAAGCCCATACTCCAGACCTCTGAGGTGGTCTGCTGTATACCATGCGCTCTGCCACAGGGCTGTGCAACTCACCAGAGTGCGTAAGGCCTCTTCACCGAGAGTGGTTTTGAACATTATGGAATAGCAGGTGAGGAGGAGGAATTTGTATCCAATTTTTTATTTATTACTTATTTACGATATTTGTAGCCCAGTCTTGACTGAACATTTCCCAACCCAGAGTGGGAAAGCAAAGTAATAAAAATAAACCAAGATACAAAAAAGATACAAAAATTACCAAATCATATAAACAGGTTGAATAAATAACATATTAACAGTTTTGTCCTAAGATAAACAAGCAAAACCACGACAGCAAGCATTAAAATTCCCAGTTCAGATACCTAGGTGAACACACACACACACACACACACACACACGATTCAAACGGATTAAGCAACTAGCACTCTTAGCAGCAGTTCCCACCCTGTTTTCCCCTCATGGCAGCCCACTCACTTCCCCTCTGCCTCTCACATTAACAGGGCCCCACTCTGTGGCATCTGACTACCGGTAAATCTGGCTCCTTCTGCACTACACAGTTAAAGCAACATCATACAACTATAAACAGTCATGTCTTCCTGGGAACTGTGGATTGTTAAGAGTGCTGAGAGTTGTTAGGAGACCACCCCCCCAAGCTACAATTCCCAAAGTAGGTTAATAGTCAATCCCTCGCCCCAAGGAACTCTGGCATAACAAAAGGATTAAATTTATTTATTTATTTCTTGAATGCAAAAAAAAAAACAACCCTCTTGCATTGACTTAGTGCACCAGCAAACATTACTGGGGCAGGATTCTCCCCTTCCCCCCACACCTACAAAATTGGCATGGGGACCCCCATATCAGTGTGTGGGGAGAGAGGAGGAAGAATTCTTCCCTCTGGCAAGCTGATATGCTTGCACATACAGAATGTCTGCAATAGCGTGACATTGAATTTCACTTGGTCACTATTCTGTGACATATTGGCTGGTCCTACCAAAGGGGTGACACTATTGAGGATTCTGGGTTGCCCCCTTCTATGGACCATCATGGCTGTCTGTGCATTCCCCAGATAAAAACACGGCCCTCCCCCACCTTTCTATATGGCTTTCTTGGCATTATTTATTCCACAGGTTACACAAGGATTTGGCACGTGTCCCTCCCATTAGTCTTAATTCGAGGTGCACGTGCCAATCCTTTGCACGCACTCTGGGATGAATCTGCCTGCTTCACATATCACCTCTTTTTATCCATGGAGATGACAGAGTCTTAGTCATCATTATAAGAGACACGGAGCATGGTTTATAGCGCTTTCCCTTAAATAAAATATCGGCTAACAAAACAAAACAACAAAAACCCCATCATGAAATCTCACCTGCTCTCATACACTGAGTTCATTAAAACCAGATAGCATTTGCAAACAGGCTCAAATTCTGAACGTAGTTGAGCTGGTTATTACTGTGCTTTGTGTAATATGTGTATGCGTGTGATGACCTTTGATGGGGGAGGTCAGTGGCAATAAATAAAATGTCAGTCCGGTTTCTCAGCTACATAGGAAGCTGCCTTTATACTCATTGGTACTGTATAGCAGTGGCTTTCATTGGATTTCAGACAGGAGTATTTCCCAGCCTTACCTGGAGATTCAGGGATTGAATCCAGGGGCTTCTGCAGCTTCAGCCTTTCTGCAAATAGCACAAGCAACCGCACATTTGTGCACCGGGATGGAGCAGGACTTCAAAGTACCACCATGTGAGCTATAGAAGGGCCTCACATTCAGTGTGCTTGGCCTGAATTAAGGGGTGAAAGGCGGTGTGAGTTAAGAGTTTCAAATGGCTCAATAGGGCCCTGTGAGGATCTGCAACCATGTGTACACAATGTATCATCTATGTGTTGTTGTTGTTTAGTCGTTTAGTTGTGTCCGACTCTTCGTGACCCCATGGACCAGAGCACGCCAGGCACCCCTGTCCTCCACTGCCTCCCGCAATTTGGTCAAACTCATGCTGGTAGCTCCGAGAACACTGTCCAACCACCTCGTCCTCTGTCGTCCCCTTCTGCTTGTGCTCTCCATCTTTCCCAACATCAGGGTCTTTTCCAGGGAGTCTTCTCTTCTCACGAGATGGCCAAAGTATTGGAGTCTCAGCTTCAGGATCTGTCCTTCCAGTGAGCACTCAGGGCTGATTTCCTTGTTTTAAGGAAATCATCTATGTAGTTTTATATATATTTTAAGAAGAAGCCTTTCGATAATATTTTTGTTGAGCTTGCAAAGGCAGTTGGTTCCGTACTTTAAAAAGGTAAAGGTACCCCTGCCTGTATGGGCCAGTCTTGACAGACTCTAGGGTTGTGCACCCATCTCACTCAAGCGGCCGGGGGCCAGCGCTGTCTGGAGACACTTCCGGGTCACGTGGCCAGCATGACATCGCTGCTCTGGCGAGCCAGAGCCGCACACGGAAACGCCGTTTACCTTCCCGCTAGTAAGCGGTCCCTATTTATCTGCTTGCACCCGGGAGTGCTTTCGAACTGCTAGGTTGGCAGGCGCTGGGACCGAACAACGGGAGCGCACCCCGCCGCAGAGATTCGAACCGCTGACCTTTCGATCGGCAAGCCCTAGGAGCTGAGGCTTTTACCCACAGCACCACCTGGGTCCCTAGGCTCCGTACTTAGTTGCACCTGTTTCATTTATTGCTTTTTCTAATAAGTGTGTAACTAGGCTGTTATAAGGTAACTTAATTTTTAACAAGTGTAACTTAGCATACCAGGAGAATAAAGGAATCTAATACTTTTGGGGAGTTTTAAAAAATGAGCAGATATTTGACGCCTTTCACCAACCATTTTTAACCACAACTGGACCTCTGTGGGGTTTGCAACAATCAAGACTCACTTTATAAATCAATCCCAGATGCAGTGCATCTGGCATTCAGTCATTACCTCATGGTCTCTTGGAACCCCAAGTACAAAAATTGAACCCCAGAATATTTTTGGTTTTCATCTCCTCAGGAGACTGTTCTGCAGAAGTCTCTGCTGCGACAGTTGATTGCTGCAACAGATTATTAGGAAAAGAGGCTGTTTGGGCTGTATTCTTGCTGCAGTTTAACAGAGCAATACCATTATGAGAAGACAGGAGGGAATTGCCTTGTTACTACATTGATGAAAGGGCTGCCATATCCCATACATGCCCAGGGGAAAACTAGAAAAGACCAAAACAACCATCTGCCATCCCCCTGGAAACTTCACCAGTGCCCACCAATCAGGAGTTATGCTGGCAATGAGGTCACACATAGTGGGAATCAGTTAACTCCTTCCTTCCTTCCTCCCTTCCTTCCTTCCTTCCTTCCTTCCTTCCTTCCTTCCTTCCTTCCTTCCTTCTATATAATTCTTAACAGTTTGCTCTCTAAGCAATACACAATGGATTTCAAAATATAAGATCAGTTAAAACTAACCACAAAATCAGAAAAGCTTGCTTAAGATGCCTGCTGATTTTTTAATTTTTTTTTAAAGTCTTCACCAAGTGCCTGAAGTTTAGTTGGGAGGAGGTGTCTCTCTCATTTCAGCTGGGTGGGAGTTCCACAGAACTGAAACCACAAGACAGAATTGCACAGCATCCTGGCTCTGTACATCTGAGCCAAGTCACTGACTGTGACTCTCCCGAAGACCTCAGTGACTGGTCAGGCATACAAGGAATAAAGCAGTATCCCAGGCCCAAGTTGTTTAGGACCTTGTAAATTACAGTATTTTTCGCCCTATAGGACGCACTTTTTCCCCTCCAAAAATGAAGGGGAAATGTGTGTGCGTCCTATGGGGCGAATGCAGGCTTTTGCTGAAGCCTGGAGAGCGAGAGGCATCGGTGTGCACCGACACCTCTCGCTCTCCAGGCTCCAGGAAGCTATCCGCAAGCCTTGCGCACCCGGGGGGAGTTCCCCCGGGCGCGCAAGGCTTGCGGGCGGCAGCCTGCAGCACGGAGCACGGGCCGCCCTCCGGAGGATGCCCCGTGCTTCGCGCAGGTGTCGGCAAGCCTTGCGCACTGGGGGGAACTCCCCCCGGGAGCGCAAAGCTTGCGGGTGGCAGCCTGCAGCGCAGAGCACGGGGCGCCCTCCAGTGGACGCCCCGTGCTTCGTGCAGGTGTCCGCAGTCTGCCGCCCGGCGCGTGGGGCGCCCTGAAGCAGAGCACCCCTCGCACAGGGCAGACATTGGCCAGCCCCACAAGCTCGGGGGACAGCGGGGAGGCGCAGCGCCGCCATCCCACTGTTCCCCGACCTGGTTTTGGGGGGGAAATAAAAGGGAAATTTTTTTCCTTTGTTTCCCCCCCAAAAAAGTAGGTGCATCCTATGGGACGGAGCGTCCTATGGGACGAAAAATATGGTAATTCAAGAACCTTGAACTTGGCCAAGAAGATTAACGTGCTGGAGACTCCTATTTTGAGTCTCCCTGCAGCAAGAGAGGAGGAAGTCCCCATTCAATGCCACACTAAAGCCTATTGACAGGACGACACCATTAATCTGTAACCTGGCTCCCCTTGCATCCCCTCCGCCCTGGCCATCCATGTAACCACTCGCTGTTTCGCCTAACAGGCCAGCCCAACCACCAGTGGTGAGTCCCACCAGCATGATTGAAGTGTTCTGCTGATGAGCTGTCTTGGCAATGGCCAAGAAGCTTGGTATCTGCTTCTGCCAAATCCACCTCAGCTGGCGGATCTTGAGTATAGCGTTTCATCTCCCTAAACAGTAGGGAATAAAAACTGACGTTAGAAGATCAGCAATTTTGCAATCATTTTATACCCATCCAATAATTTATGTAGTCAGATTTGCATTTCAGACAGAGATATGTTATGGAAATATAATTAGAAACCGGAGCTCAAGGATGATGGAATGTAGCATTTCCCAGAGGAAGCCTTGTGGAGAAGCATCTCTCATCATAATACGGGCTGAAATTCTATAGTTAGAGGAAAGGAATGTGCTCTTATGGTATTCTTTTCTTTTATGTGATCTCCCTGTTTCTTTTGGCTGGTTTATCTTCATTCTTTGGGTAAACTTCACATCCACAAAATCATTTATCTAACATGCAAGATCCCCACCCCCATATTGGCGTTCACCTTGATGTTTGCGACAGGATTTCAGTTGTCGCTATAGTGTTGGAGATTCTAGTTACAGGTCGGTAGCCGTGTTGATCTGCCATAGTCGAAACAAAATTAAAAAATTCCTCCCGGTAGCACCTTAGAGACCAACTAGGTTTGTTATTGGTATGAGCTTTCCACACGAAAGCTCATACCAATAACAAACTTAGTTGGTCTCTAAGGTGCTACTGGAAGGATTTTTTTTAATTTTGTGTTGGAGATTGTTAGGAGTTTGACTAGCAGCCTGATTTTAGCAGCTCTCTGAATACAACTGAACTATTACAATCTTTCCCAGATTTTGCTTTGGTGCAGTGGTTACTCACTTGTGCATTATCTAGACCCGGGGGGTGGGGGGCAACGTGGTTCCTTCAAGATATTGATGGCCTACAAATCCCACCATTTCTGACCATTGGCCATGCTGACTGAAGCTGATGAGAGTTGTAGCTCAACAACTTCCAGAAGACACTCAGTTTGTGGATACATTGCAAGTGGGAGAAGGAACTCTCAGAACTCAGAAGTACAGAAGTTGTTTGGAAGTTGCTGCATTAGTGCCATGGGTCTACTCCAGCTGATACCTGACCAAGGGTCTACCTGTAATGTTGCCCTGGGCAAGCTGGAAAGTGGACTTGTGCATGCCTGGTCATATGTATATTAGGACTGAGCAATATCTGGTTGTCAACATTGTGATATATCACCAGCTAAACATCGCGATATACTAACACATAGTGTCTGACATAAGGATGCTACATAGAGGCACTGGCTGGCTTCACGGCTTTCCCCACATTGTGTTTTTTGCACAGCACACACACACACATCATGATTCACAATATATTGCCAGGTCAAAAATTATGAAACTGATATGATATGGACTTCAAATTGGTTTTGGACGATATATCGCCCAGCCCAAATGTATATGGTTGCTGCATCAGGCAGAGAGAACAATTTGCATGAAATAAATATAGAGCAGCCCTGCCCAACTTCTGACCTCCAGTCCTGAATTCAGCCCATCTGCTGCATGCCTTCTCTATGATTTTACAACTCCTCTATGCTTATGCTCATGCTTGTTCCAAGTGCCGGGCTAATAACACAGTAAGAATATCATGCCCCATACAGGGCTGCTGAGCTATGTACAGCCTTCTGGGTGAAAAGCTGGGTGGGCCTGGGATAGCAGATGCATAAAGTTATCTGCCAGTTTGGACTCCTTGGAAAACCCTGCCTTGAGTAAACATGGGAGGGCTATGGGCCGATGGATGTGAAAACCTGATGTTGCAATTGGTGTGCCTGCACAGAATGACATTTTATCTTTTCTGCAGTTGTGCTATATTGCTTTTCTGGGCTGAAATCTGACATGAAACGTAAAGCTAACTGAAATACACAAGAAAGCAGCCCAAACTTCTATAGCTTTTAGTGAGTTGCAAATGTACAAATAGCTCAATGCTATCTTCCTGGGAATGTTTAAAATAGAAACATTCTATTTATTCCAGAGCTCAAAAAACAGTGGTGAACTCCAAACATAATAGCTCTAGCAGGTGCTGCTGAGGAACTAAGTATTTGCTTCATGCTGGCCTACGTGATTTTTTTTTAACAGTGGGAATCTGAAATGACACCATTAATTATAGGTATCAATTATATTATATAATTAGGCAAGGATGTAAAACAATTCCAGATGCCAGCTCTTCTGTTCCTGAGTAGAAGATGGAAATGTTGAATCTAGATCATCGCTGAATTTTTGGTATTTAGGATTCTTTCTACTAGCAAAGGCAGAGTCATGGAAACAAATGTTCTGAACCAACTGGCAGGTGTTTTTTGTTTTTGTTTTAATAAAAAAAAGAGTTTTAGAATTTTCAAATACTCCCCAGGAAGTTGAGCCCTTGAAATATTTCCTTTCGAATAAAGAAATCCCTCATGAACTTGTATTTCCAGTGTTCGAAACTCCCATTGTTCTAGGCGCATTTTGTGACACGGAATTTTATTAGCTTGAGCAGTTTCTGAGTTCTGAGTGCAGTACTGCACCTAAGATTTCAGATTAAAACTGCAGAGTGGAAGGAAAGGAGGACCTTTTTCTGCCTCCTATGTACAGCCAGCTACTCTCTGAAGGCTGGAGAAGAGACGCTCTTAAGAATATTAGTGGGGTGGGCAGGGGAAGGACTAGACCATGTGAAAAATGAACATAATATTTAAGCTGCAGTTCATTCATTTTCAGCTTTGTATTCTTCTTATAAAAAAGTGCACCTAGACATTCTGTTGTTGTGCCCATAACCTAAGTTTAAGGTGCTATTTAGCTCCTAGCTTTCATATCTCGGTTTCTAACACTGTGCGTTGCGTAATAAATTCACATTGCCAGTTCCATGTTGTTGGAGAAATGGAAGCTGAGGTTGTTGATGCGTTCTCCAACTCATTTGTGCGCCATCCATTCTTCTGTTCTTTTGTGTGGAGCGACAGCTGCGTAACAGGGTTCTCTCAATCACTGGCTTTGCCGTTTGGGTTAATGCAAGTCCAATTAGCGCAATTATATTTCGGCAGTGAAGCTAGACTCTGCCTTCTGTCAAGGCCTTCCCCGCCCTCATCACAGTTGTTTGATGGGTCACTGAGAAACCATTTTGACCTCGTTGATATATTCTCATTGACAAGCTGATTTGTGTTTTTTATACAAGGTCTCTTATGGCCAAGGTCTTCTTCAAGGAAGAAAAACGGTTGGCGTTTTTTCAGAAACCTGAGCCCTGTTCATTTGTTCAAATAATGCATGTAAGCAGGGCTTTTTTTTCCAGCTGGAACGTGCCAGAACTTAGTTCTGACACCTCTCAGGTGGGCATCATTGTCATTATAAGAGAACAAGGGAGGCATTCCGGCACCTCTTTTTCTAGAGAAATAGCACTGCGTGGAAGTATAAAGTTTGAAGGGGATGTGATGCTGCACATACCAGCTTTACTCCCAAGATCTCCATCCTCACCAATGGTGCCTCTGACCTTCCTGGATTGAACAGGAATGTGTGAAGGAGGGTGTCCTTTGTTTGGGTGGACATGCTTGCAGTCCTTCCCCTAGCTGATGTGCCCACCCTGACCTCTCCACCACCTCCCCTCTTCCCCTCGTGGCAAACAGCAGCAACACTATGGTTGACACACACACACCCTCTCTCATAGCCCCTTCTGTCTTGCAAGGCTGAAAATAGTTTTATTTGCAAGGGGGGTGGGATAGTGTTCCATGGTGCATTAAATCACTATTGGGTTTTCCAAGAGCACCTGAGCACTGATGTAAAAAATCTGTAAAATCTCTATAGCTGATGGCCTTCTGCCTCAATATGGGATATACAGAGGCCCCAGGGCGCATTTTCATACCTTGCTGGAGATATTCTTTGCCAACCTTTCCTTTGTTCTATGAGATTGAACTACAAGCACCATGGTTTCATTAAGGACTGTCTTGTTTCTTTATCTATTGATGGTTTATACCTATCTTTAGATCAGGCCACTCTCAAGGCAGTTTACAACAATACAAAGCAAACAATTAGAAATGGATATGCAGCCCAGCATCTTTCCCACCGTACATTTAAAGCACAAAGCTACATATCCCAGCCCCCTGAACAAACTACAGTTCCCAGGATTCTTTGGAGGAAGCCATGTGCTTTAATTGTATATGTGGATGTGACCTGCCTCCCTTCAGCTCTTTGGTCCCAGGGCAACGGGCAGTTGGAGGAGAATAATCATAGAATTGTAGAGTTGGAAGGGATCAGCTCCCTGCAATGCAGGAATATTTTGCCCAACATGAGGCTCGAATCCATGACCTGGAGATTTAAGAGTCTCATGTTCTACCAACTGAGCTATCAAGGTGGAATTTCTGGCAGAGGAAAAAAACAAGTCAAGCTCCCCACAGCTGCTCTGTCTCTAGCTGATGAATAGGGTCTGGCTGGTCTTCTCCTTGCCTTGATGTTCTTTCTGGGAGGCCAGTGGTTCAATCTCCCAGTGGACATTAGATCTATGGCTGAAGGATGGACCCAGAGTGTGTTTTTCTTCAGATCAGTATCAGATTTTCTTTCATTCCAAACTTAGACCCTTTGTGAAATGCTTTACCTAGTTTTCTGTTTCTTCTTACTCCTTGGTGTGTGTGTGTTGTATTTATTTGTTTACAGCATTTATGACCCCACCCTCTAGCCAAAAAGACTCTCAGAGTAGCCTAAAAAAAACCTGTTCTAAGATGGTCCCTACTCAGGCTCACAATCTTAAGAGACATGACACATGAGGAAAAAGGAACAGGAGGGAGAAGGGAAAACCAGGCTCAAGCACAGTTTAAAGTGGCAGCGCTTAAAGTTATGGGCAAGTCAATTGCAGTTCCGACTGTTCTGCCCTTGATAAAGAGCAGTCCCTCCCCGAAGCACTTGCCCCCCCAGAGCAGATCCAGGAGCATTATTGGCTCCTGCCCCATAGTTCTTCCCTCTGACAGCTGACTTGATGGCAGTTACAATAGTCACAGGAGAGGGCTTGTTCTTGGAGGCAATCTCCTGCAGAGCAGCTGTCTTACCTGTATTGAATTGTATTGTTTTTGTGGTGGCGAAACCTGTGACTGATGGCTTGACCTGGTACCTGCTGTAATGTCACAGAACCTTCATGAATATTCCTGCTTCTCAGTGTTATCGGAATGTTTGCGTTTGGATTCTGTGAGGGGAAGTTGTCAGTTTGGCTGGGATTAAAACTCCTTCAAAGCCCATGGGTCTTGAATCTGATTGTACCTCCTATGAAAAAAGCCATGGCCCTCTTTCTTTTGTTTTTGTTCTTACCTTTACCTTGTAGCTTCAGGTCATTCTAGGACTGGGTGGTGGTGCTAAGACATCATAGAAATGGGGGATGTAAAAGATAGCACCAGCACATTCATTTACATATAATTAGCATATTTAATGGAGACATTTATCGTGTATCATGGTTGGATCTTTTCCCAAACATGTTTCTACCTGTGGTTTCAATGCAGGCGTATACAGAGGAGTTTTATTAATTTTGCTTGAAGATCACTTAATCTTATTTCCCTGTGTTGTGGTAAAGGGGACTCTTCAGGCGTTCTTCTTTATTGTTCTAAGGATCCGCTTTAAGGAGGAAGCAAATACAGAAACATGAGCAAAGGCAATTAAATAGTATCACACCCTTTTGTACTTTGTAGTTGTTCTACAGAAGACTATTTTTAAACTTGTTGCCGTGATAGGTGTGTTTTATTCTGTAAAGACAAGGACCCAGTTCCTCATTGTCCGTTCTATTGATGTCATATAGACTCGCACTACATTGTGCGCAACTTGGTCTAACATATATTACAACAAATGACAGGGCCAGTGCGTAATCTTCTGTTCTGTTTTGGCAGCGCTCGCATGTCTCTCTCTAATAAATCAGTATTTGAGTTCACAGTGAGGCGCATGATGTTATTTGCCAAAGTATTCACACCAGTATGTAGCTGCCCCATCTACATTCCTGGAAAAATATGGTCTTCCCTAATCATAACGAAAGGTTAAACAATGAGAGCCCAAGATAATGGTATGTAGGGAGAGTGGACTCACCACCAAGCTCAGTCTCCCTTAAGCCAGCCTCTGCCTGCCTGCCTGCCTGCCTTCTTATTTACAACCAGAACAGAGAGTGGCACTGGTGGTTAGTTCTTTCTCCTTAGTCTCAGTGTTGCAGTGGTAGAACTGAATAGGAAGGAGGTTGGGAACCAGTGTAGAATTAGTTGGCTCTGCCTGTCATTGTGTCATGGGGGTGTGTGGATTAGTAATCACACAGTTGAAAGATGGAGTTAACTTTTTATTAGCAAAACCACAATCTCCATAGACTTGGTTGAGTGTCAGGCCTAATGAGCAGAGATCATTCCAAGTGGTGGTCCTCCATGAAAATCAGTTGTATAGACTGAAAGTCTTCCTCCTTACAGCCATCTAAATCCTTTCCTCTCCAAGGCCTTTTCCAAACAATTGGAAACTGTTATGTACTGAAGTTCTCACCCTGGGCCAGCAGGGGGATATTGTAGATAGTTATGCAAATGAAGGATCAAAAGTGATGTTCAGTGATTGGATAGTTTTAGAAAGTTGCTACAGTTATGTTCTACTGGAGCTCTATATAAGCAGGCTGACGGAGCCCTTCAGCTCAGTTCTGTTCTGGCCTCTGAATAAACAAGAGCTGTTTGAAGAATCGCCGTGCCGTCTGATATGTTCACCCACAACTTAACAGAAACCATGCCTGTGTGTAGCAGATCTCTGCTCTGCCCTGTTCATGCCTCTTCTGGTATGGGAAACCAGGGGGGAATGCACCTTGTCACAGCAGGAGGGGGAGGCACTCATGACTCTTCACCAGCCAAACTCATGTCTGCCTCTTGGCCTCCCAATCTCCAGCTTCAGCTCCTGCCTCTGATTCTGGACTTCTCTCTGCTACAGACTCTTCCCTGCTCTCTAAGCCCCGTTACCTCTTTAGCTTCCAGCGCTGCCTCCTCCGTCTTCTCCCTCTGACCACTCATCATTGTCCCACCACCGCTCCCCAGGCTCTGAGACTCCTCCTTCTGAGGCTTCCCCAGCGGATTCCTCCTACTATTCCTCTGCATCCAACCAGTTCATGATGCATTGACTCTGACTCCATCTATGGCTGGGCTTCCTACCTTCTGCCCTATGAGTGCCAGTGGGCACCAGATGCCACTGCCAGACCCAGAGGGCACAAATTCCAGCCATGTTCTGAAACCCAAGCTTTAAAAACATTAAATTCGCCCCCTCCCCTTTAAAATTAAGTTGTTTGCAGTAGCTGCCCTGGGAATGATGGAAATTTGGAAACAATACATGACAGTGATACATTTGGTAATAAAACCTAGTCATCTGCCCTTCTGTTTCATTGGTGTGTTAGTACACATTGTTCTTCGCAAATTAAATTTAGCGGAGGCCTTTCTGTTAAGCTGACAGTATTAACCAACTTGCAAATGATTCACTGTCCATCATTCACTATTCTTTCTTAATTAAGTGTGCCTGCTTTTGCAGGTGGACATTTTTGTTGTTGTTGTTGTTTATATCCTATTGGTTCTAAATTCACAAATGTTAACAAAATGATTGTGTGCTCTCTCTCCCTGCCTCAGCATGGTGATAGTTTGCTTCTTCTTTCAGTACTTCTTCTAAGGCTGAGCAATGACACCTTGGGAGGTAAATATTAGAGATTTCCATAAAAGGCTCTGAGGGGCGGGGAAGTACTCATTGGCTCGGGGGGGGGGGAGTACTCATTGGCTATGATTTTATTGTCAAGATGGGCAGGTTTCATTTATTTAAACCATTTCGACACCACCTTTCCATAACAGCGCCCAGCCCTGGAATGGAACCACAATGAAACAATAAGATCAACTGCTCAAACAAATCTATATGACAAAACGGTGCTGGAGAACATTACTCGCAAAGCCACTTCAGGCAGCCATAAACAGCTGGCATCGAAGAGGCAGCGTTATTATGTGCTCAGACTTGTTCTGGGGTGGAATCTACACACACATTAAAAACGGTCTGAAAATGCTTTTTTTATTAAAGTGTTTTTTAAAAAAACATATTGGCTCACCATCACCACCTAGTGTTACATTGTATATTACGCTTAAAACACACTTTAAATGTTTTATTTGCAGCTGTATAGCTGAGTCCTTAGTCTCTCATAATTGCCCAAAGACAGAGGACACCTTGTTCTCGCATGCCCTTGATCTAGCTCCTCTTGGGGGGCAGGGGGGGTGCGTGAGAAAGTGAAAGAGAGAGAGAGAGAGAGAGAGAGAGAGAGAGAGAGAGAGAGAAAAGAAAGGTGTTTCAATGGGACAATGTAGCCCCTTGGCCGGAAAAGATTAGCCATTTTTGTTCTAAGATATCAAGGTCCCAGGTTGTGATTGGCATTTGATGACCAAAGGTAGCACCTTCAATTGGACCTGGAAGCCAACTGTTGGCCTGTGCAGTTGCTGTAAAACCATCATATTGATCTGCACATATCTAAAGGTTTCCAGCAGCATTCTGCACTAGCTGCTTACAGCATAATCATGGGATATTTGGCCTCAACAAGAAGAAATAGAGGAAATCTAACTCCCCAATCAGCACGAAAACAAAACCGTGAATAAAGCCCAATTTTTAAAAGCCCGCTGTGTGGCTGTTTGGGCCTGGGGGCCAGATACAGACCTCCAGATCTCTCTTCCTGGCCCTTGGGACTCTCCTCAATGACACCCCTCACTGGTGCGGCTCTGCAGCCCCTTCTAGTGCTTTAGCCTGGCTTGATTGTGTCCTTCAAACGGTAATAATGCCTCTTGCTTGGATGGATGGAGAGTCATGCGTGGATTTAGAAACCTGTAAATTTTGAATGGCTGGAGTGTAACTGTGCAAAGGTAAAATCTGCATTGGTTGCCCCACCCACTTCTTCCTCTGGCCCAATCCACCATTGGCATGGAGCCCCTGGAAGATTGCCCACCAGGGAATGACACCCTCAGGCTGAAGAAGAAGAAAGGTTTTTCACCCCTGTTTTTAAGCCGTTGAAACATGACCCTTAATCTCTGTGTTGCAGCCGAAGTTCGATTCCAAATACCATTGTCTCAGACAGACAGTAGTAAAATTGCCTGTTGAACAACAGAGGAACCTTGTCCATAAAGCGTGCTTAAACTAATTGGGTTTTGGCTATCTAATGGGAACACTGGATAATTCAATTACACTCTCCCTGTAAGACATTGGCATCAGATGGGCTCGTTTACTTTTTTGCTTTGTTTTGTTTTTTGTTTGCTTGATAATGGCTTGCTACTGAATGGATTAATAGTTGCCAACAGTACACCCCCCCCCCCGCCACCTCCCGCCTTGGAGAAATTAATTAATTTGGGCAGTGTTACTTTGCCAACAGGAATGCATAATGTTCAGCTGCTACCTTACTCCTTGGTTCAACCAAGTTCAATTTCAGGAGTTGACATTGATTAGTGTCCATTTAAATCAATGACCCTAAACCAGCTTAAGTCCTAGTACTTTGCAGCCGATTTTTTTGTTTTTAAAAAAGAATTCAGTATTGTATACTGTAGCTGTATTGTGTTGGCCCCATATCCCTGTGAAATAGTAACCTGCTTTGTGTGTTTGGACTAGAACATACCCCCCCAACATTTCTCTGATGAAAATAGGAACATCCTATTAATAATAATAATAATAATAATAATAATAATAATAATAATAATTTGTATTCCATGCCCATCTGACTGGGTTGCTGCAGCCACTCTGAGTGGCTTACAACGTATATAAAAGCATAATAAAACATTAAACAACTTCCCTTCAGATGTTTTATAATGGTTGTAAAGGTACTTATCTACTTGGCTTGGGGGGGTCACCTAACTTCATACCCTCCAACTTTTCTCCAATGAAAATAGGGATGTCCTAAGGAAAAGTTGGATTTTCCAGGATCAAATCAGAAACCAAGACAGCTTCTGTATATCTGGAACTTTTGGAGTTTCCAGGAGGTACGGGGGTAGGTTAGGAGGATTGAACCCCTAGCAAATTGCAGTTTGTGTGTGTGTTTGGAAATTTTGGGGGAGGGCAAACTCACCACCCTCCGCCTGGGTTCCTCCTTCTGTTGGCTTGGGGCGAGTCCTCGTTTCTCCCCCAAGCCCCAGTGAATGATAGTGCAGGATGCTGTAGTGCTACTCTGATAGGAGCTTCTGGTGGGGGTGGATGGAGATGGCATGTTCCACTGCAGGAACTTTGTCAGAGAGCACCTTGCCATAAAAATCAGGCAAAATGTCCTCCCCATTTCACTGCCTGTAAATGTAATGGTGCCACTTGGTGGTGCATTTCGACTGGGCCCTAGTGTTAAGTGTAAACCCAACCCCCAAACCCCCCCCCAAAAACCCCAACAACAACCAAGCAAAGATTTGGTTTTATAATTAAAGGCAGATTGGGCACAATCCTGCCAGAATTAAGCCCTTGAAAGTCTTCTTGCTTTCAATGAGAGAATCAAGCTTTTGTGATAGTTCTCTGCCTTTGTAGTCAACGGGACTCAGAAGCACTTCCCTTGGGCTGGATTGCGTCCATCGGTTTTGCAAACTTGGACAGTGCATTGTAAAATGCCACGTTGGTGCCAAGGGTTAAGGCTGTCCGGCTGTGTTTTTGTTTGAGATTACTTTAAATCCTAATTTCAATTAAATTTTGTACTAATGGCATTGCCACGTCTAATGCTCTCTAATGCTTGAACTGACACAACATGCCGGCTCTTTTGACCTTTCCACTTCGCTTTGGCATGCAACCCTCCTCTTACATAACGCTGCTTGTGCACTTCCAGTGCAATGCTGTGTTTGTTGGCTTATAATGATTAGAAGCCTGTCCGTTGGCGGAATAGGGTATTACGAAGAAACCAAAATAAAAATAATTTAAGACGCGGTACTGGTGCTGGGATAGGCTGTTGAGTGGCAGTTGAGAAAACACTGCAGAAGTGGCTCCATGTTTGCAAGTCGCTTCGAGTTTGTGGATTGGAATGAAGAAAAATGAGGAACCATTTTTCTGGTGTGCTTATTCTGTTTGAAACTCTAGCAGTTGATGCTTTACATTCATTATTGCTAATAGAAATTTTTCATCCAGTACAGGGGGCTTTGTTCATAATTTGCCCAATTTGTTGTGCTTTTCTTATTCAAACATCTGTTGTTTCACTTTGTCATTTTCTTCTCTACTTCAAAAAAGGCTGTTAAGACAAGGCTGAATAGATCTGTTGCCGATCTTCTCCAGGAAGATGTAAGGTGGACCCAGGGGTCCCTAATGACTCTGTGGCTCAAATCAGATGTACTGCTGTACTCATAGCATTATGAGAATGGGTCTCCGTGAGTCTTGGGCTCAAGCCCTTTCTGAAAGAGAGGAGGAGCCTTTGGTCACGATTTGTAGGAAGACGCAATTCTCCATCTCATCCAAATAAGAGAAACTGTATCAGAAGCTATTCTATGAGATCCAGCCTAGTGTCATGCAAAGGTGGGGAACCTCTGGCCCCTGGGCTTAATGAGGTGCAACGTGGATCCCAGTTTGGCCCATAAGGCTGTTTCCCCAAACCACAGCCACCTGCCCCACAAATGATGTCATATATAACAGCAAGCAGGTTGGAGACACAGCTGCCAATGTGCTCCCTCTTGTGCATTGGCAAGGGAGGCTTGTCCTCAGCACCAATCAGCTGATTGGTGGTGTCAGCAAGGCAGCTAGGATTGGCTGTGCTGCTGAGTTTCCCCATGGGGAACTCGGTAGCCAGCTGGTACCTGCAGAAAAATGGAGCTTGAAGTGAGCTGATTGGTGCTCACTGCAAGCTCCCTGGGATTGGCTGCACTACAGGGTTCCCCATGGACAACTCAGTAGCGCAGCCAAACCTAGCTGGCTTACTCTCACTACCAATCAGCTGGGAATTGCCTGTGCAATCAGGGGCTGATGGGAGTTGCAGTCCAAAATGATCTGGAAGGCACCAGGTTGGCAAAGGCTGTGCTAGGCAGTCCACAACATTTATGCTGTATGTTGAGTAGCCTTTTTCTATCTCCGTGGTTTCCCAAATGCAAACACAGCTGGTCCTTGCACTTCCTGCCGTGCTGGAACAGCAGAAAAGGAAAAGGCAGGCGCAGCCTAATAACTTTACAATAGGCATGGCAGTTCCAAACTGCCCTCTATTTTTAGAATGGAGATCCATCAGTGGTTTACCTCTCACAGAGTTACAATTCCCAGCAAACTACTCTTAACAAACTACAGTGCATAGAATTCTTGAAGGGGAATGATGTGCTTTGAGTGTGCTTTTAAAGGTATGGCGTGTGCACTGCCCTCGTCCCAATTCTCTTCGCTCACACCAGCTCTCCATTGGTGCTTGGTCCCCATCCAGTGAATAAAACAAAGCAAGCCTTGGGGCTTCCCAAAGCTCCTGAGCCCTAGGCTAGACTGAGGCACTCTGAAGGCTGTGCAAACTTTCTTGGTTTCCTTTCTTAACTCCCTCAGCCCCAGACTGACTTGAGAAGAACTGAAACCGGCAACTGGCTTTTCTGTTGCCAGAAAGTGGAAATACTTTTTCAACATGCATAAAAAGGCGTGGTGGTGAGTGAATGGAATCTAGGGTTAAAAGGAGAAGGAATGAGGTTCACCAGCGCCCCCCCCAAACAAAACCTGCCCTCACCTTATTGACAGAATGAGTTCATGTTTCCATCCATTATAGGCATTGCTAGGAGATTCAGCTGCTAAGCCAATACATTTGCTGACCTAATTCTGAGAATCACAAATGCTTCAGTTAAGCAGTGGGCGGGGGGGGGGGGCTCACAGCCTCCAATTTCCCCCTATTCATAATGCTTCAGAGGAGCAGTAAACCCAGGCTTCCCCCAGGTAGCTGTTAAGCCGCTAGAATGTCCTCTTTGTTGCAGCGAGGGGGAAACATAAGTCTGTCTCGCAGGAGAAAGTAAATAGAGCAGCAATAAAAAGTCCCCTCCCTTTGCACCTTAGCATCTGCTCTAACTTTTTGACAGCTCAGATATGAGAGTAAAATGCAGAACGAAGGAACAGTAGTGGTGGTTCCCTGTGGATAAAAGTCATCCCAGGCTTCTCTCCATTCAAGATAACTGAAGCAATAATGTGGGTTTTTTAAGGCTCAGAACACAAACACTTCTGTTGTCTTCACCTTCATTTCCAACATAGGAATGTGCTGAACTCAGGCCATTGGTCCGATATTAGTCTGCTTTGAGTGGTAGAAGCATTTCATGGATCTCGTCGGACAAAGGTCTCCCTTTGCCAAGCTAAGCTGAGATCCTCGACTGGGAAGGTGTCATATTAATGGGATGCCGAAGCACCATATATAGGCTCTCTTACTCAAATGTCAGACTCACCTACAGTCCACTTTGGACTCAGTATACCTTGTTTATGCAAACGAGGCTCTGATGGCCAAAGTACAGCTGGATAACATACCCCTCAACCGTCCTGATTTGAGTGAGACATTTCAGAGTTATAGAAGCCATCCTGGATTCTGATTGGATCCTGGAATGTCCCATTTTGGCTTTCATGAGAGTGTGGCCCCACAAGATGCCTGTCACCACAGATCGGATCTAGAGTGCCACCACCCCAAGTAGCTAATTGCATCAGGCTTGCCAGCGCCTCCTGCTGTTGAATTCATACATAGCATTAGGGATACCCAAGGAAGTGGATACCTGCCTATTTTGATGCATGCCTACCTGATTGGTATCTACCTCCTGGACAAAGATGCAGATGAGAGCATATGTCTTTCGGATTTTGCACTGCCCCAGATTTTGTGACAGTTCTTGGCTTAGAATACTGAAATGCTTTAAAATCCACATTTTAGGATAAAAAGTGTAGAAATTCATACATTCATATATGTATGTGTTTTATGATATAGTACTTACATAAACATTTTTTGTGTGCCTCTAAATACCAGTTGCTGGGGATCATAAACAGGTCTGGGTTTTCAACATCATGACATATCGATACGTCAGGATGTCTGAAATAAGGATGGAACTATGTAGTGAACACTAGGGCTGGGCGATACCTGGTTTTCAGCATCGTGATATATCACCAGCTAAACATCGCGATATACTGATACATCGCAATGTCTGACATAAGGATGGAGCTTTGTAGAGGCATTGGCTGGCTTCATGGTTTTCCCCACTTTTTGCTTTTTTTCATACCACCCACCCACACCCACACACACACACACACATCAAGATTTGTGATTTATTGCCAGCTCAAAAATTATGAAACCGATATCATGAAATGGATTTGAAACCAGTTTTGGACGATATATCAATATATCGCCCAGCCCTAATCATAAATGGGAGTGTGTGTGGTCGTGCCCATGTCCTTCCCAGAGGCATTTGGTTGGCAACTGTGAGAACAGAATGCTGGACTAGGTGGTCCTTTGGGATCCAGTGGAACTCCTCTTATGTAGCGTTGTTTTGTACCACCTAAGGCAGGGAACTGGACTATAGCTCCCATCATCCTCAACCATTGGCTATGTTGGCTGGGGTTGATGGGAGTTGGAGTCCAACAACGTAAGAACATACAGAGAGGCTGCTTGGTTAGGTCAATGGCCCACAGGTCCACAGGTTCCCCAGCCCTCACCTAAAGAGTCCTGTATCTGTTTACATATTTTCTCTACATTCCTATTCTTTGGAAATCCTTAGCATTACCACCATCATCTACCAATTCAAATAATTTTTATTTATTTTTTGGTGTTGTATTAAAAGGAAATGCATTTATTCTTCCATGTTGGGGTTCCCCCCCCCCCACCTGGGGAAAAAATGAGATGTTTTACCTTGAATAGTCATTGCATTTTTCTCCATATTGCTTAGGCTAGTGTGTCTGTTACCGTGACTACAACCTTCACCATATTGTGCTTGTTTTACAGTCATTAATAAGAGTAAAAGAGCAGATGTATAATTATGCTGTTCTTATTTAATCCATTAGATTGCAGATGGCATTATAAAAACCTTTCCATTTAAAAGAATTCATTTTTGGAGTTGTATTTTTTTATTTTTATTAAGTAATTCTGTACTGACAGATGCTTCACTTAACTCCAGAAGTACTTGTAGAGAGATTTCTACGTACGACATATAGGTGAGAAGAGCATGCAGCATAATCTGCTTAATATCCCTCCAACCCCACCCTGCAAAAAGAAAACAAAGCCTTAAAAATAATTCTCTTTCCAGATTTTGCACTGTGACTGTTAGGGAGGAATCAGTTTATTTCTAGTGAGTATTAGTTTTGCATGCATTCATTGCCTAAATCTGGACCCATCTGCACTATAAATTAAAAGAAGTATAATACCACTTTAAACACTCATAACTTCCCCTTAAGAATCCTGTTGTCTGTTAAAGGAGCTGAGAGTTGATATGACACCACTATTCCTCACATAGAAAGGCAATTCCCAGGGTAGATTAACAATCAGTCCCTCTTCCCAGGAAACTCTGGGATGTGTAGCTCTGCGTCACAATGTCTAGTGGTGAAATAGATCCACATGATGAGGAAACAACTGATGGGCCAGCCAGAGTCCTTGCTTTCTTAGGGGTGACTTCACATGTACCGTCTGGTTTTATTTTTTGTCTGGGTTTCACTCCCACCATGTAGAGGAGTCGTGGTTGCACATAGGAGATACCTCACCAAAGATACCGTATTTTTCGCTCCATAAGATGCACTTTTTCCCTCCTAAAAAGTAAGGGAAAATGTGTGTGCGTCTTATGGAGTGAAAGCAGGGGGGGGAGGCAGGCAGGAAAAGCCCCCAGTCAGTCCCTTCTCCCTCCTCATAGAAAAGCCCGCAGGAGCCACATGCTCCTTAAAGAGTGCGCGGCTCCTGTGGGCTTTTGCGGGAGGTGAGGGAATTGCCATAGCCGCGTGCAACCTCTCCAGCCGGGAGAGGCTGTGCAAGGCTAAAGAGGAAGCCAAGGCAGCGAGCGGGATGGATCACGCTCGTTGCCTTGGCTTCTTTAGCCTCGCTGGAGAGGTTTAGCTCCCAGCTGGAGAGGTTGCGCGGCTATGGCAGAAGCCAAGACAGCCAGCGGGATGGATGCCGCTCGCTGTCTTGGCTTCTTTGCTCTTTGGGGATGGGGGGGAAACCCGGGCTTCCCCCGCAGCCCTGAGAAGCTCTGGGAGAAGCAGACAGGCTGCGTGCAACCTGTCCACTGCTCTTTGGGGCTGGGGGGGATAATATTTTTTTTCTTGATTTCCCCCTCTAAAAACTAGGTCCGTCTTGTGGTCCAGTGTGTCCTATAGAGCGAAAAATAAGGTTATTTGCTCTGTATACACACACACACACACACACACACAAACACAAACACACACACACACACAGAGAGAGAGAGAGAGAGAGAGAGGGAGAGACCTACACCAGGCAGGGCATCTCTGGTGGACATTTGCTTCTTCTGTGAGCAAAATCCAGAAGATTTTGTGAATAAAAGTTGGCTTTACTTATTTCTGTCTTGCTATGCTATGGTTCCAATTTAACTAAAGCATGAACCTAAAGCCTCATGGAGGTCCATATAATTATCCATAACACATAAACGGGAGAAGTTACATAAATCATCATCTGTGGCTGAAATTGCAGTGATATTAGAGGTTCTTTGGTGTGCAACTGATGAATTCCAAACTGGAAACGAAATGGAGAAGCCATCCATTTAGCGCTTATTCAACAACAGAACAGAACAATGGAAGTTAGGCAAGATTCTCAGCCGGGCAGAAACGTGAGCTTCCAACTGAATGCATCTTTATTCACTAGTAATTGGGCAACTATAATGATATATCCTATTATTAGTCTAAGCAGTAGGCAGAATGAGATGGCTGCTAATTTCAGACTGAAAGATTTTGATCCTTATTAAAATTAAAGATGCGGAGCAAAGCCTGCCATTTGGGTTATTGCATTAACTCTTACTTACTTCTCTCACATCTCTGAACCTAAGGCTGTGCTACTAAACATATATTTGAAAGCAACCTGCATTACAGTAAATGAAAGCTTCCTCACATATCTGTGCCTCCCTAATGCTCAGGAGTGACTCGGGAATGTTAGGAAATGTATCAGGTCAGGTCATTAAACCATCTAGCCTAGTAGTTTTTACCCCTATTGCCAGCAGGTCTCTAAGATCAGTAGAGCGGTTGCTCTATCACCAAACTGTGGTCTCTATGTGTGTAAGGGCAGGGACTTCTCAGTGGTGGTGCAGTTGTGAAAGAATTCTGGTACCCTGTTCGGAAACAGTATTTTTATGTTGTTGTGTGCATCCTGCTCTATTGATGATGTGATTTTAGATGTTTTAAGTTATAATAGTATAACACTGCTTCAAGCGTTTTAAGAAAAAGCATGCCAACAAAAACTAAATGGATTAATGTACTGAGGATCAGGGTGCAAAAAACCTGAGTTTACTATTTTTGGAGTGGCTAAAATGGAGATATACAGACATGCTCCATAGGACTTGGGAAGCAGCAGCAGCAGCAAATGAAGTGGGCTCTTCTTGTAGGATGACTAGATGCAGAAAGGGACAGGGCACCTGCCCATTTCAAACCTGTGTAGAAGAGGGAATTTTGGCAGCTGAGGAATCCCAGGAATGCTATTTGTTAGCTTGGCTCTCTGAGCTCATTTTTCGTGGAGTTACTTAATTTATTATTGTAATTGGTGGGGTGACCAGGTGCAAATGAGGGCAGGGCTCTTGCGCCATTAATAGTTTTGTGGAAGAAGGCATTTCAGCAGTTGCAGCTTGTCATGATAAATACATAAACAGTATACTATTAAAGGTGTACAAACCCCAACCTTTTAAAATTAGGATTGCAGCCTTGGTCTCTTTTCAGAATGAATAACTGAGCTGATTGGTCACTTTGCCAGTCAAAACAACAGCCCAAACTAGATACGCTCAGTTTTCAACCAGGTGACTAAATATGAAGGATTCTGGGGCTCTTAAATAGTTGTACAGAAGAAGAAGGAAATTGGGTAAGCACAGCTCATCCTGCAGTATGACGAGGAAAACTGCAAAAATCATTTCAAAAAACTGAAATGTTTTAAGACTGTAGTTCTGAAAGGCACCGGAACTCTGTTTGCATTTGCATTCTTCCTCACCATTTTGTTGACCGGTCTGATTGGAGATCAGCCCAGTCTTAACCTGAATTCACCTCTCATTCAGAGCAAATGATTTCTCTGGGTAGCTGTAATGGGTTTATTTATTTGCTCCCGCCTGACATTACGAGGGCAACAGCTCGGCAGAAGCTCGGCGGATCTGTGGCTTGAAGGTCATGTCAAGGCTCACTCAGCTCTTGAGAAAGCAGCTTTGGAAGTTAACCTCAGACCTGGCCTCCTCCAGGAGATTTGCAAAAGCCTCGTGTGCCTCTCCTCTCACGCTGGCAATGCATTACTGCCAGGGCTTGGCAGTGCCCAGTCAGGAGGCGCCAGTGTTACAGGATGAATTTTAACCTCCATTATTCAAGTTCCCGTGTCCTCTAAGTAGGGATGGGCAAATACGTTGCTTTCAGTTTCTCATTTCCCCAATCTTCACTTCTCATAATGTCAGCATCAGCTTCTGATTTATTGATTTTTTGATTTTTTTAGTCCTCATGAAAACTCATCAGCATTTTTGTGCAAATCTCTTCTAACATTTCCATTTTTGTGTGCAGTTTTGCCTAATATAATGCATTTTTGCCAAGCAGTCATCCCTAATATAATGCATTGGTGCATCTTATTTTCACTATTACAGTGGCACCCCGGGTTACATACACTTCAGGTTACATACGCTTCAGGTTACAGACTCCGCTAACCCAGAAATATTACCTCGGGTTAAGAACTTTGCTTCAGGATGAGAGCAGAAATCGTGCTCCAGCAGGAGGCCACATTAGCTGTTTTCATTTCCTGGACATGTGCTTCTTTCTCTCTCCCCCCCCCCCTCTCTCTTGTTAGCATGGGACAGGATGAGGTGCAAGGAAGCTTCCAGAAGCCACTAGCCATTATAGCTAAATGTCCAGAGGCCATTGACTGAATGCCAGTTGTACCTGAGAACAGAAGAGACAGTGGGGTCCCTGTGGGGTTCAGGGAGAAGAAGATACAGTGCTACAGAGTAGAGCGAGGCAAAGCAACAACAACAACAATACAGTGAGAGGTTCAGAGAGATCTGTAGTGGTATAGAAAGAAGAGAGCCCTTAGGATGAGAGATGGTAAAAATTAAAAAAACATTGGATTAAAATTTAACAAAATGCCTCCCCGTACCCATGGTGAATGCAGTTGTGTTAGCACAAACACAGAATTGGCCTTCAGAGTGATCTGAGTTGTGTACCCTTTACCAACACTAATAAGAGCTTAAGGGCAGTAACTAGACAATCCGTCATTGTCATCCACAAAGTGCAAATTGTTGCTTTAGCTCATGCAAATGAATTGTTATTGTCAACGCACCAATAATTTTACTTCAGCGATGCTGTGCATTTGTTAAGAGTTCTGGGCTGATTTTCTAATTCAGTCTTTTTTACATTTTTTTTTTGTAAACATACCCTCTGAGCCAGTGTCGGCTCATGGCTAGAACACAAGACATTTCCTGAAGGATTCCTCTCATATACTAGCGATTTGCAGAGGACAATATACACATTAATCTGTTGTAGCAAAACCAAGAGTGTCCTCAGGTATCTTTAACTCTAATAGGGCACTCCTATGCATGTTTTGTCAGACACAAGTAAGGTGGTCAGAGACATACGAGGACAGGGCTCCTGTGTCTTGGATGGCTGTATGGAAGATGGAATTTCAGCAGGTGTAGTGTGTATGACAAGTATGCCTCTTCCTGTCATATCTACGGATGTCAGAGAATTGTGTCAGAAATGGAAATCCCTGTAATTCACATATTTGCCCCAGTCAATAATGGAAATCTTACAAGCAGACCTGATCTGTTATGATTATTTGCCATTTTGTTTTGTAATATTTGATTTTTTAAAAATGTATTTATTAAACATCAATTTGGCATATACAGAGTATTTATGCTTACATTCCACCAGAAAATTTAACTCCACGTAAACTCTCATTTTGCTTAAGTTGAAACTAAAATTCAATAAAGAAGAAAAAGCAACAAAAGAACGAAATAAAGAATAGTCTACCTGTTTATGCTTCTCCTTTTGCTCTTGTTATTTTGTTCAATGGAAACAGTGAACTCACATGAAAATTAAGATTTGCAGCCAGGCAAAATAAAAGATGAAATGATTAAGTAGGCTTGGTCTTGCCACTGAATAGGTATGGAGAGGCTCCGAAGATCATGAAACTGTGGGCTTGTGTGCTATGAGATGAACTTGCACAGTTCTCCTGAAGGTTTCTTGAGAGTTCCCCAGGTTGGCTGATGCAAGGAACTAATGGTCCGGTGCAGATTACATGCTACTTGTTGGCTCCAGTTGATACCCAACAGCTCCTGCAAAAGAACCGAGACATCATTAAGCACCGGAAGGAAAAATGAAGATCAGAATATCAGTAGGCCTAGAGCGCGTTACAATTTTTTCCGTTTACATTGGGGAGGAAGTTTTGAGTAATGGCCTTTGATTGTATGTCTGTATCAGACAAAGGCTTCTCAGGCAACCCAATCAGGGCAGGATTTGGGGGCAGTAGGACTAGCTTACTACAGTTTAAAGCAAGTGAAGCAGCGCACATTTAACCTCTGAAGGGGTGAAGGGTGAGGTTCCCTGTAAGACTGTTAAGTCCAGAATCTAAAATTACCTAGCCGAACCACTGGTATTGGATCCTGAGCCCTTGGGAGTGTGATCCTTGGTGATTTGGAAGAGTTTTCTAAATTGTCTAACGCCATTCAGGTTCCTAAGTTTTTCCCATCAGAGAAGCCAGAAGGAATCACTTTTTCTTCTTTTTTTAAAAGCACCTGTCAGTGTGGCCTTGATACACAGCCTTCTTTTGAAAGAATGGCACAAGTCATGGCCAGCTGGAATGAGGAGAGGGGTTTTGCCAGCTCCCCTGCTGTGATCTTAACCCTCCTGCCTTTCCTGCGCTTTAGCGAAACAGACGAAGGTACAAAAGTTGTGCGCGTTCTCATCAGAGTTCCCATCATATAGTAGTATGGTTCGGCAATCACTTTGTTCCCTGTAATAATCAGCCTGTAGCAATGGATTCCATAAAAACAGCTGATTTTCTAGTATCTTAAAACCCAGCTCTCTGGGAGACAGAAAAGCATTTTGTGTTTATTCACATGACCACATATTTCCTTTAGACATTGCAATGTTCTTGCTGCTTGGGTCTTAAATTCTGTTTTTAGCTTGGGGGGGGGGTTTCAACTTTGTTTTAATGCCACAGCACTAATTTAGCTGCTGCTTTGTTGTGTTTTTTATGATTGGAGTCTTTGGGGTTTCTTATTTTGAATATATCCCACCTTTCCCCCCCATAACCAGGACTCAAGGCAGCTCACAAAAATTAAAACACACATGGCTAAAAACATTAAAAGTTATGGTTGAAAAATAATTTAAACTATCTGTGCTTTGAAGATTGCACAGTTGAAAAAGTGGCATATCAATATTTTGCTACGTTTATCCCATGAAACTCCTGCAACAATGAACAGCTCCTCATTCTATGGATAGGGCCAGTCTTGTGGAGCTACAGTCATACCTCACGTTACAGAGACTTTGGGTTGCACAATTTCGGGTTGCGCACCGCGCCAAACCCGGAAGTACTGGAACAGGTTACTTCCAGGTTTCGGTGCTTGTGCAGAAGTGCTAAATCACGCTTTACGCATGCGCAGAAGTGCCGAATCGCGATCCACGTGTGCACAGACGCGGCGCTGCGGGTTGCGGACGTGCTTCCTGCACGGATCACGTGTGCAACCCGGGCGTCCACTGTATATCATTTGAGATATCTCTCTCTCTCTCTCTCTCTCACTCACACACACACACACACACACTCACTCACTCACTCACACACACACTGGCAGGATGACAATTTCTGATCCATGTTTTTTCATACGTAAGTTTGATTTATTCGTATAATCTGTTGAAATACATAATTTGAATATTATTAGTGCTACAGTACTGTCATTATTGTTTAAATAACTGTTCTCACGAAGTAAGCACTTCTAAATGCAATGTAATCCTTATATACATTTTATATGCATTTTGGTACATTTATTCTGAGTCGAGAATTGGATAACAAAATTCAGAGAAGCTCAGAGTTTGCAGGGTAGCAGCTGCATTCTGATCCACGGGTTAGGAGTCCAGGAGGTATAGCTCAGGCCGATTCACATTGGAATTTACAAACAATAAAAAAATACCGTATTTTTCGCCCCATAGGACGCACTTTTCCCCCTCCAAAAATGAAGGGGAAATGTGTGTGCGTCCTATGGGGCGAATGCAGGCTTTCGCTGAAGCCTGGAGAGCGAGAGGCATCGGTGCGCACCGACCCCTCTCGCTCTCCAGGCTTCAGGAAGCTATCCGCAAGCCTTGCAAGCCCGGTGGGAGTTCCCGCGGGCTTGCAAGGCTTGCGGGCAGCAGCCTGCAGCCTGAAGCACAGGGCGCCCTCCGGAGGATGCCCTGTGCTTCGGGTGGGTGTCCTCAAGCCTTGCGCGCTCGGCAGGAGGTCCCGCAGGGCGCGCGAGGCTTGGGGTGGCTGCCTGCAGCCCGAAGCACAGGGATCCCTCCAGAGGGCGCCCTGTGCTTCGGGCAGGTGTGCGCAAAGCTTGGGGTGGCAGCTGCGGCTGGGGGGAGGGAATATTTTTTTTTAGTCATTCCCCCCCCCCCAAAAAAAAACGAGGTGCGTCCTATGGGCCGGTGCGCCCTATAGGGCGAAAAATACGGTAGTTTGAGTAACCTTAAGGTCCTGCATTTCAACTTTTCAGCAGGTGCATAGGATGATCCCACAGAAAAGCAGCTTCCACAGCCCAGCTGTGATATCGGAAGGGCACCTTGCTCTATTGTTAGCACTTGATTGCTCTTAGCAAGTTAAAGCCGGGCTTCATAGATTCGTTCTTGTGCAACCTGGGCCAATCAACATAGAAGAGCTGCAGGCAACAGGGAGGAATTTGCTAAGCTACACTTGGGTTGGTGGTGTTGGGAAATGATAGTTCTATGGTGGGGGACTGGGGATCTCTAGCAGAGACCTCTCAGCACACTCACCAAACTACAGCCTCCCAAGATTCTTTGGAAGAAACCATAACATAGTGGTATCAAAAGAGATACAAAATGGGTATGTTAGATGTACCCCAATGGTGATGGGCTGTGGGAACGTGGGTGATTCTCAGTTGGTTGACAAGAGTATTTTATAACAGTGTGCTCTCCTGCTTCTCTGCTATTTTCATGGTGAGGAAATTAGAGAGCAAAATTATGTCTGAAGGACCACAACTAGGTTTTTATCCCATATGTTTGAGAGAATAGAACAGACTTTCATGAAATCTGCCCAAGCAGTGTTTGGGCGAATCAAGCTAAGCTTGTCAAGATTGAACTCTGATAATGACAATATGTTTGGGTTTTCTCTACATTAGTTTTATTCCCACTGGAGAATTTTGAGTCTGCATGCTCAAGAATGTTAGTTCAATCTCCAAAAAGTACCATATTTGCTGAATGCCGGAAGGGTAGCTGTACTGTATTCATCTGTTATGAAACACACACACAGTGGCACCTTAAAAAACTAGCAGATTTATTGTGGCATGTGTTACATGAAGCTGTTATCCTCAAGCCTTTGGGTCTCACTGGGTCTATCTGTCTATAACACTTCATGCATTCAAGGAAATTTCATCTAGCCCACAAAAGTTGACTCCACTATGTGTCTTTTACGCTGGCAGTCCTTTAGAGACTGTTTCTTATATTTATTTTGAAATCTCGGAAATGGATTCAATCTCTCGCTGTTAGCTGCAGAGTCTAGATTTTCATCTTAACAAAAATGAAAACACTGTTAAAATTATGTGGAGATTAGGAGGAGCTGAGATTGCTCAGAAGATGACATTCTTCTGAGAAAATTGCTTACCTGCTTGAAAAAGAAAAGCCACGCTATACAGAATATTCCTTTGAAAAGTTCACACCATTTTTGTGTGGTGATTGCTATTCATCTCCCCTCCAATACCCCCAGAACGATGCTTGGTTTTGGCTCTTCCGGATGATGCAAAATAGCGGACAGGGTGACAATACATTTCCTGTAAAGAAAGAATGACAACTTACATTAAAAGGGGGGGGGGGACTTATGCCACTCCTGCTGGGAGAACTTCCCCTCTCCCTGCAGAAATTCAGTTCGATTCCCACCCCCACTCATTTCTGGAGTATTTCATGAGACCATTTCAGCAAGGCTATGGTAGGATCTACAACAGCAAGAAATCAATGTGCATGTTAGGCTTTAACAAATTTAGTGTGCAATAAACTTAGATTGTGAGGTGGCCTGTTTTCCTAGTGCTTGGTGCATCAGTACCAGCAATGCAAGCATGAATGGGATTTATAATGATTTGAAATGAGCTGGTGGATGTCTAAGTTGCAGAGTATTGCCATCCTGCCATATCCAACTGTAATATTATAGCCATGAAATAATATAGTGAGCAACTGAAATAATGGGTGTTCCTAAGTTTTAGTCAAGAGTAGACCCACTAAATCGGGCTGTGGGTAAAAGCCTCAGCGCCTAGGGCTTGCCGATCGAAAGGTCGGCAGTTCGAATCCCCGCGGCGGGGTGCGCTCCCGCTGTTCGGTCCCAGCGCCTGCCAACCTAGCAGTTCGAAAGCACTCCCGGGTGCAAGTAGATAAATAGGGACCGCTTACTAGCGGGAAGGTAAACGGCGTTTCCGTCTGCGGCTCTGGCTCACCAGAGCAGCGATGTCACGCTGGCCACGTGACCCGGAAGTGTCTTCGGACAGCGCTGGCCCCCGGCCTCTTTGAGTGAGATGGGCGCACAACCCTAGAGTCTGTCAAGACTGGCCCGTACGGGCCGGGGTATCTTTACCTTTAGACCCACTAAATGAGCAGACATGAAGACGTTAGTTCCATTAATTTCAGTGGGCTCCTGAGTAAACCTTAGCTTAATACCTCCCAATGTTTAATATTGTATTTTTAAATTGCTGTAGCCTATCCCAGGACCTTATGGTGAGGGACACGTAAGAAATCAAATACCGGTAAATAATAATAAATAGGTCACCAAACTGATTGAGACTATTAAGAAATATCTTCTATAAATTGAATTGCATTAGAAAGCAAGAAATCCTCGATTGCAAAAAGATCTTCCGGGGGGGGGGGGAAGCAAAGTAACGGGGGGGGGGGGCTACAATGGAAAGTGCAAGATGACAAACACTTGAGGGCAGAGGTGCCAGCTTCTCCAGAGGACGGGGGGGGGGGGCTGATGCGCTGTGACGCAACATCCTCTGAATATTGATGGGGCCTGGATCCCTAAAAATATGGGGGTGTGGGTGTGAAACTGCCTCAGCCCCTAGGAGCCGGCACCTATGCTTGAGTGCAAACATGGTATAACCCTCTGTGCAGATTTTGTGCAAAACCAATCAATATGTGTTTCATCTGGAAGCAAGCTATGGGTTGTATCCAGGGCTGACGCACTGAAATTAATGAACGTAAGTTAGTCAGGTCCATTAACTGTTCTGAGTAGGACTAGCATTGAATACCACCCTGTGTACTGCACCCGTCAAGTCTGAAAACTCTTTAGTACACAGTACTCAGGTGATCTGTCCTGATTCTAAAGTAGCATCCTCCCCGCTGATGAAAGCACTGCTGCTGCTGCTGCTGCTGCTGCTGTTCCCCAGCCTCCTGCCAGGAGAGCACAAAAGAATGATAAGGAGAAGTAAGAGACAGCATAGAGCAGCTGTAGCACATCCATGCCAGAGTAAATCTAAGGGGACAAAGGCTTCTCTTTTGATGTTGGAATCCATAAACATCCCTAAGCTGGTTAAAAAAAGAAGAAGATGGATGTGTGCAGCTGCTCCTGTTTGAACTATCCTCTTTCCCCCCTTCTTTTTTAAAGGACAAAGACTTGGGAGCTGAGGGGGTGGGGGTGGGGAAAGGTTTGCTTTTAGGTTATGCACAGCGTGAGCCAACATGAGCAAATAACAATGTGCAATTTCATAGTAGCAACACAGTCCCTGCCCAGAGGAACGGTAAACATGCACACTTTTACTGAGTGGAGAATCTTTCTTCCTTTATATGATGTTACTGTCTTACTTCCTAGCTTTTCACTGGAGCTATAAGGGGGGAATTCTTTGCACGATGTGAATTACCGCTGGAGTTTTGTTTGTTTTTTAAGTCTTAATTTTAAGAACGCATTTTAGCTTTTTAAAAATGTAGTTCACCCACAGCGTGGCATTTCTTGCTCTTCTGGCAGTGTAGCTGCCAAGTGTAGCACACTTGGTTCATATTGTGCTGTTACCTAAATGTCTAGGGTAGGAAATATTGGGAAAACACAGACAATATTTTATTACTACTTGGCAAGCTCAGCCATTGTATTGTCCTACCAAGCACCAAGAAAGGAAATCCTACACTAGTTCAGAAATCTGGAGAACAGGGACCCTGCTCAGAAGTAATGCTCATGCAGGGCTGTCGACTCCTAGGGGCCGAGGTAGTTTTGGGTCCCTGAATATATATTTTTAGGCGGATAGGCCCTGAGCTTCCCTTCCAGTCCCTCCCATCACAGCAAGTGAGCAGCTGAGAGCAACTTCTAGGCAGCAGCCCCAAGCAAGGGAAGGTGTGCAGTCTCCCATCTATTTATTTATTTAGCAGCAACCCTCTTAAAATCGGCCATGCACAAGTATAGCACGTGTAATACAATATTCCTGTATTGGAATAAGATGGGGAATGATGGTAACGTTCCATTTAACATATGGCAGGAAGCTACAGATGACAGACTTTTTTGTTGGGGTTATGTGCAGCGAGGCAAGTTGCTGCTAAAGGTACCCCTGCCCGTACGGGCCAGTCTTGACAGACTCTAGGGTTGTGCGCCCATCTCACTCAAGAGGCCGGGGGCCAGCGCTGTCCGGAGACACTTCCGGGTCACGTGGCCAGCGTGACATCGCTGCTCTGGCGAGCCAGAGCCGCACACGGAACACCGTTTACTTTCCCGCTAGTAAGCGGTCCCTATTTATCTACTTGCACCCGGGAGTGCTTTCGAACTGCTAGGTTGGCAGGCGCTGGGACCGAACGACGGGAGCGCACCCCGCCGCGGGGATTTGAACCGCCAACCTTTCGATCGGCAAGCCCTAGGCGCTGAGGCTTTTACCCACAGCGCCACCCGCGTCCCACAAGTTGCTGCTATGCTGGCACAATTAATACTCAAAGCATTGCAATTACGAGGACGATAATGCCAGCACTATAGGCTGATAGGAACAAAACACTTATAATAGTTGGGTCCAATTCATAAATCCTCCTAATCTTTGCTTAGAGCAGAGCTACTGAAATTAATGGACCTACGTTAAGTCATGTTGGTTGATTCCAATGGGACCACCGTGAGTAGGATTATCGTTGGAGCCTGCCTTATATCTCCCATATTGGTGTTGTTGTCAATCTGCTTGTTTTTCATCCATAGCAAATGCTTCTTGTTTGCCACTTGTGGTGGGAGAAAGACTTGCAACTAAGAATGCATGGGCGTTGCCGGCATAATAAAAGCAGTGCTAGAAGTAAAAAGGTAAAGGACCGTTAAGTCCAGTCTCAAACAACTCTGGGGTTGCGGCGCTCATCTCGCTTTACTGGCCAAGGGATCCGTCGTTTGTCTGCTCCGCAGACAGTTTTTCCAGTTCATGTGGCCAGCATGACTAAGCCGCTTCTGGCGCAACAGAACACTGAAACCAGAGCAGCGCACGGAAATGCCGTTTACCTTCCTGCCAGAGCGGTACCTATTTATCTACTTGCACTTTTTGGGGTGCTTTTGAACTGCTAGGTTAACAGGAGCTGGGACAGAGCAACAGGAGCTCACCCCGTTGTGGGGATTCAAACCGCTGACTTCCTGATCGGGAAGCTCGAGAGGCTCAGTGGTTTACACCACAGCACCACCCATGCCCCATGTTAGAAACAGAACATTTAAATTAAAGGCTTTCAATATATTATTAGATTCCACCTTTGTTAAAAGCACTTTTTCCATAAGCAAGCTAAATTCTCCTCTGAAAACACCAGGCTGGAAAATTAAGCAGACCCCCTTAAACTCCAGTGGAAATTCTGGAGTGGATCTGAAGTGTTTGTAATGGACTGAAACATTAAGTCCTGGGAAGCCTCGCCAGACATCGTTTCCAGTTTGTTAGCTGTGCTTTGGTTGAGCGCCCCTTCCCGAAGCAGAAGTGAGCAGCTGCTAAATAATACCCTGAGCTTATGAACAGCGACAAGATAGAGAATGAGAGAGGAAACTGGAGAGCTTGAAATTTACTCCGATAGCCTGTTGTGAATTATTGACACACATTCTTTGGGATTGGTTCACAGTGTTAATTGTCAAATGCACCTTCCTATCTCGGAGAGCGAGTGTCTGTGGTGTGCAGTGGCTCGATGTACAGCACATGATGAGATGCAGAGAGCATTGACTGTGTGCTGTTGGAGTGAGCCTGCATTAACGATCACGTCCCGGAGACATCAGAATTAGAAGCTATTGGGAGAGAAAGGAAGAAGCTGTTTGAGAGGGAAATATATTGATGTCGCTAGGTGCATCGTTTGAACAGGGAAGCCATGTTGAGCATCATTAAGCAGCTCAAGGCAATTAAGTACAAAGCAGTGAATGCTACAGTGAAAATCCACATTATGTATGGCATTGCCTAGTCTACTTCTACAAGGGAACTGCAGGTATTTTGGAAGGGGAAGTAGAAGGGGAATATCCTACACACACTCACCCAACAAACTGTTGGGGTCCAAAGGAGATGTGCAATTGTCACCACAGAGCAAAATGCTTCAGAGGATCAAGTCACTCTTAAGAGGTGATGCAAGGACAGTGATTTGCTGGATTCCTGTCTGTGCCCTTTTCCTGATGACTTTGCTCACACAGTGACTCAGTATCTGGTTCTCTCCAGATTTTGTGGACTACAACTCCGATCAGCCACAGCCAGCATGGCTAGTGGGTTGGGATGATGGGAACTGCAATTCAACAATACCTGGGAAGGTACCACATTGACTACCCCTGTAATAAATAAATATGGTTCTTGATTGTTGGCTGTGGAGCTCAGTCAGAGAACTATGCCTGTCTCCAAATGCCTGGTGCACTAGCTGTGATGATATCTGGAGCCAAAGTTCACGAAAACACCTTAGTGCAAATGTGTCGTAAGTGGCTGTAGTGAGAGGCTTGTGTTCAGTGTGGCCATGAGCTCCTGGAAGGAGGGGTCAGATCGGCTGAGCAATTTGCCTTTTTAAGCAGGCAATCTGTGATCCTAGGCAGTCTTTCTCAAACTTGGGTCCCCAGCTGTTGTTGGACTACAACTCCCATCATCCCTGACTACTAGCCTTTCTAGCTGGGGATGATGGGACTTGTAGTCCAACAACAGCTGGGGACCCAAGTTTGAAAATCACTTCGGCAGAATATGGTTCTATCTTCAAAAGCCCTCTGCCTGAGACGCAGAATGAGACAGCACCCTTATTTCAGATACAGAAGATTGTTGGGTTGGCCGTTGAATCTAATTTTGACACTGGTTGTGGGCCATTCTCTTTCTGAGAGTAACACGGCAGCTTAGGGGGCAGAGGAAGGCTATCTTTCCACACTGCCCCTCCCTGTCCCACAAGATCTGCCACCTGGAACAACCCCCTGACTCTGTCTTATGAGAAAGCCGACCCTTGATCTTTGGGCTCTTGGAGGGATGCACAATCAGAGGTAGCTGGTTACTTAAGGTTTATGTCTACACCCATTGTTTTCCTTCTTGCCTTTTGTAGTGGGTTACCTGAGCTGTCCCTGTGAGGTGGGTTCTGCTGAAACGTGGCATTTGGTTTCCTCGTGTTTCCTTCCTTTGCTGCTGAGTTTTCTTGGTTGGAGAAATGCACTGCATAGCAGCCACACCTGCCCTGTCCTAGCTTAGCTTAAGGCATCCAGGAGAGCCTCAACTGAAGCTGTGGCACTTACTGGAACGGCAAGCAGGTCACATCCAGGAGAACAGAGTCAAGCCAAGGTAGGCTGTGCCAGATCACAACCAGCAGAGCTCTATCTGTCCAGATCCTATGTAGGTCATAAACTCACCCACTGAGAACTGATCTCTCAGTAGCACAGAGAGGCCTTACCAGTGTCAGCTGGTCTGGACCTGCTGTCAACTGCACCCCTTCTGAGGACCTTCCTGTTTCTTAAAGGTCCATTGCCCAATTCTCTAGCTTTTGGCCCAGACAGTGTGGGAGCAATGAGGATTGCATTGGGTTGGGTGTCCTCTGGGTTTGAAGACTCAAGTGTAAAGTAGGGTTGCCACCTTTCAGAAAGTGAAAACCCTGATGCAAAAGTTGTTGAGCTTTAAATCTCCCCCCCAAAATGAAGTTTTTGAGCTATTTTTAAGGAAATTCGCCAAAATATCAACACTTCGAACATGGGTTCCAATATGTCCAGGTTTTCTGAAGGATGAATCCCAGATATATCTGGGAAATCCCGAACGTATGGCAGCCCTAGGTAAACTCTGTCCTCTGACCTAGAAACCTGGAATGGGGCCAAGGGGGTTATGGGTGATGCCTCCCTGCTTCTGAGCATTCCTCTGTGCCAAAAGGGGGCATTGAGGCCAGAGGCTATGACAAGAGCTGCTTTGAGAGTCAATCCAGTTGTTATAAGGAAGGGTTGCTGAGTGAGACCCCCAGTGGTGGCGACCAAGTGCTCAAGTGGAGATAGAAAAGTTAGACAGATAGAGTTTTGCTGCAAGCAGGGAAGGCCAAGAAAATAAAGACAGAATTTTAGCACACATTTTCTAGATTTCTTGAGCCTGCCCTCACATACTAAAATCAAATAAATAAAAATTAAAAACACAGTAAGAGTCAGCTTAACGTATCAGACTGGAACTCCTGGCCTGCAATCTCATATTGGCCATGAAATTATCTCAGTGACCATAGGCCAGTCGCCACTTCTCAGGCTACCCTACCTCACAGGTTTGGAGGAAAGGTGGGGTATTTATGGAATGAAAAATAGAAGATCTGCTGGGTGAGTGCAATTCAGTGTTTTTGCCTTCAGAGTCACATGTACACAACTTGCTGATAGTCCCCACTTTAAAATACATTTAATTATAAATGTGCTTTTAATACACAATTTGTGGCATTCATTTGTGGCATTCATTTTTTCTGATCACGGGGGGGGGGAGTACATTGGTACCTTGGGTTACAGACGCTTCAGGTTATATACGCTTCAGGTTACAGACTCCACTAACCCAGAAATAGTACCTCGGGTTAAGAACTTTGCTTCAGGATTAGAACAGAAATCATGCTCCGGTGACGCGGCGGCAGCGGGAGGCCCCATTAGCTAAAGTGGTACCTCAGGTTAAGAACAGTTTCAGGTTAAGAACGGACCTCCAGAACAAATTAAGTTCTTAACCCGAGGTACCACTGTATTCTATAAGGTAGTTATGTCCTGGGAGATGGCAGACCTAATTACTGGGGAATAATCAGTATTCAAAGGAACGTTGTTGTGTTTTTTTAAAACAACAACAACAATGGAATCGAGGGGCCCTTTCTAAGTCCTGTTTTTGGAGCTCTTTGGAAACTTAATTAAACTGCCCTTTAATGCAAGGAGTTTGGCTTCTGAAACAATGTTTAAAGGCTGAAGGCACTGCTCTTTGCTGGACCCATTTTGCAACGTGGATGTAGCAATTTTCGTTCCATGGAAGTAGCTCTGATGATTTAATTGAAAAAATTGGATATTAGAGCTGCATTTGGGTATTTAATGGTTAATTTAAGGGAAAAAGGCTTTCCAGTTTTATCAATGCTATACTTCTTATTGGCTGGGCTTTTAAAAAAAGAGATTTTTAAAGAATCTTGCCTAAACCAATTTATAGCTACTAATTGGTTTTGAAACCTGACCCAAGAGGGATATGCAGGGAATGAAAAATACATTTTCATGTTTAATCCTTAATCTTCTGCCCTAATGACATCCCATAACTTTGATTTCTACCTTAAAAGAATTATGCATAAGAAAAAAGTAATCTCATGAGCTTATGACTGTAATATTTATAGGAGCCTGATGAAGAACATAATCTTGGTATTGGTATTTGAAATAACATTCCACATTCTACAGTGGAAATGTAATTTTTACAGCAGATTAGTATTGCTAGACCAATTGGTGCTTAGTATGATTTTGCAATAATTTATATAGCTGTCAAAAGAGCATAGGAAGAAGCTGCTTAAATTTTGAGTCAGACAACTGGTCCACCACCCAGCTCAGCATTATTTACAAACTTTGCAGTGACTGGCAGTGGCCCTCCAAGATTTCCAGTGGAAATCTTCCCCACTTCTGCTTGGAGTTGCTGCGGATTCAACCAAGAACCTCTTGCATGCAAAGGCCATGCTCTACCACTAAATCATAGAATCGAGGGGTTGGAAGGGACCCAAGGGTCATCTAGTCCAACCCCCTGAAATACAGGGATCTCAGCATGACATTCAGTCACTTTTGAAACTCCAAAAATGGAGGACGACAGAAGACGCAGATTTGCATAAAACGTGTGTGCTGATTTATATGTACAAATGCAAATTTGGAAATAAGTGCAGTACAGTGGTACCTTGGGTTACAGATGCTTCAGGTTACAGACGCTTCAGGTTACAGACTCCGCTAACCCAGAAATATTACCTTGGGTTAAGAACTTTGCTTCAGGATGAGAACAGAAATTGTGTGGCGGTGGCAGCGGGAGGCCCCATTAGCTAAAGTAGTACCTCAGGTTAAAAGCAGTTTCAGGTTAAGAACAGACCTCCAGAACAAATTAAGTTCTTAACCCGAGGTACCACTGTCGTTTAAATAGAAATACAACGTTCCATTGTAGTGAGGAAATCTCACCGGCTGACAACTCAGTCTGCTGTCCAGGGTCTACCTGTTGATGGACAACTTCAAGGCCTTGTTAGTTGGGCTGATCCTGACTTGCCCAGGCCCTCGCCTCAAGAAATTTCATCTTCTTGTATGAAGAAAGCATAAAGACTGGGGGGTGGGTGGGCACAGCTATTTGGCCAGAGAGACTGAGAGGCAGAATTTTGCGCATTGATTCAAATGAGCAGTGGGGAAATCTTAGTGGCAGGCCTGAGTTTATTCAGTTTTTAAAGCTAATATTTTATTGAAGCTTCCTATATCATTGTATTATACAGGAACTTGCAATGTGCCATATTTTGCAATCATTAATTGAAGTTTGGTCCACTTGCAATACATAGTGCTTTCCTTGTAAGCACCAGGAGATCCCCAGCTACTCCCTACTCAGTGGCGTAGCGTGGGGGTGCAGGGGGGGCCGGCCGCACCGGTCGCAACATCTGGGGGGGCGCGCGCTCGCACTTGCAGCTCTCTGCCCCTACCTGGCTCACTCACTCTCTCTCACTGCAGTGCTGGCTGTGCGAATCTGACCCGAGCCGCCGGGTCGCCGCCCACTGTGGAGGGGAGGGTGCCAGGTGTGCGGTGCGGTGAGAGAGCGAGGGACTATCTGGGGGAGGGACAGTGCAGCGGGGGGGGCACAAATTACTTGCCTTGCCCCGGGTTAGGGGGCGCAAATTACTTGCCTTGCCCTGGGTGCTGACAACCCACGCTACGCCACTGTCCCTACTGCAACCTCTCATGCCCCCACCCAATTTTCCTGAAGTGGCTTTTGAGGGGAAATAGTCAGCAATGAAGGTCGGCTTGTCTTCATTGGCAGACACAGGCGTCTTTGAGATCCTGGCTTGAAATGCTACACCATGGGGCACCCTGAGCTGGTTCAACAAAACTGTTAATTCACAGCAGCAAATCAACCCTTTATCAGACTGTTTGAAGGCCCACAACGTTCATCCCCGGCCTCCGGTTTTGTAAGCAATTCATTAATTTGCTTTTCTCTCCACCTCCCTCCCTTAGATAAGATCCCGACTCCAACATGGGGAAACAGAACAGCAAGTTGCGCCCCGAAGTCATGCAGGATTTGCTAGAAAGCACAGATTTTACAGAACACGAAATCCAGGAATGGTACAAAGGCTTTCTGAGAGACTGTCCAAGTGGACATTTGTCCATGGAGGAGTTTAAGAAAATCTATGGGAATTTTTTCCCTTACGGGGACGCTTCTAAATTTGCCGAACACGTCTTCCGCACGTTTGATGCGAACGGCGACGGAACGATAGACTTCAGAGAATTTATCATTGCCTTGAGCGTAACATCCCGAGGGAAACTGGAGCAGAAGCTGAAATGGGCATTCAGCATGTATGACCTGGATGGAAACGGCTACATCAGCAAGGCGGAGATGTTGGAAATAGTTCAGGTAGGTGTTACTTCCAAGATGTTTGTTCTTTCCTTCAAAAAGAAAAAGAAAGAAAGAATGCTGTTCAATGAGCAATGATTGAGCAGTAAAGCCTTCAGTATGCTTGGTCTTCCATAGGTTAAATTCAGTATAAAAATATAATACGTTAAAATCTGACTCATCTTTAACAATTGCAGGGCTGGAGAACCCGTGGCCCGCCAGAGAGTGTTGAGCTCCCAACTCCCTTCAATCGTAGCCAGTATGACCATTGTTTAGGGATGATGGGATCTGGAGTCCAGCAGTCTGGATGACCACAGGTTTCCCCATACCATACCTGAAAAGTAAAACACCCAGACCTGCCTAGATCTTTGAATATGCACCTCCCTGGAGTTGTACCTGTCACTGCAAATAGACTCTTGGAATAAGCTGTGTCTTACCTAACAGCTTCCTTCCTCTGGTTCAACACATCAAGCTAATAAATTGTAAGGCTCTTTGTCAGCTAGAATTCCTATCTCTGTGACCGCAGGACAGATCTCTTGTCTGTTTCATGAATAAGGTAAAGGGTAAAGGTACCTCTGCCTGTACGGGCCAGTCTTGCCAGACTCTAGGGTTGGGCGCCCATCTCACTCAAGAGGCCAGGGGCCAGCGCTGTCCGCAGACACTTCCGGGTCACGTGGCCAGCGTGACAAGCTGCATCTGGCAGGCCAGTGCAGCACACGGAACGCTGTTTATCTTCCCGCTGGTAAGCGGTCCCTATTTATCTACTTGCACCCGAGGGTGCTTTCGAACTGCTACGTTGGCAGGCGCTGGGACCGAACGACGGGAGCGCACCCCGCTGCGGGGATTCGAACCACTGACCATGTGATCTTTATCTTTTTTACCATGATCCTTTATTTTTGACTGCTTTGATGGCCTCAGGCTGTGGAGCAGCTTATCAGTTTGAAAAATAAATAAAACAAAATACACTTGATCTGATTCAGAGAAAGCCGTGTTACCCTTAGTTAGAAAAATACATTGTCGTTCTTCTTTCCAAATGGGAGTTTAACCAGAAGAAAACTATAGCAGAAAGCAGCCATAAAACTCTTGGTACCTTTTCAAAGTGGGAGAGCCAATGGATGGCTGTTTATACTGGTGTGTTCCTGGGTGTGCCTGGAACCCTAAGCTGTATGTAGAAGGGAAGGAGGAATCTACTCTGCTCTGATTACAAAGTGGATTCACCCGATCTCATCCAGGTACACCATGACCCAGGTTGCATCAGTGGTCCATTTCGGAATCCACAGGATGCTGAACTATATGGGTGTTAGTCAGATCCGGCGGGGATCTTTCTAACATTCTTAGGTAGCTGATTCTATCCAGTACAGTGGTACATCGGGTTAAGAACTCTGCTTCAGGATGAGAACAGAAATCGTGCTCTGGCGGTGCGGCGGCAGCAGGAGGCCCCATTAGCTAAAGTGGTGCTACAGGTTAAGAACAGTTTCAGGTTAAGAACGGACCTCCAGAACGAATTAAGTTCTTAACCCGAGGTACCACTGTATCCTGAACACCATTTGAAGACTGCTGTGCAGCTCATCCGCCGTAGATAGCAAGCCTCTCTAGCTTGTTCTCATGCGCACAATGGAGTTTCTCTTGAGTTTCATTACTTTTGACAGTCTGTGCCATACTGGGTTTAAATTTTCCCAAGGTAATGGCAGGAGCTAGAGCAACACTGGAGCAGAGCATCTGCTCCTGCCCAGCAGGTAGCACTCACCAATCTTTCACCTGCTCCACATTGCTCTAAACTCTCTGGAGCAAGTTTGCCTATTCGGGTAAGTTTGTATAGCAGTCATAGGTTGCAGGGTCACGATTTATGAAATATGCATATGTGTGTGTGCCAGTTTAGAAAAGAGTGCTATAATTTAAATAGAAATGCAGTACCTCTTGCCATGGTGGCGAAGACTGGACAGAAGAGCCCTTCAAATAAAGGATGCCTTCAGATGGAAAAGTGGGGTGCTTGGCCACCCTGATAAGTCGCAACGGGAAGAAATAGAAATCAACATGCTCTGGATAAACATAGTGACTGCCTTGGAATCTTCTTTTCCCTGTATCTCTGCTGCATTTTGCTTTTGAAACTGTTTTTGTGGGTTTCGGGCCGTAATAAAGAATGTATGTGTGCAATGGGAAGAAACTTAAAACAGCTCAGGACCACAGGACCTCAGGGACTGCCTCTCCCTGTATAAACACACCAGGACTCTGTGTTCATCATCTGAGGCCCTTTTTGTGTGCCTCCTTTATTAAGTTGTGGGTGGATATAGCAGTCGACACAGAGATTTCTCCAAGTGGTTCTTTATAGTAAGCTGGAACTGAACTGAACTGAACAGCCCAGCCGGCCTGCTTTTATAGGCTTTCCCGCCTAAATTAACTTACGTGGACCTGAGTGAAAACTATATACACAACACCCCTGGTGGCCAGGATGAGAACTTCAATACATAATATCATTTAAATGCATTTATAGGAGGCGGGGTTATTTTTGTTGGTTTGTTCCTGTTTTAACTATTTATTTGTGCTTTTATCTCGTGTTTTATCTTGTGAACTGGCCTTAGATCTTTTGATGAAGGGCAGTGTATAAATCCAATAGATCGACCGACAGATAGATAGATAGATAGATAGATATGTGCTCCTGAAGAGGCACGGTAGACCACATTTTACAGTAGATTCAAAGGATAGTACAGCGGACTTAAGGGGCAATCCTATGCATAAGAAGCTGGCATAAAACAAGCCATTGTAAGTTAAGCCAGTATACAGTTACACCAGTCCCAAACACCGCTTAGTGGTGTCTCTACTGCTGCTGCTGCTTCTGCTGCTATGCCTAAGCGTGGCAGAGGGGAAACAAGCCTTTAAAATAGTGTTCTATGCCCCTTTTGGGGGAACTTTCATTGGCCTTGGCTCAGCTAGCTGAGCCCCAGCTGAGCTGAGATAAGCAAGGTACACAGAGGTATTTTTGCCTGAGCCAGGGTTGGAGACTTAACACCAGCTAAGGTAGGATTCAGCCCATTGTATCAGAGATCAGTTGAATCCAAAGTTGCTCATTGTTATGTACTGAAGTTCTCACTCTGGGCCAGCAGGGGGACACTGTAGATAGTTCAGGTCCACATATGCAAATAAGGGATCGAAAGTGACGTTCAGTGATTGGATAGTTACAGAAAATGGTTACTGTTGCGTTCTAGTGGAGCTCTATATAAGCAGGCTGGCTGAACCCTTCAGTTCAGTTCTGTTCTGGCCTGTGAATAAACAAGAGCTGTTTGAAGAATTGCTGTGTCGTCTGATATGTTCACCCACAACTTAACACTCATCCTGGTGGATCTTCCTTGTTCCTTAATGGAAAAGAACAGAACTCCTCATGGGTTGGAGAGCTCTGTGTAGTCATCAGAGCCTCTGGAACATGTAAGGGATAGCAGTTGTTCAAGCTGGTGCAATTTTCACATGCTTAGGAGTCTTCATCAAAACGATTTTTTAAAAAATGATTAAAAAACACACACACAAATCACATAAGGTTTTCTTTGTTTTATGGTTGCTCTTAATTAACATATTTTGTAAGCTGCCTTGAAAATATTAATTTAATGGCAGGATAGAACAAATCCTTAAATATATAAATGCTGTTCCCTCCAACAAGTAATGATAATTTTAACTGCAGAATATGCCCGTTGTTTCTGCACCTGGCTTCTGGCAATTAATGCCAATATTTCATTTGCTCATCCCACATTATTTTTCATAATTTTGGGGTGACTGAAGGAAAACTGTTGTTACAATGCCAGCTGCTGATGGAGGCAAGAGAGAAATACTTGACTATATTAACCAAGCATTATTTTTCCATTAAACTGCACACATATTGGCCCTCTCTGTTTAAAGTATAACAGGGCTGGAAGGTGTACTGGGTCGGTAAGCAGAAGTAAAAGAGCTAGAAATCTGGGGTAGTTGTGAGCTTGGTGGGAATTAAGGATTGCAATCTTATGCATGTTTATTTGGGAGTAAGCCCCATTGAACTCAATAGGACCTGCTTCTGAGTAAACATGCATTGCATTGCATTGCATTGCATAGCATTGCATTGCATTGCATTGCATTGCACTGCACTTGTTCCCCAGTGCTGCACCAACAGTCCCTGATTAACATTGTCTTCTGTCATGTCACTTAACTTGCTGTTCTACATCTTCCAGAAAATATGAGTTAATAAGGTAGACTGGAGCAGTGACATTCTGTTGTTTGATGAAGACAATATTTTATTGAGGCAAAGCTATTTTGGATTAAATTTTGCATAAATTTCAGGCTAATTTGGAGAATCTTGCTTGAACAAAACTTCAGAGTTTCCATTCGGCCGGTTCCAAGTAGCAGCTTTCTGGACTTATTGAAATTCTCAAGAGGTCTTCAAAGGCTGATTCATTTTCATGACAACTTTTTTTTTTTAAGCACAGCACAAACTGATGTGGAAATGTGGAGGACTGAATTTAAGATCGGAAAAATCAGGAACTGAGAGAAACTTTGTCCCACCCTTACCTGTGGGCCACCCAAGAGGAGGGACATTGCTAGGCACTTAGGCGGTTCGAGATGCTGACCCTTGACACAAACAGGCATAAAATTTGCATATGCTAATTGGTACTCATAGATGCCTTTGAGCAAATTAGATTGAGGAGAGGCCAGGGTCTCCCTCAGCAATGTAATGTGCCCTGCTGCCCTGGGAGCAAAGTAATGATGAATAAATAAATGGGAAAGGAACAGGCAATTGGGGTCCAGGGTAAAGGAATGGGGGCACGGACCCCCCACATCCTAAAGTAGTCTCTGGAATCACAACAGTGATCATCACTACCTTGTGTCCCACTTCTTAGGCAATCTACAAGATGGTTTCTTCGGTTATGAAGATGCCAGAAGACGAATCGACACCTGAGAAAAGAACAGAGAAAATCTTCCGCCAGATGGACACCAACCGGGACGGTAAATAGCCTTTGTATGCTCTCTCTTTAGCTTGCTGGCCTCTGCTTGTTCTGGTCTCTCAAACACCTGTCAAACAGCTGGAGTGACTGAATAAACAGAAGGAAGTCCATGCTAATGAGGCCCCTGATATGTATGTAGCAACTGGGCTCTCAAGGATCTGTGCAGTGCTGACTGTTTACACTATTATGAGAAAGCCATAGAAGGTCAAACTATGCTTTTTTGGGTAGCTTTTGCAGGCTAGCAGTTTGGCCCATAATTTCTGGAAGCAATCACAGCTGAATAGAAGCCTGCAGGAAGCACAAGTCACAAATCAGGGCTCTGATGGCACAACAAGAGGCTGTCTTGGGAGTTATTGTGCTAGAAACCTCCTTCCTGGCCCTTCGAACCCTGGATCTGCTCCCAGGTCAGGTGCTAGGAAACCACTCTAAATGTTTTTTCCTTCTTCCTCCAATGCATCCCAAGCCGACTGTCACTCAGAGCTGAAGCACATTTTACTAAACTCTGGGAAAGCGACTGGTGCCCACATATTTATCTTACAACGCTGGTGATGTTGAGATCTGAAGTCAGAAATATATTAAAAGTCTTTGAAAAGTGCAGGTGTCCTTGGGGGAGGGAGGGAGGGAGGGAGGGAGGGAGGGAGGGAGGGAGGGAAAGAAAGAAAGAAAGAAAGAAAGAAAGAAAGAAAGAAAGAAAGAAAGAAAGAAAGAAAAAGAAAGTCAGCCAGTCAGTCCTGGTGTAAGAGTTTTTATAATGCCTTGGCTGACTCAAAATATTATTTTTCTCCTATATTGTAGATAATTCCTAATGCAGCAGATCAGTTTCAGAAAGGCTTTTGGAACTGAGTTAAAGGTGATAGTGCTCATTGGTTTAGTGGTGGGATAAATCTTTGCGTTCAACAACAGGCTCACAAGCCACTATTAGGTTTGCTGAGTTGCAGCCTGTGAGAATTGCCCAATCAGAACTGTTTCAACAAAAAAGAAACAGTGCATTTTGTGAAGGAGAAGCTTTCGTATGCATGGGAGTCATCCCTGGTGCATTTACCTATGGCAGCGTCTTCAGTCTTTTCCAAAACATGCAGGAATGAATGTTGTGTGTGAAGCGGCTCTTAAGATGCTTTGTCCACTATAGAATTCCAAAACAGCATCTCTATTTATTTTCTAGGAAAACTTTCTCTGGAAGAGTTTATTCGAGGAGCCAAGAGTGACCCATCCATCGTCCGTCTCCTTCAGTGTGACCCCAGCAGCGCTGGGCAGTTCTAAAACAGTTGCTTGGATTATTTCATGTCTCTGGGTTTTTTTTTTGTTTCTTTTCTCTCTCTCTCTCTCTCTTTTTGCCAAAACAACATTCATGGTGGCATTGCCTCTGTCCGGCCAACTATGCCTTCTTTTGTGGCACCTTTCGCTTTCGTTGTGGCAGATCAGGTAGAAGTTGTGCTAGGAAAACACTCTCCCAAATGCATACAGAGAGAGCTGCCCGCACAACTATGTCAGTTTTCAAATGGTTGTCACATTCTGCGTGGCCTGGTCCTCAATCAGTTTGCCTGGGAGCAAATCCCACTGGTTTTGAACAGGACTTCCTTCCAAGCATGCTTAGGATTGAAGCCTTAAGTTTTGATTTGTCCGTCAATTCCAAGCTAAAAAAAGAAATGTGGAAGGGACGAGAGCCCTTTGCCAGAAGTATGTAGGGTTCTGAGGCATACATGGAGTAGTGCGCAAGAAACGTTTACCGTGTTCCCTTCAGTGCTGGGGAATGCTGAAGAACATTCTCTGGCATTGCAGCAAATGAGGAAGCCTCTTTCAGATCTCCATGTGTGCCCCAGTGATGCTAGTAGCAGGGTTTGGATCACAGTCAGACCAAGTAATTTAACATTCCTGGCGGCATTCAGCTACGTTTTAATCAGAATGGACCCACTGAGATTCATAGAATTGTAGAGTTGGAAGAGACCCCTAGGGTCATCCAGTCCAACCGCTTTGCAATGCAGGAATGACAACTAAAACATCCCTCACAGATGTCCACGCCAACATCAAAAAGCTCTTGCCGTCTGAAAGGTCTTCCTAATGTTTAGTCAGAATCTCCTTTCTTGTCATTTGAATTGATTGGTTCGGGTCTTGCCCCCTGGAGCAGGAGAAAACAAGCTTCCAACTTCCATGTGATCCCATTCAGATATCTGAAGATGGCTATCGTATCGCCTCCTTTTCTCCAGGCTTAACTATTCTTCACAAGGCTTGGTTTCCAGACCCTTGATCATCTTGGTCACCTAACGTGACTAATGTTCATTCCTTTCAATGGGTCTACCCCGAGTAAAGCGTAGTTGAATGCCACCGTCTGTCTCCATGTTATGCTAGAGGTGGGCTGCTGCAACAAACCTCTGTAAGGTCCCTGCTTATCTCTAATAATATTACCTGTGGTCACTGCTTGGAGGTAAGCATGAAGGTTTCTAGAGTTAAACACAGCCCTTAGTTCCTAGTACAGCAGCCAAATGAGTTCTGTGCACAAATCCTAAGTAATGTGTGCCCGGCAGGTGTGAAATTTGCTGTTCTAATCATTCAGCCTCAATAAACACAGTCGGGGGACCATTTGATATATTGGGTGTAGATTTAACCCATGGACAATTCCTTTTAGCAGCCAAGGTGCGAGTTAGAGGAGAAGGCAGGGGGGAAGCAATAGGCACCAGTGCTAACATGACACACACAAAGGACAGCGCACCTTGCCTATCGGTGATGCCTTCACAGCGCTGGGAAGCTCTGAATGCTTCTGTAAGATGAAGGTGCGGTGGGTGGGGGAGAGAGAAGAAAGGTTGTTCAGCTGCCTTCTCTGGGTGCTGCGACTGCATTTCTTCTTAAAAGGAGGACATGCGTTTGGAGAGAGGGCAGAAGAAAATACCATGCGGCAGTTGTGATGCTGGTTGTTGGTTACCATTTGGGATCAGAGAAGGCAACTTGTGTATGTGGGAAACTTGAATTGAGGAAATCCAACCCTCGGGGGAAAGTGAATGTTTTGGTGGGCTGATGATAAAGAAGAAGCACCTACAACTCGAAGGCCACTTGCAGGGAAGAGAGCAACAAGGAAATGGCAGGATTTGGTGGTTGGGTGCCAGAGAAATCTTTGAGAAGGTGTCCTTTTCCTCTTCCTTCTTTTAGACAGAAGAAAGTTGACGAGAGTCGGGTGGATCTATGGTATGCCAGCAAACGTGTTTCCTAAACACGTGCCTGCCAACTTTTGGGAAGGCAGGATGCAGTTTTCAGAGGGAGAATAGCTTAACTCTCCTTGCACTTGCCAGTTCTCCCTTACAAACGCCCCTCCAAGGTCGTAGAAATCAGTTTCAGAAGGCACCTTGGAAGTCATATTGTCCAACTCCCTGCTTCTGCAAAGCAGAATGCAGCTCATCATCTCTGCCAGATGTTCACCCAGCCTCTGCATCAATACCTCTAGCAAAGAAGAGCCTGTTGCCTACTGAGGCAGGCTGTTCCGCTGTTCCATTTCCCCCTGCCTTCTTCTGGTCTTGGAACCAGATTAGCAGTGGGATCAATAGAGGGCAGCATTTGCAGAGGAGAATCAGCAGGGTTAAACTCCCCCCCCCCCCCCGCACACCACTTCCCTCCTGCAAATGCCCTGCCCCTGCATCAGAGATAAACTCAGTATTGGGAACCTGGTGTTTGATTTGTAACGTGGTTCTGTCCTGAAGAAGCAGCAGGAAAACACTCCACAAAATTGCATGTGGAAGAAAATCAGTGGAGGAGTCACTTCAGCTCGAGCTCTCAAAATCACAGCACAATTTGAGCAGCTGACACGGAGGGAAGCATGTTGATTTGGGTGCGGTTTGGTTTCACCATTGCGGAGGGGAGAAAACTCGCCAACCCAGGGGTCTCTTTCTCCCTGGGTGTCCACATTGTAAAGTGGTCTTGTGAAATGGCTAGGTTTGTTTTGGTTTCTGGTTTTCACGTGATCTCGCCATGTGGTTGCACTTTCACAACACCATCTGAATCACACCTCAGAAGTGGCTGTGTGAATCAGCCTCAAAACTTATCTATATCCTGGGTTGGTTGGTTTTTTTAGGCAGGGCACACCTGGGACCATGGGAAACGCTAGCATCCCGTATTGTTCAGATATTAAATTGTAGGATTCATGCATCAGTACACCACCATGGTCTGTACTGAAACATGGAAATGGTACCATTTGTGATATATTTATATATACTTAAATATATATTAAAATATTTTTTTAAAATATAAAAAAACTATAGGAGAAAGATGTTGGATTTTTATCTCTCTTTTTGCTTTCTTTTGCCTGAAGGCAATTGATTGTTTTGTTTTTCCTCCTCTTCTTTAGACCTCAGATAATTAGATGGGGAAAAGCAGAATCAAAAGAATAAGCACAATTTAAGCTCACAAACAAGAATATGGAAACCCCCCAGTTGCTCTGGAAAAGGGTTGGAGGAACCTGTGCCCCCCCCCCCCATTTTTTGGTTAGATTCCAACTCCTGTTCAACCCAGGCAGCATGGCCAATGGTCAGGGATGAGGGGAGTTGCCATTCATCAGCATCTACATTTCACCAGAATGAAGGTTGGCAGAAGGTAGATCAGGAACTATCAGTTGATCTTGGGGAGATTTGCAGGAGATTGGCAGGTGTTTCTTTTCTCCCAACGGTTTGTTTAATGATAGCAAAGGCCAGCATGACCCTCTCCTGCAGCCCCACCTGAAATTAGGCTGTTTTGATGAATGAAGCTTGAAGAGAAGGCAGCTGTGAATCTCTCTGTGAGTGAAAGGGCTGTGAGATCAGTCCCTGGCCCTTAACTCAAAGCATACAGAAGCCTAGCCAACTCTCCATTTTGTGCCAGCGGATGGACCTCCCAGGTTCCAGTAAAAAGGAAATAGATCCATCAAGCCTCAAGCCCAGAGCCATCTGGCCAGCTGTTCTGATGCAGGGTAAGGGAATGGAGCTGCTTGATTATGGGAGCATCCACAGGGGTCTGTGGGTGCTGCATGGGAGTGCTGGCATCTGCAAGTGCTGCATCTTTTGCTCTGGCACCTACAGGGAAGAATGCCAGGGTCGGTTGCATCTGCAGGTGTGATGGGGGAGCTAGCAGAGTGCTGTCTTGCAGGCTGACGGGGGTCTCATTTGAGAACTGTATGCACAATGGGGGTGAAAGCTGGCAGTGGCTCCTCTCCCTTCAGACTCTCACAGTTGCTTAGCTAGGAAAACCAGAACCCCAAACTCTGCACCACTTGGGTCACAGGGGCACCATTTCACGTCACAGTGGAGGAGAGATTCCCAGCAAGATTAGATTGCAGAAACGAAATCAGTGAGTTTTAGGAACATTTGTTGCGGCCACAGGGTACCTTGTAAGAGAACCGCAGCTATGTTATTAACAAAAGCAAAGCGGGCATTGCCTACCTTCTTAAGTGAGGGATTCTTTTTTTGCTTCTGACTTGCAAACCTAATCCATGGGTCCATTTCATTGGTGTGATAACAAAAGCCAGTGAACTGGTCCAATATTGGTCTTCCTGAGAAATAGTCCAGTGTGATCTAAAACCGGGCACCTGCCTTTCATTTCCCCCCTCCCCATATGCAAATCTGGCAGACTTTTGAGATAGTTTGTCACTTATTGAGGCTATATATCTATAGAACTAGCCATATGCACTGAGAGGAGGAGGAGAAGAAGGGGCTTCCTGGGATTTGTCAAAAGTGACCTTGTGGAGACAGAGTGCAGCTGAGCCTTAATGCAAAGCAAGCTGAAGCTGAGGTTAGTTCTGCTGCTGCTAACATTACATGGCTTAACCTGGAGTATAAGCAGCAGTTGACTAGATGTTTAGAGAGACTGGCAGTGATCCTTTGTACCATGTATGTAGCAGAACATATATTCACTCCCAAAACAACCAAATCCCTGAAGAGATGTCCCAGTGCAATGTGTTCTTCTCTACCATCCAAGCTGCCTACCGGCTGTTTATCAGAACCAAAACAAGGCTTCTCCCGACGATTCCTGCCTAGAAATAACTAACAAGGTGATAGTCAAGTCATACTGAACTAAGGCAATTCCTGTGCCCCTAACTTAAGGGGCCATGTCAAAATTACTCAACAGTATAGCTAGGGGACGTTCCCCAAATACCCATCACAGATACATCCACATGATATAATCCTCTGCCTTGCTGGTTCCAAATCATTCTTTTGCCAGCAGCTTGTGGCCATGTGACTCAAGAATAAGGTTGCCACCCATCCTGTGTAATACAGGATCATCCTGTATTTCAGTGTAAAATGCTATGTCCTATGTTGATTCAATGCAAGACACAATTTGCCCTGTATTTCCGCTATTTCTGTTCTGTTGTGCTCTTTTGATTTCACTCCCTTGGCCAAGTTAGGGATCTTCCCCCCCGCCCCGCCGCCGCCTCTCCCTCTTTCTTGGCCACGTTAGGGTTCTTCTCCACATGCCCCCCTCTGCTACTGCAGGGAAGGCATGGATCCAAGTGGTTTTACTTTGGTCCCGCCATTTTCCCTGGGAAAACCCACTGTTTCCCCCTGAATCGAAACAAAGGTAAATTGGGTTTTCGACAGATTGACAATGCTTCCGATTCAGCAGTGAATGGCAGGTTTACCAGGGGAAAGCAGTGAGACAAAAAAGCAAAACTGCTTGGACCCCAGCCACTGCCCTGTGCCTAGAAATTGTGGTATGAACAGAAGTCTGAATGAGCCCTCAGATGTATCATGAAGCACATGTCATTGTTTCCAGTAGCTAACTGACTTGTAAAGTCATTTTTAGTGGCCACACACAAATTGACACTGGTATAATTCTAAGTGAATACAGTGGTACCTCAGGTTAAGAACTTAATTCATTCTGGAAGTCCGTTCTTAACCTGAAACTGTTCTTAACCTGAGGTGCCACTTTCGCTAATGGGGCCTGCTGCTGCGCCGCTGGTGCACAATTTCTGTTCTCGTCCTGAAGCAAAGTTCTTAACCCGAGGTATTATTTCTGGGTTAGCAGAGTCTGTAACCGGAAGTGTCTGTAACCTGAAGCATCTGTAACCCAAGGTACCACTGTAGTTTGCATGGAGCAATAAGCAAGGCATTAGCGTATATATGTATAGATATCATTGCAGTTACTTTTTTTTTTTTTGTATCTGTTACTGTAGTTGCTTGGAAATTCTCTTTGAAATTCCCACTGCCTCGCATAGCTTGCATGCAGCAATGGTAACCTATTAGGCAGCCATTATTTGGATGGTACCACAGGGTTTGACTTGAGCATAGATGGCCATTCTTCATTTCATATAACGTAGGGCCAGAAACACACCCTTCATTATTTTTAGGTCTTGGAAACTTGTACAAATAGTAAGAGTTTGGCCCATCCTGTTTGATAAAATCTTGAGAGATGTTCCTGACTGCAGAGGCCTGGGTTTGGGCATTGCTTAGTACAGTGGTGCCCCGCAAGACGAATGCCTCGCAAGACGGAAAACCCGCAAGACGAAAGGGTTTTCCATCTGCAGAGGCGCTTCGCAAGACGAATTTCCCTATGGGCTTGCTTCGCAAGACGAAAATTGACGGAAAAGTTTGAGGGTTTTTTTTTGCTCCAAAACCCCTTATTCTGAATCGCTAAGCTGCTAAAAGCATTTTAGCAGCAAAACCGCTAATCCCCCACCCCTAAAAAAGCCGTTTTTAGCCCTTAAAGTGCCAATGGCGCTAATAGCGCTAATCCGTCAATGGGCTTGCTTCGCAAGACGAAAAAACCGCAAGGCGAAAAGACTCCCGGAACGGATTCTTTTCGTCTTGCGAGGCACCACTGTATACGGAGAGTGATTGCCTCTGAACCTTCCGCCAGTGTCTTCCCATGTGTTTTGTCAATTCTACCAGAGTGGCAGTTGATTGATCCCACCATACACATATTTGTACCAGGGTTACAAAACCGAGAGTCTCTTTTGTTAATTTCATATATCCAAGTAAGACTAAAAGCCCATCTTGAAGTTGCATCCAATCTCCTAGCTATGAAGCCACCTTGCAAAACAGGATTTTGACACACATAGTAATTCAACTAGATGAGGCGGCTGCTACAGCAGGGCTACAAAATTTGTGAAGGAGGTTTCTGATGGAGAGCCTATGGTCATTTTTTTCAAAATGCCACACATCCTCCTCCTATCATTCATCAGCAGGAACAGGACAGTGTTGCTTCCCTGGCTTCCCAATGCAGAAGTCGCTGCTGCTAACTAAGGGGTGAGGCGGCAGGGAGGTCCATGTGGGCAATGTGGCAGAGCCGATCTGTCACTCCTGAGGTTGCCCCTTGCCCCTCTCCCTCTTGGTTGCCAGCAGCGACTTCTGCATTGGGAAGCCAAGTAGGTAACTTGTTTGAAAATGCGCTGCGAGTGCCATCACAAAATGGCTGCCGTGGTGTGCGGCATAACACAAAATGGCTGCCACATCTAAAAGAGCAGGGAGGGGAGAGGAACACAAAATGGTGTGGGCGTTTTTCCCCCCAATGAGAAAAAGCATTTACACCAGCCACTTACCTCCATTATTGCTCACAGAGAGGAAGTTCTTCGCTCTGTTCTGAAGGAATGAAATGTCATGTTGAAGGAAGCATATTCAGTGTGGGAGAAACCAAACCATGGCAAAGAGGAATTGAGCAGGAAGAGCAAAGAGTCTGCCATGCAGTGTGGATTTTTGAGGGGATAATTGCTGAGATCCTTCACAGCTGGCATAGGAGGTAATTGTGGGCACACTGGCACCAGGTTGGCAACCGTTGAATTGATCCAATTGCCTGTTGCATTTGGAGCACACACACTTTTCCAAAGGTGGCAAAATTAGCTCTCAAAGTCTAAATTACTTCCATCCTATCGTAACTCCCATAAATGCTTTAGGCTGGGATCTAGCCTCATCTTCACTGGTGGAATTTCCAAAACATGAAGCATAAAGCCCCATCGTCGCTGGAGCATGGGGAAAGGGCTCTGTGAGGAGGCTTAAGACTTGACCTGAGGGGAGATTCAGTTTGGTTCTCATTTAAACACAGGCCTGTGTAATTTGCACTTCCTGAAACCACGCACAAACTGATACACAGCCGTCCTTCAAGATTTGCACTCCTTTGAATTTTGCAATGCAGTTCCCCAGCCAAACACAAAAGATGTATATATTAGGGGGAAGAGTGCTTTAAAATGCACATATTAGTGAAAATGACATAGAGGAATGTGTATATTTGACTAAACCGCATACAGAAATGTGTGTATTAGGAGAAATTCGCATTAAAATGCTGGAAAATATTTCATGAGGACTCATTTGGGGGGTGGGATTTGGGAAATGTGGAGAGCTGCACTTGAGACTGGGAAAGTGAGAAACTCTCTTAGTTTCTCTAAAATTAACAGATTTGTCTGTCCATCATCAAGAAGCATACAATTATTAGTTTCAACCTTAGGCCATCAGTGCAGACTTGGAAGATACAAAGTAAAGCTAATAGACCTTTAGTTGAAATCACAAAAGGCTGTGGCCACAAGGCGTAGCTTCTAAAAGGCAAGCAGATGTCTTCTCAAAATGTTGCGTTTCGTCTAAGCAGCTGTGCTCACCCATTTTCTGCAACACTCAGAGATCCTTTTGGCTCAGAGCCTTGTTGCCCAATTTAGGGACACGGCATGTGGTTCCTTCTATGCTATGTTAAAACCAGAATAGAGTTGATTTTGATATTCATATGTGAAAACAGGCCAAAGGCAGAAGGCCAGAAACAGCTGCACAAAAAAGAAATAGGTGGAGTTGTTTTTTACACACATCTTGCAGCCCAAGCCTATACACAATTACAGTGGCACTTCGGTTTTCAAACGTAATCCATTCTGAAAGACTGTTCGAGTTCCGAAATGTTCGAAAACCAAAAACTCAATACGGAAGCCTCAATATGGAAAACTCAATATGGAAACTGCGTTTCATGTTCGACTTCTGAGGTACGTTCGAAAACCGAAACATTTACTTCTGAGCTTACAGCGTTCGAGTTCCAAAATGTTCGTCAACGGATGGAGACAGAACCTGCTTGTCACCTGGCCAGATGTGGCCAAAAAAAAAAAAGTTGATTTAAAGTCATTGCTGTTTCTAGATGGAGGTTTATAGTGGGATCAGGACTCCTTTCCATGGGGGGGGGGGACTGTTGTCAATGGCAACAATTTGCAATAGCCCAATGATCAGTTTGCCCAATGATCATTCCCCATATGGAAGCACCCTGCAAGTCAAGCCAGCCTTGCAGCACCCCCCCCCCCAATCATGGAATGATACTTCTTTCTGTTGCATGGCCCCCGAGCTACTTTTGAGGTGGGTGACCCTCTGGAATGCCATGGGATGTGGCATGGTGGGGGGGGGGGGAACTATAGCAGGAAGGGAAAATGGATGCATACTGCTTCTATAAAAAGTGGTTTCTGCTAACATTGTGGGATCCAAACCAATCTCTCTTGCGTCTCCCCTAGTTCTCATGTGAAAATCCACAGACTGTATGAAGATCCCGATTCCTGCTTTTTTAAGAGTTCATGGCCCCAGTACAGAAAGGCACATATACACCTTGCTAGATGAGGAAGTCTGTGTGTAAAGGTGCAGCACTCGCCTGACTTGATTCAACCCATCACCCAAGGTAGCAGTAGCACCTATCAGCAGTTCCAAAGGGAACTGCATTTGGTTCCATCTCTTGACACACTGGAGCTGGAGAAAGCATTTTAGCAGCTACTGGGTTGTTTCCAAGACTGACAAAGAGCCCTGTCTAACTTGAAAGCTTGCATACTCACTCTGACCTTGTTCCAATAAAAGAGTTAGCTGCTGAGAATCCAGTGGGAATGAATTGCGGGTACCTACTGACTTTCCCATTGTGCCTCCTTTTTTTCTTATGCAGCCTAAAGGCAAGCCATCAGATGAACATTTTGGAGCGCAGGCGGCTGTATTACAGACACCTAGGCCTTGTGCAGACCCATGGTTAATTGACTAATAAATCATCCTAGCTGATGTGCCATCAGAGACACAGTTGGCTTTTGATCCATAGCTGTTTTAGATAAATTGGCTGTGGTGGTGACAAAGGCTGAGGAGATGCAATGGTATTTCCCCTTCCTTCCTTCCTTCCTTCCTTCCTTCCTTCCTTCCTTCCTTCCTTCCTTCTGTGCCAGTCCAGTGAGAACAAGCACTTTCAGGTCAAGTCTTTAGCAGTTTTCACACATGCATGCGCACACAGGCATGTCCACACACAGGCACGCTACGAAGGGATTTAGCATTCTTTAAAACAATTATTAAATCTATAACGCTGGCGGTGAATAGACTTCCAGTTGTCTTTGTAGCATTTTATTAAAGCCTTTTGGAATTGCTGGTGCCGAGCCAGGTAGTAGGGATGTCGTTTTTATTGTGGGGCCATACACTTCCTTCATTCTCACGTTTTATGAACACAAACCACAAAATCACAGCTGCACCAGGTAGACTTGGGAACAAACTCAGTATATAAGTCAGGCTGCTTCACAGGTTACCAGATTTCCATTTCAGTGACGACAGAAACATGCACTTAGACCCACGCTGGCCTCAACCCAGAGACACCTGATCGGGATTAAGTTTCACTGAAGGGAGCAAATTAGTCGTGACTTGGATCACCTGATCTCGATTGGGGCACAAGGGCAATGCAAATGGGGGGCTGCATCTCACGCCTGAAATTTGAATGTGCATCTGCCATGCCTCAATTTGCATGTTGCAAATTAGCCATGCATCCATTTGCTCATCAGTATACCCCAGCTGCATAGCATGGTTCCAGATCTAGCAAGGCCTGGAAAACCACCGGTGGACATTGCTTCTGTTGGTGTGTCTCCCTTCTTGGGTCAGGTTGAAGTATATGTCGTTTTTAAATGTTCAGCATGATGGGTTAAAGCCAACCTGTAGAACAAGCACGGTATAGTCAGTCAAAGAATAGAGCAGATTTGGTGAATGGTAGTAAATTCTGTGTTCCTAAGCATGGCCACTGTTTTATGCGTCCTCTTCTAGAGTTCTGTGTGTGGAAGGAACTAACTTTTTTTCTTATATACTGACAAATGCACTTGTATTTATTGTTCAGAGAATGACTTTGATCTGTACCCATTATAGTTTCCTATCAGTTGAGACTCCCCAACCCCTCCCTCCCTATACATATAATATGCAGATTCTGTGCCAGTCTTACCAGTATCGGTTGCATTTTTAAGACAGTACTTCTGTGTGATCCTACTGTGTGTCGGTAGCGGCAACTTTGTTGTAAAATGTAAGCGGGGGGAAGAAACTTAAAACTGAATTCTTGTGTTTGTGTTTGGCTTGTAGAAACAGTACTGAGACTTGCATGTTCATGATATTGCAGCCTTCACCACCCTGAGGCCCTCCAAATGTTTTGGACTACAAAACCCATTACCCCTTGCCAGTGCATGCGCTGATGGGTTTTGTAGTCCAAAACATCTGGAGAGTCCCAAGTTGGTGAAAGCTATTGTACCGATTATTTCCCCTCCTCATTGCTAGTTGTTGCACAGTTATGCAATTGTTTTCAGTTGTATAGGAAACTTGCATTCCTTGTTTGTTTGCTTGTTTGTTTTAAAATGGGGATTTGTTACAACCTATTTTTTTTAATAATCTGTTTGATTGCGCTTGTGTGTGTTTTTTTTAAACCACACCTGCTCTTTGCTGCTCAGGGGTTGCTGCCAGGAGAACATTTTGTTCCCTAAACATGGTGGTTTTCATGGACTCCTGTCTTGCATGGTAGGGTGACACCACTGCTTTGCTCAAAGTTAGAGGAGGTCCCTGTCCGTGGGGCTTTGGCTCTAGGTTTCCCTTGTGGCAGTAGCTGAGACTGGGAACCAGCCACCCTTGTCAATTTCCCACAATGCTTTGGGACAGCCTTTTCTGACCTTGGGTCCTCGGGTGTTGTTGGACCTCAACTCCCATCAGCCCCAGCCAACATGGCCAATAGTCATGAATGATCGGCACTGTAGTTCCACAATATCTGGGGAAGGGCTGCTCTAGGGCACTGTGGACTATTTGAACTGGCAGGCAGGTTCGTAGAACAAGGGCAGGAAGAAGGGCTAAAGGAAGAGGCTTGTGAAGTCTGCTGAACTGCTGGGGATCTCATGTAATGGCGCCAAGCCTAGCTTCATTCAACAGCATCCCCAGTAAGAACGTAAGAGTCTGTTGGATCAGGCCCTTGTAGCCCAGTATCCTGATCAGACAGTGGCCAATCAGATGTCCATGGGAAAACCATAAGCAGGGTCCCCAAAGCCCCCACCCCTTTCATGGGACACCTACAAGATCTCACACACAAATATTCCATCACCAGCCACTCAATCGCTTTCTCAGCTCTATCCGGTCTCCTCATTCTTAGGAAGGCTGTAGATTAGAGCTGGAGCTTTCGTTCCCCCTTGCTTAACTTCTGTGGTTAAAAAAAGTACATACTTTAAGAACTGAATGCAGACTTACTGTGCTGTCCCAACCAAGCTCTACTGAATTCAATGGGACTTGCTCCCAAGTAAGTGAGACTAGGCTTGCAGCCTTAATCATAGACCCCCTGAAAACCATAAGCCTACTCTAAGTATGAATCCAACCCATTAAAAAGGGTTGTCCAGGGTGTTTTGCCCGGTGTAACATTTCTTAGATGTTTGCTCGGTTATCACCATGTTAACTTTTGACATGTAAAGTTGCCATACACTGTTATTTTTTAATCATCCCAGGTTCCTAAATTAAATATTTTTAATCCGTCATCCTTATGAGACAAGAGGCAGTATTTACAATGGGCAGGATCCAAATCAAAATGAAGCACCTTTAAGGCTACAATCCTATGCACACTTATTCAGTGGGACTTGCTTCAAAGGAAATGCATATTATGGAGTGGCGAAGGTGGGGGGACTGTGAGGTGGGGGCCTCCAAGTGCCCACATGCTCAACCTATGGGGAGTTAGGATCCAGACTTTGTGGAGTGGGCCTATTGTTTAACTCACCTGTTTCTGCACCTGGATGGAATCCCTTGTGGACTGCATGCTACGCTCAGGCATAATGTCTGTTGTTGTTGTTGTTTTCAAATGTGAAAATTGTAGCCAAGTAGAGCCCATAAATATTTTAAAAGCAGCAAAGTGTGTTGGTTTAAAAAAAGAGGAGGGAGATGCATTTGTGACAATGTCTTTTACAGTGCCAAACATATGAACAGTATTGTTTTGAAGGAAGTTAAGACTTTTTTTACTGTATTATTGAACAAATATTGTTTTTAAATGTTAGATTTTGAATAATTTTGTATTGTAAACTTGTTTTGTGACATGGTGCTTTTTCATACTGGAATTACTGATTGCACCTGACTATAATTATTCTGTTTTCTTATATGAATACATAACCTCAAAGAAATCTTTATGAAAACCAGTGTATGGCTGAGACCTGAGGTTTGCAAATATAAAGTCCTCCATAAAGCCCCTAAATGTTATTGCCTCTAATAAATATTCTGCTGCAGCCAGGCTTTCTGGAAAGTTCCACTGCATTTCTCTGGGGGAGGGAGGAGACAGGCAAAGAATATAGTAGCCATTGTGAGGAAACAGCTTCATGACTCCCATGATTCTGACCCTGCCAATGCCAGTGAAGCCCCCTCTTCTTGAACAAAAACAACAACAATAATAACAACAACAATAATAAATATTTGTACCCCATCCATCTGACTGGGTTGCCCCAATCACTCTGGGCGGCTTCCAACTAATATAAAAGCATAATAAAACATCCAACGTTAAAAGCTTTCAGGGCTTTCAGGACTGCCTTCAGATGTCATCTAAAAGTTGAAGTTATTTATCTTCTTGACATCTGATGGGAGGGCATTCCACAGGGCAGGCGCCACTACCGAGAAGGCCCTCTGCCTGGTTCCCTGTAACCTCACTTCCCGCAGCGAGGGAACCACCAGACGGCCCTCGGCGCTGGACCTCAGTATCCGGGCTGAACGATGGGGTGGAGATGCTCCTTCAGGCATTTAGGGCTTTAAAGGTCAGCACCAACATTTATTGAATTAGTAATCCATTAACATTTTTATCCCACTCTTCCTCCAAAGAACTCAGGGCAGCTGACATGGTTCTTACCTCTACCTCTTAAAAATAAAATGAAATCCTTTCAACAACCCTGTGCCGTAGGTTAGGAAGAGAGAGAGGAGGGCTGGATCAATATCACCCACATGAGCAGGTTCAAATCCGGGTCATCTGTAGAAATTTCAGTACCTTGCCAATATGTAACTGCTCCGTAAGAGGAAAAGGAGAAATGGGAGTTGGGATATGAGAACTCACTTATATGCCTCCTCCTTGCTTTTGCTGCCTCTTCTTCAAGCACAAGAAGAGTGAGAAGACAAGGAGAAGGTACAGCCACCTCTCTTTCCAGGTAGTGGTGCAAGCATTAACTACAGTGGTACCTCGGGTTAAGTACTTAATTCGTTCCAGAGGTCTGTTCTTAACCTGAAACTGTTCTTAACCTGAAGCACCACTTTAGCTAATGTGGCCTCTCGCTTCCGCCGCACCGCTGGAGCACAATTTCTGTTCTCACTCTGAAGCAAAGTTATTAACCTGAGGTACTATTTCTAGGTTAGCAGAGTCTGTAACCTGAAGCGTATGTAACATGAAGCGTATGTAACCTGAGGTACCACTGTAATGTGAAGCACTTGCTTGATACAAAGTCATGAATGGACATTTTCTCTTGCCTCCAATCTTCCACTCCAGCACCTATACTCAGGGGTGTGTGGGTGTGTATTCTGTGTGCACACACACATGCACAAACGGGTGATCTTAACTTTTGTGTTTCAGAACCAAACATGTCCAAGGCTGGCCCAACACGCCCCCCAACCGTGCACTGGAGGATTAGCTTTCATTTACTTAATAAAGGACCATGTGGCAAATTCAGTAAGTTCCCCATCACAAAAGCCCGTTCAAGGAAATCTGAGTCAATATTCAAAACGCTTCAGTGTGGAGCTGAATAATCTATCAAACACCAGTAAGAAAAGAAAGAAAAGGTGGTTATATCTTACGAATATTTATTTCTTTCCCTCTTAAAAATGTACAAAAAATAAAATAAACTTGTATGTTTATAGATTTCCCTCTCCCATTTACAAAAAAAACTATTAAGTTACACAAACTAGTTTTCTTAGAATAAAATAGCACACAGTGTTTATACATTGAGCTTTCTAGCTTTCCAGCTAATGGGAACTATGCACAGATTTATTTATTTTTTGGCACAAACAAATCCTCCTGTTTGCATCATGTCACCCTAATCTGGGAGAGACATTGAGGGGAGGCAGGGAAGGGGAAGGGTTACAAGAAAAACAAACATTTTACATGGCTGCACACTTTTTAAAACTTTAAACAAGTCGATTCATTTCCAGTTCTGCATGATGATACTGATTGAATCCATAACAACAGCTTTTCAGTTTCCTCTCTAATAATAATAAAAACTCAAGCAGCTATGTTAATTTTGCAACTTTCCAACTGGTCTACAGAGATCAGAACAACTGGACCAAGTGCTGGGGGAAATGGCTTAATTCATAAATCACATGGTTCTGTGTACATATCTAAGTCATTTATGTTTAGGAACAGACATTTGTTAGCAACAATGAAAGACGGTAAAAGCTCCCTCTTCTTTTATGCCCATCAAAAGTAAAATATGATTTTTAAAAAATTGGTAGGCTAGGTAGACTCTATGTGATTTATTTAAAATGTGTGTATAGGAAGAGGACTGAAGCAGGCCTTATTACCCTAGTAATTGTTATAGCCATGTCAATATTAGTAATGTATCAGTGGATGGATAAAAAGAACATCTACATATAATTGCAGCCTGTGATAGAGTGTTATCAGTCTGAAATTCTTATACGAATGCAGATTATATAGGACTAGGAGTTTTCTTTCCTCTCTAAAAACAAACACTTAAGTTTCTAGCCCTTATTGACTAGAAAGGCACAGAGGGCTAAACTCATTAAATACAACAATATTTCTCTGCACCTTCTCTGGATAGATAAAGGGGGGCCCAGCCAGTTTTTAAAAATAGGCAGAGTCTTCACAGTGTAGAGCTTTATTTCAGAAGACAGCAGTAAGGGTGATTTTTGTTATGTGGCCTTCTTCAAACTTTTCACCTTTCTGAAATGTCTGGCATGCCAAGGTACTCATGAAGATTTACCCCCCAACACCAGTAAATGGTTCTGAGGCCAGTGACCTGAGAGCGAACCCTCGCGCACACCTGATCTTCCTCTAAGGCTACCCATTGAGGTCATTAATGGAAGGACAGCTACCAAATTGGCCCTTGGGACTGCTTGAAGATACCCAAGCTTCTAAGGGATCCCATTGGCTCCCCAAAACAGTCTGAAAGCCCACTTGTAGATTGCTTTGGAATGATCATTATGCTTAAGTGCTAAACCACAGAACAAGGGGTAAGTTATCATTTCTTTCTGGGTTGCATGGCAACGCCATGGTTACATAGAACATTGGGAGCTGTGCCTTTGCCAGCCACCAAGAGATGTTCAACAGGTGCAATTTTACCTATCACTCCATGATGAGCATAAAGAAGAAGAAGAAGAAGAATGTAATTTTTGATTTTCACTCTACCAGGCAGTTTGGCAGTGAATTATCAGTTTGCTGTAAAAATGGCTCTGTAAGCTCAATTGATTCTGAAGCAATGCTAAATCAGCATGTTATTCACTTCAGATATATCAGTCAGCATAGCTTTACATGACTACAAGGGACACACATGCTTATGCAAGTATACACAAATTTTCTCATGCATTTTGCATACAGTGCGGATTTAGGACAACTGTTCTGGCTCCTTTCCCCCTTTAAGAATCAATATTGGTGGAACTCAGAAATGCAAGATTGTGACCAAAATAAATTGACCTTAAAACCATTGAACAAAACAGTTTTTTTAAAAAAACGCATGCATCTCATAATGCAGCGATTGGCATTTTTCCTGTAACATTTGAAACTTTGAAGAAATAGAGAAGGACTAAGCTGCTAAAAGAGTATCGGCAGAAGCAAACACTCCTGAAATTTAGGTCAAGTTAATTTACATACCAGAAACCTTTTAAGAAGCATTCATCTCCATAGCACCATTTTGCTTGATCAAGGAACCTCACTCTTTGAAGCTCTGACTGTCCCAATCAAAGGAGTGCTTGAACTACATTTGCTTTCCAAAGTTATTAAACGAATTACAGGGTTTCATCTCAGATTCCTATTTCATAATCTCAGGGTTGCCTTAAAAAAGCCTTAAACAGAGTCCGGCTGCTCAGTATCTACAGTTCCTCAATCTCAGGCCTCCAGGTGTTGTTGGATTGCCAGTGCTATCATTCCTAGCTGGCTTAGGGATGATGAGAGTTGTAGTCCTGGGTTGAAGAAGGCTGACCAAAACTGGCTGGCAGCAAGTCTCCAGGGTTTCAGCCAGAAGCACTGCTAGAAATAGTGGCAATCGACTCTTTGACCTTATGCAAGCAAACCACGTTTTGCTACCAATCTCTGGCCATTCCCAGCAGCCCCACGGATGGAAGTGCAATGAAAAAAATGTCTACTACATACCGATTAAGACAGGCTGAGTAATACGATCATACAAAAACAAAGTCTATAGAGTCAGGACTTGATATGTACATTCAGACCAAAGTCAAGGGAAGCGTATGTACATTTTTACATTTACAGCAGGACCCATCAGGGGGCTCAAGGACGTTCAACAAAATGAGCAGAGGATCCATTCATCCAAGAAATTTGTTCCATTCCTGCCACAACTCCTGGGAAGTTGAATGGAGAAGGGAATGGCCACCCGGGATGAGGTGGGTTGGGGGAGTGTCAGAAGGGCAGGGAAAGGAGACAGCAAAGATTAAAGGAGCTGAACAAGGGGCAGGGAAGCTGAGGTGAGTCCCCAGGGCATGGGAGCGTAGGCTGCATCCTTTTTCAACTGCAACAAAACTGCCCTGCCGCTTTGGCTTCCTGGGACTGTAGGGATGGACTGTAGGGATGGAGTTCCCTGGATCAGCTCTTCTGAGGATGGGAGGGATAGAAAGATGCCTCTTCACCCATCCCCATCATGACCAGAAGTGTCCAGATTCCCTTTCTTGGCACCATTCCCGCTGCGCACATGCATGAGGATTGCATCCCCAGATCTGTGCCTGAAATTTGTACATTGTGCAAATGGGGATCTTGGCTTTTCATTTAAAAAAGAAAAGGTAAACCAGCAAGCACCTGCTCAGCTGGTCTCGAACGGTGTTTGCTGAACCAAATCCACCCACCTATTAAGGGGGGACACGATGGCTGTCTTCAAATACCTGAAGGGCTGTGATGAAGAAGAGGGAGCAGAGTTGAACTCTGTTGCTGCTCCGGACGGCAGGATTAGGAGCCACGGGTGGGAACTGCAGGGAACTGGATTTCAGCTGAACATTCGAAGAAGCTTCCTAATAGGACAAGCTGCAGAACAGGCTGCCTCAGGAAGTGGTGGGTTCTCCTTTGCTGGAGGATAGAAGAAAAGGTGTCCATCTGTTGCAGATGTTGTAGTTGCACCCTGCAAGCTGCATGCAGATCCTGCAATGAGCAACAGGCTGGACTCGATGACCTCCAGCTCTACGGTTTCATGTTTTTATGACTTGCTATAAATAAGAATAATAAAGACCTTCTGGCTCAGTTTAGGCTTGGCTCCAGCTTGCCAGAGGCTCCCAAGGAAGAGGTGAGCTGAATGGAGATACATCTTCTGAAAGCCCAAAGTCAGAATCGGAAGCAGGCATGGAGGGAGGAGAGTGTTGGTGGTATTGGCACTGCCTCACTTCTCGCTGCATGCAGAAAATGGAGGGTCTCCTCCAACAAGGACGCAGAAGACCACAGGATGAAATCCAAGGGTGCAAAGCAAGCATAAATATTTCAGAAACTGGAAGACAAGTAATTCGGAAACTGGAAGACAATGTGGTATCCTTGCACAGAAATGGGCATGGGAGGGTGAACGAGACCCACAAGCTGGTGGTGCAAATGTCGGATGCGCCACTGGAAGGAGAATTTTAACGTTCTAATACGGATGCTGGAGAAGCCACTCAAGAAAAGATATGGAAACGTCACTGAATAGCTAATGGCAGAATCTCTCTCCTCAGCGAGAGTTGCCTGACAGCTTCTAATCCCAGGATTAGAAACAAGAGTGGCAGTAAACACATCCACACAAGTAGGAAAAATATATTATTACATATTATAAACATTATATACAAAGGTTAAAAACGGATGGTGCTTTACTTACAAATGACACGCCATCCAAGTCCCTTACTTACAGTCCTCAGTTGCCCTGTGCTGGGAAGGATATGGCTAACCTACACCTACACATTTGTTTGCTGGTAGTTTTGTACCAGTGAACATGATCGGCCACTTTCCTTGCCATGGATTAGAAGATCAAATCTTCAAGCAATTTATTTCTGAAAGTTTCAATTTTAACTATTAAGTCCCAGGAGAACTAATGCAATTCCACAATTTCATTTTCTTCCACATTAACTCTTTTTTAAAAAGTCACCGTTTCTCCTCTGCGGTGGGCGAGAGGCGATGTCCGCAGTCTGCTATGTACAGATTGCAGCGTGAGGAGCAATAAATAAGGAACTTTGTAGAGGTATGTTAGTTCATCTTGAACAGACTGGTCAATGACAACTGGGCTTGTTTCCTCGCTTCCAGTGGAGTTTTGTAACAGCCTCTCTTCTTGGCATCCGTGAGTCATCAGGGCTTTAGAAGAATGGTCCCCTTCCTTAAGATGAGGGTAAAATGCTACGACTTCACTAGGCTGCGTTCTGATCTAGGCTAGATTTCCGTCAACGTGACCTTGTAGCCTTCCCCCAGGCTCTCCATGTTGAGGATGAACGTGTCTTCATTGGAATAATGTTCAATGATGTTATCATCCATATTTACCAAAATCCTGGAATAGGAAAGGAGTGTCAGTAAAATCCCCCTAGTTTCACATATCAGGATAGATTCAGATGGAGAATCTGGCATGGGGGTGTCTGTCTGTGTATTTGCCATTTGTGTGAATGCTTTGACACAAGCCATAGCACAGCTCATTGTCTCCTGGAGGTTCCAGCGAGCTTTTAAGTGTCAGTGAACAAAGTAGTTCTTCTTTTTGAGTAAATATGCATAGGATTCTAAAGTTAGACATAAAATCACACTTGGAAGGGGCCATGAAAGTCATCTAGCCCCAACCCTTGCATTGTAGGAATCTTTCACCCAACATGGGGCTTGAACCCACAGCCTTGGGATTAAGGGTCTCATGCTCTACCAGCTGATCTATCCAGCCTCATTGCAAAATCTCCAGATAAATCCAAACCAATGTAACCCCACTGAAACATCTTAATTCAACCAAATGTTGAACTGGAAAGTTGCTTGGGCTATATGGACCAACTATTTACTACTACTACTACTTCTACTACTACTACTGATATTTGCTTGATGCTCAGGGAGCCTTTTTGGCTGAAAAGCAGGTTACAGAGGAGGCATACGAAGAAGGGCCTCAGATGATGACCGCAGGCTCTGGCTTGGTTCATATGGGGAGAGGCGGTCCTTGAGGTATTGTGGTCCAGAGCTGTTCAAGGCTTTATAGGTCAAAACCAGGACTTTGATGGCTAATCAAGCCTTTCCTGGGTGTGCAGTCAGGGAAACAAGATAGCAAAGTGGAGAGGTATTAGGTGCTGGGCAGCCAATTAATGCCGTAGCATAGACAAATTCATTGATGTGATAGCATTGTAGTCCTATTATCTCATCTCCCTTGTTTGGGGAATACTGAACTCCAGATTACAGAGGCTTCATTTCCCCCCCTTGTTGCCGCCGTTCAATCTCGGAGGTAATTAAAATACTAATTATCCTCTATTTAATTTGAAACACAACTGAATTATAGTGTACATATCACAGACAACCTCTTCTCATGTTGCAGTAGTGTTGAGAGAGCTGCTGCAGAATTGTTGTCTCTACCCAAACTGTTTGGGTAGTGTGAGAAGTCCTAAGTCAGCATGAAATGTCCCGGGGTCAATGCTTCCCCCCTGCCCTCCCCCCACAGGGGAGGGGTAGAAGGAGCCACAAGGTAGGCTAGTCCCACCTGAGCCCAGGGCATATCACAGGAGGAGTCTGGGAGGGGTCTGTGAGTTGCTCAAAGCTGGGGTCCCCTCTTGTCACCTAGGACAGAATCTACGGCAGCTGAGGTCTCAAGACACTGTAACAAACAAACAAAAGTGACTCGGAGCCGAGGTGAGATTTAGTTTCCCTTACTTACCCCTTTTTGCTCTTCTTGTACAGCTTTGTAATCTTTTCAGCTGGAAGACCGTATTTCTCAGAAATCTGAATTTAAAATTTAAAAAGAAGAAAGAGCAATTATTAAAACCAGAAACTGGTATCACCAGCTTCAGTTGAAGAGTGTGGAGGGTGAGTGTGTGTCTTAAAAGCACCCAACTTCTCAGAACTTCTAAGAATCAGGCGTAATGACCTGAAGAAATGTAGAGCTTCCTGCCATTTTGAAAAACTTTTGCACCTACAGTGTAAAAATGCATTATATTAGGAGAAGTGCACATTAGTCAAAACTGCAGACAGAATTGTGTTAGGAAAAAATCACAGTACAATGCTGAAGAATGTTCATGACGATTAAAGCAACAACAACCACGTGTAGTTCTTTGTCTAAATGCGGAGAATTGAATTTAAGATTGGAAAGTTGAGAAGCCGAGACAACCAAAATTGACAGATCTTTCCATCACTACTCATAGCACATCCAAAAACAGTCTTGCACAACCCCCACTAAACTTTGCACAAAAGTCATTTCCAAAAGCGCTTCTCTCTTTGCAGATGCAAACATCTCATTAGTGTTCACATCACACCTTTCCTTGTGACTCAGCCTCAGGGGACAGAAAGAGATCTAGGCCCGTCCAAAGACACTCGCAAGGCACTTGGCAACCAGCTGACTAGTAAGTCATCTTAATTTACAAGGTCTTGATTGGGGGGGGGGGGGATCCAAACCGCAGAAGTCTTTACAAAACAAAGCAGGAGGCTTTGGGTATGAAAAGGACTGGCTGAATAACTGGTATTTCAATCAGCTCTGAATGCAGAACATCCAATAGGTTTTATTGATATTTTCGAAGAAGAAGCGCTGCTGGGAAATTAGTTGAAAATAAGGACTCAGAGTCACCACCTGGTCACCTGATGGCAATTTCCAGTTACCAATTGCAACAAGGCAATATGAAGAAGAAGAAGAAGAGTTTGGATTTGATATCCCGCCTTTCCCTCCCTTTAAGGAGTCTCAAAGCGGCTAACATTCTCCTTTCCCTTCCTCCCCCACAACAAACACTCTGTGAGGTGAGTGGGGCTGAGAGACTGTGACTGGCCCAAGGTCACCCAGCAGCTGCATGTGGAGGAGCGGAGACGCGAACCCGGTTACCCAGATTACGTGTCTACCGCTCTTAACCACTACACCACACTGGGTCTCAATATGTTAAAAGCAATACTAAAAATACCCAGTTTAAGTCACTGGGTGGCTCTTCCCTGTTTAGGGAAGTTTTTAATGTTTGATGTTTTATTGTGTTTTTAATATCCTGTTGGAAGCTGCCCAGGTGAGCGGGGTATAAGTTAATTAATTATTGACAGTTACCTTCTAGCAATGCAATCTTATATATGTGTGCTCAGAAGTATGTCAGATAAGTATCTGTAGGACTACAGTCTAAGTGGTGTAGAAATCTCTTGATCCTTCCGATACTCACTTGAGTATGTACCAACATCTTTTTATATACCTCTAGAACATTTCAGTTTGCTTGGACTGGTCTCTTTTACTTCACAGTCAGGGCTTTCAAAAGAAATCTTTTAAAGAAAGAAATTTGGAGTGGGGCAGTGGAGAATCGGAATACATAAACAAATCTGATCACACTTTTTCAGGTCAAGGATCAGGGTTAGAGGAAGTTCTGTCCCAATGAAAGTTGCCTCTGCTGATTCTTACTTGTCAAAAATGCTTTATTCCTCAAAAACAATGTCTTATGTACAGCAGCCATGCTCTTGGTCCTTCTAAGATGTTTGACGAAGCAGGATTTTGTCACTGAGAGCTCATGTTAAACAGTTGCTCTCTAAGGCGCCATAGTACTTTCTTGTCACCAGAAGAAGCCTAATTGCAAAGATAAACTGCCTGCTCCTCTGGGAAATAATAGCAAATGGGAGAAGAATGAAGCAAATTCCAAATATGAGAAAATAAACAAGGGGGAAATGTGCAACTTGTAAACAATGGAACTTCCTTTTAATATGTTATGCTCTTGCTGGGATGAAAACTTTTGAAAACAACGTTGCTAAAATGAGGCACACGGCACTGCCAAACACAAGTGTGTGTGCCTCTATGTGAACTGAAACATGTTTTGAACGCATTACATTTCCAAGGTATTTTTCATATCTTGCCAAGGGCAAAATCATGCCTGGGTCAATACGCAATGAAGAGTGAGGGACGTCAGGGTGGCTCCAGTGCAAATGTTTGCAGTAGCAGAGCATGGGAGTGTAAGTGAGAAACCTTGGCTCTTTCCATAAGGGTTCATATTCAAAACCTCTCCTGTGAGAGATTTCTGTTTTCTAAACTCCACCATGTCCCTTTGTGGCAGGGAAACACATATACAGGTACCCTGATCTAGCAGGAAGAATCCATGCACTCACTGCCCTTCTGGAGAAGGCTGCTTGCACATGTAAAATAGTGATGTGCAAACAAGGTGTGCAGAAATCTTCTAATCTGGTTTGTCCTAACCCTATACCAGGGGTCCTTGAAGGGGCAGGGCTGGCTACACTATTGCCTGTGGAGATCTCTCTCCACCCCGCAGTCAGTATATTGTTTGCCAAGGCTGCAGGGTTTTCTTATAGCACTCTCCTCATAGCTACAAATTTGGAGATGCGCCCCACTTTTTGCCTAGAGTCCCCACGACAGCTCGCAACATTCATAAAGGGCAACACTTCCCACAAAACCATACGCTTTGAAATTCGAAACTATCATAAGGAAAGATATTTGAGGTGGAGGAGGAAACAGGAGAGCATAACTTTAAAATCTTGGTGCTCCCTTCCCATAGCTGACCTGGTAAGGAACAGGACAGTCTGAGTGAACCAGCAGCAGGCATGGTGATGGGGCCTGTTTTTCCATGGATCTCCTTATTCCAGCGTGAACGCCTTTTAAGATTTTAGATGTGAACAGGAAACCATGGGTATTGATTGGGCACATATTTTTACAGGGAGAAGGGAACCAACAAATATACATGATAGAATAAACAGTTCAGCTGAAGAATGGGAACCACATTATCTCTGACGCCAGGGGAGATTTGCCAGTACAAAGAAACTGAAGATTGGGCTGCCTGCTCTTAGAACTAGTCTGCTATCTTCTTTAGCATATGCTGCCTTGTGAATAACTATGGAGATGAAAAGAAACCTCAGTGCCAGAATTTAAGGTGCTAGGAACACACACACACACTAGCATGCTCACAAACTGCACCCACATCCACGGAATCTTGAAAAGGCGCAATGCATCATGGGGACAACATCCATGTGGTACTTTTGGCCTTTGGAAACTTTGGAGTGCTTTTGTTCGAGAGTCCCTGGAGCTTCCCTTGGTAGTTCTACGTTCTCCGCCTTGTGATTTGATCTCTCTGTTGCTCCGTCTCATTGGATGACAAGCCCTGGTGCCTGAGTGGGCCTGCGCGGGCAGGGAGGTGACAGCAGGGAGGTGCTCTGGTGTTTTACAATAACGAAACAGCACGGTAAGATAAGAGGCTTGCCAGGGCCACCTCGTGAGTTCACAGCACAGGTGAGATTTAAACCAGGACCTTGTACTTTACAGCTCAATCTCTGCTTTAGCTCCAGTACAATATTCTAGGTGCATCTGTGAGCTAAGGTGGCATGGGTGCAATCTCTTGGCCGCTACCCTACACTACAAGCTTTTTCAAAAGGAGGACTTGCATGCCCTAGGGTGCTAACGTTTACCACAGGACCCAGAGTCCAAATTTGCGATGAATTCTGGATGCAGTATTCTTTTCAAATTTTCTTCTACATGCCTCCTTTTTTCCAAAACGAGATCATTTACCTTTGCTGAAAACAAAAGCATCTGCAATGCAATGCGGCCTGGGCCCTGCTCAACTGGCAGGACAAACATTCCCATGACCTGCACTGCACAATGGAGTCCCAAGTGCAGCTCTTTACTAGCCCATGTAAATGAATGGTTTCCAGGCCGGAAATGCCCCCCTGGACCCCCACTCCTGATGTGGCAACTCTCCCTTCACGGCCTAGGGCCCTTGTACCTACGAGACCGCCTCTCCTGGTATGCCCCACGGAGGACCTTAAGGTCCATAAATAGCAACACCCTAGTGGTCCCGGGCCCTAAGGAAGTTAGATTGGCTTCAACCAGAGCTAGGGCCTTTTCAACACTGGCTCTGGCCTGGTGGAACGCTCTGTCTCATGAGACCAAGGCCCTGCAGGATCTGATTTCTTTCCGCAGGGCCTGTAAGACAGAGTTGTTCTGCCTGGCCTTTGGCTTGGATCAGCTTGATCCCCTCCCCCTCTTTCCTTTTGTGATGGAACTCCTATTTGGGGACTTCCCTGGCTTTTTTCTGGCCCACGTAGGACCAGTCTGGATAGTTGGCCTTGGTGAAGATTTGACGTTTTCATCCCCAAAAAGTTTTTGATTTGAGTTTCTACTGAAATATGGCTGCATTTTAATGTTGTAGTTTAATCTAGTTTTTAAGTTGTATTTTAATCAATTGTTTTTATACCTGGTTTTACCCGCCCTGAGCCCGGTCTTTGCTGGGGAGGGCGGGGTATAAATAAAAATATTATTAATTATTATTATTATTATTTATTACATTGGAGGCTAGGGGCATTTGGAGGAAAGAAAGTGGTAGCCACCCACCTTTGACTTTTTTTCCTTTCAGTGCTGGGCCCTTAAAAGAAATTTTTGCAGGAGAACATAGGAAGAGCCTGCCAAATCGGAAAGACTGTGCAGCATCCTGTTCTTACCGTGGCCAAACAGATACCTATGAGGAGCCTGAAAGCAGGACCTGAGGGCAACAGCGCTCTCCCCACTTGTGAGCCCTGGCAACTGGCATTCAGAACAGACACCACCTCCCAAAATGCCTTCCTTCTCTCCTCCACTCTGGGAAGCCTAAACCTTTGCGATGAGGATTTTGCAGAGAGCTGCGATGTGGCAGCAAGAATACTTATCGCAAAGTATTGGAAGACACAAGATCTACCCACCCGGGAAGAATGGCAGATGAAGCTGATGGACTACATAGAATTGGCGGAAATGACTGGTAGAATCCGAGATCAGGGAGAAGAGTCGGTGGAAGAAGATTGGAAAAAATTCAAAGTATATTTACAGAAATACTGCAAAATTAATGAATGTTAGAAAAATGCTGGAATGAAGTTATATGGTTTTAGCAGAAATGTTATAAAGAATTAAGCAAAAACTGATTGTTAATGGGCTAAAGTGGAAAATTTAAAGTTAGATTGTGTTAAGATAAATTATAGAACAAAAAATTGAGAAAGATGGAAAAGATTTGCTGAAATAGCTAAATTGAACTAGAATACAAAAAAGGGAGGTGTGAGGAGGTCGATGAAACAAGTAAATGAAAGGTAAAGATATGGAAATATTGGATGTGTTTTTAAATGTTTTTGTTTTTCTTGTTGTTTTGATGTATTGGTTTTTTTTGTTTTTGTTTTTATTTTTGATGTATTGTTAAATTTTTTATTGTTTTTTTCCTTTTTTTCCTGTAACTATTAAACTTCTCATAAATATTATTTTTTTTAAAAAAAAAAAGAGAGAGAGCTGCGATGTGACCCTGTACATCAAGGATGTGGAAACTGAGACCCTCCAGGTGCTGCTGGACTCCAACTCCCATCAGCCCCAGTGTGGCCAGTGTTCAGGGATGATAGGCGTTGTAGTCCTTTTAAATGTGTTGCCTTTTAAAAATGTGTTGGGGAGGGAGAATTGTCGGGTTGTTTTTATTATGTATTTTGTGCATTCATATTGTGCTTTTATGTTGCGAACCGCCCTGAGACCTTTGAGTATAGGGTGGCATACAAATTTTAATAATAATAATAATAATCCAGAAATATCCAGCAGGCCACAAGTTCCCCATCCCAAGTAGTCCTTGTTAACACCCAAGCTCTCCGTCTTCACACACAAATACCCTTTTCTCATAACGATGTCGGTTTGCTTGTCAACAACCTCAGCACAGTTTTGCACAAATAACAAATGCAAAATTGTTTTCCTTTCTACGAGGAAGTTAAAGCAGACTGCGTGCTGTTGTTGCTTTCTTCAACTGCCCACGATAAATGAAATTGAGATGACAGATACTTACCGCTTCCATTAGTCCCTTTACAGTGGGCGATTTTAACATCAAAGCATCAAACACTTCGTCAGCCTCTTTCCTCACGTAAAGCAGCACTGAAAGGATGAGAAGCAAATTTTTGGAATAGACACAGAACATTCCCACAAGCAAACTACTCCCTCTTGGACAGAAAACTATTCCTCTCCAACAAATGACAAGTGAAAAAGGCCAGAGACTCGTGTTAAAAATAAAACTATCCCATGTCACAGAGCAGGAGGAGAATGTGCCGATTTCAAAATATCCAGAGGAAAATGATGTGTTCTTTCCACAAACCGCGCCACCCCCCACAGGAAGCAGTTGTAAACAGTCACACCCATTTTCCATTTCAGTTGGGTGATAGGCAGAGATTATGCAAAATATACTGACCAGTAAGTGGAACTAATTTCCTTGTCATGCTAAGCAACCCCACAAGCAAAACAGCTATTCTCATCAAAAGTCGGAATTTCCTGGAATTCAAGCGGTGGGTTCAGCTGTTGGCAGAACCAGAATTTTGCAGCTGGAAGGAGGTCTTTCAGTCTCTTGCTTAATAGAGGAATCTTGCAAGTGCAGCATCCCTGACAGCTGTCTGTTTAGCTCTTCCTTTGAAGGACATGCCACCTTCCTCCAAGGCAGTCCGCTCCACAGTTGAACAGTGCAAACTATTAGGAGGTTTCTGTAATGTTTAGCCCTTGCTATCTCCACACATTAATTCTAATCCTGCGTGTCCTCTAGGAAACACAGAAGTCTGCTCAGCCTTTTATTTAACAGCCCCTCAGATACCCAAAGGACGCGGGTGGCGCTGTGGTCTAAACCACTGAGCCTAGGGCTTGCCGATCAGAAGGTCAGCAGTTCGAATCCCCGCGATGGGGTGAGCTCCCGTTGCTCAGTCCCAGCTCCTGCCAACCTAGCAGTTCAAAAGCACATCAAAGTGCAAGTAGATAAATAGGTAATGGCGTGAAGGTAAACGGCATTTCCATGCGCTGCTCTGGTTCGCCAGAAACGGCTGAGTCATGCTGGCCACATGACCCGGAAGCTGTACGCCGGCTCCCTTGGCCAATAAAGCGAGATGAGCGCCGCAACCCCAGAGTCATCCACGACTGGACCTCATTGTCAGGGGTCCTTTACAGATACTCAAAGACAGCTATCACGTCTCTCCATAATCTTATCTAGTTCTTTCAACTGTTCCTCATAGGACTTCATTTCTAGACCCCTCAACCTCCTCTCATGTGATGGAACACGTGTCTTTCTCGTAGAGGTGGACACCACTACTTCCTCTGTGATGCTCAAAGAGCAGCGCCAGCACATAGCAAATGTGCAACATGTAGTTTTAGATGCAAGCATGTGCATGCTGGTGTAGCTGGTCCAGAGGTAAAATGCATGACCAGTCAACCGCCTTATATGATGCTGGACTTCAGAAGGGGGTCAAATGTCTCTGGTGTTAAGATTGTCAGAGGGGCGTCTGCTTGGTAGCTCCATCACCCTCAGAACTCCAGGGTATGGCAACGCAGAAGATGGCATTTTCTGTGACAGCCCCTAAGCTGCCTCTCCACAGATTTGCACCTGTCACCTTCATGGTGCAGTTTTTGCCCTATGTGCCTCTTTATCCTGGCCTTTGTGGTTGATCATGTTGGCGCCTGTCTGTCTCGGGAGACAATGAAGGAGCGCGCCTTTGCGGGTGAAGTTATGCCTGCTGTGGCTGTAGACCCTGATATGGGAGAGACATGTTTGGTTGCAGCTGGGGCAGGTGAAGGCATCTGGTTGTTGTGATGCTGCAAATGCACCAGGGCGTTTCTGCGTTCCTCCCAGCGGTCATTTCTCCTCTGGTCAGCACTGTGGATGCACAACCTGGCTGTCTATCTCCAGGCACTGTGGCTGTCTGCAAGGGATTCCCACACAGTGGGGTTCATGTTGTCAGCCTTCATATCACATTTGCAGACATCTTCGTAACTTGGAGTTGGTCCGCCAACAGGCCTGGTGCCTGAAGCCAGCGCCTCATACAGCATGTCTTTGGGGCTCCTGCTATCTTCCATTGTGTGCACATGACCAAGGCAGCGAAGACGTTGCTGAGACTTCGGCATAATTCAGAACCATATTTCCATTCTGATTTTTTCCTTCCCTCTGCCCAATGACTTTCACATGAATTCTGACTTAGGGGAAACTGAGAATAAACTGGTACCTCTTTTCGTTCCTTCTTCTTTTATTTGCTTCAGCGGTGGTGAGCTGAAGTCTTCTTCTACTGGCCGGAATATCCTTTTAGCCAAGATGCTACTGCAGGGGGAGAAAAATAAGAAAGATGTACCAGATTTATAGTACTGGGGGTGGAAGTGTTACCCATAACTTGTTCTCCTAATTGTAGCTGGGAGGCTGTGCTACATTGTGGTTGCACTGGCCAAGACTTTTGTCTTAGTACTTTTGACAGGCCTAATCTAAAAAGTAAGGTTATAGTTTAATTTAATGACTGTGTATTATATTGATTTACTACTACAGCTAACAGTCTTATGCATTTCTGTCATGTACTAAATTCAAGAAGCTGCATGTATTCTACAAACAGAAACCAGTACCCTAAGAATCTAAGAACACAAAACTTGTTTCCAGCAATTATGGATCACAAAAAATAAAATAACAAATAAAATAATATATATGTCTTAATTTTCATATAGTGTAAACAGATCACAAAATTCAGCTTTAAGAACTACAGAATTTGGGTTACATTTTGCATAAATAAATAGATGCTTTTTTGTCAAGCACACACAGCCTTGAAATAAATACCAAGACTATTGTTATCTGAAGACACACAACTATGTGTATGGTTAAAAGGACAACAGTTTGCTTCTAGCGCAAGACAACAGGAACAGGAACAAAGTAAAGAAATCTGCCTCTGCCATGACAAACACTAAAACATTGGAATTTAAACTGCATTGGAACTTCAGTACTTGATTATTACTACTATTATTTTGTCAAGGGGGTTGAAATCCTGCCTGCAAAATTTACAAGACAAAAAAATGACTTACCCTTCTCGCTCATCATCTGTGTTATAGTAAGCCTGTAAGAGCAGACAAAGAACAGATTCATTATTGTAATTTCACCAGGTGTTGCGACACAGAAGTGCTAATGGAGAGACAGAGCGGTTGCATACATGTCAATCAGATGGTTAGTACACAGTTAGACTATTGCTCCATCCAGTATGGTATTGCCTGTGTCAAAGTCCACATTCCCTCATGGGCAACTTCCCAGAAGCCTTGTACCAGTGGTGTGGCAGGGACAGATGCGTAAGTGGATGGAGCAAATGGATGTGACTCTTACGTTTGTGCAAAAATTACATTCCAGCCACAGATCATGCATATTTCTCCATCTTCCCTCCACACCAGCAAGAGTCACTATTACAGTCCAAGGGCACATTCCAACCAGGCCTAAGCATTCAAGCTATGTGTGGGCCTAGGGAAGAATTTGTAGCCTAGGATCAAATGGAGAGGCCCAGAGGGCTGCATTAGGGCCTCTGGTTCTCCACCCCTGGTCTACGTTGACTAGCAGTGGTCCTCTGGAACTTGAGACAAGAACTGTTTCAAGATGCCAGAGATTAAATGTGCCCATTTCTGTTACTCCCAGTTATTTTTCCAGACTTCAGTTCATCCTATGACTCCATCTGTTTGTGATTAAAAAATAAATAAATCGTGAAAATTCACACACATTTTTTGGTATACAATTGTGCCTAACTTACATTCTGTTTGCTCTAGCACTCTGCTTCTTTGTACATTGTTTGCACCTATACAGTGGTACCTCGGCTTAAGAACTTAATTCGTTCTGGAGGTCTGTTTTTAACCTGAAGCTGTTCTTAACCTGAGGTACCACTTTAGCTAGTGGGGCCTCGCACTGCCGCCGCACGATTTCTGTTCTCATCCTGAAGCAAAGTTCTTAACCCGAGGTACCATTTCTGGGTTAGCGGAGTCTGTAACCTGAAACGTCTGTAACCTGAAGCATCTGTAACCCGAGGTACCACTGTATACACATCTTTATATACACTTTCCCCTAATACATAATGTTTTTGGCCACAGAGCTGCCCTGCAAAATTCAGGAAAGTGGCAAGTTCAACATATAACTGGGCTTTGGTACATGTATTGTTCTGGGAAGTGCCAATATGGTAGGCCCATATTAAAATGCAAAGGATTTCTCCCCTGTCCCTAAGTTCTTCCATTAAGGTATGCCAAACACCCCAAGAAAGTCAGATAGTAGCTTATACATGGTATTTTATCATGCAGTTATAAATCTTTACATCATAAAGTTATATACTGTGTTTATTAGGTTAAAACATAATTCTGGCTGAAAAGGTTGCAATGCAAATATATTTTCCCACTGCACAGAGATATATGTATGGTGTATCATGCAGTCATAAATCGTTTCATCAGAAAGCTATATGCAATCTTTCTTAGGTTAAAGCATGATTTTGGCTGAAATTGTGCTGACATCTTCTATTGCATTTAGTCTCTTTCTTTGCAGGAAAAAATATTTTTAGCTGACAGCTATTAGCACAGTGTCTAGGGTGCTAATACCTTCTAAATGATGGCTGATTAAAAGAAATTAATGGTAAACTCCCACCCCTGTCAATTTAAGCTTTGTTATGCTGAGCATTCTAGGCAGATCTGATAGCTCTGTTCATCATGTTGTCTGCCTTAATATTATTTAGACCCTGAGAGATATTAACAGAGTGCGATTAAACAGAGGGGGGAAAGCTATGGAAGTAAATTCTGTTTTCCCTAGGATAGACATCACACTGAGTTCTTTGAATACAGTTTATGTATTCAGCATTATTTTAATTATTCTCTCTTCCTAGATACATTGGCTCTGCCCATCTGTTATACTTGGTCCATAGGGGGTGGGGGAGATTACAATCCAACCAGTCAGGTTTCCCACCCCTGATTTGCACAAGGAAGAAGGGAGCACATTAAGTGGCTTTTGATCGTGTAAACTTAGATGCTTAAAATTTTATGATTTTCTAAAAATTTCTTGTACAAATCAAAATAAATAGACCTTATTCACTGTTAACAGGCTATTAAGAACCATTCGTTTCAACTGCGCTGAGCAATGACAGAACAGATGATCTGTACCATGGGTAGGCAAACTAAGGCCCGGGGGCCGGATCTGGCCCAATCGCCTTCTAAATCTGGCTCACATATGGTCCGGGAATCAGCATGTTTTTACATGAGTAGAATGTGTCCTTTTATTTAAAATGTATTTCTGGGTTAGTTGCGGGACATAGGAATTGTGGGACATAGGAATTCGTTCTTTTCCCCCCCCTTCAAAATATAATCCACAAAATCTGAGGGACAGTGGACCTGCCCCCTGCTGAAAAAGTTTGCTGACCCCTGATCTGTACAAAGAAGGTCTCTGGTTCAATCTTTGGCATTCTTAGTAGGATCAGGCAGCAGGAGATGGTACCAAAGGAAAGGCCCTGCCAGTCAGAGTAAATAATAGTGGACAATGGAGGCCTACAGTCAGGCAGCTTCCTAACTCTCAAACTGAAATCAACAAAATACAAAAAGGGGGCTACGTTGGCTGGATCATGCCCATTGGGTTCTGAACTTCCGATAGCAAAGGTGGAGAACCTATAGCCCTCCAGATGTTGTTGGATTGTAGGTCCCACCAGTCAATGTTCAGATATGGGAGCTGCAGTCCAACAATGTCTGCAGGACCACAGGATCCCTGTCCCTGCTCCACAGCATCTCAGTGTTGCAGACATGAAATTATATCCTCCTCCAGGAGAATGGACCAAAAAGCCCGCTAGGATTTTATGCAGTTCTGTAAAGAATCGGGCAGTTGCGCCTTCCCTTATTCCTTACCTGCCCAGCTCTTTGCAGGTTCCCAAAATGAACGTCTGGTATGAAGAGAACCGGCTGCGAGTCCAGGTCAGCCATGGTTTTGAAATAGGTGATGTCGCTCTTCTTCTGGAGTGGGACGGTGCTCAGTTTCCCTTCAGCTGTTCATGAGAGATGGGCGGAAAAGTTCATGAGTGGAGCAACCTGGGAAGTACAACTGAGCGCAATGCAAACCAGACTATAGCCCTGATGCTTTGGCCTACAACTCCCAGCAGCCCCTGGCTGCGTAGCCATGGAAGTTGTAGCTCCAAACACCTGGAGGGAACCAGTCTGGCTAAGGCTGAAGGAAGGGCATATCTCCCTCACCATTAGTACACGGAGGTTGCGACAGCTGGCCTTTTGCTTTCTTCCTATTTTGCTTCCTTTCTTCATCCCGGATTTTCCTCTCGGCTCCCTGTCATGAGAAACACAGATATTGATGAGTCTACTGTGCACAGCGCCTCCCTCCAACAGGGATAACTGGCTCACTGCTGTTACAGCCGGCCCAATTCATTCATCCCATTATTCCTATGCCGCTTCAGGGGGTCTAGCCCACCCAAGGCAGCTCACAAATCAGAAAGGCACCATACGCGCCGCGATCTAAAATAATCAAAATGAACAAAGGCCACAGCATTAGCACATCTGAAAAAGGCCGGCTAAAACACTTATGACTAAGAGGACAACTAAATGGAGGTGGATTATATAACACAGCTCTGCAGAAAAGGTTGTTAGTAAAAGGCAGTTCGAAAAAGTTGCGTTTTGAAAAATGGTTTAACAATCCAGAACATGGAGGCCATTCACATCTATCAAGGGTAGCAGAATTCCAGAGTCCTGGATTACCCCCCCCACACACACACACTATGGGAGGGATTAAATTTGGGTTTCTGCAATTAAAGCCCATTAAAGCTCCTACTTCTTAAAAAATTCACATTCCGTGGTAAGGAAACTGATAGTATAATGTGGGATAAGAATAAATTGACATCCCTCCTCTGCTGCTGCTCTGAACCTTGTTTCGTTGCTCCTTCCTTCCACATCCTTTTTCCCCCCCATGAGAAAAGAGTTTAAAAACGCTTAATTCAGTCCAGCTTAGCAATGCTTTTGGCTCCATCTCCTCCAGGCCCTTCTGATTTCCGGGATCAAGTGGATCAATTTTCTATTTAGAAAACCATCCAGAGCATGGCAGAACTAAACACCAACTTGCAAGCATCAAGGTTCATAACCACTTTATTTTGCAGCCGACACACAGTGAAAGAAGTACATAAGGAAAATAAATGAAACGGGGCACATAATTTTGCAGAGAGACAATGCTGGCGCACTATCAGATTATGCCCGCTGTCCTGAGGCACCCGCTGGGGTTGTCTGCATCTAGCCCTTAATCCCCTTCCCCCAAGAGGCACAGGACAAATGTATTAATACCAGCAACAAAAATAGTCAGAGCTATAATGAGGACAATTAAGGGAGCCTGCAAACGAGTACATCCAAGCTCACAAACAAACATTAAAAAATGCAGATGTGTCCCGTGGGATTTAAACACTCACTCTGTTGACCTGCTGAGCCATTCTGCAGCCACTGCTCTACAATAATGTAAATACATAACGAAGGAATTCCATGCTGCTATGTGTATGATAAGGAGCTGAGCATTTAGCTGGCAATTAAACTATAACTCAGTGAAGAAACAGAAATCTGACCTGTTCCATACATTAAAATGCTCAGAAAGTTACTTGTTGGGGCTAATACTTCTAAGACATGGGTGGGGAACCTTTGGCCCAGAGGTCTAACCAGGCCTACCAGGCCTCCCCATTTGGCCCAGATACAATTTTGGCTTAGTCTCAACTAACTGCCCTACCTACACCAGTGGGAAGTGGGGTGGGGTGGCATGGCTGAAAGGGGATTTGCAGGCACTACCAATCAGCTGCTCATTGATACCAGTTCAAAGAGACAGCACATTGAACGGGGTTTCTGAAGACCTGACATCAGCTGAACTGAAGACCATTGGCAGAGAGGTATAGAAACAGAGAAAATCCAGGAAAAAGAATAATATGAGCTGATAGGACAGGATAAAAGGAAGGGAGAAGGGAGGAAAGGGGCAAAGCCAAACATCAACAAAACAGAAAACAGCAAAACTGAATAAATGTAAATTAGACAAAAATAGTTATAACTTTAAAAGGTAAAGGTAAAGGAACCTGACACTTAAGTTCAGTCGCAGATGACTCTGGGGTTGCAGCGGTCATCTCGCTTTACAGGCCGAGGGAGCTGGCGTTTGTCTGCAGACAGTTTTTCTCGGTCATGTGGCCAGCATGACTAAGCAACTTCTGGCACAACAGAACACCGAAACCAGAGCAGCGCACAGAAACGCCGTTTACCTTCCCGCGGAGTGGTACCTATTTATCTACTTGCACTTTTTGGTGTGCTTTCGAACTGCTAGGTTGGCAGGAGCTGGGACAGAGCAACAGGAGCTCACCCCGGTGCAGGGATTCGAACCGCCGACCTTCTGATCGGCAAGCCCAAGAAGCTCAGTGGTTTAGACAACAGTGTCACCCGCATCCCTTACATATAACTTACTCATTACTTAATTCAACACTTAACCTAAAGTCTATTATTTAACCCAAAGCAATTAATATCTCCTCCCTCCTAGTATGACTTTGGGTTCAGCCAACCCTGTTGAAGATGAATGGCCAAACAACATGTCTTTTTAAGGGGGGGAGGGGAGCGTGCTGCTTTTATTTTGAAGAAAAGCCGCTTTTATTTTGAAGAAAAGCACTCCCGAGGTCCCCAGTCTGTAATATATTCTTAGTTGGATCGGGGCCTCATACCAGTTTCCTACTGTAAGGCTACAATATGACCTCAATGATCTGTGTGCAGTAAACAGCACCTTAGGGGGCAAATAACAACTGGGAAAAATATGTTTCCTGAGAAAGCAGTTTACAGTCAACAGAGGGCCAACACAGCCCAGGCTGGTCTCTCCATGTTCCTACCTGTCACCTCTAGTCTGAAATATAATTAAGGATTAACTTAGGCAGAAATCTCCATAGGTCTAGACTGTGGCAGTAGATGGAAGGAAGGTTTCAGGTGTGTGCTAGGTAAACCCTGGACGTTTAAGTCCAAGCAAAGGCGACTATAGGACTGTGGCGCTCATCTCGCTTTCAGGCCGAGGAAGCAGGCATTTGTCCACATACAGCTTTCTGGGTCATGTGGCCAGCATGACTAAACCGTTTCTGGTGCAAGGGAAAGCCGTGACGGAAACCAGAGTGCACAGAAACGCTGTTTACCTTCTCACCGCAGCAGTACCTATTTATCTACTTGCACTGACGTGCTTTCGAACTGCTAGGCTGGCAGGAGCTGGGACAGAGCAACAGGAGCTCACTCCATTGTGGGGATTCGAACCGCTGACCTTCTGATCGTCAAGCCCAAGAGGCTCAGTGGTTTAGACCCCAGCGCCACCCATGTCCCACAATGCTAGGAAGCATTGGAACGATATCAAACCCCTTCAAAGCTGCAACTTCAAGCCTTGCTGGATGATGAAGAGTGGTTTTAGAAACTATTCACCCAATCACTTCATTCTCGCCAAATGATTCCAGGGTGCAATCTACTTTAAGCATGGGTTTTTTTTATATAAAAAAATTTTTTTCTGAACCTGGCTCATTTGCCACTGTGTGGATGTCAAGACTCTGAAGTTCCTGATTGCAATTAACGTCCAGGGAGCCCGACACTTGATAGGATGGAGGATTTACGAGGAGTAAAATGAGATCAGCTTCACATGTGATTCTCTCTCGTGCTCCCTCCAGTTTTCTGTCGTAGAAACCTGCAGTACAGCTGTTCAGACCAGGGCATATTGGAAATTCAGTGAAACAAAAGGAATAGCACCCAGTTGTTCTGATTGTCTTGGCTTCAGCTTAAAAATAAGATGCTATTGAGCCAGACCACTGATCCATCTAGCTCAATATGCTGACTGTCAGCAAGTCTCAAAATTCCAGACTGGGGTCTCTTCCCAGCTCTAACCAGAGATACTGGGGAACTTGCAACCTTTCACATGCAAAGCTGATGCCCTGTTACTGAGCTACAGGGTCTCTCCCCCATAAAAACCTGCCAAGATGAAGCAAATGTATAAAGGTGCATTTGCCCATAGTTGGAAGGGACCCCCCCCCCCAAGCCATTTAATCCCACTCTTTGCTTTGAGGCAGAGCTGGGCAGTTCTAAGTCCCCAACACTAAGGTATTCAGTGTTAAATAAGCCCTTTGTTCATTACCATAGACAGCAATGATATGAAGGATTTTGGCACCCATCGCCCTGTAGCGATGATCTCCCAGCTTGACACCAAAGCCTCTATTACGAAGCCATGTAATTCCGGTCTGCATCCCGCTGCCTTGCACTTTGCGTTACTATTTAAGTTGGTGCCAAATCTGTGAATAAACAAGCTACCCTTTCTGTAGCATTTTATTCTCACTTAGCAGGTACAGAAAGTGGGGCGTAAGCCGGTGGGAACCATGTGAAGATCTTATGGATTATTAAGATGCTAATGCAGGTGGCGTCCGGGTGGCGTCACAGCACAAATTCGGCATAACAGAAGCTCTTCCCTGCTGAGTTTTGAATGGCTGAACCTTTGAATGCTAATATTTGTCATGCTCCGTTAGTCATCTGCGTATTATCTTAATCATTCCAAGTCCCGAGCACGCTAATGTTGGAAGTAATTTTTGCAGGCATCTCATAAGCGCACATGCTGCTCCCAGCAGCTTTCCTTTTTTCATTTTCCCCTATTACTTGACACTGTAATGCACCTGGGACTATGCTTGGAGGCTATTATTTACATCAACTGTGTCAAAATCAAATCTGTTTGTAGTCGGGAGCCCCTAGAATCGCAGGATTTCAGAGTTGTAAGGAAGGAGGATAAAATCAATTCAGTTTGCATTGAAAGCCGAATTCAGCACATTTGCACTTCCTGAAACAGTGTGAGAACCGGAACTCATCCATCCTTCAAAATTCACATGGAGCCAAATCTTGGAATGCCATGATCTCTGAATAGCCTTTGGAGAGAGTCTCCCAGGTGATTTGCAAAATTAGATATAGATGCATCTTAAGAACAAAAGAAGAGCCTGCTGGATCAGGCCAATGGCCCATCTAGACCAGTATCCTGTCCCCACAGTGCCCAACCAGACACACCTGTGGGGAACCCTCAAGCCACATCCAAGCACACAAGCGTTCTCCCTTCCTGTGGTCTCCAGCATCGCAATCATGGCTTGTAGCCATCAGTGGCCTCCTCCTCCTCCATCAATTTGTCCAGTCCTCTTTTGGAACCACCTTCAATATGTGCTTCATAGTCAGAAGTGAAATATTTTAGCTCCACCAGCACTACTGGTACTGTTCCTGGAGGCAGTATGCTTCCGAATTCCAGTTGCTGGAACCACAGGAGAGGCAAGTGCTGTTGTGCTCAGGTCCTGGTTCCCATAGGAATATGGGTGGCCACTGTGAGAATAGGATGCTGGACTAGATGGGCCTTGGGCCTGATCCAAAAGAACTCTTTGTTTTGTTCTTAGCTGGCAGTCAGAACTAGGGCTGGGCGGTTTATCAGGACAGTAGTACCTCAGGTTAAGTACTTAATTCGTTCCGTAGGTCCGTTCTTAACCTGAAACTGTTCTTAACCTGAAGCACCACTTTAGCTAATGGGGCCTCCTGCTGCCGCCGCGCTGCCGGAGCACAATTTCTGTTCTCATCCTGAAGCAAAGTTCTTAACCCAAGGTACTACTTCTGGGTTAGCGGAGTCTGTAACCTGAAGCATCTGTAACCCAAGGTACCAATGTACAGTCATACCTTGGGTTACAGACGCTTCAGGTTGCGTTTTTTCGGGTTATGGATGCGTCGAAACCCGGAAGTACCGGAACAGGTTACTTCCGAGTTTTGGCAGTCGCGAATGTGCAGAAGCGCCGAATCGCAACCCACGCATGCACAGACGCAGCACTGCGGGTTGCGAATGTGCCTCCCACACAGATCACATTCGCAACAACAAGCGTCCACTGTATATTGTTCAAAACCAGTTTGATAATATTGTGATATTAGTTTCATAGTTTTTGAAATGGCAATATATTGCGAATCATGATGTGTGTTAGGGCAGGGCGGTATAGCGTCCAAAACTGGTTTCAAGTCCATTTCATGATATTGGTTTCATATTTTTTAACCTAGCAATATATTGGGGGCAAAGAGGGAGTGATGCAAAAATCACACAGTGGGGGAAACGGTGAAGCCGGCCAGTGCATCTACATAGCTCCATCCTTATTTCAGACACTGTGATATATCAGTATATCGCAATGATTAGCTGGTGATATTGGGATGTTGAAAACCAGATATCGCTCAGCCCTAGTCAGAACCTTCAGAGGTTCACGGGTCTTAAGTTACAAGAGGGTGAAACCTGCTGAAAACATTTTTCCTACCCATGAGTAAATTTGCAGGTGTGCTCATTCTGATAAAGGGCATCCCTGAGTGCTAAAAATCCTCCTTTTTAATCTGTCCACCTGACAGAAGGACAGAAGGCACAGTAGTTAAGATACTGGAGATAAATAGAGATGAAGGATCGCAATAGTTTTTATGAGTAGAATAGATCAGATCTTTTTTTAAAAGACCATAATAAGTGACAAAAAGACCACACCACCCCCACTATTAATTCTACCCTACTCCCTTGCAATAGATTTATGTTAAACTGACTCAGTGTTGTGGCTGATGTTTCCTTGACAACCTACTTAACGCTATTTAAAGCATTACAGAACAGCCTATCATCTTAAGATAATAAGAAATAACTGTTCTCCAGAATGTGCAAGGGCATTGAGGGCAGCAGGAATAACACGGAGAGGAAGCAAATCTCAGAACCGCACCTGCCTAATGTGGCAGAGTCAAACACAGGGAGGCATTTGTTTTGCAAATAGATTGTGCGCATATGACTGCCCTTTTAAAAAGAGAGCCTATGATCGCAATGTATGTTATGATGCATGCTCCTACAGGCTCCGGGCTTGGCTACGGCAACATGCTTGAAGACCACTTGGAAGCATGGGCTAGCACAAAACATTATAGCAGGCCCGCTGCTAAATATCATGATGGGGAACAGGTGTTGAGGTGAGGCATTGTTGCCACACTGTTGTCTTGGCTGCAGCAGCGATGCCACTCAGGAGGACTGGGATGGAGCAGGGGAAGCAGCAGGTACAGGTGTGGTTGCATCTTTGCCCACCATTGGCAACCTGGCTGGTTCTAAGTTCTCTGTGGCTAGGGACCCACACGTACAAAGATTTCTCTCTTACATCAGATCTCCCACTTACTTAATCACACCAGACTTCGTTTCAGTTGTTCTGGACAAACACCCGCAGCCAAAAAGGAGGGCCTTTGCAGTCATGGCTGCCAGAGTATGGAATAACATGCCTCTGGAATTGAGGAGTTGTTCCTCTTTCCACAGAAAAAGACTTTTCTTTTTCATTATGGTTTTCTGGTTTCTCCCTACAGCAGCATTTCTGGCAGGCTGATATATTTCTGAATTATTTTATAATGCTTCGATATTTATTTATTTATTTATTTATTTATTTATTTGGTAATTTTAATTTCTCTCTGTGTGCTCACTGCGAGCTGCTCTGAAGACTTGCTGCAAGAGCAAGATATGAATTTCATTTATTTATTAAACACGTATGCCGCCCTTCATCCAGAGATCACAGGGCAGTCCACAACATAAAAATACAAAATGGCAACACAAAATACATAATAAAAGAAAAACAATAACCAATATTTTGTTGAAACGCTTTCAGCAAAATAAGCAAGCAAACAAATATATTGGATCCACCATTCATCCCCTCTCTCTCTCTCTCTCCTTGAGATGCTTGGGAGAAAGACACGATTGTGAGGGTAATAATTAAAATAAATGTCCCTTATTCACATGTTGCAACTTATGTGGCCCTTTATTGCCCTCGATGGAGGTGAGTGAAAGAGCTGGTTGTAATTTGTATTTCGTAGTGTAAGTAACCTATGCTGGGACCCTTATGGTAAAGGAATCTTACATAGAAATAAAGTTGGCATGGATTTTGTTTGTAGACCAGATGTACACTTTGTGACAAATGACTGCCTGGGAATAGGCTGTGTTTTGGGTATGGCTGGTAGCAACAGCTGAGAGTATGCGGGAAAGTGCTAAGGATGGGTTTGGCAGATGTGTTGGTGGCAGGTCGTATGGGAGCAGCTTCTATCTCCTCGGCTGTTTTGATTTAACTGCGAATGAGGTTTTAATCTGTGATTTTTTGTGTGTGTATTTTTTGCATGTGAATCCTGCTTGTCATTTCCCCTCCCCTTCTAAGATAATCTTTTGCCTTCTTGCTAAACATGCTGCCTCCTTGCTAAACATGCTGCATTTCATTTGTGATGTTTTATTTTGATATTTTGCAAAATTTATGTGTCTAAACAGATGTTGTGAACTGCTCAGAGTTAACCCCCTGCGCTCAGAATGGTTAAGAAGTATACCGAAATGATCTAAAGAAAGAAAGAATTCTTTAAAAGTTGGTCTTTGTTTATCAAAACAAAGAGCATTCTCATACAATGCCACTAGATGGCATAAACAGACTTATGGAGGTAAAACAGGTACATTCAAAATTGGGCCCCTGGCCTGCCAGAGGCTCCACTATCCACTATGCTGACTCCTAGGGAAATGGAGAGCCCTACAGATCCCCTGGACACATGGTCAAAACAATTCCTCTGAACCGGGTGTCAATGCAGCTGGAGAAGCATCAGATTAACATGCTCCAAAACGGACCGATTCTGCCAAGGCAACAGCATTCTGCAGCCAGTTGCAGTTTACAAACGCTCCTCAAAGCCTGCATGCTGCAACAGTCTAACCTGGATGTACAAGAGCACGTGGGGCAGATCTGCCCTCCCAAGAAAAGGGAGCAATTGGCGCACCAGCTGAAACTGCGCAAAGGGACAGCTGAGCATCCGGGAGCCAGAGGACTTGAGAAAGACTCCCACACTGCACACTTAGAATCATAGAATCATAGAATTGGAAGAGACTACAAGGGCCATCGAGTCCAACCCCCTGCCAAGCAGGAAACACCATCAGAGCACTCCTGACATATGGTTGTCAAGCCTCTGCTTAAAGACCTCCAAAGAAGGAGACTCCACCACACTCCTTGGCAGCAAATTCCACTGTCGAACAGCTCTTACTGTCAGGAAGTTCTTCCTGATGTTTAGGTGGAATCTTCTTTCTTGTAGTTTGGATCCATTGCTCCGTGTCCGCTTCTCTGGAGCAGCAGAAAACAACCTTTCTCTTGATTCTTCGGAGGAAACACTGTCCAGAGGAAGAGGAGAAATTTCCCCGTCTCTCTGCCACAAGTCCTGAGTCACGTTTTAAGAGCATCTGGTCTCCTGGAATACCCGCTGTCTTGTGCACTTAAGGATTTGGCCTGAAAACTCTCAGCCTAAGGCTGCTAATGTGAGTGAGACTATAACTGCACATTATGGGGGAAGGAAGCGTAGGACATTCTAGGATGCCTTCTGTGTAAATTCACATTTGTTTGCTGTCCTGGCCTCTCAGATTAATGAACATAATAATGCAAGAATAGACTGCTGGATCAGACCAATGGCCCATTTAGTTCTCACAGCGACCACAGCACTCTCCCCTCCTGTGGTTTCCAGCAACTAGTATTTAAAAGTATGGCTAGTAGCCATTGATAGCTGTCTCCTCCACAAATTTGTATCACCCTTCTAGTGATGCTTGGCTCAGAGGAGCAGGTGGGAAGTTGGTGGAGGTTGTGAGAGCAGCAGGTAACCGGAGACTTCAATGGGACACTTTTTGAACTGAAAGCCCTTTTGGACAAAGAGCATCACATCACTTCTGTGTCTCACACAACTTCCAATCTGATCTTTACCATTTTTACTGAGAAATAAGCCAGATTGAATTCATTGGAATTTACTTCCTATGAAGTTTGCTTAGTACAGGAGCCCACCGCCAGGTGTGGAAACCTATTTAAGCCCAAAGGCCGAATTAAACTCATGGGCAACCTTCCAGTGCTTGTATGTCAATGGTGGGTGTGGCCAGAGGCAAAGTGGGTGGAGCAAGGGATGTGACCTTTTACCTTTGTGCAGTAGGCTGTACTGCAAACACACAGAATCCAGATTTTTACACACACACACACACACACACACACACACTCCATCCAGGTAAGGAAGAGACCTGGAGAAGAGGCCTGAGAATTTGAGTTCCCACCTGTTATGCTAGTTATGGTGGTAAATAGTAGTTAATATCTGATGATACTCCATTTCACCATTGGCCCTGATTTACGCGGCCCCACTGCAGATAAGAGTTGAGTTTCAATTGTTGTTCATGACTATTTGCTCTCAGGGACCACTTCGCTGGGACTGCCAGATGTTGTTGGACTACAAATCCATCATCAGTTGCTCAGTTGGTGCGGTGCTTCAAATCGTGGTCTTTTTGCTGCAAAATTCTGCAAAAACTGTTGCCAGACTTTGGTACTGGTCTGGAGTGAATTGGACAATGTTGGGTTTTGAGGTAATAACCATGGCCCTAGGTTTGAGTAGCAATTGCTCAGTTAGTGGGGCACTGCAAAACACAAGAGTTTTCGCTGCAAATCACTACCAAAAAAAGACCTCAAAAACCCTTCAAAACTTTGGCACAGGTTTGGAGAAGATCCCAAATTGTGGGGTTCACAGTTAATTTTCCTATCATCTTTGTCCACTAGCCATGCTGGCTGGGGTTGATGGGAGTTGGAGTCAACAACATCTGCGAGGCCACAGGTTCCCCATTCCAGTTATAAACTATATTTTATTGCCATGTTCTTTAAGGCAATACTGCCCAGAAAAGTTATCAGCTCCCGATCACTAGGCTATGGATAAAAATAAACCAATAACAACAGGCTGCAGAATGTTACAGGTAGAAGCAATCCTTGGCCACTTGCTGCCTCAGGCCAGTCTTTGCATGGGTGACCGCATATATCCTATTTTAAGACTCAGTGAGCTATCCAGGCTCCAGGTTTGATAAGGGTAACATTTTAACTACCCTGTGCTCTTTTCTCCTACTTTTAAGATGGCTTTGATTAGATCTGTCAACACTCATTTCCTTCTCCCCAACCATGAAATGTGAAGTATCAATTAAACGGATAGATAGTCAAAGCGATGAATATGTATAATTCAAAGGGCTCAGCTCCTTGTCGTCTGTAGGTCACTCCTGATGGGGCCCATGCTCTTAAGATCTTTCTTCCCCGCCTTCCCCTCATTACTTTTCAAAATCTGGCAAACTGGGGGGGGGGGGGGAGCCCCTGCACACGCCTTTGAAATTTACTGAGATTTTGAGCAGGCAGCTGTATCTTCAGATTACTGCAAATATCTGACCTTTACAAATGATAATTAAAATATAGCACTTAAAATTCATTGCTTCGATATATATTTTTAAAGGTTGCTAATCACGGCTGATAAGGAAGGAAGGCAGGAAGATCTGGCTGTTTGCACAGCACACTTTTTTTTTGCCTGTTCCCACTAATATCCTTATATTGAGGTTAGAGGATAAGCCTGGATAGCTCAGTTGGTTAGACCATGGTGCTGATAACGCCAAGGTTGCAGGTTCGATCCCTGTATGGACCAGCTGCATATTCCTGCATTGCAGGGGGTTGGACTAGATGATCCTCAGGGTCCCTTCCAACTCTACAGTGCTATGATTCTGTGACTTGGGTATTAAACACCAATACCAGACCAGACCAGACCCAAAGAGGTTGTGTGGCCTGGTGAGAGTCCAGAGGAAAACACAGAGAGGCCTACTCCCAGGCCTGAGGCTGTTTTAGATTTTATGGCTTTCTTCATCTATTTCCCACCCCCCACCCCCCCGGTTTTGCAATGCTTTTGTTATATTTTTATAATCACAGACGCCAAAGGAAGCCAGGAATAAAGCAGCTTCCCAAGACATTCTAGGAAGTTAAAATGGCGGCCAAACTAAAAAGCAGAAGGAAACAGCAAGAAAAGTAAAGGAAAATGAATGCAATGAAACAAATGTACAAATAAATGAACAAATGAGGTCTTTGATGACTAAAATAATTGCTAACGAACAAAAAAAGTCTTGCTCACCCCTCTCCTCTTTTCAGCATTGAGTAACGTACCATCTTACCTTGTCACAGAAAACCTTGATCTGGCAGAAGGCACGATGGATGGGTTTATTGCTGCGATTATTGTAGCTGTACGTGTCAATCTGAATCATCAATGGAAGCCCCTTGACTCCTTTCTGAGAAGAGAAGTCTGTGCTCAGGCAGTTCACCGTGATGAAAATCTGATTTGGAGAAGAAGAAAGTTTAAAGTAGACTGGTACAGAAGCGGTTGCTATCCATGAAGAGAATTCAATGAAGTCCTGCCTCTATTTAATATTTAAACTTCCACTTGCAGCACCATATGAGAAATCGATCCCTGCTCAATAGAGGTTTGGAATTATTGTTTTAAGGGTTTTTCCAACAGTGAAGTGATTTGACGAAGCCAACTCAGCTATTCAGCTCAACTCACCTGTTCGCACATGTGATACATTAGAATCAATAAAAGAATATTACTATAAGAATTGGCTGACTCATTCTAATCAATATGTGAAATCCCAACCTTTTCCCACAACCATTTCCTGATCACTCAGCACTATGGGAACAGTCACCACATGCAGTCTTTTTCTGGGCAGTTATTGAAAGGTGCAACTTTTTAAAAGGCCCAAACTCTAAGCCCCATAGCATTTTGGCTACTGTATTTTTCGCTCTCTAAGATACACTTTTCCCCTCCTAAAAAGTAAGGGGAAATGTGTGTGTGCGTCTTATGGAGCGAATGTAAGTGGGAGGCTCTGCTGAGCGCTTCCTTTAAAGAGCCACACACACACTTCGCACGCTCTTTAAAGGGAGTGCGGCTCTTGGGGGAGCCTTAGCCATGCGCAGCCTCTTGCAAGCAGGGTTTGAAGGCTCCCCTTGCCCAGGAGAGGCTGTGCATGGCCAAGCAAGAAGCCAGGACAGCCAGCGGGATCGTGCGCTGAGACCCCACTGGCTGTCCTGGCTTCTGGTTTAGCCGTGTGAAGCCTCCGCAGGGCAGGAGGAGCCTTCATTCCCGTGCCCTGCAGAGGCTTCACGGGGCTATCCAAAAGTGACTGTCTGAATAGCCCTGGAGCTGCCAGTCTACAGGGCTACAGATAGAAGGATCAATGGTCAGATTCAGTGTAGGGTGGCTTCCTACTTTCCAGTGGGCCTTATGGTGGCACTGCCGATGGCTAAGAATACTAGCAAAACACAGAATTATGCAAAGACTTAAGAAAATCCACTTATATTTTTTCCCTATTCAATGGCATTTGTTCAGAAAATGAAAGATGTGGAAAAGATTGGAAAAGATGTGGGGAAAGGAAGACTAAAGAAAAAAGAAGACGGATCTCAGGGAGATATAGCTAATGTGCCTTACAGGGAGAATTTAACAGCATTCATCTGATTACAGAAGTCGATATTACTGTCCGTTTTTTTTATGGTGCAGCCGTCTCAGCTTGTTTGCTCGACCGAGCTAATAGCACAGCGGCATTTCTGTACCTGATGGTATCACAACGCTGTGCTTGCAAACAATGCAGTTGAACTTTAACTGATGTGAGGGAAGTCGTCTGGGAGAAATCCGCTTTAGTGGGACGTGCAAAATGGACTGCATTTCCTGTCTTAACATAAGCCTCGTCCAGGGATTTTCTGCATGGATGATGCACTTTTGAAGAAGCGGGGCAGCAAGACTGTCCCCTCCCCACATCCTGCATTGCACTGAGCATGCCCCCTGGTTGTCTGCATAGGGCAAATGAAGGAGCAGCCTTCAAGCGGCTGGAACACTGTGAGGTCATCCAGTGGGCGTGGCCAGTGCCCCAAGGGATGCTGGGCCAGCACATTCCTGCTGCCCTCCTCTCCACACATAGGGTTGCATGCATGCAGAATACCTGAATGGGGCTATACGGAGGTGGGGGTTTTTCTTTCCCCAGTCCAAGGACCACATTCCATCCAGAGGGAAACTTTCAGGTGGCTAGAATGCAAAGCTGGGCAGAGTAAGGACTAGGATGTTTACCTTTCTACAGCAGGCTACATTTCTACATGGCAAAGCCAGAGGTTTAAACACGATGTCTGTCCAACCAGGGATGGAGAACTTATGGCTCTCCAGATGTTGCTCTATAACCTCAACATCCCTGGCCATGCTAGCTGGGGTTGACGGGACATGGAATCCAACAACATCTGGAGGGTCTCCCCATCTGTGCCCTACACATTATGAGAACAGCTTATTATAATTCCAACCATCTCGGACTACCAAAGAATACATGCTACATATGCAAGGATACTGTGCATTGGGTCAAAATGCCTGAATCTCAAATACAGGAGCACTAACAAGAGGAAAATTCAAGCAAGAAACTTTCAGATAGCTGCCCTGAGCTTGGAAAAGCAGGATACAAACCAGCTAGATAAATAAATTCAGCTGCAGCAAAATTATATTGATGGAGAAGCGGAGATAGCTGAGTGATGGTAATTGATGACTACAAAAGGCCATCATTTTAGAAGATGGAATATCATCCTCCTGACACCTTAATAGATCAAGTCTCTTTAACAATCAATAATTTTAAACTTATGGCAAACCCCTACACACAGAGGGGTGGGGGGCAAAAGCTGTAGTATCAGTATTAATGCTGTGTTATTTTGCATTATAGGTACTGGACTAGAATTAAGGAAGACCAGTGACTTTTGCAAGGTTTCACGCCTCGGTACACTGCCCTACTAGCCTCCTTTAGAAACAGTAGGGAGGGAGGGGGCTTTTAACTCGAAAAGGCCAGTCACAAGAATGTGACACTGAAGCTATAAAATGTGCTTTGAGTGTGCTTTTAGTTTTAATTTAGCTTCATGGCCAAGATGACATCAATGCTCTATCACCTTTGCTTCTGAAAGATGACTGATGCTCAATTATCTAGATTCTCAGGAGCCTTTCAGGGATGTCTCAGAGCATCATTTATTCTCATGCTTCAGAAATCTGCTCTAGGTAGAAGGGCACTTTGATGCCACAGTGACAGATGCTCCAGAATAAGGGAGGCTGGAGGGAAGGTGGCAGAGATTAGAACAACCAAACATCACACTAGTCAACAAAGAAAGATGTACCCCTGATTGCAAAATACAGCTAGTGAATAATTACGTGCCTTTGATAAAATTCTTTCCCCCTCTATTCCACAGCAAATTGTGCATGTTCTAGTGAACACTTATGATCCGTGGAACAACAACACAGTGGTCGTTGGAAATGGCCCACAATGGGCAGAGAGGAGAAAAGTAGTCTATCTAGCAGCCATAGTAGAGAATGCAGACATGTTCTCACCAGGATTTTCCTCTGCAGGGAAATGCATGGACTCCTTCCTACTATATGGGGAAAGAAAGCAATATGGGGCACTGGGAAAGCCTGAGCGCATATTGGTACAGAAATGGACGCCTAGCTGCAAAACTTTTGCTATGGCTGTCATCACTGGGTTGGGTCAAGTAGAGATTATAATAGAACATAGGCATTAGGAACCTAGGAAGTTGTACTGTACAGTCTGACCATTGGTCCATCTACTTAATTTTGTCCAGTTAGCATTGTAGCTGCTCTACAGGGTTTCATCCCTACCTAGAGATATCAGGGATTGAACCAAGGGACTTCCTGCTCCACCCCAAACTTCAACTTCAGGGTCAAAAACTCTGGTCTGAAGTAGTCATACATGCTCAGGCTCAAAGAGGAATAGCTGAGGGCTTCTGCATGGAGAAGCATCATTGGAGGGACCACAGGTTCTCCATCCCATGCAGTGGCAGAAGAAGGGGACTCCCAGAGGACTTTTCCCTAAAGGCAAACCTGCTGCAAGTTGCAAGCCTTAAGGTTACACTGCCCAGCTTCATCTCTTTTCCTTCGAAAGCAGATACTACAAGGCAGCCTGATGACAAGTGTTGGTATCTAATCTGCAGAAGAGAGATAGTCGAAAGATGTATGCGGGTAATTTCGACTCTCAAACGTCAATACCCAAGCGCCATTGCCTCAGGGCTTGGCACTAATTAGAGAGATAAAGGTAGGCAGCAAGTTTGCTGGCATTTGAAAAAGGAAAAAAAAAGACACCAAGAAAACAGAGACAATGTGTACAGATGGGAGAAGAGATAGGTTGGATTTTGGCTCAGGGCACTGCAGATATATGATCACAGGGCAGAGTGGGAGAGAGATCCACATATACTTATCTCTTGTGTGTGAAAATACAGTCAGCTCTATTTAGAATCTAAACTGTATAAAAGTCTTAAGATTTAAATGGCAGGAAAATAGCAAATAGGCAATCTCCCACCCTCATTTGCAATTCTTAAATATAAAAAGGGCCCTGAAAATTCATATTATCAGCAGCAACTCCTTATCAGTTGAAATGTGGCACTTCCCCAATCTGTGTTCTGCATAACTTACTGACAGAAAGAGCAGGTAGAGGCTAGAATAGCCACATGTTATTTAATAACTGTATTTTTCGTATTTGGAACACTTTAATATACTGGTTTTTATCTGCTCTCCACAGAGGCTGTATGTGACATGAATCAGGGTAATATTAATGGGGATTTAGGACGATATTACTTGCAGCATACCCATTCAAATGAATGTGCCAAACTTAAGTCATATTTATTCATCTCAGTGGTTCTACTCTGATCACCACCCTTAGAAGACTCAAAACTGATAAAAGGTTTTGCTGAAATTGAAAAAAGGTCTTTATTGTTCAAAACAATCAAAGGCTGAGGGGAGAGAACTAAATAGAAACTGCAGGGGCAGGAAGAGACTCTTTGGTGAATTTGAGACAAAAGGATATTTCATAGGTGTATAGCGCAGCACAAGTGTTTAGTTTATTACATTATCCCAGCAACCACTACAAGTCTCCATGTGGGAGAAAGATACATGTGTAAAATGAGAATTAACATTTGATTTTGCACAATATATACAGTGAAGTCGCTGGCTGTACAGCAGGCTTCATAGCGCCTTCCAGATGTTTTGTTTCCAGATGTTAGCTTAGCGAGGAACAACTCACATACCAAAACTGATGTGGAAGCCACTGTCAGAAGTAAAAAAGATAGCTAGGAAATGGTTTTGACAGACTTGCTTTGCTTTCTCCCTCAGAAAATCTCAGTGTTCCCACATTCACTTATTACCAGCTGAAACCTATGGAAGGTAGCATGGACAGAAACATTACAACACACATGAAGAAGAAGAAGAGGAGGAGGAGGAGGACTTTGGATTTGATATCCCACTTTATCACTAACCTAAGGAGTCTAAAAGTGGCCAACAATCTCCTTTTCCCTTCCTCCCCCACAACAAACACTCTGTGAGGTGAGTGGGGCTGAGAGACTTCAAAGAAGTGTGAGTAGCCCAAGGTCACCCAGCAGCTGCATGTGGAGGAGCAGAGACACGAACCCGGTTCCCCAGATTAAGAGACTACCGCTCTTAACCACTACACCACACTGGCTCTCATACTGTTTTGTGTTTGATTTATTACAGTCACAGATGCTGTTCAGAGGATTATATTTCTGACAGAATGCCACGTTTAACAATAAATATAAAAACTCTGAACTGAAAGCGGTTTTTCCCTGCTTTCAGAATTTTTCTAGCCAGGATGTCTCCTACATCAGTCTTAAAAATTTTTTTTTATAGGCCTTCAGTTATAATGATAATAAAAAACGCCTTATATACAACCTTTTTGTTTATTTTCTTAAATCAACAATCAGCTGCTTAAAAAATGAAGAAGAAAATACAGAAGGCCTAAATGGTCTGGTGTAGTATATTCCTGAGATAAATTTGAGACTAGGTTTCTAGTACCTACGGTTTGGAAACATAGGAATCCGCTGTTTACTAAAGGCGACCATTTATCCATCTAGCACAGTATTTTATTCTCTGGCTTCCAGTGGCACATCGCTTGCTGTCTGCAGGAACTTGTGTCTCCCAAGCCAAAGCAATAGTCTCCCAGCAGGGACGTTGCTGCCACTTACTGGGAGGACATGGGAGACACGGAGGAAGGCTGTGTGAGTGTGCCGGTAGGAGCACTTGACCAGCTTCTGAGGTCTAGCTTCGAGGGCCTTCTGGCGGTTCCCACCCTGCGAGAAGTGACGTTGGAGGGAACCAGGCAGAGGGCCTTCTTGGTAGTGGCACCTGCCCTGTGGAACGCCTCCCTATCAGATGTCAAGGAAATAAACAACGATCTGACTTTTAGAAGACATTTGAAGGCAGCCCTGTTTAGGGATGTTTTTAATGTTAGATATTTTATTGTGCTTTTAATTCTGTTGGGAGCTGCCCAGATGGGTGGGACATAAATTAATAAATAACAACAACAAACAACAACAAAAATAATAATAATAATATACTGCCAAACCACCCTCCTCCAGCAAGTAGCAATGGTGCCCCTGCCAGCAGGTTGCCACTACAGGCAAGATGCTCCTATTTCATCTGGGACCTTCATCACACTTCATGAACCTAGGACCCTCTTCATGCTTAAAACAGCAAGGAACTGGATAGTTGTTGTTGTTTTAAAGGAGAAGCTGTATCAATTATTTATTGTTACAGGGCATCTGATCAGCTCCAAAAGTACAATTGCATAGGATTGCATGGTCAGGAACTCATAAGATGCTTTAAATATCTTTTCAGGTCAGCCATTGCCTCTAAGCAGGGCATTCCATTGCACACAGACACATGTTGCATTTTCCTGACATTACCAGTTGAAACGATTAGCTGGATTTGTCTTGGTCTTGAATCAACGACCGGGCCATTTCTCAGGTTCTGGACAAGGACTAAAACAGACTAAGATGGATGTTGGGCGGAATTGCTGTGAAACTGAAGTAGCCTCCTCCTCAAACTAGGTTTACAGAAATGTGTTGATATGCTGTATATTTCATCTGTGGTAAGCTATCCTACTGGAGTTGTTTTTCAGGATGAGGGGGTGGAAAAGGAGGATTTGGCAGTTCGTGATATTTCTTTAACAGTTCTTATCAGGGAATTCTTTGCGTTTGTTTTTTACAACTTCTTTCTTGAAATAAAATTATTATGATGATGATCAGCTAGCAGGTGGTGTAAAAGGCTTCAACCTTGTAATTTGGAGAACCACTGTCAGGCAGAAAATATAATTCAAAGATAGATGGACAAATAGTATGATGTGGCAGAAGGCAGCTTCCCATGTTCCTAGCAACTTTTGCATGTTAAAAACAAGCATCCTTTGGGGGGGGGGGCAAGAACTGTATATTCAACTCTAGGGAGTTCTATCTTCATGCCATAAAATAAATTAAGAGATCCACTGCTAACACTTTAAATTTTAAACAAAACTATCAACCCATTATATTTTAATCATTTGTTTTTGTTTCTGGTTTTTAGAATCTTGCTGCCAGTCCCAAGCCCTAAACACTGGGCACAGTAGAGCTTTAAATAAACAAAACTCCTTTGTGCAGAGTAAGTGCAGCTTTTATAGTTTCTTTTGACATCCGTTACCTTATAAATTCATGCAAAGTCAACGCCTTTGTTCTAGCTCAATACCAATGTCTCCAACAAATGTTTACCTTTCCCTTTAAGAAGCTTCCTTTACCCTGCACCACACCCCAGCAACTACATAAAAACTCAGTTTGCTGCAAATGGTAGGTGCACACCTGTTCGGCCATTCGTATACACTGCAGTTGCTAGATGCATTGCAACCACAGCGTTTTATTTAAAACACCCTGCTTTATGTGCGATTTAAAGAACCCTGGCTCTCAGCCAAATACTACACTAGTTTTGGTAGTGGTGTTTACACACCGTTTCTTCTTTTCTAATTTTTAAAGTACTGAATGTTAACGGAAATTATACGTCTTTGTACATGTTAACTAGAAAAAAATTAAATACACACACAGGCACAGCCGCACAAACCAAAGGTTGCAAATTATGAGGTTCTGCAGGGATCTGGTAGGGATCTCTACTCATATTAGAGCCTGCTTACCCTTGCAAAACTACAGGGTCAGATGCCTGCTTTAGCAGGGTTGATCAGAATGAGGCAGCTGCATCAGGTGGCAGCTGTTGGGGGGCAGGAAAAAGCAGTGAGGGGTTGGAGGGCAGAAGTCTATGTGCCACATTGCCTGTCCTGTCCTAGTTAGTCTACTGCCTTGACATGTAGTGGAGGACACTGGTGTTGTAATTCAATTCAACGCCTCTGCCCTCCTCCCATTACACCTCTTCTGGGTCTGCAAAAAGCACAGGTGTGTACAAGCTTTGAACGCACATAAAATGGTGATTCCCTGTAGTTGGAAGTGTGTATGCTCCTATGCTCCATGTTATCCTTTGCCTTAGGCAGCAAAATATATTTGGCCAGACCTGAGCTTAAAAATTAAAGAGTTATCAGATGTATGATGGGTTTATACACACATACACAGGGAAGGTGTTATTACAAAACGAAGGCCAAAGGCCCAGCAATGTTAAGGGCACAAGAATTGTGTCACAACTCTCCATTCAAAAGAGCCCATCAGAATAAGAGTTATCGACTCCCAACAAAAGAAGATGAATGGTGCACTAAAGGCCAAAATAAGAATGTTTATGTCCCTTCCAAATATTGCCCCTCCCAAGGGTTGCACATGCAGGCTTCTCTGGTGCCACCAGCGAACTAGTCTGGTACCAGGAGGCAGCACAGATGTGCTAATCTTGTGACAAGAGGATACGAGTTTTGTGGGTGGAAAGGGAAGGGAAAAGGATACAGTTCCTCTAAGGCCGTCTTTCACAATCTGGTGCCTCCAGATGTCTTGGACTGATGGAAGGTGTAGTGTAATCCAAAACATCTGGAGGCACCAGGATAGGGAAGGCTATTCGAAGGCCAATTCTCTCCCTCCCTATGATTTTTCATGGGTTATACATAATAATAGGGACAAGGTCAACTATGGAAACAAGCTTTTTATCAAGGATGAAGGACACACGCCTAATCTGGTGCATGTTGCTCTAAAATATTCTAAAGCAGTGCTTCTCAACTTGGGATAGTTCACAGTATGGGTCACGTGGTATAGTGCTTAAAAAGATCCACAGCAATCTAAAGATCTAAACAAGCAATTCTGCCCACATGGAAGTAGCTTCCCTATGGCATGGATGAGTCCCAGTTGGGTGGATTTTGTATTTACTCATTATCTTTATATAACATTTTTCCTCCAAAGAGCTCAAGGTGTCATAATAGGTCCTCCCCTCCCTATTTTACACAGAGTAACCCTACAACAGGCATCCCCAAACTCAGCCCTCCAGCTGTTTTGGGGCTACAATTCCCATCATCCCTGACCACTGGTCCTGTTAGCTAGGGATGATGGGAGTTGTAGTTCCAAAACAGCTGGAGGACCAAGTTTGGGGATGCCTGCCCTACGAGGTAGGTTCAGCTGAGAGGCAGTGCCTGGCTCAAGAGCACTCCGTGAGCTTCACAGGTGAGTGGGAATTTGAACCTGGGTCTTCCCAGTGCTGACCCAAGACTCTTAACAACCATAACACAGAAAAGTCCATGACCTGTGTTATCAGTCTGGCTCATGTGGATGACACATTTGCACATGCCTCAGCACTCTTGAGACTGCACTATATAGGCTTCCATGTCGCTAGGGGTGTCACTGAACACAGTGAATATGATGGTATCACTATGAAGATCCCTTCTCCTTCAAAAGTCGCTAGGATAAAATATATTCTGCTTTAAGAAAGTGCTTTTTTCCCCACATTCAACTCCAGGCAGTGCTCTGGTACACTGAGCCTTGAATCTTAATTTCCGTAAGAGAGGCCTTTGTATGGGTGAAATTCATTTTAATCTCAAAATTGTGGGAAAAGAGGGAAATGGCCCTGAAACAATAGAGCCAGTTTAAAAAACTATCCTTAAGGGAGGCTATAATTAGAGCTTCCAGCTCTCTGGAGTGAGGTAATTGTGGAGTGGGGTGGGGGTGGGGAGCCTCCTCCACAGGAGGGAATCCTATCTGCAAACGACTAGGTGAGCGAGAACGAGTTAATGCCCAGATATGGAAACTGCTCACCATGTGATCTTTCTAGCATTATGCCTCACATGAACCTATGGGAGGTAGGAATAGTATTACAGTGAAGGGTGAGGAACACAAATCAATGGGCATTTCCTCCACCCCCACCTCCAAGACCTACAACCCCGAATTATTATTATTATAACAAGCTAAGTCTTGTCAAAATACTTGGGTTATCAGCGCACACCTGTAGTCAGAGATAGTTGATACCTATGAAAATAATGTTCACGAAACACCATAAGAAGATGCTACAGCAGAAATGGCAGGCACCTCGACCACCACAACTGCTGGTGTCAGGGTGACCAAAGGGTAGGAATATCAGAAGCTGTCTCATAGGGTCCCATCTAGCTCAGTATTGCCAACACTGACTTGTCAGCAGCTCCCTCCAATTTCAGATTTTCTCCAGCCCCACCTGAAGAAGCCAAGGAGGAAGAGAAGTTTGGATTTGATATCCCGCATTATCACTACCCGAAGGAGTCTCAAAGCAGCTAACATTCTCCTTTCCCTTCCTCCCCCACAACAAACACTCTGTGAGGTGAGTGGGGCTGAGAGACTTCAGAGAAGTGTGACTAGCCCAAGGTCACCCAGCAGCTGCATGTGGAGGAGCGGGGAATCGAACCCAGTTCACCAGATTACGAGTCTACCGCTCTTAACCACTACACCACACCGAGACCTTTCAACTGCTAAGCAGATGCTCCTCCATACATTAGTCGCAAAATAGTCTGAGCACTTAAGTAAAACACATTTTAAATGCCCCAACAATTGCTCAAAAATAAAGAGACGCTCTATGCTGCTAACGAGGGAGAAAAGTGATGAAGGAAACAGGACTGGTGTTAGGCCATGCGTTAAAATGAGGTACCTCCTTCCCTCAGAGCCTCTGGTCCCTCCTCGTTCAATCTCCCCGAGGCCTGGCAACGTCCACTGAGTTCTCCATCAACCCAGTCCCATGGCTGCAACATCCATTTGTTTCTTGCTGTACATCCCTACTCTGCTCCCTTCCTATGCTTGTCTCCTGAGGAGATTCAGGTGAGCCGCTGAACATCATGACACAGGTGGAGCCATCCAGCAGAGGCTGTGTGGCTGTACTTGCCCAGTTCTGCCATGGGGGAACAGCTCTGCTTGCCACCCCCCTTGCTTGCAAAACATGTCAAAGAATACCAGGAGGAACAAATCTGTAGTCACATCCCTTGGCAATGCGTGTTCAGGGCACTTACATAAACTGCCACCTATGCTCTTCCAACTGAATTTACCTTTAGCAAGCTCTGCCTATTTGCTGCAGTAGGTCGACAACGCCCAGCCTCACATCAATTCCCAAACCAACAGGGCATCCTGGCGTGTGCTACAGGGCTTGTACTAGGACATGGGTAGGCAAACTAAGGTCCAGGGGCCGGATCCGGCCTAATCGCCTTCTAAATCCGGCCCGTGATCGGTCCAGGAATCAGCGTGTTTTTACATGAGTAGAACGTGTGCTTTTATTTAAAATGCATCTCTGGGTTATTTGTGGGGCACAGGAATTCATTCATATATATATTTTCAAAATATGGTCCGGCCCCCCACAAGGTCTGAGGGATAGTGGACCGGCCCCCCTGCTGAAAAAGTTTGCCGACCCCTGTACTAGGACCTTGGCAGATAATGCACTGGTTCCCTGCTGGTTAGAGGGTGGAACTACAGGTAGTTCCTGCTGAAACTTTCAGACAGCACTCCATAATCCTCTTCACTTGATGATAGTGGAACAATCAGGTGGCTCCATGAGAAAGCCATTCCAAAGGGGAGATGCCACCAATGGAAGCACTCTCTTCCCCCACCTTTGGCTCCCTCACTTCAGAGGGTGAGGCCACCCAGAGGACGACCTCTGCAATGACCTTAGTAATGGGCAGGCTAATGTGGCCTGGGTGATCCTTGGGGACTCAGGTCCCAAATCATATAGAGAATTAATGGCAAGCACTATTACCTTTATTTGTGCTCTAAAAATGGACAAGGAGTCAGTGAGACTGTTGAAACACTGGAAAAATATCTTCCCCCTCACCCGCCCATTGCCTGGTTTGTTAGCAGCCTAGCTTGTTTTTGGACTACCGTAACTGGGTGGCGCTGTGGTCTAAACCACAGAGCCTAGGGCTTGCCGATCAGAAGGTCAACGGTTTGAATCCCCGCAACGGGGTGAACTCCAGTTGTTCGGTCCCAGCTCCTGCCCACCTAGCAGTTCGAAAGCATGTCAAAGTGCAAGTAGATAAACAGGTACCATTCCGGCGGGAAGGTAAACGGCGTTTCCGTTCACTGCTCTGGTTCGTCAAAAGCAGCTTAGTCATGCTGGCCACATGACCCAGAAGCTGTCTGCGGACAAACGCCGGCTCCCTCGGCCAATAAAGCGAGATGAGCGCCGCAAGCCCAGAGTCGTTTGCAACTGGACCTAACGGTGAGGGGTACCTTTACCTTCACCTTTAACTGTTTTTGGACTAGCTTGTTTTTGGACTAACCCAGCCTAGCAGGGTTTTGGACTAACTGTGGCTTCTGGGCAGTCTTCAAAGGCAGCCCCACAGACAATGCTTCATAGTAGCCTAAACTCTGCTGGAAAGGCCTGTGGGACAGTTAAGAGTAAAATCCCACCTGTGTTTCTCGAACCAGGATAATACTTCATTTTCAATCAATAAAAAACCGTAATAGCAACTGCTATTTTTGTTTTGTGAGTGGCAATAGGTTACTAAGGTTCCCGCAGGATATTTGCTTCATACCATGGAGACCAGGGTCAAGCCGACCTGGGCTGCAACTTAATAGCGCTGATTGAAGTAAAAGACGTTTCAACGGCAGGCCTGCAATTTCTGGTTAAGACTATTAGCCAGCATTTATCTGCAGGTAGGAATGATCTGAACTGCAACCCTGCAGACAAACACTGACAACGGCGAGGCAGGCCGAGGATGCTGTGAAGCTAGAGTTATCCAGGGGGAGGAAATGCACAGAGTAAGGATGTCAGGCTGTGTGTTATGTCAGGCTTAGATGCTTCAGTAAGAGTAGAGCATCCCTCTGTTTCTTGTAATGTTTCCTTTTGCTTTACAGAAGGATGGAAGAAGGCAAGTTATGCACACATGCTAAGGGCTATTTTGTTTGTCCATTCATTTTGTAGGAAGTGGGTAATAGTTTTTTATTTTTATTTTATTTTTTTGGTGCAATGGTCCTAACGGTCAGGGGTCCCTTTACCTTTACCTTTTATGCCCAGCACTTGTAAAGCTTCCCTCCTATGTTATTAACATCTTTTCAATAAAATGCTAACATTCTTCTGCAGGCAAACGACTCATGCACAATGGGGGATTTGTCTCACTAAGCACAGCAGGATGTACTCTTTCATCAGCAAACATCAATAGGCCAAAATCACTCAGGCTATCAATGAAAGCTTTTCTGAACTCTTCTGCAAATGGACTTCCTTCGCTCAGTGTTAAGACAGTCCTTCTGCTCCTAGTGTCACAATGGGCTGTCTTCAACCCTAAGCCCGGAAAATCCCATGCAGAAATGCAAAGATCACGTTTATCTTCGTTATATGAAGTCATGGCAACTCTTACTGAAAGGTCAAAGCATTACATTGTCACTGGGTTTTCCCTCTGGTTCCAAACTGTTTTCAGCTGCTTTTATTTACTCTAACAAAACAGAATGCAGCAGCTCCAGTTCACCTTTCCTTTCCGTTAAATGGGTCTTCACTGAATCCTCACAATTTGTATCAATAATTACGACACTTTCTTGGATAAAAGGAGCCAAAAATAAAGTAAAAAGCACTTTTACAGTCCTCACACACATTTTTATATAAGTTTTGACTAATGTACATAGTTTTGCAAGGAATGTTCCTTAATATAATGCATTTTTGTATGTCTCCCCCCAGTAATACCTTCACTTTTATGCACATTACCATAAATATTACCAGTGCAGTTCTTGTTGTGGTAGTGCCCAATCACAAGATTTGAGGAATCTTCCAGAATTCCTTTTACAACTATCAGCTGCTGATGGTTTGTTTACCAAACTGATATATTATCATCATCCATTTTTGTATGAAAAGGTTTAAATTTATTTCTCCATAGGATCTGAATAGTTGTTCACACAATTTCTACTTTTGTCCTTGCTGTTTGCATTAGGGCTGGGGGAAAAACTCTGTCTGCCCATCTGACCTAGTACCTCAGGTGGCGCAATGGGTCAATGACTGTTAACCAGAAGGTTAGTGGTTCAAGTCTACCCAGGGACAGCTGTAGGCAGGATTCCTGCTCTGTGGGTTGCTTCCAATGATTCCAATGATTCTATACCAGCTGGTTTCCTGGACCCTTAGTGGAAGAGAACATTTCAGCAGCCCTTCAAAGTAACATTTTATAAAATAGTTCCCAAGTCAGAATTCCCTTGAATTTCAGTAAAATATCAAAGCCAGGTATTTCTAAGCTTTAAATAAAGCATGACTACAAAGCATGAGCAGCCCTAATAAGTACAAGTAAAAGGTAAAGGGACCCCTGACCATTAGGTCCAGTCGTGGCCGACTCTGGGGTTGCGGCACTCATCTCGCTTTATTGGCCGAGGGAGCCAGCGTACAGCTTCCGGGTCATGTGGCCAGCATGACTAAGCTGCTTCTGGCGAACCAGAGCAGTGCATGGAAACGCCGTTTACCTTCCCGCCAGAGCGGTACCTATTTATCTACTTGCACTTTGATGTGCTTTCAAACTGCTAGGTGGGCAGGAGCAGGGACCGAGCAACGGGAGCTCACCCCGTCACAGGGATTCGAACTGCCAACCTTCTGATCAGCAAGTCCTAGGCTCTGTGGTTTAACCCACAGCGCCATCCGTGTCCCTAATAAGTACAAGTACATTTCAATTAAGTTTGCTGGGGGATGATGCCTTACCTTTGCTTCTTCATTGACATCCCAAGTAAAAGATATGGCATTATAAGCAATTTCTTCTATATTCCCGATTGTGTTAAAGCTCTCCTTGTAGTCAGCTGCAAAAAAGAGCAGATCACAGATCATTTTGTAAAATTTAGATTTTTGAGTTTTTACCCAGGCATGTTTTCACATTCCACATCACTTGAGTTTCACTTATGGTGACTACAATATGTTACAATATCTATACGTATGTGTCACTTGGTTCATCACAATCCAAGTGTAACTTCTGTTTTACTGAAGATGCCCTGACGCCTCCTCACGGAACTACATTTCCCCATGATTCTCTGGGAAGGGGGAATAACAATTAACATGATTGCATCGCCTCAGAAATAAGGCCAGTTGTGGTCACTGGGAATTGCCAGATAAAAGTGTGCAAGATTACAGCCAAAAACAGTTTACAGCTGTGGTATAGATAAGCCCCGAGTCCTCAAGTGCCTTATCCTTATCTCATTTTGCACACCCAAAATTCATGCATAAATATCACAGGCAATATTGTATGCAAAAGCACAAAAGACCCACTTAATAGCTCTTGGGTGGAAGCATCTTGCATGACATTAAATAGGAAAATGATATCCAGTTAGGTTGATGATATGATATATAGTTAGGTTGTGCTGCTCTGACTCACACAGGACAGCAAGAACTGTTCAGTTTAGGTCACTCCAACTGAGAGTGTGACAAAAGGTTTACGAGAAAGGCTGATTACAACTGATCCATATACAGCCTAGAGGAAAGGGAGGGTACAGTATGACAGTATCTTTTAAATATGTTAAGATTGCCATAAATAAGGGGAAGAGTCATGACTAGTGCCAAAAGCTAGGCAAGCTAAATAGCCATGGGGCATCTCTGCTCTGAAAAGCAAAAATGGGTACAATTCTCCTCGAATGGCGAGGGAGAGGTTATGGTGAGAAAAGAGAATGGGGGAGAGAAAATGGCTGATGGCCCACTGCCCGGTTACTCCCAAATTCTGATCCTATTTCTGGGGGGAATAATCATAATCATAATCATAATCATGGAGATGGGCTGATAGTTCATTGCCCTGAAGCCAGAACAAGGGATAAAAACCAATGTGGGAGTAAGATATAACACGAGCCAAATAATAGGAAAAGCTTCTGAGAAATGCAAGCCTACTGAATCACTGGTTTTCAGTTGACGAGGCAGGATTTACAAGTGAGTTACAACATGATCTAAAGCAGGTCATAATTGCAATGCTACTATCCTTATCTTTTGTTTACATTTCTAAAAAGAAGGAGAATGGAGAGGAAAATGAGAAGCAAGAGGCAACAAGAAAAGAGAAAATGTACATGTAAGCTTGACAAAAGTCAAGCGGGTTCTATGATGTAAGTCAGCAATAAAGTCAGAAATGAATTCAGTACAGCACTGCTAAATGCAATGACTGGACCAGGGCAGTCCAATACCAAACTTGCATTCAGTGACCAGACTGGGGTGATTTAACAGCAAACTGATGGGTCACTAATTGGCTATCCCTTCTCTACAACAACAACAACTTTCTGGTGCCTGCATTTATTCCCCTACCGTGTTGCAAAAAGGCACCAGCGTGCATGGATGCTCACAGGACTGCTTTCTCACTCACCAATGTCAAGGACCCTTTGCTTTGCTGTGTGCTGCCGAGAATGCCAGTATTTCCAATGCTTCAGCTGTTCGTCGCGGTTTTTATCCTCGCTGAACACAACCATGATCACACTCTGGAAAGACCACAGAAAAACCTTAGGATGGTTGATGGGGTTGACCAAGCACGAATGCTAAGCAAGATAAATCCTTAAACATTTTTTGTCTTGCCATTTGTACCTGCCTGGAGTACATTTTGCTCCTATTTTTCTGATAGGGAAATAAATAAATAGTTGGACTCTTGTATCCACAGATGTGTCTTAATGGAACCACATTCAACTGCCATGGTATTTGTGACATCGGCAAGCACAGAGATCTCCCATAGGCTGCCTCCTGCCTTCTGTATTCACTTATTTTAAAACATTATAGTTCTCTTTTCAAAACAAGTTTCAAAGAGGCATACCGGGGGTGGAGGGTGACCCACCAATACCATCAAAACTGATATTTTAAAAAAAGAACAGAAAATAAAATAAAATATAATAATAATAATAATAATAATAATTTATTTATTTATTATTTATACCCCGCCCATCTGGCTGGGTTTCCCCAGCCACTCTGGGCGGCTTCCAACAAAACACTAAAATACAATAACCTATTAGACATTAAAAGTTTCCTAAACAGGATTTCAGCTATTGAAGGCTTCTTGAAAAGGTCTTACAGCCCAACTAGACTTGTTGTGTGTCACCCTTGAATACAATCACCCATGATTTATTTCTTGAAATAAATATATCAGTGGGGGTAGGTTGAATTCAGCTTGAGAGTTCAGGCGCTGGGTGAGGAGAGGTTAATTCCATCCTCCACACTGTTTTCCCAGTGAAAAATGCCCTATATGGTGTCCGTATGTTTTGTCCCATTCGGCAACTAACAATTTCATGTTTTCACGGGGGAAACAGTGTGTGGGAGGGCAGAGACTAAAACCCTCTCATCCAGTGCTGAAGCACCAAGCTCTTAAAATCTATTTTAGAAATGAAACAGGGAATCCTATGCACATATCTCTCTGGTCACATCTAGTTTGCCTCCCACGCCTTACCCTTGAAAGTTCTGTTTAAAGTCAAGATGCTTCTATCATTACTTAGCATTTGTATGGTCAAAGCACTAAGGATTGGCCGTATCCAAGCTGCTGCAGCATGGAGGTGCAAAAATCCTCCTTGGCGCTGTTACACTTTCTGCCTGAGGCAGGTTTTGATGCAGCACACCATCGAAACTGATTGCAACCAATGCCCTTGTCCTGACTTTGTGGCTTTCTGTGGATTTTTAAATATTTTGTCTCGTTGTTGTTTTACTGTTCAGGACTATGCAGTGGTACCTCGGGTTAAGTACTTAATTCGTTCCGGAGGTCCGTTCTTAACCTGAAACTGTTCTTAACCTGAAGCACCACTTTAGCTAATGGGGCCTTCCGCTGCTGCCGCCACGCCACCGGAGCACAATTTCTGTTCTTATCCTGAAGCAAAGTTCTTAACCTGAGGTAATAATTTTGGGTTAGCGGAGTCTGTAACCTGAAGCGTTTGTAACCCGAGGTGCCCTGTATGCTGCCCTAGGAGGTTTTTTAAACTGAAGGATGATCTCGTTCCAATAAATAAACAAATGGGAACGAAGATAACTTAGTAGTCCATTAAACATTGCTAGAGGAGTTCTGTTGTTGTTTTTTTAAGAAAAAAGCAGATCCAACCTGTTTCAGCTGACTGCTTCGTAAGTCTGTTGACAGAAATGAGTGGCCGTGTCAACAAAGTGTGTTTGGAGGCAGGGTGAAAACACACACACACACACACACACACACACACACACACAGAGCGCCATTAGTTTATCACTATTACCAATCTCATAAAGACCAGCCGTACCCTGACTTTGCTGATGGGATGTCTGAAGCATTTGTTGTCTCCAGTCTCGCTCAGAGTTATGGCATAGAACTGCCCTTTGTTTAAGTACGTCATCGGTCCTTCTCCTTGCTTTTGACGCAGGGATTTGGTCGCTTCCAAAGTATAACGGAATGTGCTGCTATGTGAAGAAAGGAAGAACACAACACCAACAGAATTAATAACAAAAGCCACTGAGTTCTAAAACACAGATATTAGCCTTTTATGGAGTCGTATAAATGGCCGCAGTTCAAGAACTAGCCTGGCATAGCTAGCCTGGAAGTGGGAAATACAGGTTCAGCTCTGCCATCAGGTATGAAGCTCAGCTGGTGGCCTTGAACAAGCCGCCATTCCCTCTCAGCCTAACTTACCACACAGGGATGCAAGGCTAAGAAGAACAATTCCGAGCCCCTTGGAGGAAGGAGAGGTGTGGGCAGAATAAAAGTGAAACAAAAATAAACAAAAGGTCTAGGTAACTGCCATGGTATTCACGTCAGAGCCTGTAATGTCATAATGGCGTTGTAGGAGGAATTTATTGGCCACAAAGTAAACACAGCACACACCCATCCCCAGGGTGATTTATTATTGCATTCCATATTTTTACATAGATAGATGTGTTTATTTTATTTTATAAAGAAGGGCGGGGGGGGGGGTATTGTTTGTTTGTTTGCAGATTTATAAGCTGCTTCCCAACAAATGTTTCCGAAGCAGCGCACCACTAAACACACACATAGCAAAAATAAATATATATGTGATCATCTAAGAAGCATTGAGAGTTGCTGCCGTTCAGTGTAGACAATATGGAGCAAAATGGTCCAATGGCCTGACTCAGAATAAGGCAGATTCCTATATTCCTATGTGTCAGGGGTTCAGGAGCAGAGGCACAGGAAAGGGAGAAAATGGAGAGCGAGGGGGAGGAGTCCGAAGGAAATGTCAGCGATGACAGCGGTCCGAGGTCTCTGAGTCTTTCCAGCGAATCGGAAGATTCACAGAAAGGGGCTCCCATGGTCAGGGCAAGGGGGGTGCCTAGGGGGACACCCCAGGAAGAAGGGGCCAAAGAGCACTCAGCAGGTGGTCCAGCGGGCGCTGGAGATTGGGGTGCGTCTGGAAGAACGTCCATGGAACAGAGAAGAAGGACGTTGGGGACGTACGCCAGGGAGAGCACCTCCCCTCTTTCCCAAGGATGCAGCGCGTGCGCAATCCACACCTCCGCAGGGAGGGGGAGAGGAACCGATGGAGATTGGAGGCGCCAGGGCTCAGTCAGCTAATTTTTCAAGGAAAAATTATTTACTATGGATAATTTATTTACACTCCTGTTTTCAACAGGAATGCCTGGGCTTCTTGCCGTACTACTGTGTTGTCTCTTTTACAGAAGCCAAAGTGGTGTGGGTGTGGGTGTGTGTATATATATATATATATATATATATATATATATATATATATATATATGAATGAAATAATAACAACAACAACAACAACAACAATAATAATAATAATTTATTATTTATACCCCACCCATCTGGCTGAGTCTCCCCAGCCACTCTGGGCGGCTTCCAATCAAGTGTTAAAAACAGTACAGCATTAAATATTAAAAACTTCTCTGAACAGGGCTGCCTTCAGATGTCTTTTAAAGATAGGATAGCTGCTTATTTCCTTCACATCTGAAGGGAGGATGTTCCACAGGGTGGGCGCCACTACCGAGAATATATATATATATTACATCCTCATCTATGCAACTGCTGACATATCCCCTTCTGAGCATCGATGCCCTGGCACAGATGTTAGAAAAGGGCTGCAGGAGTCCAGTGAATGCAGAATATTACACAACTGAATCAAAACTTTCTCTCTTTTTAGTACTGCATTTCCTAGAAACCAGCTTGCGTGACGTTTGATCACCAACAGGCAATATGCCCCTGCTGGCTGGAGAGGAACAAGAAACGGCAGCCGCAAGCCACGGGAGGTGACCCCTAACTATTCTCCCCCACAGTGACTTGCTGTCGCTCCCGCTAGGACAAAAATTGAGCTTTGAACAAATGCTGCAGCTACAGGAAAAGGAACACGCAAAAACTGCTACCCCAAGGCGTCAGAGAGGTGAAAAGGTAATAAGCAGCCTGCTGATGCTACAAGGGTTTGTGGCAGGCCCAGAGCTAAGGTGACATATAGTGGCAAGAGGTGCGAGATTCCAGGGTTTGTGTTTCCTTTTGGAACTGAGGCACAGAGGGTACTGGAGTGTCTTTATTGAAGCATTGGGACCTAAATACCTATAGGAGTGTCTCCATCCATACTAAAACAACCCTGTGTTAAGATCATCATGGGAGGCTCTGCTGCTTATGCCACAGCCAATGTAGATCTGCTAATTCGGGAAAAGGCTTTCTCTGTAGCAGTGCCCCACCTATGTAATGCCCTCCCCTCAAGAGATGCAGCAGGTGCCAACTTTTCTGAACTCACCAGCAGCCTAAGGGCTACTGATTTGCCCAGGCCTTTGTAGGGGTTTAGTACCAGGTCAGTTGGCAAGCAGCTTTATTCTGTATTAATCTGTTTTATATTTGGCAATGTTTGATGTTTTAGCCGCCCTGTTTTATGAGACTTATTGATGTGGTTTTACCTATTTCTGGGCCCCGCCCTTGGATAGCTGTGTGGTGATGAACAGAGGGCGAGAAATACTTTTAAGCAAACCAACAAACCAGCTCTTAAAAGTAACACAATTGATTTGCTGAAAACTGACACTTGATCTTCAATTGCTTTTTGTGAGGCCTTCCCTTTCTCAAATCAAAGTATTCAGTTTTAATGCTTTAAAGGAAACAATAATTCAGGAAGGTTTGGAGCACAAATTCCTAAAACCTTTTTCTACATAAACGTAAGAGCTTCAGTTGTAGTGTTTGGAGCATAAGCCTGGACAGGGTTAAGCAATAGCAAATTTGGCTGCTATATGTGAACAGACTTTTCTGACAATGTTCTTAAAACTCAGAATATACCTGACCAAAATTGTAATCTCTTTCCTAAAGCACAAGGGAAATTTCTTCCATCCGATTGATCGTGCCCTAGAGTAGGAGGAGTTATACAGAGAGCAATTCCGAATTTATATTATTTTACTCTTACCTGGCTGCAAGGTTTAAGATGCCTGTGTAATTCAAAATCAGCAGAAATGCCCCCTCTCATCTTAGTGGGTGTTGGATTCAAACTTTGCTCCTTTTTTAAAGGGAATAATTCATTTTTGTCTAGGAAAGTACTAAAACTGTAAGGCTTTAAACCTTTTGCCTCGCTGTGTTAGGGTTCTTTGAAGATGAAGGTTTTTTGGCCAAGGGGGGGGGGGACAGGGGCAGGGATCATTTCCTCATAATCAGCTTCATGTTGCGTTGGTGAGATATGAAATGTTATCCTTACATTGCTACCCCTCATGTTAACATGACCATCCAGAATGCTTTCCTAAGGCACATTTCACACATACCCTTTTTTAAAGTTTATTGTTCTAGCCAAAGGCCTGAATGTGAATAATGCAATCATGGAAATAGAGCCAATCACAAAGGTCTGTCCTGCCTGATCATCATCCTTTCCCCTGATGGGGTGGCATCTGGCTGTGAAAGAGCTTTGCAGGACACACACACCTGTGAATAATGCATCCACTGTTCTTAGCCTCCCTGAGCCCGGCTTCGGCTGGGGAGGGCAGGATATAAATAAAAATTATTATTATTATTATTATTATTATTATTATTATTTCGGCATTCATTTGCTTAGGCATTTTAAGCATCCTTCATTATTATTTTTGCCCACTTTGTTGTTTTTAACTGCCTCTGTTGTCGATAAGCTCATTTTATGGTTGCTCATCTACACGTCAGTCGCTTATTTTAAGCTGTACCATGCACTGCAGTGTAGACTGCAGAAAGAAGAGATGTAGATATTTTAAATAAATAAATATTAAGTGCACCAGTGATGGCCACTGTAACAACATAGACTTGAGAAATGAAAGAGCAAGAGCTTTAATAGCGCCACATTTTCAGCGTTATTTATACTAACTGTGCCTTGAAGGACAAGTGTACCAAATTCCAGCCTCTTATTCGTTGAGAAAGTGCCTTAACAATTTTGATACCTCCACCGGCTGGTGAGAGAGGCACAAGGAAAAAAGAAGGAATGCTGAAAGGAGACCATCACACTAAGACACAAGATCTACCCACCCGGGAAGAATGGCAGATGAAGCTGAAATGACTGGCAGAATCCGAGACCAGGGAGAAGAGTCGGTGGAAGAAGATTGGAAAAAAATCAAAGTATATTTACAAAAATACTGCAAAATTAATGAATGTTAGAAGAATGCTGGAATGAAGTTATATGGTTTTAGCAGAAATGTTATAAAGAATTAAGCAAAAACTGATTGTTAATGGGCTAAAGTGGAAAATTTAAAGTTAGATTGTGTTAAGATAAATTATAGAACAAAAAATTGAGAAAGATGGAAAGGATTTGCTGAAATAGCTAAATTGAACTAGAATACAAAAAAGGGAGGTGTGAGGAGGTCAATGAAACAAGTAAATGAAAGGTAGAGATATGGAAATATTGGATGTGTTTTTAAATGTTTTTGTTTTTCTTGTTGTTTTGATGTACTGATTTTTTTGTTTTTCTTTTTCTTTTCAATGTATTGTTTGTTAATTTTTTTATTGTTTTCCCCCCCTTTTTTTCTGTAACTATTAAACTTCTAATAAATATTATTTTTTTAAAAAGAAAGAAAGGAGACCATCACACTATCCTGGATGACGGAGGAGCCACCAAGGATGGGCTCTGCATGCCCTCTGTTTACACCTGACGCAAACCAGGAGAGTCCAGTGCAGTTACTTACTTGGCTGTTTGTTCGTAAATGTATTCCTCAGGCCCCACAGATCCACTGCGGTATTTCTGGAAAACAAAGAGTGCATCAAAAGAGTCAAATCAAATCGCTTGCGTTTTAAAAGTCAAAGGATTACTGATACGGTTAATCAGGTACTTTATTAATTACATTTGCATATGGCTAAAACAAGGGTCTCATTTGCACACCACAGTAAGCCAAAGGAGGACTTACTACTGTGACCATGAACATGTGAAGGATTCTTGAGACAAACTTGCCTCTGCTTTGCTCCCTGGGCTTTTAACCCCATCGAGTTGCAGCAGCTAAGCCAAGTTTTGGCTGACTGTGTCGTCCAACCTGGTTTTCTCCACCTGATCTACAATTTGTAGCCATAGGACAAACCTTGCTTACAGATCACGATTAAGGAAGAAGGACCTTAATCGCGATTCCCTGGTTTGGGTGACGTGCCGCACGGGAGTTGAAAGCCTGGGGGAGAGCAAAGCAGAAGTGAGCTGGCTTCTGGAGGGCATGCTAAGATATAAACACGGCCAATGTTTTTGAATGCCAGAAATAGGTTTTTTTTTCCATGTGAAACCCAAGAATAGGACATTACCTCAGAATAGGTATTCCCTTCTTTGTGGCAGAAAAGAGGGAATGCCTCTTTTAAGCTTGGCATTTGCAGTTCTTATAAAAATAACAAGTTGGCACCAGCCTGTTAGTTGAAATCAGTGGGACTAAGATTCATGAGTCGCTTATGATTTTGAGGACACCCAAGCTCAACTAATTTTCTATGGAGCCAAACAAGGTATATATAAAAAAATCTGCTGTCCATCTATGCAGGTGACAAAAAAATAAGAAAGGCTGCAATCCTAATCCTATTTACCTGGGCGCTGTGGGTTAAACCACAGAGCCTAGGGTTTGCTGATCAGAAGGTTGGCGGTTTGAATCCCCACAACGGGGTGAGCCCCCATTGCTCGGTCCCTGCTCCTGTCAACATAGCAGTTCGAAAGCACGAAGTGCAAGTAGATAAATAGGAACCGCACTGACGGGAAGGTAAACGGCATTTCCGTGCGCTGCTATGGTTCACCAGAAGTGGCTTAGTCTTGCTGGCCACATGACCCGGAAGCTGTACGCCGGCTGCCTCGGCCAGTAAAGCACAATGAGCGCCGCAACCCCAGAGTCGGCCACAACTGGACCTAATGGTCAGGGGTCCCTTTACCTTTACTAAACCCCACTGAATTCAATAGGGCTTTTCCTCTGCTGAATAGGCCTGGTTAGGATAGTGCTGTTGGTCAGTACTGCCATACCCACAGCAGCCCAGCTGAAAGACATACCTCTGCCCCTCCATCTTTGAAGGTTTCGCTGTAAGTGCTATCGGGAGTACTCCGCTGGTCATCTTTCAGGTAGGTTGAATGGGGCATGATGCTGGGCACCTCATAATGCGCATGCTCAAATATAACACTCCGGTGCTCCTCATTTTCTCCCCTTGCGTAATGCGCCGATGGAGCCACATAAACAGGGGTGTACTCTTCTGCCTTCACCACCATCACCCCCGTCACAGAAATGGAAGTCGGGCTTCCGGATACGCTGGAACTGAACTGCTCCCTTTTCGACGTCTCCAGCTGCTCCTGATTCAAAGAAAGGTTCACCGGCACTGTTTTCAAAACCTGGACTCTGTTTTCCCCACCGCTGGCCAAGTTGCTCTGAGCTTCACTGGTGGAAAGGCAACTTCTGGGGAAATAAATGTGAATAAAAGGAGATGGGCTAAGTTTTGTAACTACAGTGAACCGGTGTGGTGCAGTGGTTAGTGCTGGACCAGTACTAGGAGGACTCGGGTTCAAATCCCCACTTGGCCATGAAGCTCGTTGTGTGGCCTTGAGCCAGTCTTACTCTTTTCTCAGCTTTATAGGGCTATTCTGAGGGAAGTATTAGCTGCTCTCTCTCTTGCTCTCTCTGTGTGCATATGTGTGAATCATAGAATCATAGAGTTGGAAGAGACCACAAGGGCCATCGAGTCCAACCCCCTACCAAGCAGGAAACACAATCAGAGCACTCCTGACATATGGTTGTCAAGCCTCTGCTTAAAGACCTCCAAAGAAGGAGACTCCACCACACTCCTTGGCAGCAAATTCCACTGTCGAACAGCTCTTACTGTCAGGAAGTTCTTCCTAATGTTTAGGTGGAATCTTCTTTCTTGTAGTTTGGATCCATTGCTCCGTGTCCGCTTCTCTGGAGCAGCAGAACACAACCTTTCTCCCTCCTCTATGTGACATCCTTTTATATATTTGAACATTATCACCCCTTAACCTTCTCTTCTCCAGGCTAAACATGCCCAGCTCCCTTAGCCGTTCCTCATAAGGCATCGTTTCCAGGCCTTTGACCATTTTGGTTGCCCTCCTCTGGACACATTCCAGTTTGTCAGTGTCCTTCTTGCACTGTGGTGCCCAGAACTGGACACAGTACTCCAGGTGAGGTCTGACCAGAGCAGAATACAGTGGCACTATTACTTCCCTTGATCTAGATACTATACTCCTATTGATGCAGCCCAGAATTGCATTGGCTTTTTTAGCTGCCGCGTCACACTGTTGGCTCATATCAAGTTTGTGGTCAATCAAGACTCCTAGATCCTTTTCACATGTACTGCTCTCAAGCCAGGTGTCACCCATCTTGTATTTGTGCCTCTCATTTTTTTTGCCCAAGTGCAATACTTTACATTTCTCCCTGTTAAAATTCATCTTGTTTGTTTTGGCCCCGTTCTCTAATCTGTCAAGGTCGTTTTGAAGTGTGATCCTGTCCTCTGGGGTGTTAGCCACCCCTCCCAGTTTGGTGTCATCTGCAAATATGATCAGGATGCCCTTGAGTCCATCATCCAAGTCGTTGATAAAGATGTTGAATAAGACCGGGCCCACATGTGTGTGTGGACACATGCACAGGGAGAACCATGGATCAACCTGTGCTCCTTGGAAGAAAGATGGGCTATAAATAAATAAGATTCCACTTTTCTGGCTTCATGTTTATATTGTTTTGGCTTTATATTGGGGCATTATTGCTTTTAATTGCACTGTTACCCACCCTGAAATAAGCTGAATAAAAGGCATATGCAAATAAAAAGAACAAAAAAATTGAAAAACACCTAATATGAGGTGTAATAGTTATTAATGCATAAAGTTTCATACTGTTTAAGCTGATTGGCTTGGATCCCTAAGATGCAATTGTTTTAATTGCTTTTATACATGCAACTATTTTATAAATCTTTTTGTTGTGTTGCGAAATTGCTTTGAGATACTTCACAGGAAGCAATTCATAAATGAAATAAACAGTATTTATACTGCATGGTGAACAGGAGCAGATCCAGGAGGCTCTTGCAATGTGGGTGCCCTGCCATGGTGAATCTTGACCCCAGCCCTGACCATAAGCCATCTTGCTACTTTTTAAAACTCAGCAAGTATTCCACCCCCACCCCACCCTGCTTAGAAGCAGCCTATTGATGTGCTTTTAAAATAATAATATAATACTGTACCTTTTATCTTGGTCTTCTTGATTATCACTCACTTTGTTAAGAGACAACACCCTTTTATCTCTAGGAACCTGAAACAACAGGATTCACATTATGCGACTATGATAGTAATGGCAGGGGGTAAGATTAGCCAGCTGGACCAAATTTGACTCTCAAAGCAATCTTATCTGTTCCCTGTAAAAGGTAAAGGGAGCCCTGACTGTTAAGTCCAGTCTCAAACGACTCTGGGGTTGCGGCGCTCATCTCGCTTTACAGGCTGAGGGAGCTGACGTTTGTCCGCAGACAGATTTTCCGGGTCATGTGGCCAGCATGACTAAGCCGCTTCTGGCGAACCAGAGCAGCGAACGGAAACACCGTTTACCTTCCCGCCAGAGAGGTACCTATTTATCTACTTGCACTTTGACGTGCTTTCGAACTGCTAGGTTGGCAGGAGCTGGGACCGAGCCACGGGAGCTCACCCCGTTGCAGGGATTCAAACCGCCGACCTTCCGATTGGTAAGTCCTAGGCTCTGTGGTTTAACCCACAGCGCCACTCGCGTCCCTATTTATGTATTTTAGGAATTTAGATATCCCAGTTTTTGAGGCACCTTGCAATATACGCTTAGCATACAATAAAATCAAAGAATGACAAGACAGCAAAACCCAAACGAAACATGAAAGCAAAGCAACACTAAAAACTATCCAGAGAATCAAGGCAAAATATATACAACCCAAGCCCTGGAAGAATTTTTAAAATCTCAGTTATTCATCTAAAGCAGGGGTGGACTAATCTGTGTCCCTTCAAATGCTGCTGAACCCTAACCCTAACCCTTCGGTCTCAAACAGTGAAGCCAATGATCAGGGGTGCTGGGAGTTATTGTCCAACAACATCTGGATGGCCACAGGGTAGCAACTCCTGGACTTAAAGGCTAAATGAGAGGCAGTTAGCCAGGCCACCATAAGAAGGACATTCACAACCTCGGTGCCACTACCAGAAAGGCCGTGTTCTGTGTCCCAGCGAAGCAAACTTCCAGAGGTTGAAAGATGGACAACACCTCAGATGACCACTATAGAGAGTGAGCAGATTCATGCAGGAGGAGGCAGTTCTTCAAATAAGCTGGCCCCAGGACACTGAGGGCTTTATAGGTCATAAAACACAAGTTGAATTTTGCCAGAAGTCAGTGCAGCTTGATTAATCCTCGTTTGAGCTCCCTACCTTGTAATAATCGTACAGTAATCCAAGAGCAGCTGCACTGTCCTCGTCCCCATTGATGCTCATCATAGCCTTTGTAGCTGCTGTTAAGGGATTTTCCAGATAAGATTTCCAGGCTTCATCTTCACTCGTGTAAGCCCTCCTGGTATTGAATGGAGCATCACTTGGCACCACAGTCACAAGCCGGTTTTTACTGCAGAAGGAACAGGCAAACATAAACAAAGGCAGTGGTACCCAAAGAGACCTCTCATTCTGCAAAGGCAGGCAAATTTCAGTAGCACAATTCTCCCTAGACAGAATAAGAAAACATGTGGCTTTTTGATCATCCAAAAGAGGCAACTTTTTTTGTAAAGTGGGCTACGTTAAGAACTTGAGGAAACGTCACTTGATCCAGGGGCAGTCCACCTATATATTGACCTATTCCTACCTCTTTTTCGTAATAGTGACACAGACCATAAAGTGAGAATATTCTTCACAACTGTGAGCAGGGCAGTGTGGTTGGGTAAGTGAAGACAAGCTACAACAATCAACTATAAGGTTGTTCACTGCTCCTGCTCAGGCTGTACAGAAAAAGCATTTTGGTTCCTGAGATTCATTCTGATTGCACAGATAAAATCTAAGGGATAGAATTCTACAGGATGTGTTGCTAATGTGCGAAAACAGTCAAGATCCAATGATCCCCAGGTACACATCTCCAGGTGGTGGAGATGTCAGGCGCCATCCTGACCCCCAAGCATCTTCACTTGGTTGCAAGTGGCCGATACCCAGGTGCAAAATGCGCCTGGCGCCTGGTTAATTTCGAACACTGCGTACAGGAGAGGAATTCTTTTGAATACCTGGGCTCCAAGTCATTTAGGGCAGTGTTCCCCAACCTTGGGCCTCCAGCTGTTTTTGGACTACAACTCCCATCATCCCTCGCTAGCAAGACCAGTGGTCAAGGATGATGGGAATTGTAGTCCAAAAACAGCTGGAGGCCCAAGGTTGGGGAACACTGATTTAGGGCATTATATGTCAATAGCAGCACCTTAAATACAGCCCAGAAACAAAGACATGGCCAGCGAAGGTCCTTTAGGACTGATATTATCTCAGCTGGCTGCCCCAGTCAATGTAAGTTTACTGCCCATGTTTAAGGGCAGCCCCACGTAAAGCAAATTACAGTCATTCAAAACAGCAAAAAGAACATTCCCAGAGCCTAAGTTGCTACAGCAAGGCTCTCTCTCTCTTTCCCTCCAAGAATGGCCATAATTGCTTAGAGTGGAAATACCTGTTAGCAGTACTAACTAGCATGAAATTTGGCCCCTACTTCCTACAAATCCTCAAACAAATATACTCCCAAGCCTCAGCAAAATGCAGAACTAACAATATGGACTCTAATACCATAGCAATCCAAAGAGGCACAAAACAAGGATGCCCACTGTCTCCCTTCTTATTTATCCTGGCTCTGGAACCCTTAGCAATCCGAATCCGATCAGCCATAGACATCAAGGGAGTGGAAATAAAAGGCAGAACCTACAAATTAGGGCTTTTTGCAGATGACCTAATGGTCACAACACCAGATTCCATAAACACAGCAACCTCCCTAAACAGACAACTCAACACATTTGCAATGGTGTCGGGCCTACAAGTACCGTATTTTTTGCTCTATAAGACGCGCCAGACCATAAGACGCACCTAGTTTTTGGAGGAGGAAAACATGAAAAAAAAATATTCTAAATCTCAGAAGCTAGAACAACAAGAGGGATCGCTGCGCAGCGAAAGCAGTGATCCCTCTTGCTGTTCTGGCTTCTGTGATAGCTGCGCAGCCTGCATTCGCTCCATAAGACGCACACACATTTCCCCTTACTTTTTAGGAGGGAAAAAGTGAGTCTTATAGAGCAAAAAATACGGTAAATTTTGTAAAGTCAGAAGCTATGTGCTTCACCACCCCTCCCCACACCCCAAAAGAACTCACTAATGTCACCAAGATAAAACTTTGCCACACCAAGTTCAGATACCATGGGGTACAAATAACCAGAAACCTCAATAAATTATACCTCCACAACTACAAGCCCCTGTGGCGACAAATAAACAAAGACCTAAAGAGATGGAACAACATGAATTTCACTCTCTCAGACAAAATAGCCATGATCAAAATGATCACCCTCCCAAAACTAACCTACCTATTCCAAACTAGAGAACCTGCCATAGCTCAAAGAAAGCATTCTGTGCCCTTGAGGCTACCTGAGCCTCCAGAGATAGTGTTGGATCAAGGAGTAGCCTTAAGACTACGTACCTGCTCTTTCAGGGAGCCTAGGCTCCCATCCAGAAGAGGCTGCCTATCCACTTCCTGGATACAAGAATCACCAACCCACAATGCTTCCATCTTGTCATGATTTAGTCTCAGTTTATTGGCCCTCATAGCCCATTCCAGCCCAGCACCTGAAGAGACTCCCCTTATTCTTAAGATAACAAAAAATAGAGATGGGTATCATCAGCCTACTACTGACACCACATTTCAAATCTCCTGGTGACCTCCCCCAGCGGCTTCCATATGTATTTAATTATTTACAAATTCATAATCTGCACCTTAACAAAAAAATATAGCAAGGAAGAGTACAACTTATAATTATGAAAAGCAACAGAAGACCCAGAATAATCTCATTAAAAATAAATAAATACAGAAAAAGAAAAATCATGCCATAAAGACCTAAGTAAAAAGGTTTTCAAAAGACATTTGGCTTCCCTTCTCTCAAGGAATCCTGGGAACTGTAGTATGCTAAGAGTGCTGGGAATTGTAGCTCTGTTAGGGAAGTCTCTTAATTAGTCTCGACACCCTTAACGAACTACAGTTCCCAAGACTCTTTGGGAGAAATAATAGCTGTTACAAGTGGTACAAGAGTACACTTTAAAGGTATGGTACAGAGACAACCACGTTCGTTTCTGGCTCTCCCTACGACTAGCGAAAGCATAGCAAAATGCATGATATAAATCATGTGCCCTTGCTGCAGCGACATAATTCATAGTTTGCGGAACTGAGCTTCCCTAGATTACTTTACTGAAATGTGCTTTTTCTTTCGTTTAGTGTTGAATACAGAGGACACACCGGTCAACAATTTCACTCAGTGCTCAAGCCTCCCCCTGCCCGCCCGCCCCAAAAAACAACAACACTGTACTGTCATTTTTCTCCCTGTAACTACTGAGTATTGACGCTCTCCCCTGGACGTTTGAAAAAGAGTTCCTTGCTGCTTATCTCACCACGCTTCATTGAAATAACTTTTTATAGGTACCATTTCCTGAGAGTGAGTGGCAGAAGGAACATGGGGGAGGAAGATAAGAGGCGGGAGGAGATGATAAAAACGTGGGGGAGAGCCCAATGATTACATTTTCAATGGCACTCTCCAACGGCACACTGCAGCAGCTCTGCCAAGTGCAGAGAAGGCACTGCTGCGCCTTTTCTCCTCGCCCTCCCTCTTCCAACAGCTCCTGCCTGCTCCATAGCAAAGGCCTCTTAAGAAGGCCAGAGATCTTGATGCAGCCCACCTCAACCTAGCCTTGACCCTTCCCCTAGGGCTAGGCTTCGTGAGCTTTGATGTAGCAGCTAATTGAGAATGACCCCGGAGGTAGATGCCAATCTATAAATTAAGCAAGTCAAAACCACCTTCAAATGCAGCACACAGACGAGACTAATCCAAAGGCTTGTTGTTATTTAGAAAAATATTTCTATATCACTATGCATTAAAAATATCAGTGTAGCTCACCATGATAATACAAAAAAATTAAAATACACAAATAACCCATGCAATAAAGAAGTTAACATCAGAAACCAGTGCACTATTACGGAAAGATGTGTTCTTAGGTGCCTGCATAAGCCTGCAGAGGGTTTCAGCAGGTGTGTAAAAGCTGAGTGTGAAACTGGCAAGGAGTTCAAGAGCGACAGAATTTTGAGAGCGACCCACAAGACAAGTTGTGGCTGGGGGTGGGGGGGTCTCTTGATCTCTCCGCCTGAAATTCCAAGGGGGAATTCTGAAAGCTGGAGAAACCAACCACCTCTGGTGGGGTACTCAGGAGAGGCTATTGCAGGAAAAGCAACTAAGAGTCTTCTGGAGAAAAGATCTGCTCTGTTTGTGTCTATTGGGGTGATGATGTCAACATTTTTAATATTAGTTTGATCCGCAGGTTCTTAGGATTGCCCATGGAGGCACTGGATAATTCTTACACACCCATCAAACCCTTGGTTGTGGGGAGCAACTGGTGAGCTCAGAAGGAAGAGCAAGTTTAAAGAAAGTTTGAGAAACATCATATTAATTCTTCTCAAATCAGCACAGAATAGAGGTAATCAGACATTTTCAGACCACTGGAGAGAATATTCTTAGAGCGCTGGACAGGGCATCCTTAGAAACTCAGTCATGGCATGCTATCCTTTGAACACAGTTTATTTACTTTTATTCAGGGCACTACCTATTTAAATATCTATCCTAGTTTTGTTTTGCAGCAGAGATGGGGAACGTGTGGCTCGTTGAACTCCAGACCCCATCAGCCCTGACCACTGGCCATGTTGGCTTTGGTTGATGGGACTTGGAAGTCCAACAACACCTGGAAAGCCACAGGTTCCCAGTCTGTGCTTCACAGCCTACTAGGAATGGCTACAGGTATCAAGAGATCCTTGGCAGGATGCCATAGTGATCCTCAGCACCATCTGCTTGCTTGTACAGAGCCACTGGCAAGCAAGCATGCACACAAACAGACAATGGAAGCAAGGATCAGGGAGTCAAGGGTAGGTAGCGGTCTTTTCAAAGCGTCGAGACATCAGCAACTGCCTGAGGATGCCAAGGTCTAACACTGATCCTCCTACACCTTGTATTGGGAGGTGGGGCAGGGGAATTAGGCAGGTATGTGGGCAAGACAGATCATTATTCTGCACAGATACGCTGGAGAAAGAACTTCACTGCTAACTTCTATACGTTTCTGAGCCTGGCATCATTACCAAGAAATCACTCCCTGCCTGCCAAGATTAATTAGAGATAGAGCAATTCAATAAATATGTAATTACAAAACAAACTTTTGAAAAAAATAAATTATTTTATTTGGGCTGCTTGTTTGTTTTGTGGCAAGATGATGCCAGACAAACAGGAGGAGGAAAGTGTTTAAATAAGTCTCATAAATAATGAGCTGTAAGAAAAGACACCAATACATTTCCACCAGGGAAAATGTGAACAGCGGTTATGTCACTTCATTCTTACGCCGTTTCTAGACTTGGCACAGGGAGAAGAAGATGAAGAAGAAGAATAGGAGGAGGAGTTTGGATTTGATATCCCACTTTATCACTACCCGAAAGAGTCTCAAAGCGGCTAACATTCTCCTTTCCCTTCCTCCCCCACAACAAACACTCTGTGAGGTGAGTGAGACTGAGAGACTTCAAAGAAGTGTGACTAGCCCAAGGTCACCCAGCAGCTGCATGTGGAGGAGCGGAGACGCGAACCCGGTTCCCCAGATTACGAGTCTACTGCTCTTAACCACTACACCAACTGGCTCTCCAGAGAAAAGGCAGGCGGGCTGCATCTTCTTTCAGAAAACAGAGCCTAAGTCTGGTTGATCGCTGCTAGAAACCACTATCTCCTCTGCCTGCTTTCTCAAGGTTTTCTGGGGTTGCCTTTCTTCCATTCACCATTCACCAGGAGTGAGCCTTAGTGGATGACGCAGGGGGGCCTTGCTGCTTACCCCCTCTGACAAGTCAACGCTGGAGGGAGGGAGGTCAGGTAAGTGGTGCAGGCCCACTGAGTTGAGGTTGGTTACTCCTCTTTGTAGGGCTGTCTTGGTGATGCTCTCACATCTATGAACAGCAGACGATATGGGAAAGGGCCATGGCTCAGGGTCAGAGCACACACATTGCCTGCAAAAGATCCAAGGTTCAGTCTCAAGTATCTCCAGGCAGGGCTGAGAGAGATCCGACCCAAAATTCTAGGCTCTTAAGAAAATGTTGTGAGCAGCACAATGTACTGTGGTACCTCTGGATGTGAATGGAATCCATTCTGGAGCCCTGTTCACTTCCTGAAGCGAACGTAAGACGCGACTGCGCCTCTGCGCGGGCCACGTTTCGCCGCTTCCGTGCATGACATCATTTTGAGCGTCTGTGCATGCGCAAGCGGCGAAACCCGGAAGTAACGCGCTCCTTCTGGGTCGCCGTGGAGCGCAACCCGAAAATATTTAAGCTGAAGCGTATTCATCCCGAGGTATGACTGTATCCATGTCACAGAACAAAAACTAGTGATGGTCAGAACACACTTAACTTAAAGTCATTTATATCACTGGCTCTACTGCTAGTATTACAAATTTCTGCTAACCCAGAAATAGTACCTCGGGTTAAGAACTTTACCTCAGGATGAGAACAGAAATCGCGTGGTGGCAGCGGGAGGCCACATTAGCTAAAGTGGTACCTCAGGTTAAGAACAGTTTCAGGTTAAGAAAGGACCTCCAGAACGAATTAAGTTCGTAACCAGAGGTACCACTGTATCTGCTTGAGTCAAAGGTTCATTTTTATGTTATAGTCTTAGAAAAGGCAGGCTATGGGGACATGACTATGGGGATTGGAATAAAGAGTGCCTGCACTTCAGAATTAACCACAACACCTTGCTAACCTCCATTTCCAAATTCTTTCCCTACCCCGTCTTCGTTGCCTGCTCACCTCTAGCCCTGCTAAATTGTAAGTTGCTCTAGGCAGAGGTCCATTTCCCCCCGCCCCTTGTGTTACTCAGTAAATCACTGTGTAAAGTGACAAAGATTTAAAAAATGATTTCTTGTGATTTTGAGAAAAAACACTGGGCTGTGCTTGCTGGGCTGATGAGAATGGCTGTCCAAAACGATTGGAGGGCACCAGGTTGTCAAGTGCCAGGTTGTCAAGTGCTGCTGTGCAACAGCGTTCTCCAGCATTTAGTCCACCAGTGTTGTTGGACTGCAGCCCCAGTCAGCTAAGCCAGGTGTACTCCAACAACACCTAAGAATGGAGAATAGCACTCTGCAGTATATTAGTACGTGGATCACAGGCTACACTTGAGGCTGTGGCAAGACTCCAGCTTCCCCCAGGAAGTACGGCAATGCTTAGGAGGCAGAGAAAACAGTACTTTGAGTTTAGATCATGAGTAGGCAAACTAAGGCCCGGGGGCCAGATCTGGCCCAATCGCCTTCTCAATCCGGCCCACAGACAGTCCAGGAATCAGCATGTTTTTACATGAGTAGAATGTGTCCTTTTATTTAAAATGCGTCTCTGGGTTATTTGTAGGGCATAGGAATTTGTTCATATTTATTTTTCAAAATACAGTGATACCTCTGGTTACGTACTTAATTCATTCCAGAGGTCCGTTCTTAACCTGAAACTGTTCTTAACCTGAAGCAGCACTTTAGCTAATGGGGCCTCCTGCTGCTGCTGCGCCGCCACCACTCAATTTCTGTTCTCATCCTGAAGCAAAGTTCTTAACCCAAGGTATTATTTCTGGGTTAGCGGAGTCTGTAACCTGAAGCGTATGTAACCTGAAGCTTATGTAACCCGAGGTACCACTGTATAGCCCGGCCCCCCACAAGGTCTGAGGGACAGTAGACCAACCCCCTGCTGAAAAGTTTGCTGACCCCTGCTTTAGATGATGGTTTGTATTGGACTACCCAGGAGCAAGTCTCCGCAGCCTAGCAGCAAGCCTTGCAAGTGTCACACATGATAAAGTGTGAATGACACCTGCAAATCTCTTTGCCTAGAAGTGGCCAAAGTGGAGGAATCATCTCTGCTCCCTTCTCACCCCTGCTTTAGCACTAACTTAGCTCGCCCGCTGGAGTCAGGTTTAAATCGTTTAAAACTGCAAAAGGAATTCAGGCGAGACAGGTTTTAGACTGCAGGGCTCCGATGAAGGAGATACCGTCAAAACAGCTCCAGGGACAAAGCCATGTTTCCTTATCCGAATAGTGACGGAATAGAAATCCTTTCTTGAGGGTTAGAAGGTTTCTCTGTGCTTTCCAGGCTTGTCTTTTAAGCTTGGGAAATTGGGAAACATCTAAAATGCACTCTTTTAAAGTATTTTTGTTTCTGTGTGCGTGGGGGCAGGGATTATGTTTCTTGTTTTAAAACCTCTGGGCCAGAAATGTACTTCTTCACACAAGAAAGTGGGGCTATAAATACCAATATTTATTGGAGATTAAATATAGTGGGGAAGCCACCCAAATATGAGCAATTTCAAGCAATCATCTTCAGTGAACCCCAGTAAAGTTGCGAGACCCAAGCAAGAAAGCTTTGTTGTAGTAGCTTAAATTCCGCTCAAACTGAATACACATAAGAACTAGAAGTACGTAAGGAAAAGTTGGACCCTCCTGCTTAAAATATGTACAGACAGACGATGCGTTTCAAAATGCCCTGGTTTCACGTATTTTGTTTGTTGCGATTCTTGAAGCAGCATTCCATTCACGCACCTTCCGCTGGTATTTTGGGCAAAACTGGGATCTGAATAAAGCAGGGCTTCCAATTTCAGTTGCACCAGCATCCTAACCCAAACCATCATCCTCATCCCCATATCCTATTGTCACTATTTATTGATCACATTTATAACCAAGAAGCTCAAAGTGGGCTACTTGGTTCTCCTCCACATTTCATTCTCCCGACAACACCTTGAGATAGGTTAGACTGAGAGAGTGTGACTGGCCCAAGGTCACCCAGTAAGTTTCATGGTTGATCAGGGATTTCATGGTTTCATGGTTGACCAGCCCAACACTCTAACCACTACACCACACTGGCTCCAACTAGCAACACAAAACTATGGAAGTTTGGTCAGGGGTTCCACTGTGTTCAGTGGGGCCGACTACCTAGTAAGAGTGTTTGAAGATATCAAGTGTCCCTCTTTTCCAGGGACAGTTCCAGATTTACAGAAGCCATCCCAGTTTCTGATTTGAACCCAGAAAGTCCCGGTTTTCCTTAGGACATACCTATTTTCATCAGAGAAATTATCATTGGATAAATGTTTCATCGGAGAAATGTTGGAGTGCATGGAGTTATCCGACCCCTAAGCCATCTGAAGGCAGCCCTGTATCGGGAAGGTTTCTTAAAAAATGTTTAATGTTTTTGTATATGTTGGAAGCTGCCCAGAGTGGCTGCGGCAACCCAGTCGGATGGGTGGGGTATAAACAGAAAAATTACAATTATTATTATTATTATTATTATTATTGAATAGGATGTCCCTATTTTCATCAGATAAATATTAGAGGGCATGCAAGCAGAGGTAACAGAAAGAAACACATATACTTCTATAGCCGATTCCTTCTTCCATGACTCTGCCCTTCCTCCACTGGTTTCCCCATATTGAAATTTCGGTGTTAAGTTCCCTGCAAAAGCTGTAAGAAGTTTCCAAATATCTGCAAAATACTACCTTTATTTGCCCTAGAACACAGGAGGCATATACAATTTTTGCTGTTTGAACTTTAAAAAATATTACATGAAAGAGAGTATAACATTCTGAAATGCTGATCTAAATCTCGCTCTGCAAAACCTTTTTCTGACCTCAGTGCTGGGCTCTTTTTTTTATCCTGCATTCATGTCTTCCAGTCTGTTTCCTGCTGCCCTCAACCATCAACACTGACGCCTGGAGTATTTCATAATATACAAAGACAACCTCAATTAAACGGACGTGAACTGACATGACGGTAAGCTACTACCCTCTCTTTAAACATTCAGGATTCCACTCCTTCCCCACCCCAAATAAACGCTATAAAGAAAATGCTATTATTCGGATGCAAACAAAGATATGTTTTGTGCATGATACATTATAACAAGACGGTTACCAACAAGACACAAAATATTTTCCTCTACATGGAAGCACACCACAGCACCAAACCTATCCCAGTTTTCCCCACTTAGAGGTAAATAAACATATATACCACATAGCACTATAATTGCTCCCCTGCAGTATGTATTTATTTATCTCTCTCAAGGGCAGTTCAAATGTACATAACATTTCCCTTCATGAGAGAATTTAAAGAATAATTATCATGGAGGAATTACTATTACAGTATTATGGAAACATTCAAACTGATTTGGAAAACCTTGGTAGCCTTGCAGGAAAGATTCCAAAGCAGGATATTCAATTTCCACTAGCTTCTGATATTGGATTCTTCCCCACCACAGTAATTCCACGTGAATTAAAATTCCAACACAGTCTTCTACTCCCTTGCACTTATCAAGAGAGCAAGTGTGATCTATCGGATCAAAATCTGAACTTGAATTTGGGCACGGTGCCGCTAAAGTTAAGCACTTGTAAATCTCATTCAAAGGAAGAGAATTAAGTACATGCTTAACTTCTAATTTCTTTAAAAGTTTGCTTACTTTATGTTTAACTGCGCATGTTTTAAAGAGACATTGACTGTGAGGTTAAACTTGTGGAATGAAGTACAGAAGAAGGGGGAAGAAAATCCAGAAAGGAGAAAATGCTGCAGAAAGGCTCCCATCCTTATGCTGATTTAGGAGCAAACAAGTCAGTATAAGAGCCCATTACAGACCCGCCCTCATTCTGTTTTTCTTTCATGCTTTTCATCCAAATTCTATTGACTTTCCTAGTTTTAATTTGGCTTTCAGTTCAAAACAATCAAGCCACTAGGAGACGCAAATTCAGAAACCTCCAGCCAATCTTATCATATATACCTTCAAGTAGTCTTTTAACAAACAATACTCCTCCCACCCCGGATTGGCCAAAGACATCTTGGCACCTGACACAGACCCCCAAATAGCTACCCGTCAGCCAAGAAGAGGTCAGGGAAGGTCTGCATCAGGAACAAGCGGGTAAGAACAGTGGCGTAGCATGGGGGGTGCAGGGGGGGCTGGCCGCACCGGGCGCAACATCTGGGGGGGGGGCGCTCGCACTCGCAGCTCTCTGCCCCTACCTGGCTCACTCACTCTCTCTCTCACTGCAGTGCTGGCTGTGCGAATCTGATCCGAGCCGCCGGGTCGCCGCCCACTGTGGGGGGGGGGGTGCCAGGCGTGCGGTGCGGTGCGGAGAGAGAGCGAGGGACTATCTGGGGGAGGGACAGTGCAGTGGGGGGGGGGCGCAAATTACTTGCCTTGCCCCGGGTGCTGACAACCCACGCTACGCCACTGGGTAAGAAGGTTTGACATCAGGAACTGCTGCTCTGGTGGGACCCTTCCACCTAAGGCAGTCACTTCACCTTGCCTCATGGGCAGGCTGGCCCTGCTCCCAACCCCAAATAAATGAAACCCCTTCTTGAGATGACTGCCCCTGTCCAGGATATCACAACTGCTTGGTACAAAATGTGCACCCCTTTGGGTCCTAACACAAAGTAATGGTTTCCACTATACCCTATATACAACCATGAAATGTTCGCCTATAAAAATAATGGCGTTCATATTATTTGTTTGGTGCCAGCAATGCACATGGTGCTTTGCAAAGTATGAGAGCAGGTTCCTGCCCCAAGGAGCTCACAATCGAAAATTCAACACAGAGAAATCAACAGAGGAGGGCAAAGGAGCCTGCAGTTGCTTCAGCTGCCATGTGACGAGATTTAGTTCCACAGGTATTATGGGATTATGCCAAAAGCTTCGTGGAAAAGGTGGGTTTTGAGAAGGGATTTCAAGGGGGCTTTTTTTCAGCCGGAACTCACCAGAACTCAGTTCCGGAACCTCTCAGGTGGGTGCCCTTGCCATCGAAAGAGAACAATGGAGGCGTTCATGTTGAGTTCCGGGGCCTCTTTTTCTAGAAAAAACAGCACTGTATACACCTTAGTCGTCATCCCCCCACCGTTTTTCTAAACTACTGACCCCCAAATCTTCCTTATAGGAGAGTTGCGCCAGCACACTGATCATTTCCACCACTCTTTTCTACAACTGCAGGATCTGTCCACGTTCAGGATGAAAGATACCCATTCCCTTGTCCTGCAACCTTTGACAAAATATGTTGATACGTTATCTTTCTACTGAATATATCCATTCTCTTCCATTCTCACAGTCTACTCAGAACAAGAAAGATGGCGAAGCCATCTTCTCAGATTGTCACTTTGGGCCAATATGTACAATTAATTTTTTTCTGGCAAGGCTCTTTCCCTTTCACAGCGGTAGAAACAGAAATTCAGCAAGTGAAGCTTCTTCCAGCATATGGATGTAAAGCACATGCAGATGTCCTGCAGAACATTCAAAACTTTAAAATAAATCTGACATATACCTTAAAGTGCCACAGTATTCCTTGTAGGTTTTTTGCTACAACAGACTAACATAGGTAGTCCCTTTGATGCAGCAATGGGAAATTCACCTGTTATGCAGGTGTTAAGGTTTGAAGCTTTCCCTAGAAAACAAATTGGCAATGCCATTGCAACTCAATGCACACCTAAATGTATTTGATGGTATTCAACCTGTGTGGTGAAATTGTCCAGCAGCAACTGGCATTCACTCATCAGCACTCAATCAGGTTTATACACCTTTACCTTGCATCACCATGTAGGGATGGGCAAACTGAACAGTGACATCAGAAAGCCACCTCTTCATGCAGTCAGGTTGAATGAGCCACTCAAGCAGTCTATCTACATGAAAATAATTGTGTAAATCAGCCTCATCCCTCTGTTCCTCAGCTCTCTAGCAGTTCTTTCTGTATATTTTCCAAGAGGTGAAACAGGACAATAAACATCATGGGGACGGGGTGGGGGGGAGCAGTGCAGAAAAAATAGCTTTCACAAAACTAATGAGTGCAATCTCTTTGAAAGATATCACAAAATAATGCATATTATATTCTTAGACTGTGGCTTTTCAAGTAGCGCATAAGACAAGAGAATTAACAAGCAAATTCTGAAGACCTTTTCAAGAGACAAATACATATGGTAATTGAACTAAATTTCCCCCCATCCAATTCACCCATAGGCATAGCTAAGGGTGGGCAGGGAGGCAGCTGCCCCCTAAATCAATCAAAATCAATACAAATCTGAGGTTCTGCCCTCCCAACAAAAGCCTGCCCCACAACAAAACTCCTGGCTTAAATAGTTGTGCCTTGACGTATGGCTTCAAGATCTGCTGTGAGTGCAGACATAGCAATGTCTATACTCTACCTAACTTCATTTCCCTGCATCCTTACAAGTTCAATGCAGCTGTACCAGAGTGCAAAAAAGGCTGATATTTAATTTAGAAGCCTTTCAAGATGCTTCTAAAGATGATTGAAGAAAATTTGGTATCCATCATACAAAGACTAAGAATCTCTACTGGTACAACCAACCTGGAACAGGTGAAAGTGAGCATAGTGATCTCAAGCAAAAGGGTGTAAAAATCATCATGTGGGATTTTTATTTTTACCACTTTGGTCAGTATAGTAATATGCAAAGAGTTCTATGCGTCTTACCGCACATGCAAATAATTATAAATACTTGATGGCCTAACTGAAAACATTTAGCACTTTCATGAAGTTAAAAAAACAACAACATTTCTCTAATAAAGAAGTATTCAAATCTTTGTATCAATTCTTACATCAAGGAAATGACAACTCCTTAACGGTAATATATGTCTGGCAGACCAATCCTGTGCACAATTATTCAGAAAGTCCCACAAACGCAGTGGGTCATAGTACCAAGTTAAGTAATCAAGGATAACGAAGCCTAAATGCTACACAAATTAAGTTTTGGCACTAGACCAAAATGTGTATCATGAATGTATGAATCTCTATAGCCATAGTCACAGAGGGTGAAATGCACTATACTGTATTTCAAAAAACAAACCACCCTACACCTGTTTCTTCCCTTCTACCAAAAAGAGTAGAATGTTCAAAAGTCTCAATACATTTTGACTGACTCACATTTGAGCACATTTCAGATACTGATCAAAATCCTTATTTTAAATTATTGTCCCTCATACCAGAACATAAGGGGCGCAGCTTATTTTGTAACACAAAAGTACCACAGACCAAAACCATCAACTTCCAGTTGTCCCAAGGGGTGATGAAACTGTATACCCCATCATTCTGGATTATGAAACCAAAATTACCATCACCTTTCAGCTCACAATCTCTAACGCAATTTAGTCGGTACCATGTATTGAAATGCACACTTGAACAACTTTCTTATGGAGTTCTTTAAAAACTGACAGTGCAACAAAATGCAGTTGAGTGGTCGTAATACACCCATTTATTTTGAAACTTTGACCATACACAAGTAAATTCCCCAACACAAACATTGGGCAGAGGGGGTACAATACAGTTATTTTCTGGTTACAAAACTTCATGTGCCTCGGCTCTCAACCCAGCCAGTCTCCCCCCACCTAACAACCTTCTCATGTTAGAGATTTGTCAGATACCGCACCCTCTGTCTGTGGTCAGAACCACCACTTTGCTTAATAACACCCTCCCTCTTTTCTTCCTCCCCCTTTCCAGATGTATGTTGTAGGTCAGCCTAGGCCACAGCTCCAGTGAGGGACTTTCTTCCCTCTGTACATGTGTGTGTGTAGCAGGGAGGTGAGCAAGCTCAGAAGAACAATTCAAGGTAAATATATATCTATACTACTCCAGATCTTAAGTTCCAGCCCACTGCAAGGTGCTGGCCTCTCCTTTGCATCAAGAGCATGATCTGATCTGAAGTCACCAGTAAGAAAGGAGCCAACAATGTCCGCTGAAAAGGAAAAATAATACAATTGGGGTGGAGGAGCAGAAGCAGCCTATGAAAAACTTCCTATCTTTTCTCACTTTGCACATGCAGGTAAGCAGGAACAGGCAAGAGGCTAAAGGAGAAGTAACTAGATGAAGCCAATCTACAGTGTGTACACACACACATGCACACACTAGTGCCAGGATCATGATGTCCTTCACAGTTGCTATGTTAAAGTTCAAGGAAGTTTTTATGCTAACGCTACTTGGATTTGTTTTAAACTTCCTTAAGCACTAGGCTGCCATGCTTATTTCAAGGTGTCCTTATATTATGATTTCCCTAACCATTCCAACTTCTTTAATCAAGACCCACTATGTACGAATCACAAGTGTGCTGGCTTTTAAGGAAGAGAACTTTACAGAAGTTTTCATCTGGTGTAGAAACCCTCAATGTCATGCTGATTGGATTTTTCCCCCTTTTTTAATGACAAGCAATCTGTTGAAAAACGGAGACAAAACTTTTGCATGAAATCACTTCCTCTTACTGCGTATGGGAGAACAAGACATACGGTCATTTTTCCTTTACACCCTTCGACAATGGAGTTATTTTATGATATTTTCACACACACCCCAAAAAAAGAGTGGCTTGGAATAAAATGAGTTCAATGAGCTCCATCTTCTACTTCTTTCTGTCCCACAACACAGGTACAGAAGTGCCAAGAGAAGGGGAAGAGAAGATGGCCGTGTTTCTGATCCGGTATATAAAAGCTCTTTTGTTGCATTCACACACAAAAGCCAAGAATCGCTTTTCATCTCTAGGCCCTGAAGGAAAGGGAAGAAATTGCAAAAAGAAGCAGCAAAGTTCTCCCAAAAGTTTCTGAAGGGACATTGGGAGTTCAGAACGAACAACAATCAATAAATAAAAAAGATTGGAAAAGGAATGGGGAAAGCAAGGTGAAATCCAGCAGTTCTCCTGTGGGTGCAATTCAACCTCTTTTATGCCTTGTATAAAAGAGGAAATGTAATCCCAGTAGGTCCACCACCGAGATTGCTTTTTTTCCTCTCCTTCCCCTTTCTTTTTAAGGGGGGTTAAAAAAAGAAAACACAACCAACCAGTTGATCCGTTCAGGAGCAGCAAAAGTAGCAAGCTGGCTGTGATCACTTACTTGTCCGTCTCTTGTGACATGTTTGATCCAATGAACTCTCTCCCCTTTTCCAGATGCCTCAGTCTCTCTGGTGAAACTGGACTTTCAAGTCTGTGCAGGTAAAGGTGTGTGTGTGCGCGCGTGAGCGAGCGAGCGAGCGAGAGCAAGCGAGCGCCCGGGACGGCAGAACCAGAGCTACTGGTAATTCTGCTTTTCTTCCCCCCCTCTTACTTCTCCCTCAGCCAGCCGCGGAGGTAGGAGTGGGACAGGTAAAGCCCCCTTCTGCCCGCCCCTCGCATGTGAAAAGGAGACTGGCTAGGCTCGCCTGCCCGCCCTCCCTCCTTCTGCCGTTTAGGGCACCGCGCCGGGAAGCAACAAAAACCCAAAGGCGCCTACAGGTAAACTTTCCCAAGAGGACTTGGATTCTTTCACTGAAGGATACAAGGCAAGAGGGACGAGCTGCGAGCTGATTGGGCCGAGCGGGGCCTCAGGTGAGCAGCCATTGGAAGAGGCGCGCTCAGGTAAGGCCCTTCGCTTAGAACGCCGAGCGAAGCCGCCTCGTTGGGAAAGCGGCGCCGGAATGGTTGAGGGAGAGCGCTAGCTGCAGGCCCAGAGGCGGGCTGCGTGCGGGAGCCATGCCGGGGCATGCGAGGCCTGGCCGGCTGGAGAAGGCTCTCGGGGCCGCGCTGGGTGCTTGACGACGCTCTAGGGGAGGCCGTGGTGGCGGTGGGAGGGAATAAAGGGGCGCAAGGGCGCCTTTGAGATACCTATGCGAAGAAAGCCCTCATGAGCGTGAGGGAAGAGCGAGGCTTAGAGGCCCTCGCGAACTCTGCCTTGGCTTGGGCCCGTTTTCTCGGGGCCCTGCGGCCGCCTCCGCCACCCTCGCCCAGCCAAGGGAAAGGAGGAAAATTGCCGACCAACGTGGAGTCTACCGAGAAGACCACAGCTGACCACCATCTCGCTTATGGACCTATGCAAGAGGGGTTGTGGGACAGAAAAAGCCGGGCCTAAAGCGCCTTTCTTCCACAAGTCGTTACCTCCTTGTAATTTGGGACTTACAAGGATTTGCAGGCCTGCCCAGGGCCATAAAAGGCCCCAATGAATACTTCTGCTCAGCTCTAAATCTCACTTTGTATGGAGTGGCATGCTTTGGGCTGCTAAAGCCAGGGAAGCGAAAAGGAAGCCAATCTCATTTCCCCCTATTCTTGAGTTTCTCCCAGGCTAAGAGAGAATTGAATTTATTGCATCTCTCTCTCTCTCTTCCTCTCGCAGTTTCAGTAACGTTTTAGTTGGTACTAAGCTCTGAGGTTATGGATATGTGGCTGAAATATTATTTGAAACGTCTATATCCTGCCTTACTGCCGGACAACAGGCTTCCAGTGTGGCAGACAATAAGTGAAAATCAATGCACAACACGACTTTAAAGGTAGTGTTGAAGGAAAATGCCCACTCCCCAAGGCTTTGGATTCTGTCGTGCTTAGTACTCTGCACCTGTCTGCCTTCAAGAGTATTCCCTAAGTGCGCATCTCTTATTTGTAAATGTTTTCATGACCTGCCAATGAAATAGAGTTCCCCCACATTTTTTTTTCTCTCCAAGAGAGGCAATTTTGTTCTGGCTATATATCAGCCTTCTCTTCAGGCAGAGGCTTGGCAGTCAGCAATTCAGCCTGCAATTCTGTGCCTGCTTATTTGGGATTAAGCCAATTTGAATGCAGTGAGACTTGCCTTTCAGGAAAACATGGATAGGTTTAGGGTGCATTTATTGTAAATAGTCACTAACTAGCTCACTGATCTGTGGTGCATAAAGATAGGCAACCAAGATAGGGAAGGCATTGTAAACTTAATGAGAAAGAAGGGTTTTTCCAGACTGTTTGCTGATGTGCCACAAATGACACAAACAGGTATTCTTTATTAGGTGGGCTTGTAAAAATGTGGACTGTTAACTTTTATGGTCCGGCTTGCAAAGCAGAAGTAATTATGAAATTTACCACCCCAAAATGTGCTAGTGGTCACTGGTTGGGGTTTTTTTCTTAAAAAAAAAAAGGATTAGACAACATAGTGGGAATAGCCTTGTAATTTGGGGGTTAAATAGAAACGAATGGAACTTCAGTTTATAGAGACAGTTTACTTCTGAGTACCAAACACTGGGGCCAAACAAATGGGGCCAAAGGATTGCATGCTAATCCTACTCAAAGTAGACCAATTGAAATTGGTAAACCTAACTCATGCCCATTAACTTCAATGCGTCTACTGTGACCAGGACTAGCATTGGCTCCCATTCATCATACTAATTTGGGTGGCTTTTTGGCCTGATCTAGCAAATGTTAATGTGTTTTTAAATAAAATTAGACTTTAATTCCAAACATGTTTTATTTGGAAGTGAGATCTGTTGAATTCAGTAAAACATGTTTCCAGATAATGTGAGTTTAGGATCACAGCCTAACACCCTAATCTTAAACACATGTGGATGAAAGTCCCATTGAAATTTAGGTTCCATCTGCTGCTTGACTTTAAATACTTGTTGATTCATGCTTCAAGCTGTAAATCAAGAAAAGCTGTACAGTGCAACTTTCCTTTCCAGAAGTCTACCACATCCCTGTAACTTTTTTTTTACCTGCTGCTCACTAAAGTAAACATTTTCTCACCGGAGTGAGTGCTGCAAGAGATCAAACTAGTAGAGTAAGTCTGCAGTCCTGTGCATGCTTCAGGTGGGAGTAAGCAGCAATAAAGAGAGCAGGACTTGCTTAGGAACAGGTTGCACAAATTTTATTTACTCTTCCGGTTCACAATCATTTCTCATACTTTCACTTTGGCTAGTTTCTTCGACGAACATCTGTAGCTCTGCTGTCACATTGCTTTGCTGAAAGGAAACAAGTTAAAAGGCAACTGTCTTTACACATCAGCCTACTTTATGTGTGCATATTTTGCTCCATTTAGTAATGATATTGTTTGGACTTGCCAGTTGAGGACAGAGAATCAGGTATTCAAATAAGGTTTAACTAAGGTTACAGATTATACTTATAATTATAAGCACCTAAAATTATGTGTTATGAAAACTGCTAAAACAAATCTATGGGATAACAGGTGCTAATGGCTTGTGCTTGTATCAAAGCAATTCTGTTAACAAGTTCAATGCAAAAGAGCAGATGTTTGATGTTGCATTGTCTTAGTGCTGGGGGAGGCTTATCATGTGTTTGCATGTATGATAGCTTTTGTGCCAGATTTCAGTTAGGAGCACCAGACACAAAGCCAGCTGCTAATTTTGCAACAGGTAGCATTTACTGTTAATCCTTCCTACATCTTAAAACTTAGCAACCGTCTTTCTTTATTATTAGGGACTTCTGTGACTCATTATGTCCAAGAAGGGCTCTTTCTTTCTTTCTTTGATGCATTGCAGGGAGTTGGACTAGATGACCCTCTGAGTCCCTTCCAATCCTATGATTCTATGTAAGCGTGACTTAGTTTCTCCAGTCATATGAGCCTTGGTAACTCCTGCTTTCAGGCGTTGTGGCACTCATAAATAAACCTGGGGGATGGGAGAATGATGTAGCTGCTTCTGACTTGGGGAAGGGCAAAATGTCACATTTTAGGATTTGATCAAAGCATATTTACATAATTGGTTTAGATATTACTGACTTTCTGTCTCATCCTAAAATGTTTACAAAGAAATAAAACCCCATTGAGCATTTCCTAGTAAATGGATTTATGACTACAGTGTTGCTCTGTTGACTTTTGTTGTCCCCATATGCCTAATCAAATACAGTCAAGTATCAAGGGAACGTAGCCAATATTTTTTTTAGTTCAGGAAAAACCACTCTATTACAGTGGAAACACTACCATTATTGTTGGTTTCTTCTGCTTTTATATTGGATGAGATTGGCTTTCTGAGTGTAAGAGGTAGACCATATAAATATTAGGATTAAATAATGCCCTTTATGACAAATTGCTACCTGCATTTGTTTAATGAAAGCAGCTGTATATAGAATGTGAAGACTAAAATGTGGAAATGCATTTTGGTCATAGATATGAGCAGAGGTATCAGGAAGGCTAAAAAAATCATGCTAAAAATATGCTGAAAGGGAGGAAAGCATAGAAAGCATCAGGCCTCCTCTAGTAAGACTGTCCCTCCCATCTCCCTCCCCCAGAACCAACAGACACCATGGTGGATGCTCTTTAAATGCACTCTCGACACAATCTGAATTTTTCAAGCTTCTTCTTTTTTAACTCAGTAAATCCTTTAAATGCTTTGTCAATAAACAATGACGCTATTGAAGGATTTGCTTCCTTATTCCAGTAAAGAAAGCAAACACCTCAGAATAAACATGCTTATGCTTACACTTTCCACAATACTTTTGCCTCTACATTCTATTATACTTTTTAATTTCCCAGTATTTCTTGCTTGGTTCATGTTCATGCTTTGTTTCTCCAACACATAAAATTAGTTTGATACATTTCTAACCTACGGATATTCTACACATATGTTTTTAGTCTACTTAATTAAACAGGTAGGCAAAGCGGTCCTAACCCCCAGTCTACACCGCTGGAGGCTACTAGTATGCGGCAGAGGTTTCTTCTGCTGTAGACACCCCCACTGCAACCACCAACAGCACAGCCTGTTGACAGGCCACCAGCCAGTAGAAGGCCCCCAAATAGGCCAGGGCAGCCAGTTAGTTGCTGGATCCTACCAGAGAACTGCCTAATCTAGATAGTCTTAGTACTCCCATCCATCACATTTAGTTAAGTAGGGGAGCAATCCCAGCACCATGCATTTGAATCCCTTACAGTCACACTGACTAGGACAGAAGGTATGTGGGCGAGGTTCTTAATGCTTCAAGTCTCATAATGCAGTTGATGTGCATATAAATCTGTGCACCACAATGATTTCAGTAACCTTTCAATCTGGAATGAGCTGCTGCAAGTTGTACAAATTTGGCAAAACTTGTTTGCCACTGCAACAGCCCATGTGTGAGACAGCGAGCACTCGCAAGACATAATTTGCCTGCTGTCAAGTATGTCATACCCATTAGAATTATTTTCTCTAGCCAGATAACAGACAAAGAAGCATACTGGTCCAGCTTTGAGCTTACAACATTGCCAGGTGTTTCATGAATTGTTCGGTTCTTTATTTGTGTCTGTGTGGGTAATATTTGCAGTGGCTGAGAACGTTTGTGGTGACTCAAGCTTGCATCTTCTCTTTTATTATTTACTTCATTTCTATCTCACTCTTTTGCCATAGAGCTTAAAGGTTACACATGGGCTTCTTAACTCACCTGCCCCCAAGCATCATCTTCACAGTAATCCTTTGGAGAAGGTTAGGCTAACCAACTGTGTAGCTTTGGGATGCAGTTGGGGGAGTTCTTTGTTTGAAAGCACTTGCATGTCAAAAAGTCTCCATTAACACAGACAGTTAAGAAGGTTTCTAGCCTAAATTTGCATCCTGCTATATTAGCTTCTGCGTACAAACCTATTTTTCTATTTAAATAATGGGGGCTTATTTAATTTATTCATAAGACTTCAGCAAAGCTTCCAGGGCAGCTTACGAAAAGAAGATAAAATTCCTATAGTTCCATCTTAGCTCGAAAGTGATAGTGGGAAAGATTCCTGAGTAGCTGATGTAAACTACACAGATTCTTATTTGCCTTTTCAAGGGGGGAATGATTTCCGATGGGAAATACTCTGAAACTTTTAGGCAAAATTAAAGGGGGTGTGCTCAAACCACATGAAACATGATGAGAAAAACTGCTTGATTCTTTTTTAAGACAACACTTAAAAGGGCTTGGTCATAATTTTCTTGGAAATTGCTTTCCAGCTATAGTTAACAATAGCCTGACACTAAGTTTAGAAGTCAAAGTGCCTCTGGCCTCAGTTGAACATTGTTTCAGCCATCTGGAAAGATAAGCTGCCTGGATGGCATACAAATGGGAAATGAAGCTATGCTGGGAGAGATGACGTAGATAAGACCCCACCGTAGGAACATGGGGTCCTTGGTAAAGATTGTGATAGATGCACCATGTGACTGTTGTTGGTTGGGCAGAGGTGAACTGCTTATATTAGACTGTTAGCAAATTACACCATCATCTAGCATTAGGATGTTCTGCACTGCAGTCTGTTGAGAGTGTTTGTCCACTGTCCTGTGCTTGTCCTGTGTCTGGAAAGCATGGAATCAAGAGGTTTTCATTTTTGTCCCATGCTTTATAGGCACAGGTCCAAGAAGTTTTCTGTTTCTCCCACTGCTTTCTCCTGGAAATCCCACAAACATCAATTCGTAGAAAACCCAGTTGATGTTTACTCCAATTCAGTGGTAACGAGCGGCTTTTCCCAGGGGAAAGGGGCAGGACAAGTGGAAACGTGAACGGACTCATTCGCTGTAAAGGCCGTGTGTGTGGAAAACGTGTGCATATTTGTTTCTACTTTCAACTGTGCTTGGATCAATCTCTTCTTGGAATTTCCATGCATGAACAAGATGTGTTCCTTCACTATTTACATAACATTGCCTTCTGGCTGTCATCCAGAGACAGTCAATTTCTCCTCTGTTTTTATATTACTTCTGTTGAAGATAAATTCTGAAGTCTGTCTCTCAGGTAAGTGTACTTCATATTGAGGTGTCAGCTTAGTAGTTTTAAAGACATAGCTCCCTGTTTTATATGCTATGTAAATGCAGTTTAGGAGCATATTATTCCTACTGCCTTCAAGCGACCACTAGAGTATGGCAATTGAAGTCATTGGCATACTCTGGAATTGCTAAGGAGTGTGCAATGTTTACTGTTAGTCTCCTCTGAAAATCAGTAAGATGAAATTGTATTTGAAGGATTGGTGTTTTTATTATGTTTTTAGATATGTTGTAAGCCACCCAGAGTGGCTGGGGTATAATAAAATTATTATTGTTATTGTTATTACAGTGGTACCTTGGTTCTCAAACTTAATCCATTCCGGAAGTCTGTTCCAAAACCAAAGCGTTCCAAAACCAAGACGTACTTTCCCATAGAAAGTAACGCAAAACAGATTAATCTGTTCCAGACTTTTAAAAACAACCCCTAAAACAGCAATTTAACATGATCTTTACTATCTAACGAGACCATTGATCCATAAAATGAAAGCAATAATCAAAGTAGTGTACTATAAAATAAATAAGACAGTACTGTAGATGATAAAAATAAAAAAAAAAATTTTTTTCTTACCTTCACTGATGATAGTCATTATTTGGATGGGGGGCTTTTACCCATTTCCGCTGTCACACAACCAACCAACCAATCAGTAGCTGAACAAGTGTTGTGATGCTAATTGGGAAGTCACAAAATGATGCCTTGCTGATGTGTGGGAATTTCATTCTGTGGGATTAGTCACTAATTAGTGGCTGACAGTTGACTGCACCTCTCCCAGTCCCCACCTAAACCAAGCTTAGCACACTCAGAGAGGCCCCATGTGATCCAATATTACCGTTGCTAAGAGCAATTAAGCAAATGCATTTTGGCAACAGAAAACTATAGTGTGATTGTGTGAATATTAAAAGTGGGTTGCAGTGCCCAAGTCGCAGAACAATGAGCTATATAATTAGATATGGTGCTAAATGTTTACACAGACATTTTGCAACTTCAAAACCATGGGGAATGTTCTGCAGTAGCAAAGAAGCCTGTTTGTCTGCAAATCCAAACAATTCTTCCTTCTCCCCCTGTTTTGTAGCTTTAGAATGAAGTAGAATATATAATACACATTAGAAGAATCTAAATCTAAAACTGGATTTTATCCAGAATAAGAAAAGAACATACGATCATAATTTTCAGCACCTGCTTAAAACATTTTTTTTAGGCAAGCCTATCCAGACACACAGATATTTATATGCTTTCATCTCTTTTGCTTTTCATTACTTTTAAATGTTTTATTGACAATTTTAATATTATTGTGAGCCACTTTGAGGTTTTTGTAAAATCAGGCAGCATATAAAATGTGTTAAATGTGAGTAGAACCCCTGTCTACAGTAGAATTACTGGTATTCCCTCATGCTTGAGTGATTGACCTCTAGTGTACATGGAAACTGGTGTGTGGCCTCATTTAAATGGGTCATTGGGTCTGCAGAAATGATCTGCAAGCTCAGGATTCCCTATCCCTCTCATTTTAATCAGATCGGCAGTCCCTTGTGCACGCTAGTATTTGAGGGGACGTGCCCTGGGGACATGCCTTTTTGATGTGCAAAAAGTGTGCAGATATGGGATGGTCATTTTTAAATATGGCACCAGCCATGTAGGCCTGGGTGGGGAACCTCTGGCCCTCCAGATATTGTTGGACACCATCTCTCACCAACCCCGGCCAATGTGGCTAATGGTCAGGGATGATGGGAATTGTTGTCCAAGAACATCCAGAGATCTGCAGGTTCCCCACCCCTGATACTGACACTCCACGCCAGATCTTCTTTTCTGCATGCCCAGTAGTGCTTGTAAAACCAAGGTTTATTATGGGATTCACCTGGAGAAACGGGGAATTGGAAGAAATCCAGGTAACTTAATTCTACATTTGTCTGCTCAGCAGAAGCTGAGCATCTACATTTCCATACCCACATATTAAACCCTATCAGAATGACCTCTTAGGGTGGCCAGTGAAGCATCACAAAAAGAGAAAATGAGAACAGAGTAGGACACAGATTTGCATAAATATTTTGATTTTTATATATAGGTGCCAATTTAGAGAAGATTACTATAACTTACATAGGAATACAATATTTCTCACAGGAGTGAAGAAGATTGTGACTGGGTGATCTCTTTGCCAGCTCAGTCTGCTGCTCAGGTGATAACTTCATGGGCAACATCAAGGTACCTGCTTCGTGGGTTTTGTTGTTGTTCTCTTTAAACCAGACTTGAACCAGACAGTCCTTCAAACAAAGAACTGTCCTTTTTAAAAGTAGGCTACATGGCCCCTTTAGATTCTATTTCAACAATACTAATTTAACCGAACTCTTGATTATCCAAGGATGGTGGTATCTGGCTATTTGCACTGCCTCAAGATCCGTTGGATAAACACAGTTAAACAAACACATGACTAATTTAGTCTTCTCATGATGTACCAGCATAAGCATTCGTGGATCAAGGAAGGATGGTACAGCCATGTCTTAACACTATACAAAATCCAAAAACTTGCTTTGTTTTTCCCAACTCCGCATGAAACAATTCATGTGTCAGCCTCTCTGGGTATGGCTATTGCTATGTCAGCAAAGATGAAATAAAATGTTATAGAGTGCTCTTTGTTTGAATGAAGCAAAGCAATCACCTGGATCCTCAGTAAAATGAGGGTGAAAAAAATATAGATGTTGTGTAATACCTGAGTAGGCATAATTGTGCCAACATTAGGTGCTTTCCATCACGTCTGATGTTTTACAGTCTTGTCTGCTTTTCACAGTCTTAATTTAGTTCTCCTGCAGCTTGTAAAAAGCACTCTGCTAATCTCATATTGGGATAAAACGGGACCCAACTAAAGCATTATAGGGGTCCCTTAAGCCCAAGCAGCTCCTGCACATCTAGGGCGCCATTTAAATAACTCATGCGGATTGAACCTGGCCATGGCATCTCTGATGGAATTGGCATCCATTCCTTCAGATCTGGTGCTGATTACATGGGGAAATGTCATGTAGTTGAAGTCCTGCCCACATCACAGAGTCATTGAGTATTCTCCCAGCCATGCAGGTGGCATTGTAAGCTACTTAGAGGCCCATGGCGCAAATTTGCATAAAATTTGCATGCGCTAATTTATAGCTATAGATACAGATTTACACTTTGGAGTGAATTAAGATGGTGGGTGACTGGTCTCACAAGCACTGTGCTTTGCAGTATGTCCAGCCCCACAATAAGCTGTGTGTGTGTAGTTGTTTTTTTAAGAAAGGAGGGAAGGGGCCATGCCCTTGGTATGCCCCTGCTTGCAGATAAGTGGCTTTCAAATAGCTAGGAGACAAGCTAAAGCAGGGTTTCCCACATTTGTGTCTCGCAGCTGTTTTTGGACTACAATTCCCATCATCCCTGCTAGCTAGGGATGATGGGAGTTGTAGTCCAAAAACAGCTGGAGTGTGGGAAACCCTGATCTGAAGAGTTCTGCACCCATAATTTAAGAAATAAACCCAGTGAGGCAGATTTGGGGAAGGACAATAACCCAGTGGTAGAGCATGTGTTTTGCATGTAGGTCACAAGTTCAGTCCCTGGCCTTTCCAAGTGGAGCTAAGAAGGACTCCTGTTTGAAACCCTGGAAAACCACTGCTAGTCCTTGCAACTAATACTAGCTAGAGTGGCAATTAGGTCTCATTCTGTCCAGTATTTCATTCGTTGCTTAACAAATACCACTAGCTTGCACTTAGACCTCATATACGTGCTGCTTTATTTGACGCTAAAGGAATTGGTTGCCCTTATTTTTTGATGCACCTGCATTCAGAAGTGTATGCAGACCTTCATACAAACGGGCCCACTTTACTTCCCCTTAACGTTGCATTCCTGTTTTTAAAATGGAAGAGAAAACCAATAGCACACCTATTGCGTAAGTCTCCGTTTGGAAACCCACTTCTCCTGAGCAAGTCGATCCTGTTGTTCTGTTGCTTTCCGTCGGACAAGCCTGAACTGGAAGAAAGGAAAGAACAAGAAGTGCCTGTTCCACCTTTCCTAAATGCTGCTTTGTAGCAGAACTTGTTCAGCCTCAGGAAACCTGTCAGATTTGCACCGCAGTGTCAGTGAATCAGACGGAGGAATCAGATGCTGGTCTTTCTAGCCGCAGCCATACAGACAATGAGCTTTGGTTTCAGAGAGGACTGTTATTATCATGCTTAGCAACTGGCTGCTCCTTTTTGGCATGCTGTGGTCATGCCACGCTTCGCTGTAGGAATGATTGTGGGCAATTCCATTTTTGCCACAGGTGGAAACCAAGCCTTCTCTTGCTACCACTCAAGAGTGCAGTTGTCTTTAAAAAAAAAAAAAACACCCAAGAAACTAGCCCTGGTTAAATTCATTTGTGGCCCTGCAGTGAGGTCAAAGGTTGGGAGGTTTAGGATTTCATGGGAACATGCCCTTGTTTGGACTTGGCCCAAGAGCTTAGTTTACCTGTTTGACAGGTAGCAATTAGAGAGTAATAGCTTGCCAAGCTGGAATGTCACTGCTGAGGCCCTTTGCTGAGGATCTGGTTTACCTGTTCAGCAGGTGTGGGCTGTAGGGCTCAGATAAGTATGTGCACACACAGCATTCCAGAGAATCAATTTTCTCTTAAAAGACACAGCCATGACTGCAGGGCACAAAAGGGCTGGGCTTACTCCCACTGGAAGATGGTTGGTTATTTGCACGGCAAAGAAGCAAAATAAATAGTGGCACAGAATATAAGCAAAGGCAAAAGACTGACGGCAGCACAAGGCTCTTTTCTCTCTTCCTCCTTTTTCTCCTTGTCTGGCAAGAAAAACAAATGTTTGTATAGTGAATGGAACAAATGGAAATCTCGGGGCACTTTTCATGTCCTACGCAGAGGATTTACATGGTACTTTCTTCTCCCCATCCTTCACGGATCTGTGAACATCTTCCCTGAGTGGAGTTTTGCAGCGGTGGTGTGATCTTGTCCTTCTGAGGACAAGGTCACAAAACTGAGCAGTTGAAATGGCGAGAGTTAAATTTCAGAATGTTTCTAATGCAAGTTTATGAGCAAGAGTTAAGGTTGTTGCTGTTTTTAAAGTATCCCCTTTCTACTATTTTGATAACATTTTTATCCCATTTTCTCTCCAAGGGAACAAACATGTTTTTGCTCTTTTCATTTTATCCACACAAAATCCCTGTGTGGAAGGTTGGAGTGAGAGTGACCAGCCCTTGGTCATTATGGCTGAGTGGAGTCTCTGTGGTCCTAGTCCAGCCCCCTAGCCGCTACACCACACTGCCTCATCATCACTGCTGATGAAGTAAGACATCTTGTCTTGCAACGGATCTATCACCATTTTGTGTGCCACAAAAATTCCAAGTTGAATGTCAAAAGGAAAATCTGAAGATGTGTGAAGTTTGAATACTGAAACTCTTCCAGATGTGGAATTCTGTGGCAGCTATTGTTGAAATCAGGTTCATCTAGAAATTCAAATCATGCACAAAAGCTAAATTTGGGGTTCTTTAATATGCACATGGTAGCTGCAGCAGGGAGAATGTATTTGCTCCTGTCTCAGAAAAAGTAACATGGCGAAGGCATTATGTTGGTCACACATCTCAATGCTATGAAGAGCAAAATATAAACATTAGAAGGGCATATTATTTGCAAGGGAAGATGCCTTTCCAATTGTTTTCTGCTACCGAAAATTCACATGTTCTTTCAGTGAGGATAGAATGACAGAAGTTCAGAACAAGCCCAGATGGTGGCTGGAATATCCCATTTTCAATTTCAAAGACTGGAGAAGCTGCACAGTCAGTGTAAGCCAATGGTGAGATACTAATGGCCCTTCAAACACTGGTGGACTTCAAGGCCCATCAGTCACAGCCAACATAGCTAATGGTTAGAGATGGTGAGAGTCTCACAGGTTATGGAAAGGCCACAGGTTCCCCATTTCTGGTGTAAACAAACTGAGCAAATTAGGCTTTCATTTTTTCCGTGCAGATTCTCCGACTGGAATCCTAAGCAGGCATTTTTCTGGAACTGATTGGATTCAGTGGCATATAACATACTAGAGAATCCACATTCTGTTAGCAAGATGGTTGACCCAACCATAATGTCAGGCAAGAGACAGTATGTTGGGTCAGCACAGTTTGACGCCTGCTCCCTGTGGGAGCCGACAGTCCACCCTAGAATCTCCAAGAGACATTGCAGGTGTTGTAGAGTATCAGTTTGTGTAGGGATGCACTTGCCTTACACTGCTGCTTTCTGTACCGCAACACCCTAGCTGGAGTGAAAGAGCCAAAGTCCATACTACCTGGGAGCTTTTGCTTCAACTGAAATGTCACAGCGAGGTGCTGCCAGGTTGTTTTGGAGTAGAGAGGAGTTATGAGACATCCCCACCACATGGCTTTCCTGATCAAAATTGTCGCCGCTGCAAGCTGATGTTTGCAATTTGGGAGAACACTTTGGGGCAAACAGCAGCTTGCAGTTGGGTGCAAATTTGCAAGGGAAATGCTCAGAGGGGAAATGTTAAAAATCCTTCTGCGCCAGCTGTTCCTCCAAACAAATGCAACTGCATTTTCAATTTTCAACGTTGGCAGAACTATTATGGATCTGCCCTGTAATAAGAGTCATGCTGAAAAGTAAACATGAGTTCAATGGGCATTATTCCTAATCCCAAGTATGTAGGGAGTGTAGCCTAGCTCTTAGAGCCTGGGTTGAACTGTATAACACAGTAACACAGGGAGGGAGGGAGGAATCCTGTTACGTTTTATAAATTGACATTTTAGAAGTGAAATGAACCACCAGTGCATTTAATATTGCCTCTCCAAAGCCACTTGAGACTTGGCTTCGCCTTTTAATTGCCTTAGAAGAAACCACAAGAGCAACTGTTTGCTTTATTTCACTACAGCAACTGGAGAAGAGACAATGTTCAATTGCTCGGGTGTTTTTCTTCTTCCAAAAATGCTTTAGAAAAAGAATGCTTTTAAGGCTTGCTTCATACGATCCTTTTTGTACTTAGTTACTTCAAAGTAGTCAAAGCTATTGCCTGGCTCAGTTATGAAAAGCACATAAATGTCTAATTTGGAACATATCCCTTCCAAAGAAAGAGCACAATCCTTCGCCAGCAACAAATTACATAAGTGTGAAACCGCAAACTTCATGGTCTTTATAGATCAGTTGTTCACATATTGTAATTTATTGACCAACCCAGACTGAAGGCTCAAGTTGGCTATGAAAACCAGCCCTAAGGTCTTCAGAGGAGGTCCTTCTCATAGTTTCACCATTGGAAGATACATCTTCTATGTGGAGATACAAGAAAAGGTCTTCTCAGTGATGGCCCCATGGTTGTGGAGCCTCCTCCACTCAGAACTATGTTGGGTACCTACTTTTCTTTCATTTTAGCACCAAGTGAAAGCCCGTTTGTTTGCCCAGGAATTTGTAGGATATCAATAAAAGTCAGTTCATGCCTGGAAGCTGTAGACTGCTTTGTGACTTAAATGTTGTCTTTATGGTTTTCATTGTGCTTGTTTTATCTGTTCTGGTTACTACTACCACTACTACTGCTACTACTGTACCACTACTACTGCTACTACTACTACTAATAATAATAATAATAAATTTTATTATTTGTTCTCTACCAATCTGGCTGGGTTGCTGCAGCCATTCTGGACAGCTTCCAATAATATATAAAAACACATCAAACATTAAAAATATTAAAATTCAGTGGACTCTTTAACTGAGTTTTTTTTTATTGACTTGTGTTTTAATTACAATTGTGCTCCAACCTGAGATCAGGTTAATAACACACATACATTCCGTCATAATAGATTAATCAGATTAATTGAAATTTCGCCCCCCTGTCCATACTCAAACCCCAGCGGCTAAATCAAAAAGCAGATTCTTATCTTTATTAGATAGACTCTTATAAAATATCATTATGAACTGGCGCTGTCACCCAATTAAAGAAATCTTAGTCAATTAAATCAAATGTTTTAATTGATGGTGGAATCACAGCTTCTAACTCCTTCTGGACTCACACTGGCCAGGATGGGAGATACGGTCAGATTGTTACCTTTTTCTTCATTTTTACTCACCAGTTTTTTATTTCCTTTTTTCTTGGTTCCAGTGTAAGGGGAAATAATTTGGACTACACCAGAGCTAATCTAGTTTTATGCCTGTTCTGGGGACACACCTGGGCAATTAGGGGGCTTTAAATCAGGTTGTGCATAAAAGCCCAAACTCAAAAGGAAACAACTAGTTAGAATGCTTTGTAAATGCTAAGTCAGCAAAAGGCATGCCTCCGCTGGCATATTATTGCATCTCAACTTTTTCTAATGAAACTTGCTTCCAAGTGAGCATGCTTAGGAAGACCACAGCCTTAGAGAGACAGTATGGTGTAGCGGTTTCAGACTAGGACCCTAGGAGGTCAGAGTTCAAAAGCCAACTTAGCCATGAAACTCACTGAGTGACCTTGGGCCTCTCAGCCCAACCGACATTGCAAGGTTGCTGCTGTGGCGATTAAATCAGGAAGGGAAGAAGAACCATGTACGCCACCTGGAGAAAAGGGTGGGATATAAATGCAAAAAATAAATAAATCTGATTTGTGTCAATATGGTATGACTGAGGCAAATCAAGTTCCTGCAAAGAAGAGGATTGCCATCTGCCCACATCCTATTAGAAGGTGGTTGCTGAAAGGACAGGCCTAAGTTCTAAGTGAAAATAGTTGCAGGATCCATTTTACACAGGAAAAGAGTTCCTTTTTGGCTACTGAGGCTTTGCTTTCATTTTGACATATGTGTCCAGGATTACCTAAATTTAACCTGTGATCTCTGGGCTCCACAGGCCGTTCTAGGCACATAATGCTGTCTATGTCTTGCTTAATAAATCCCTTCTTTAGTCTGAGAGACGTCAATTGAACAAGCCTGAGCTTATCTGATGTAGTTACCTGTAGCAAAGAGCATTGATTGCTTTTTATTTTCTTTTTTAATCCTTTTTTCTTCTTTTCCGCCCCCCCCCCCCCCAAACCAGCCCATTTCCACCATGTCAGACCTGTAATCCATAGGGTTTCACCTGGGCTTAAATCCTGACACTTCGGGAAAGAGAATGGCTTCCCTGCATTGATTCACAAAAGAGGGAGAACAAGTAAAATAGCTTCATGTCAGCATTTCTTGCAACCCGCAGTCTTTTTGTATTGCTTGCAAAGCTACTGTTCTTTAAGGGAGAGGGGTGGCGCAGGTGCCATTTTGGAAAGATGAAACTGGAAGAATATAAAGCAAATATTGGTGTCACCAAATCCATCTTTCCATACCTGGAGTATCCTACCTTAAAAAAAAAAAAGCACCAAAATTGAGCCTGGAGGAAAGTTCTGCTAGGTAGGAATGCTGGGTGTAGTAAATCAAAACCTAGTATCCTTACATAGTGAGACTTACTGCCTGCGAACTCAATTAAAGATTGCTAGTGACAGACAGCCGCCATGTCAGCTGACTAGAGATGGAGGGAAGAGACAATCCCGACCAGAGACGAGTGGCGAACCAAGTTGATGGACTGTGCCGAAATGGGAAGCTCAGAAATCAAGAAGACAAGAACTTTTTAAAAAGAATGAGAAAAGTTTATAATTTATTTACGAGATCATTGTAAGCAGGTTAAAACATTATCAGGGTTTTAACCACACTTGTGAAGTAATGGAAAGTATGGATGATTTAGAAGGATAAAAAATGGGATAAGTATTGATATGCAGCTGTAAATATTACCATTAGGACCCATGGAAGGGGTGAAGTCGAGATTCAGAATAATCTCAATATTTGGATTTTGAATTGTTTTTTGTTGTATGTTGATAGATAGATGATAGATAGATGATAGATAGATAGATAGATAGATAGATATAGAGATAGATGATAGATAGATGATAGATATAGATAGATAGATAGATAGATAGATAGATAGATGATAGATAGATAGATAGATAGATATAGATGATAGATAGATAGATAGATAGATAGATAGATAGATATAGATATAGATAGATAGATAGATGATAGATAGATAGATAGATAGATAGATAGATAGATATAGATATAGATAGATAGATATAGATAGATGATAGATAGATGATAGATAGATAGATGATAGATAGATGATAGATAGATAGATAGATGATAGATAGATAGATATAGATAGATGATAGATAGATATAGATATAGATAGATGATAGATAGATAGATAGATAGATAGATAGATATAGATAGATAGATAGATAGATAGATATAGATGATAGATAGATAGATGATAGATAGATGATAGATAGATAGATAGATGATAGATAGATAGATAGATGATAGATAGATAGATGATAGATAGATAGATGATGATAGATAGATATAGATAGATAGATAGATAGATAGATAGATAGATGATAGATAGATAGATAGATGATAGATAGATATGAATGAATTGTAAGTGAGAGACCAAAGCCAAAACCTATGAAGGAACCTTCACAAGTGCACAGATGCTTTGAAAGGGTTTGCATGCAATACACCCGCACAGAAATGCTCAAGTTGCAGACAGTATCAGGGAAGGATATGCAGACCGTATGAGTGCATCTCCACTTATCTTTCAAAGAGGGGAGAAAAGTACCTTCTCTGCTTTCCATTATTCCTGTTGATTGTGGGATGCTGCCGTATCGATGGCGGGCCCCAAGGGCCAGACAACCAATATATTTCCCCAGTGTGCTGAGATCCTTTTGCATAATCACCAAGCGCTGGGATTCCATGGTAACAAGGTTGTTTGAAGGGATCCCATCTTCAGTGAACACCGCTCCAGTTGTTTCCACAGTTGTGTAGGAATTCTGCAGAAATGTCGTTGGCTGAAATAGTGGTGGCACTATTGATCTCCTACGATTGCTTCTGGCCTGTTGAATTCTGCCACTTGTTCAAGGTATTGCACAAAATGGTGCCTTAAATCTGTGCCCGGAACCTTGACAACTAAGCTGGCAGTCTTTAATCTGATCCAACCTGACAATAAAATCCATGTAAGTTATTAGACCACAGACATGTCTATTAGTCCTCCTGCCCACGCACATGTTTGTGTGGGCTATTTGTGTCACATGGACAGTTCAGAAAGAAGGGGGAAAGACTTATTGAATAGCTATCTTCACTCCTATAAATAGGGCTGGCTATTTTGAGGGGTCCAAATTTGAGGGCTCCCCTGGCAAAGTCTGCCAAGAGTCCCATAACTGCCCACTGGTAAGAATGAGAGAGGGGCAGAGGGCTTTCTGGCAGTTGATAGCTGTAGTTCAGTCTGTGCCAGCAGTTCCAAGCTGCCTGCTATTTTAATGGCCCACAGTGCCCTAAGCACCAGAGCATTGTGGGAAATTTATAATTGGTGGACGGCTCACAGCTCTACTGCTGCTGCTATTAGTAAAAAGTAAAAACCAGGTGAGTGGCTGGCCTGCATATTTATTTATCTCTTTGTTTATTCCAGTGTTTTTTTTCTTAAAAAATGTTAAGGGGTACTCTCATTTTCCTACTCATATTGAAATACTGCGCCTCAATGAGGCCAAACTTAGATTCACAAAATGTTTAGGGGTATGCGTACCCCCAGAGAAAAAGCACTGGTTTATTCTATTTCTGTAGCTGCCCCTCAAAATATTTACTGTATTTTTTTATTATTTCGTAAGATAATGCATTTGGTAAATTTATTGTGAGCCACTGGTGTGTATTTGTACAAAAATACGATGTATAAACGTTTTAAATAAAATATTTAAATGAGCTATCCAATCAGCTTTAGATTTATTTTCAGACCTGTGTTGTTTTCATCGTGGATTGTCTTGGTTGGTTTTTATTGCTAGCCAACATGGGAGTCATTGTGGCGGAGAGGCTGTCTATAAACGCAGTCAGTAAAAAATGAATTAACATCTCCAGCTGGTCACCTGGCAGGGATCCTTTCTTGTCGCAAGGAACAACTAACAGGGGTGGCCAACTCCCAAGAGATTGCGATCTACTCACAGAGTTAAAAACTGCAGTGATCTACCCCCTTTTGGGGGGGTTTGGGTCAAAGTTGTTGAGTTTTTTCAGGGAGGAGGTAAAATGTTGAGCTTTTTTTAGGGGAGCCACAGTTGTTCAGCTTCTTTGGGGGGAGCCAGTGATCTACCACAGAAGTCAAGTGATCACAATCTACCTGTTGGACATGCCTGAACTGGGTGAATGGCCATTTGCAAGCTTGCAAACATCCTCCAAGAAAGACCGTGAAGTTTTATTAACCAACGCTTTCATGGTTATCCCAATGAAGCAGGATCTAGGACGCAAAAAGAATCCCTTTGCATGTTCCAACATGTAGCCCTCAATGCCTGAGACACACAGAGGCAGAATCATAATGTAAACATTCTCCTTTCCAAAGCAAATCTAATCACAGTGGCACCAATGCGAAAAAATATGTGACACGGCCTTGATGAAGTCTGTTCTCAAATGCAGATGTGATGTATTCAGTCCCATTATTCTATCTGATCTTTGATTTTTAATCACCTTGTCTAGAATGAGCTGTTTAAAATATACAATATATTACTTCAGAGAAAAAGGAGGTCATTATTTTCTCTCCCTCTTCCCCTAGTGCCCAACAGGATAGACAAAATAAAGCAATGTAGCACATATAGTATTTGACTTCCAGAATTAGCTTTCATAGGATGTGAAAGTGACTAATAATAATAATAATTTTATGATTTGTACCCCATCCATCTGACTGGGTTGCCCCAGCCACTCCGGGTGGCTTCCAACAAAAATAAAAGCATAATCGCTTCCATTCGTAAACATCATAAATGTTTTCAGGATGTAATGTTATAAATGTTACTATTCTACTTATATGTGGCTTTAGACCAGGGCAAGGGAACTTTCAGCTTTCCAGACATTGTTGGATGGGATGATGGTAGATGTAGTCCAGCAATATCTGGAGAGCCACCAGTTCCATATCCCTGCTTTGGACAAATTCACAGAGGACAGGTCTATTAGCATTAGCTTTTGTCATGGTAGCTAAATGGATCTTCCCTATTTAGAAACTGTACCTCCAAATATCAGTTACTGGGAGAGACCGAGTCACACGGTTGGTCCATCCTACTACCTACATTGACTAGCAACAGCTCTTCAGTTTCATTTAGGACATTCTCTGCTCTACCTAGAGATGTCAGGAATTTAACTGAACCTGGAACCATGTACATGCACATACATGTAAACTATGGCCCTGTCACCTTCATGTCCTGCTTATAGACTTCCCAAAGGCATTTATTTGGCCAGTGTGGGAAATGGAATACTATACTAAATGTCCCTTGGACAGATCTGGAATATGCTTCATCAGGGCACATGTTCTAGACATGGAGCAGTGTTAAGTTGCTTCACCTTATCCAGGGATGGACAACCAGATGTTGTTGGACTACCACTCCCATCTTCCCTGACCCTAGGTGATGCTGACTGGGGCTGGTAGGAGTTGGGAGTTCAACTGTACCTGAAGAGTCACAACTTCCCCATCCTTGACCTAGTCGGATGTCTTGAGCAATTCTGATGAACAATGGTAATCCTTATGGTTGATTTATGTTGGGCACCATAGTTGTAGCAGCTGGAAGGAAAACCATAAACAATGCAAACAATTATGGTTGGGTCAATGAAAAGTTCTTGCAGCTCCTTTAATTTTATTCTTATGATCTAGGATAGTGAACCCAGTGAAACTTCTGTAGAAGCCTTTTTGAAGAAACGATGGTGTGCACTAAGGCCTGCACCAGCAGTTGGTACTTCTAGGAGGCTGGGGAAGAGACTTCCCATTATTGCTCTCCCCAACATTTGCATTTTGATGCTGTCAGCCTCCTCTGGAGGAGAGATAATTATTATTATTATTATTATTATTATTATTATTATTATTATTATTATTTTATATCCTGCCCTCCCCAGCTGAACCTCCCTATGGCCTAGGACCTCCAAGATGTTTTTGTTTGAGGACCGTAAGGTCCTCCGTGGGACATACCACGTAGTAGACAGCTGTATCTCATCTACTTCTCCGCTCTGAACTGTATTCAAACCAGGTTCCTTGAAGGGCAGCAAGACCCATACCAGAAACTTTATTTATGTACTCAAGCTTAGATTGTTGTTTTTTTCTTTGGTAATATTGAATTTATTTTGTGTTTGCTGTTGATTTTTGGTTGTTTGGAATTTTCTGACATGTTCTGTGTTATATATATATATTCTCTGTTTTAATGTTTTGAACGTTTGCTGTAAGTAAAATCAAATCGGCAGGAGCAGGATTGGGAAGGTAAGATCAAAAGACATGGGTGGGAATGTTGTTGGACTATAATCCAAACAATCATCGGAGATTATGGGAGCTGTAGTCCAATTTATGGAGGGAAATATGGTGGCTACCTTGGACGCAGCGAAAGGCTTTCCACAACAAAGTAAGATTTACAAATTTATGTACCTATAAGAACATCATGCGCTGCTCTGGTTCGCCAGAAGCGGCTTAGTCATGCTGGCCACATGACCCAGAAGCTGTACGCCGGCTCCCTCAGCCAATAAAGCGAGATGAGCTCCACAACCCCAGAGTCGGCCACAACTGGACCTATTGGTCAGGGGTCCCTTTACCTTTTTAAGAACATCAAAATAGTCCTGCTGCATCAGGCCAGTGAACCAACAAGCCCAGCATCTTGTTCTTACAGTGGCCAACTGAATGCCCATAGGTAGCTCACAAACTGAACCTGAGCACAGCAGCAGCGTCCCTTCCTGCAGTTTCCAGCAACTGATATTCGGGAGCATTGCTGCCTTCGACCGAGGATCTTATCTTCCCCAGATGCAAAGTAAAACCACACATCTAATATTCCTCAAATTGCAAAAAGAAGTGAGACGCTCTGTCCAGGACGGAATCTTCTGTTAACATCTTAATTCTCAAATGCCTGCTGTTGCCTCATTAGAACTCTTAGGATGTGCCTTTATTCCTTAAAAGAAAGGCTAGTGCCTCAAAATAGACTGGAAGTAAAAATAGAAAATAAAAACTGATTCCATTTAATCATTCATCTCGTTGCAGAGGAATGCAAAGGTTAGGCTAGCAGCTAGAACATGTTCGTCGCTACGAGGGAGGAGGAGGAGGAGAGGAGCCAGCCCTTCTGGCAGCAGATTTTATTAGCAGAGTCCTTTGAAATGACTCAGTAGCTTAAGGTAAAAGGGTGGCAAGGCTTTGATTTGGAAAATGAGGCAGCCTACTAAGCACAGCTACCAAACGGTGGACCATGGTCTTATGCGCAACAAGGAAATCTTACTAACTTACTAACGTAATTTTTAATATTAAAAAATTGAATTCCCCACGGATTTTTTTTAAAAAAAACCTTTATTTAGGTTTGTTTAATTTATTTATTTTATTTAGAAACTGGCTTTCATCACAAAAGATCTCAGCAGTTTGCATAAGCGTGTCATAAAAACTACAGTGGCCTAAAATCAAATGGAACAAGACACTATTTGAGAATAGCAGACTAAGTTCTAGAGTCCCTAAAAGGCCTGGGAAGATAAAATGAGTTTTGCCTGAAGCTGGGATAGCTCAGTCAGTAGAGCATGAGACTTTTACTCTCAGGGTTGTAGGTTTGAGCCTCACGTTGGCAAAAAGATACCTGCAGGGGGTTGGATTAAATGACCCTTGTCCCTTCCAGTTCCATAATTCTGGTAAGAAGAAAAGGGATTATGAGGCATTCCCAAGGGATCCCTGCAAACTGGGTAAATGGGCATCACAATGGCAAATGTGATCCAATGCAGGGGAAATTGTGTTTTACTGGTTTCATTCCTTAGGAGCATATACTTTTAATGTCTACTGCTTAGGATAAAGTGCTTAAATTAAAAAGTAATATTCCTCATTCTGTCTAGATGCTTACTATTACAGTTGGCTTGTTTGATAGCCGCTGAAAATCTTGACCCTTTTTGCTGATGAAATCATCAACTTTACTGTGGACACCAGAGCCACAGGCACCTGGTTTCATTTAGTTGGTTTTCCTTTTATTTTGCAAATGAACATCCCACTGGTTTCAGTCTCATCACCCTTGCTAACAAAGGCACTAAAACCAAAGATCTTTGGAGATTAGACTCCGTGATGCAATTAGACCATAGATAGTTGGGGATGGCGACTCCCTCTTCGCTTCCTTTCTTATGCCTAGAGCAGCAGAAGTAAAGGTCAGATAACCAAGTCCATGCACCTTGGGGGTGAGTTACAACAAAGGCAGGTTCAGGTATTTTGGAAAAGTTTATGTATATCACTTTGATCTGGCATCAGCCTAGAAGATCCAGGATAATGGCTTTTTCATGTAAAACAGTTATTGATAGTGTAAGTAAATACACTCACACAAAAAAAATCCAGAGCCGGCAGGGTGGGGTGAGTATCAGAGTGAAACAAAAACTTTGTTCACACCTGCTTTATGCAGAGGTGGGGGTGAAATGGTTTTCTTCCCAGGTTGTGATAACGTATAGGGAATTTTTTTAATGTTTAACGTTTTGTGTTTTGAAATATGCTGGAAGCCACCTGGAGTGGCTGGAGCAACTCAGATGGGTGGGCTATTATTATTATTATTAATCCAATCCAATGTGGTTACTATCTTGAATTAAATTCAGTTACACACACATTAGGGAAAACTGCCAAACTAAGCTGAAAGTATGTGCATAAGACTGCTTTGAGACTTGTAAACAGTGGCGTAGCGTGGGTTGTCAGCACCCGGGGCAAGGCAAGTAATTTGCGCCCCCTAACCCGTGGATTTGCGCCCCCTAACGCCCAGATGTTGCGCCCGGTGCGGCCGGCCCCCCCTGCACCCCCCACGCTACACCACTGCTTGTAAAATCCAGGTGAGACTATTATGATTCACTGGTGTTTCATTGCCACATCCCATTCATTGTCAGAGGGTGGATTCTCTGCTAACGAAGAAAAACAAGGAAACCATGTGCAAGGATTGTATCTTTCACATGGACTTATATCTGCAGAGCAGCCAATAATATGGAACAAGTGATAATACAAAAAGCGCAATGCCCATTCAGCCAGGGCATATTAGTTTACACCAGAGGAGGAGTAATGCATGTCCCTCTTAACATTAGAAGTAGGCTACATTCTAGTCACGCAAAAGCCAAAGGTTTCTACATATCCACTTGACTCTCCATCTTTCATCCAAATCAACAAGAAGTATTATCACAGTTCAGAGACATATTTCACCCAGGCACAAACATTTGAGTGGGGCATGGAGCAGGTCTTGGTGAAGGGTGTGGCCTGGGTAGGAAGGTTGTGGCCTGAGAGGTCTTCCCGCAGTCTGTGAGCCTGAGATTCCCCACCCTTGCATTGCGCTTATTCTAACAGTGATGCCCATTCTGAGTGTCAGTCCTTATGTAGTCGGGAAAGGCATCACACACACAAACACATACACACACCCCATGCATAAGAGGGAGGTATCAGCAGGCTTGGAATAACCCCAAGGTTTGCAAAATTATAGAAACATTTAGAAAACTTCAGTGGTTACAAAGCAAACCCTCCAACAGCCCAAAGAGGGCTGTGCATGTTCAGTGGCATGAAATGCTGATTGTAGGGCGGGTGAGAAACTAGGTGAGAGCAGATGTGGCATAGAATGGCTGGGTTCCTGAACAGAGAGCTCCAAACTTCAACAGTTTATTGTACAGTTCTGGATTGCCAAATAGGCAGAGCAGGCACCGGCCTATTTCGTTCCTGCTCCCACCCCACCATCTTGCCCCCGGTCCCGACGTCCACGCCTTTTAAGGGCCCAGCGACAATGGATCAAAATAATACTGATTTTATCTTGAAAGAAAATTACAATCAAGCTATCTTAGTTTTAGGAGATAAGATAATTTCTTAGTTTTAAGGGAGAATTTTCGGAGATTTATTTTGGCACTGTTATCGTAGGTTCCTCTTGCTGTACCACTGGAGGCTGATCAATGTAGTCTACTGGGGTATTGCCCTACCAAATGAAATTTCAAGCAGTTTTTTTAATTAAAAACAGTATTCTCCAAAGTATTTCCTACCCCACACATACGTATACTCAGTCTCCCATTTTCTGGCCAATCAGCTCTCTGCACCACTCAACCAAATTGATTCCCAAACAGTCTTGCTATGGCCCAGATATTCTTGAACTCCAACTCCCAACAGCTCCAACCAGCTTGGCCAACAGTCAGGGATTATGGGAGTTGATGTCCAATACATCATGTTGACTACCCCTGTCTTAGACCTCCTTCCAACATAATGTTTTCTTAGACTAATAGACTTTCCCCCCAATCATATACACAGGAACTCATTTAACATTTCCTGGATGGATACACAAACAGGACCCTCAATTTCTGTTGCACAATTACTTTGCCAAGAAATGTTTCTTGCAAAATTTGTCCATGAGAAAAGAAGCCCGGGTAGAGAATTACAGTTACAGGACAGGTGACTCACTATGGTTTGGAAGCGAATTCTCAGCCGCTCTGGTAAATATCAAGACCTGTAGAATCTTCCATAGTAAATATTTGGTGATTGCACAATGCTTCCAAAAGTTGTTTAACTCCCAGAGGCATTTTTAACTTGTGCCCCATCCTGCTTTGCCAATTTCCCTCGCCTCTCATTATGCATACCTGAACTGTGCATGTCGTATCATGATGGCTGAGCCCGTTTTTGCTCTATTTCTGTGAGTTCTTTTCCAGATGAGCTCAAAAATCACATTCTTTACTTAGGCAGGAAATCATTGAAGGAAAACCCAGGATCTTCCTCATAGATTTTGCTGCTGAAACCTGTTCAGAATGGAGAAGCTATAAATTTGTGCATCTACACTACACTTCTGTGGGTCTTTACTGAAAATAGATTAATACATTGTATGTGTAGGAAGCACATCGGTTTTTCATTTCTTTCACAACATTTAAGGCGGTTGTTTAAGCAGCTCGGTCCAGGCTGTTTAGGTCAAAATGAGATTCGGTTGGTTACATTTGTGGCTGTTGTATCACAGGGATGGGGGAATCTGTCACCTTCCAGACTGCTGGACTCCAATTACTATCAGTCCTGGCCCAAATGGCCAATGGTCAAGGATACTGGAAACTGTAGTCCAGCAACGGCATACATTTTACACATAAAACAGATATTAATAATAATAATAATTTATTATTTGTACCCCGCCCATCTGGCTGGGTTTCCTCAGCCACTCTGGGCGGCTTCCAACAAAGATGAAAAATACATTAAAATGTCACATATTAAAAACTTACCTGAACAGGGCTGCCTTCAGATGTCTTCTGAATGTCAGGTAGTTGTTTATCGCTTTGACATCTGATGGGAGGGCGTTCCACAGGGCGGGCGCCACTACCGAGAAGGCCCTCTGCCTGGTTCGCTGTAACTTGGCCTCTCACAGTGAGGGAACCGCCAGAAGGCCCTCAGAGCTGGACCTCAGTGTCCGGGCCGAACGACCTCAACCTCAATCTGTTAGCCGCCATCCATCCTCCAACCCTCCTGTGAAGATTAACTGGACCTGCAGTACCGCAATCATTAGGAGATCTGAGTATGTTTTTATTCCACCAGGCTTCGAATCGAATCAAGTTTATTACGGCCATGGGCCCATACAGACCAGGCTTTGGAAGAACTAAGATTGAAATAGTAACACGGAATTATCTACTGGTGGCATTCGTGACTTTTGTACATACTGTATGTTGCAAAAGAATATTATTGTGATGCTGTATTATTGTAGAAGTCTTTCAGGGCCCCCATCACCAAAAAGCAGCCTGAAATCTAATCAAAAAAGGAAGTAGGGAAGAAAGATTTGAATGACCTGCATAACCTCTAGAATTCAGAAGGGTAGATCCAAAGGAAAGTTACACCAGGCCCTGGAAAGAAAATGCAAGTAGGTGCTCATGCCTCCAATGCATTTTTCGGGTGCTTTGTAGTGCTAATGAAAATTGTATAGGTTCTGGTAATCATCAACATGTCAGAGTTTTTAATGTGCAGAGTTGACTGTTCAAACAACTGAAGCACTGAAAGAGAATCTCAAATGAGTCAGGGACAACAGATTGCCCAATCCTGAACCAAACAGCTTTCCAAGACTATTACCATGCAAATCACCAAGTAAGAGTCATTTTGTTCAAGCACACACACGTCCTGCAGAGTAGCCACAAGCTCACACGGACCCGAATGTGCTATCACAGTTCCAACAGCAGCAGCAGTTCCAGTGCAAGCTAACTTGAGAATCATGAGTCTCAGCGTAACCAGAGCAACCATTTCATTTCACTGAGAACCCAGCAATGCATATGGAGATCTGCAAATAAACTATATTACTTTATTATCTGCTCCTGATTCACCATAACCCAAGAGCATAATTATTAGCCAAAAGGCCCATACAACTCATGTCTGTTGACTCACAGGTAAGTCAATTCAGCAAGGCTTACATCCGATTGAATGTGCATCGTATTGCAGCCAGAGACTCTCTTGAAATTCCCTGTGTAAATAGAGGAAGGCTTGCCTCCATCATGGACTGAGTATGTTTCAGCTGCTAAGCCCCACTCCCTTATCTCGGAGGTCCTGCGTTCTCTTTTCTTCCTCCACGGCCAGAGCCATTATGCTTCTGAATACCAGCTGCTGGGAATGTGCTCATGTCTGGCTTGTAGGCTTCCCACAGGCGTCTGGTGGACCACAGTGAGAGCAGGACGTGGGACTTCTTTGGGTCATTGGCCAGATCTAGCAGACTCATCTTCTGTCCTTCATGAGCAGGGGTGGCTTTGACTTTTAGAAGACATCTGAAGGCTGCCCCTGTATAGAAAAGTTTTTAATGTTTGGTGCTTTATTGCGGTTTTAATATTTTGTTGGGAGCCGTTCAGAGTGGTTGGGGAAACCCAGTCAGATGGGTGGCATATAAATATTATTATTATTATTATTATTATTATTATTATTATTATTATTTATTCCAAAACTGGACGGTGTCACCACCTCCCCCCACCAAAGCCTTGCATGCCAGGGTCATGAGTGGTTAGTTATCTCATGCATTTATCCTGCCAGTGAGGCACATGTGGGATTTTTAGCCCCAGGTGCCAAAATAGCTTTCCCTGCCTAGGGTTCTGTGCCCCTTGACTTGCAAGAGGGGGCAACAGCTGCTCTGCCTCAGGCAGCAAAATATCTTGAGCCAGCCCTAAGTTTCACAGAAACAAATGCCAATTAAAATACTTGGAATATATCGTTGTTTGGCTTCATGCCACTGAAAGAATGTGTGCATTGTCTGCTATGATGCAGATTTTTGAAGCCCCTCCTAAGCAAGACACTCTCACACCCACACCATGCATTTAAAGCACGTGGCTTCCCCCCAAAGAATCCTGGGAGCTGTAGTTTGCTAAGGATGCTGGGAACTGTAGCTCAGTGAGGGGTAAACTACAGTCCCCATGGTTCTTTGCAGGAAGCCATGTGCTTTAAATGTATTTTAAATGGATGGTGTGGGTGTGACCACAGTCTAGACAGCGCCTTATAAAAAGTCACACAATTAACACAAAGTACCATAAGATGGCCTTTTTAACATTTATTATTGATTTAGTACACTTATATCCCACCTGTTCTTCCAAGGAAGTCACGGTGGCGTACATGGTTCACCTGCTCCCCATTTTAGCCGCACAACAACCTTGTGAGGCTGGTTAAGCTGAGAAACAGTGACTGGGCCAAGGCTGGGTGGGGATTTGAACCCCCAGTCTCCCAGGTCTCAGTCCAACACTCTGCCCAACACCCATATGTACCATCCTACATTATTTGTTTGCCATTGGAAGATCTCCTTCAGATTCCTTGATGCTGAGAGGCCCAGCTGGCAGCTACCAGGCACTGCCAAATGCAGCTGCCTGCCTATTGTTTTAGGGAGAAAGGAAGCTTTGTCATTCGAAAACAGCTTACACAGAATTTATATTTAATGGAGGAGCTGAGGCATTGTGGATTAATGGGTACATTTAAGATACTGCTAACTTCAGCCACCGCTGCCGCCACCACCACCTTTTTTGATATTTTACTTCTCTTTTGCACACCATTCTAACCAGGACTGTTGAAGGGAAAACTGACAAGAACCGGGACTCTTCTTGCCTGATTGGAAGGCAGTTTCTGTTCCAGGTGTGTTGGGCCTGGAGGAAACTCTGGACCACAAAAGGGTTGTTTGAGTTTCACATTGGTGGGTGCGTTTTACACCACTGGCGATTAACTTCTTAAGCTCCATGGATGGACTGACCTTCAGCTGAGCGACATTTGTTTCTGCCAGCCGTTATTCTGCTGAGACAGAGTCACAATAAAGAGTTTCTATGGCCCGTGTCCTTCACAGATATCGATGTCATACATTACAAGTTGTAATGGGTAACCGGATGGTCACCTGGAGGTCAAGGCCTCCTTTTATTCCACAGACTTCTGAGGTAAAAGAGTGTGCTTGAATTCTTTAGCTAAATATCATTCCATCTTCAATTAAGATAAAATGAGAATAATTTCAGGCACTGAATGTGCTACCTAAATTTCCCATCTGGTTTTAAAATTATTACTACAGTATTACTATTTTCAAGTATTTGGCCTGATCCAGCAATGTTCCATCCGTGAATAAAAGCTTTATTAGTGGTAACCATGGAGACAGACAGTACAATCGGTTGGGATAGGAATGAGCCACTAGTGAAAATGGTGAACTTCTGTAAGATGGAGAATTGCCCTGAGGTATCAAGAAGTCCCATTTATAGAAAGGATCATCAACAACTACTTTTTAGCTGCTTCTTTGGCTCTCCATCATCTCATTTAGCACTTACCTTGAGATTCTGCCGTGCCCAATCTACGTTCAGTGACGTTTGTTTAAGTAACTAGCCACAAGGAGATTATAGTGGCTCATTCCTAGCCTTGGCTCTGATTAGCCACTTGTAGCATCAGTAAATAGCACAGGTTTCATGTAAACAGCTCAGGTATCCCATATGTCACAATTGTTTTACTGACAACAAGCGAGCTGCAGGATGAAAGTGATGCAGAAGAATTCCATGACATGGACTCTCCCACTGCTCCTCAGCCTTTGTTGGGTACTTTTGCTCCACTAACAGGAACAGTTGGGCTGCCTCTCGCTGGAGTTTTACAGCACATGGACACCATACTCAGGGCCAGCCCAAGACTTTTTGCTGCCTGAGGTAAAAGGCAGGGTGACACCTTTCCCTTCTGTCCCATGTACTGAAAATTCAGCTGAATCTTGACACTGGCAATGGGGCAGCCTCTTCCACTGCATCTGAAGGCAGATGGTTCCCTTGGGTTACAGTGGGGGTGGGGAGCCTCAGGCCTGTGGGCCAAAAGCAGGACATGAGTATCACAGAGCTCTCCCCAAAGGTGATTCCAGAGACTGGGATTAAGAGGCATATAGCCTCATGATACTGGAGGTAGTGCTTAGCCATGATGGCTAGTCCTCATGGCTATCCTTAGGTAAAGGGACCCCTGACCGTTAGGTCCAGTCGCGGATGACTCTGGGGTTGCAGTGCTCATCTCGCTTTACTGGCCGAGGGAGCTGGTGTACAGCTTCCAGGTCATGTGGCCGGCATGACTAAGCCGCTTCTGGCAAATCAGAGCAGCGCACAGAAACGCCATTTACCTTCCCGCCGGAGCGGTACCTATTTATCTACTTGCACTGCATGCTTTTGAACTGCTAGGTTGGCAGGAGCAGGGAGCTCACCCCATCGCAGGGATTCGAACTGCTGACCTTCTGGTCAGCAAACCCTAGGCTCTGTGGTTATCCTTATCCTCCATTAAATTGTACAATCTCCTTTTAAAGTCAACCAAGTTGGCAGCCATCACTACATCTTCCGGGAGCAAATTCCATTGTTTACCTATGCACTGGGCAAAAAGGACTTCTTTTAGTCTTCCCTGAATCTTCCAATGTTCACCTTCATTGTGTGTTCCCAAATCCTAGTATCGTAAAAAAAAGGTAAAGGTAAAGGACCCCTGGATGGTTAAGTCCAGTCAAAGGCAACTATGGGGTTGCGGTGCTCATCTCGCTTTCAGGCCGAGGAAACCGGCATTTGTCCACAGACAGCTTTCCAGGTCATGTGGCCAGAATGACTAAACTGCTTATGCAACGGAACACCATGACGGAAATCAGAGCGCATGGAAACACCATTTGCCTTCCTGCTGCAGTGGTACCTATTTATCTACTTGCACTTTGATGTGCTTTCGAACTGCTAGGTTGGCAGAAGCTGGGACTGAGCAACGGGAGTGCACTCTGTTGCGGGAATTCGAATTGCCAACCTTCTGATCGGAGGGTTCATCCATAGTCTTACGTGTCAGAAGCAAACACAGATATTGAGCAAGTTGTCTACAGAACCAGCTCTACACAGACTCAGTGATGGTGATATAAGCTTACTTACCACTGAGAAAAGATGGTTGCTTTGGTGACCAATAAGGGCCATGATCCTTAAATACAATATAATTAGTGGCACCAAGCAAACAGTTGTGTTTAAGCCTCTAGCTTAATATGTACAGTGGTTAAGTATCGTAAACTGAGTAGGACTGAGAGATTGCAAACACCCTCTGTTCAACCTCAGCCAATATCCCGAAGCAAATGTCTTGTTTGCATTCAGTTTCCCCTCCCTGTCCTTCATTTCATAACAACTGCCCCCAAAGATGCACCAAGCAAGGTGTGGCTAACAGACCGCAATCTGCCATGGGGCAGCAACAGAGTCAGTTCAGCAACAATGGGGAGCAGAGAGGATGCATGAGACCCAAATGCCTCTGCAATGCTGGAAGAAAGGAAGTGGAACACACATTGCCCTTCTTAGAGACTCTGAATTTCTGGGGAGGTTGTTGCAAGCGCAACTGAACGATCCAGAATGGCATTGCCCTAGGAATAACTCATATTCTTCCAGCACTTAAACCTTCACCCAAGATTCTGGATGAAAAATAAGTCTTACGCACACAAGGTATGTCTGAAGCAACTGATGATGGTTGCTTCATATGTGGCAGTGGGTAGGGTATTCTACTGTAGGCTCTGGATGTTTGCTGAAATCTCAGAGGCCAGATGATGGCTAATCAAGATAGTCTGGTGGCTGGGTGTGGAGTTTCAGTGTCGGAGCCCTTCCCCATCAGTCGCAAAACAGGATAAATTATGCAAAATAAGAAATCGTATTTAAATTTGCACAATTTATTCAGGCCACACACAACTGAGCTTGCTGCAGAATTCAATTCCACTGAACGCATTTTATTTACTTCTCCCCAAAAGGCAAAACCAGGGACAATGATTTACTCAGGACAGAAACCAGATAATAGGGATTTTTTAGGACAGTTGGAATATATAGCACAAATAGCCTTGCCTGTTGGTTGTTGAACAGGGGAGGTGCACCCCCAAGCCTCTCCTCTGTCTGCTCCTCACCATTTTCCAAAGGCTGCTGGTTTATTTATGACTTCCCATATTTCAAACCTTCAGAACAGAGTCCCAGAGAGCCCAGGGGCAAATTAAGGCCCACTTCATGCTCATCAAGGGTCCTCGGAAGCTGTTACGGTACAGCTCCCTCTCCAAAGGGCAGGGTGCCGTCCCTTCGCTTGTGACACATTGAAAGATAGATGTGCACTTGCATGGTGCTGAGATCAATGCATGCAAAGGGGTGTGTGTGTGTATTTTCAGCCATAATAAATGGCTGCCTAAGGTCCAGAGAGTCTAATGACTAACCGGTTGAGATATTACAGGAAGTATAATAAACAAAAGCTACTAGTGAAGGCCATATTTAATGGTGGCCATCTTCATTATTTTCCAATTCCATTAACATATCAAAACATTGATAGTGCAAATATAAACAAGCATGTGCATCACTTCCAGCCCCGCTTGGGAAACCTGATCCCCACTGACCAACCAAAGGGCTGTGAGAGGTGGTATAAAGCAGCACCTATGAACCAGAAAGTCCCCCATTTGCATCTACTTATAGCCAGGAGTTCAGGAAGCTGCTTTCGTACTCCCTCAGCCTCACACCAGCTGTCTGCAACATAGGGATAAAATACAGGCCAACCGTATGGGGTCCCTCCCCCTGGCCCACTCAGGATTACAAGAGATTTACCCATTCCCAGGCCAAGTCTCAGCCTGAACAGGGAAACCTTTTTAACCCTTCCTGGGGAGTAGCCAGCCTGAGTGGGCAGAGCATTCCTGTACCTGGGATCCATTTGCTGCCCAAGGAGGTGCTCCAACCTGCAACCGCACAATGACCCAAATTTAGCAGCTTCCAGGTCTAGCCCCAGCAGGCCCTGACTGCAACTGACAGATATTTCGCCATGTATTGGCCAAGAACCAGATGCTTCATAAGAACACTGCCTTGTGGTACAGAGTAATTGGAGGTACTGTTGCCAGCTTCTATTAGCGTAGAATGCTGCAGTGTGACTGTTGGCAGGTTCTTATTGCATTCTTATGAGTCTTTTCCAGCTCTACCTGTAGATGCTAGAGACTGGACCTGAGATCTGGACAAAAAAAACCAAACAGTTTACACTCCCTCTGTCACAGATCAGCAAGCCTTACCTATTTCTCAGTGTGCAGAGGCTAAGGCCAGTCCTATATAAGAAGTGGCTGTGCACTTTGGGCCTATGTGTGTTGGTTCCAATGCACATAACAACTCTGCAAACAGGATGCCCAACACAGGGGTATCTGGTGTCAGAAGTGAGCCGGCAGTAAATCACACAGAGTAGGTGAAGTTAACTCTTTATTAGAAACAACCAGGATATGCACAAGAGTGTCAGGCCTAAGGAGCACAGCGACTCAGCTCCAATAGGTCTTGTCCCTATGTGGCAGTTGTGGAGACTGAAGGTTCCCACCTTTCCTCAGCTGCCTAAGTCTCCTCCTCTCCATGAAATCTGAGACTGCCCCAGTGTGCCTTCCTTTGCTCCTCCCACTTCATACCTCTCCTGGTCCTGAAAGACAAGAGAAGAGGGCCGCTTATCTCAGCAGGAGGGGGCGATACCTTGGCTTCTTCACCAGCCTGACCCATCTCTGCCTCTTGGCCTCCCTCCTCTCCTACTGGTCCATGACAGGTGCGGAAGCAGGACTTAAACACCCACCACATATGGCAGGAAAGTGCCGTCTCACACCTCCCTCACATGTCATCTTCGCACACTTGAAGCCTCATAGCCCCATGAAGCCCTATATAAGAGGCAGGCGACTATTTTAGTTCTGAGGGCCGCACTTGCTTCTGGGAAATTTCTGTGGGCCACACACCAGTAACAAGTGGACCCAGAGGTCAAAAGTGGGCAGAGCAATGAATGTCAACAGTATATTTGTATACAATAGGCACGTTTCTACACACACACACACCTCTAATCACCATCCAGGAAAGTATCTGGACACCATCAGAGTACAGGGACACATTCCAGCCAGCCCCCCCCCTCAAACCCCTCAGGGGGTAAGGGAAGGTTGGTGAGGGATGTGGCCTGAGGGAGGCAGTGTGGCCTGCCTGGGGAGAGTCTCAGGGGCCAGACAGAGAGGGCTATAGGGCTGGATATGGTTCCTTGGCCCGCAGGATGCTGCCTGCTGAGAAAGTGAAACATTCTGTGCTCTGTTAAGGTAGTAATAGGCAGGGAGCAAAAGCAGGGTGCTCCCAGGATGAAAACTGTGGGAGAAATTCATCCTTCAAGGTACCTCTGATGTCGCTGCTTTCCATCTCTGCTATGGGTCTGTATTTAAATTTGCACCTCTTTCCCCTACAGGCTAAAGATGGCTCTGTTCCAAGCGAGTTTTGTCTGAGAAAATAATTAGTATATTGGAAAAAGCGTCCTGGCGTCTCCAGTACATGTTTATCTTCCCACTCCTTTTCATTCTTCCTTCATGCCTCTCTGGGGCTCCCGGTTCCCAACTCTCCCTTTTGCTCCTCGCTCGCTGCTTGATGAATGAGTCAGGCTTTCTCCTCATTCCCTCCGCTGCCTGGGCATTATTATTAAGGAGCAGGTCATCTGGAGAGGTGTTTAATTGTGCCAGCTAATGGAAGCAGCAGTGGGAGGGATCACGGCCATTTGCGGTGAGCGTATTTGGTTGTTTCTAAAATGGGTAGCTCGCTTTTTTGTGGAAAGGGACCATTTGATAGAACTGAAGTAGCTAATGTGGTTCCCCCCAGATATTGCTAGACTGTAACTCCCAGACACCCCTAAACATTACCCATGCTGGCTGGGGCTGATAGGAGTTTGAGTCCAAGAACATCCAGGGGCCACCAGGTTGGGAACAAGCTGTCCAAGCCCAAGAAAGGAATCAATTAGCTATAAGCTCATGAAAGCAAATGTGAAGATTTTTCAACAACAGCATGGGGGAGAATCAACCAAAAACACACACACACACAAGAAAAACACCAACAACAACCTGATCACGCTTGCCGCAGGTTGGCTCAAAACAAATCTCTTTGTCCTGTTATAATGAAGCTGGAAACCACAACTGTGATTCTTCCCTTTACATGAGCAAAAAGACACAAGACACCCTATTAGCAGGGAACTGTGGAGATCTCAAGAGCAGCTGGCTCCAGCTCCCTCCTGGATTATACGGTGATTGCCCTTTAGATTTGCAGAAGAGGATGGCCACGCTCCACCTTCCTTCCTTCTTCTTCTTCCACTTACCGTATTTTTCGTTCTATAGGACACACATTTTCCCCTCCAAAAATTAAGGGGAAATGTGTGTGCATCCTATAGAGCGAATGCAGGCTGCGCCGCTAAGTCCAAACCCAGAACAGGAAGACGGAGCACTGCGGAGCGCTCCGTCTCGCTGTTCTAGCTTGGGGATGGCTGCGTGCAAAGCCTCTCCAGGGCAGGGGTGCCTTCACCCCGCGATCCTGCAGAAGCTGGCAAGGCTGTTCCCAAGCCAGAACAGCGAGATGGAGGGCTCCGTCTCGCTGCTCTAGCTTGGGGACGGCTGCGCGCACAGCCTCTCCAGGGCAGCGGGGTGCCTTCACCCCACCATCCTGCAGAAGCTAGCAAGGCTGTTCCCAAGCCAGAACAGCGAGACGGAGGGCTCCCCACAAGCTCTGGTGAATGTACCTTGAACGCACCTTGTTTTAGAGGGGGAAAACAAGAAAAAAAAAATTCCCTGTTCTCCCCCTTCTATGGTCCGGTGCGTCCTATGGAGCGAAAAATACGGCACTTCCCCTCGTTTCCCTTCCTGCTCAGAAACACATGGCTCGGTCCTGCAAGAACAGCCAAAGTCTGCAATCTTATTCTGACTTGTCTGGGAGCAAGGCTCCTCTGAACTCAGCATAACTTCCTTCTGAGCAGACAAGGCAGCAGAGGCAGAAAGATATGCTCTCCTTGCTACCACCTGCCATATGGTAGGAGCAGCTACACACCTGTGCCTCTGCTTCAGCAGTTTTGCACTGGGACTTTCTCCAACTGCACGCTAGCAGACGTCCGACCTGCTTCATTGCTTGGACCAAGGACTCCCCATGGCCAGAGAGGGCGCTCAGGAGCAGGCCAGCCAATGGCCTTTTCTAGCTCACCAGCCCACAGGGAAATTGAGCAAAAGCACCAGATGTTGCTGGACTAAAACTCTCTACATATGTTATGCACAGGGCTGCCTCTGAAGATGGTTTGGGAGTTTCAGCCAGTGCAGAATTTGGCGGCCAGGGCAAGACAGTTTGAGCCTATTACACTGATCCTTGTCTGACTGCACTGGCTGCCAATTAGCTATTCTGGGCTCAATTCAAAGTGCTGGTTTTGACATAGAAAACCTGAAATTGCTTAGGCCCGCCTCTCCCCATATAAACTAACCTAGACCATCCTCTGAGACCCTTCTTCTTGTGCCTCCTCCACGAGAAGTCTGGAGAGTGGCAACACAAGAACGGGGCCTTCTCTGCAGTGGCTCCCCATTTGTAGAATGCTCTCCCCAGGGAGGTTCCCTGGAGCCTTCAGTATAGATTTTCAGGCACGAGGCGAAAATGTTCTTCTTCAACCAGGCCTTGGGCTAATTAATATTCTACAGCCTTTTAAATGTGTCTTTGCAAAGCGGGGTACTGCTTTGTTGCTTTTGTTTTAACTATTTATTTGTGCTTTTACTCTGTATTTTTAAATTGTGCTCTTGTGATGAAGGGCTCTAACAAATAAATCAAATAAATAAATAAATAAATAAAGACCTGACCATTGTCTGGACTGGCTATTGTGGACAGAAGTCAAAGTCTTCCCACCCCGTTTTAAGCTGTTAGACTAAAACCAGGAGGAGACCCAATTTCAAATCCCCACTGAGCCAAGGAGTTCAGTGGGAAACCTTAGGCTAGCCACTAGTCTCTCAGCCTAACCAACCTCACAGGGCTGATGTGGAAAAATGAGGACAGAATAATGTGCATTACCTTAGAGTGCTCTCTGTCTCTCTCTCTCTCTTAAACACACATACACTTTGCATGTAAAGGGTTTGCTTCCATTGGCATACGTAAGTATTACACATAACCCCATACTGATGTTTATATTGTGATATCCGGTGTGTAAAACTAATTAGCTGGACAGAGGGACTGCTAATGAATAAACACAAAGGAGGTGACTACCCTTCCCTCTCTATTAACCAGAGGTGCCAGCATGGGCAACGGTCAGGGTTGATGAAAGTTGTGCCCTTGAAGAAGAGTTCTGTGTGATTCGGCAGCTTGCTATTTGCATCGTAAACTCGAACTGGCTCCCATTAAAGAGATTGCCCCACTTGCTTTCTGCATCTTGTTCTATGATGCACCAGCACCCTCCAGAACCATGCAGATAGCACTAGATCAATTAATTATAAGGGTGGGGGAAAGCACGACGACTGTTTCCTCAACAATGATTCTGATTTATCACCTCAGGGCTGTTGGCCTTTGCAGTTCAATACTTTGTAGACTATCGCAGTCCAAGACGATGTCATTTCCAGCAGCAATATGTCCACAAACAGAGGCATTGTTATGGAAACAAATCCTTTTACCTCCGGCAGACAGTGAAAACAATGGAGCCAGTGGTTCCTGGTGGCACAATGGCGCCATCTTCTGGATAGAGGGATAAAACACACTTTCGCTGCTGCATTGGGACGGTTGAGCAAAAGGCTAATAATCCACAGTTTTCCATCCAGCAGTGATTGACTCCTACATTCCTGGAGCAGAAATTCTTCACTTTTTTCCCAACAACTTTTAAGTTGCACTAAGATAATACTGTGGGTAAAACCTCAGTGCCTAGGACTTGCCGATCGTATGGTCGGCGGTTCGAATCCCCGCGGCGGGGTGAGCTCCCGTCATTCGGTCCTAGCTCCTGCCCACCTAGCAGTTCGAAAGCACCCCTAAGTGCAAGTAGATAAATAGGTACCGCTTTATAGCGGGAAGGTAAACGGCGTTTCCGTGTGTTGCGCTGGTGCTGGCTCGCCAGAGCAGCTTTGTCACGCTGGCCACGTGACCCGGAAGTGTCTCCGGACAGCACTGGCTCCCGGCCTCTTAAGTGAGATGAGCGCACAACCCTAGAGTCGGACACGACTGGCCCATACGGGCAGGCGTACCTTTACCTTTAAGATAATACTGCACTATGTATTGGGCTCTACCCAGATCAGATAAGGCCTCAGCCGGAGTATTGTTTGGGTTAATATAGTGCCAGAATGACAAGTAAACTCAGGATTCACTGGAGAGCAAAGATTTTAATGGATTTGGAATGCACTGATCGCCGAAGAATTGATGCTTTTGAATTATGGTGCTGGAGGAGACTCTTGAGAGTCCCATGGACTGCAAGAAGATCAAACCTATCCATTCTGAAGGAAATCAGCCCTGAGTGCTCACTGGAAGGACAGATCCTGAAGCTGAGGCTCCAATACTTTGGCCACCTCATGAGAAGAGAAGACTCCCTGGAAAAGACCCTGATGTTGGGAAAGATGGAGGGCACAAGGAGAAGGGGACGACAGAGGACGAGATGGCTGGACAGTGTTCTCGAAGCTACCAGCATGAGTTTGACCAAACTGCGGGAGGCAGTGGAAGACAGAAGTGCCTGGCGTGCTCTGGTCCATGGGGTCACGAACAGTCAGACACGACTAAACGACTAAACAACAAGTGAGGTAAAGCACATAGGACACGTGTGTCTCCACTCTGCCTCTTCTTCCTGCCTGCCCAGCAGAACGCTGAAAGAAGAACATACTGCTTTTCAGAACTGGACCAACAATGAGGCAAGGTGAGTCGACTGCCTCGGGCGGCAGGATCAAAAGAGGCTGCCAAAGAATGCATCGCCTGCTGCCGCTGCCACTGCCACACATTCCAGATCTGCCGCCTCCTCAGCAGCCTCTTTCCATGCTGCCTCTACAGCAGCCTCTCAGTCGCAGGTTTTCTCTCTCCCCATGGAGAAAGTGCCCTCTGGGGTCTCCTGGGTTCTGCCCACACCCAGCGTGATTCAGAGCGGGGGGGGGGGGGGCATGACAGCCTTTGATTCCCATTTCAACCATCAGGTAAGATGAATTGAATCCCCGCCTTGTTCCCAAAGTATTTCCTCCTCCTTCCCCTGCAGGGTGCGTGTGGTTTGCCTCAGGTGCCAAAATATCTCTTGATAGAAATTTGAACCGATCACCCGCAGAGGGCTTTCGAAATTGGGCGGGGCTGCATGTCGCCAACCTGTCCTCTCCTGTCTGCTCCAGGTAGCAGCAGACTTCCTCATGCAACATTAAAGTGGGATAACATCCCAGAAAAGGGGGGGGGTACGAAGTTGCCTGATCCAGGAGGGGACTGTGTGTAATGGTTGTTTGTCTGAATGGAATCAACTGCCCTATTCCTTCCAGCGCCTTATTTCCCCCCCCCTTTGGCCAAGCAGGGAGGAACGCAGAAATCAGTCCTCTTTCGCAGTCTGACAGACTGAATAAGCAAAGCCAAGAGGAGGGGAAACCTCTGTCTGGAACATCATCCCTGAAAGGCATAAAAGGCGACAAGATCCATTGTCCTGGAAATCAAAGGCAGAAGCATTCTGCGCTGAGTCGCTCTCTATCGAGGGGCAATGGGAGTTGAGAGGCCTCCACCCAGAGCAGCTTGAAATGAAGGAAACAATGAACTGGGTGTTCGAATGCAGGGGCACCAGGAAGAATCCCTCACCATCTACTATTCTGATTGAACAGTTTGCCCAACAGCAGGGAAGGGGACTGTCATGGACTGGCTAGATGCAGAGGAGTGGTGGAAGGCACCAAGGGAAGAAGGCTCAGAGTCAGGGAAGTGGTGGTGGGATGATCGTGAGTGGTCAGATGGAGAAGACTGGGAGGAGGAGGTGTCCACTGCTGAAGAGGTAACAGGGCTTAGTGAGCTGGGGGAGTCTGTGGCAGACGGAAGTCCAGACTCAGACGCAGGAGAGGAAGGAAGCCAAGAGGCACAGATGGATTAGTCTGGTGAAGAAGTCATGGTGTCTCCCCCTCCTGCTGTGACAAGCTTATCTTTCCCCTGCTCTCCCAGAAGCAGAAGAGGCATGAAAAGGGCAGAGGTGCAGTCTCAGATTGCTTGGGGGAAACCCTGGAGAGGAGGGGATTAGATAGCTGTCGGAAGGCGGTGTCCTTCAGTCTCAGCAACTGCTTCATGGGGGAGCAAGACCTGCTGGGAGTTGCTGTGCTCATTAGGCCTGGCACTCCTGTTTTACTTATAAAGAGTTAACTCCGCCTCTCTTGGTGTGATTTACTGCTGGCACCCTCTTGGCAGGGAGCCCTTTTCAGCTTGAGGGCCACATTCTCCTCTGGGTAACCTTCCAGGGACTGCATGCCAGTGGCAGTTGAGTGGCAAGGGGCAAGCTTGGGCAGGGCAACAAATGTGAATTTTATCTTTGTAGACTAGCTCCTACATGCTCACTCTTCCCTCTCTAGCCTCTGTCCGGGCAAGCAAGAAGCACGATCAGAGTTCAAGCACACATTCCAGCTTGGCAAAAAGCATGCAAGGAGATGGCAATGCAAGGCTAGTGTGACCAGGGGAGATGGAGTGGGTGGTCTGGAGAGGGTTCCAAGGGCCAGGCAGAGAGGTCTGGAGGCCGCATTTGGCCTTGGTGCTTCAGGTCCCCCTACAGCTCCTATTGCCGGTCCTTCACAGGATCTGTCTTCTGCAGAGGGATATTAACAGTAGGGGAACTCCGTATCCGAAGCAGCAGCAGCAGCAGCAGCAGCTCCTGTTAAACTTGCAGGGAGCACCGCTAGACCACACACAGCCCTCCTTCAGGGCTATCTCTGAAGGGTGCTGGGTTTGTCCCAGCAGTGGATGTTTACAGAAAAAAGACAGCGCCTTGAAAGGCAGTCTGGTGGTGAAGAGGAAGCAAATGGCTCGGAAAGAACAGTCTGGCGTGGACTCTTGGCTTAATTATCTGGAAATCTGTCCTTTCCTTGTCTCGAGGCAAATCGCAGTACCGAGACGTTGCTGCTTACTGATCTGCCCAACACTGGAGCCAGCGGACCAAACCGAAGAGGCTCGCAGGGACTTTTCACTCCTTTTGCCAAGACAAACTAGCTCCCATTAACTCCCCCAACGATGGGTTCTTCTAGGCACCGGTTAAGGGTGCAACTGGACATGACACTGTGAGAGGCTCGTGATCAGAATGGCTCCTGCCATTTAAGAAAGAAAGAGAAACCTGTAGAGACATTCAGGATAGATTGAGACTGCCAGGATGAAGGGGTAGAAGTTTAACCTTCGTCCAATTTTGTGGGCAAGAAACGTACCCCAGATGCACTTTTAATTGTGGAGTGCATGCATAAGTAGAACTACAGGATAGTCTTTCTAGGGCACTGTTACAAATTTGTCACCTGTACAACATCCCCAGGTTTCAGCCAGTTACCATTTACTGTTTTTCTTCTGCAAACAAAAAAACCACCTATATCGTAAAATGTCCCAGAAATGCACTGAGTTTTGCCATTGGGGTATATTTATTTACCCCAGCCAATGTAAGCAGATTGGGGTTGTAAAAATAGCCCATTGTTTTTTTTTCCCCCATGGAAAAAAATGATAAGTGAAACCTGTCAAGAAGTTTGTGGGGTGTCAGAAGTGTGTAGGTTGGCACAACCCATATAGCGTCGTTTGGGGGCATTAACCAAAATTGGGTTTCTTAATGGAAAAGCACCCTGCAAAACTGCCCGTGTTGGTTCTCAGATTTATTCCAGGGAGTTTGCAGTATTTTCTTGACTGTAATTAATCCAGAATGCGGCAGCTAGACTGGTGACTGGGAGTGGCCGCCGGGACCACATAACACCGGTTCTGAGAGATCTGCATTGGCTCCCAGTACGTTTCTGAGCACAATTCAAAGTGTTGGTGCTGACCTTTAAAGCCCTAAATGGCCTCGGTCCTGTATACCTGAAGGAGCGTCTCCACCCCCATCGTTCAGCCCGGACACTGAGATCCAGCGCCGAGAGCCTTCTGGCGGTTCCCTCATTGCGAGAAGTAAGGTTACAGGGAACCAGACAGAGGGCCTTCTCGGTAGTGGCGCCTGCCCTGTGGAATGCCCTCCCAGCAGATGTCAAAGCAATAAACAACTATTTTACTTTTAAAAGACAACTGAAGGCAGCCCTCTTTATGGAAGTTTTTAATGTCTGATGCTGTACTGTTTTTAATATTCAGTTGGAAGTCGCCCAGAGTGGCAGATGGGCGGGGTATAAATAAATTATTATTATTATTATTATTATTATTATTATTATTATTATTATTACAAGCTTGGCTTCACAGTACAGGAAAACCACACAATTCCTCTATTCATGCTGCCAGGGAGTTGTGTAACAGCTCATTCATACCTAGTGGCAAGATCATCCCTGAACATGACTTCCTTTTTTAAGCACTGAGGAGAAGTCTCTTGGTTTAGAAAAATAAAAAAACCTGTCTGTTTGCTATGCAGCGCAGGTAGGCCAGCCTTTCAAGGCCGGCTAAGATTAAAAGCCACCCAGAAAAATACAACCCTCTGCAGCTGGCACCACTTACAGATATACTGGTCACCCACCTGCTGTGTAAGGTGAGGAAGCAAATCCTTCCCCCTGCCCTAATTAAGTCCCTTGGGCATCTCTGCATTTGCATAGGCACAGTGCTTTTTTCCAGGGGGTACTCAAGGATCCGCAGTACCGGTAGCCCTACATCTTTTTACTTACTGTAACAACTTCACGGTGAGTACGGGCACCTATTTTTCCTAGGGAAAAAAGCACTGCATACGCATGAGAATGGAATAAAAGCAACTTGTAGGCATTAGCTTTATTCCAGCCTCGTGCCAACGCTTCTAAGCATATATCTGTGTTGCCTGATGAGAAAAAGGGGTTTTCAAGCCCCTGTACTTGACTTGGAAGAACGGCTAATTAAGTTATCAAACAGTAATCCTTAGAGTAGCTTCTTTCGCCAACGTAATCTGCAGACAAATTATAGACAGATCAAAGGGTTGTCTATTTACAGATGCTCACAGCAAGATAACTGTTCATAAAAGAGGCGATTGGTGTCCTCTCTTCACCCCCCACCTGCCCCACATATTCATAGCCATCACCTGATCCAAAGTGGGTCACAACAACAGCCCTACGACCACCCTTAAGAAATGGGTCCCAAATGCATGTTTGGATTAAAAGTGGGTCCTGGGTCTGAAAACACTGAAAGTACCTGATCCAGACAGCCATATTAGCACAACACCAGGATGTGTGTTTTGTTGGTAACCATTTGACTAGCTTCCCGTATATACTGAGGTGATAAAGCAGGAATGAAAAATGCTGTCTGTCCGTCATGCCCTGCTTACACAACCTTCTCTGACCATTGGCTCATGGGAATTATAGTCTAACAACATCTAGAGCACACTATGATGGCTGTCCTTGATCTATGTGAAAGCCCTTCAAATATTTGAAGACAGCTCTCTTATTGCCTCTTAATTCTCTAATCCAACTCCTTCAACCTTTCGTCATTGGCCATGCTTGCTGGGGCTGATGGGAGTTGTAGTTCAGCAACATCTGGAGGGCCAAATACCCCACGTGCCTGTTGTAAGGGCTACGTGTAAAGGTGCTGATTTAGAAGGGGAAATTCAATCTTGTCCCCGAAACCTCTGTCTGGAGAATAGAATAATCTTTCAAGAAATGGAAGTTGGCTATAGGGGGAAATAATAATTGGATACCCTTATTCTGCAGATTCAGATTTATCAGACACAAAGTTATTTATGTGGGAAAGGACACCAAAATGATAAAAATTTAAGCTCGGTGTCTTCTAGGTGCCAGGCCAGTGCTGAAAAGCAATATAGAAATATCATCCTTGTCAAACAGTCTAAACCACCTTGATGTTTGTAAAAGTCATATCCTTAATGCTTCCCTCTCAAGAGGATTCCTCCGGACTTTCATCTCTCATCTATTGTGCCCACACAATGCACCGAGCTCCAGGGAAGCTGCTGGCAAAGAGCTTTGGTGTCGGGGCTATAAGAAAAGAGGGCTGCTGGTTATAGTGTTCAATGACTAAGGCTAGGAGAGGCACGAAATATATACAGATTTGAAGCAGCAGGGCTGCTGTTCTCACCAGGCACCTGTCAAGGGCAGGTCTCAAAACAGGGCATCAAGCGCCACGATCCAGGACCTTCGCTCTCCATGTCAACAGAGAAGGGGGCTGCTTTGCCTACTCTGCTTCGATGCCACCATGGCAGATGAGCAGGGCCAGCACTCCCATTAGGCAAATGGAGACATTTGTCTCAGGAGGAGGAGTGGACTGGCTCTCAGCCTACCTCAGAGCCAACCTCCTGACCTATTACATGGCCATGCGCAGCTTTGCCTCCCCCAGCCTGTCTGTTCTTGCCCCCCCCATGCCTTGCTCTGGGGAAAGGCCTTTCTTTGGGATGAAGGATTGTGGGAGAGGGTCTGCACTGCTACTGCTGCGAAGACTGCTTAAATGAAGCAGCCAGTGGCTCTATGTGGTGGCTCTCTGAGGTCGGTTTGCCCCAATGCCTCAGTCTGAGGAAGGACCCTATGGACTGCCGAGTGAAGTGAAAAAGCGCCTGTATGTTTGCTGATCTTAATCAAGGACAGGGGAGGAGGAGACAGAGGGATGGGGGAAAGCATCTCATCATCATCATCATCATCATCATCATTTATTATTTATACCCCGCCCATCTGGCTGAGTTTCCTCAGCCACTCTGGGCGGCTCCCAATCAAGTGTTAAAAACAGTACAGCGTTAAATATTAAAAACTTCCCTGAACAGGGCTGCCTTAAGATGTCTTCTGAATGTCAGGTAGTTGTTTATCTCTTCGACATCCGATGGGAGGGTGTTCCACAGGGCGAGCGCCACTACTGAGAAGGCCCTCTGTCTGGTTCCCTGTAGCCTCACTTCTCGCAATGAGGGAACCGCCAGAAGGCCCTCGGCGCTGGATCTCAGGTGGCTAGGTGTGTTGCAGATGGTAAGAAAGTGGAATTTCAGTCCATGAGAGCACCAGGGGGGGAAAATTGATAGAGAGGTGCAGAAGGGCTAAAGCCAAGGCCCCCCACCCCTGACTTAGAGGTGAGCTCCGCTATGTCAAGTGGGACTTACAACCTAATAACTCTGTTTAGAATTGCAGTCTAAATATGGCAACGATGTTGATTCCTGTAAGCTGCATGTTTTGAAATTAACAGTCATGGGGTGGGTAGGGGGATATATATCAAATCCCAGATGTTGGGAGTTGCTAATTTAATACGAGTGCACCCGTTTCAGTCTCATAAATGTTGGAGTGTATAATCTGGATCAGTTATGCGTGAAATTCCAGCAAGTATGCTGATATTTAAACTTCTGTTTTATGCATGCAGGAACGGTATTCAATTAATTCTTCAATTTCACACTCCTGACTAGAAACAGTAGCAGAGCTTGGGAGAGATCACCTTTGGCACCCAGTGAAGAAAACAGAAACACAATCCTGTGCTTTACTGGAGAGTAAGCCCCACTGCGTCCAATGAACTCACTGCCAAGTAAGTTTTCGTAGGAGCTAACGAAGCTGTGAGTTCGGTGGTTTTTCTTTCAAAAGCTGTTTCAAGAAGATGCATTTCTTGCCCTATTAATATCTCATTCTCACCAATATGGCTCCCCAAGCACAAAATGTAAGATTTGAATTTCGCATTTGACCCTTGGAAGAAGAATAACTATATCCAAGTACCTCGTCTCAACATGAGATCATGCTGTCGTTTTCTCAGAAGTGTTAGAGTTGCCATCTGCGACATTTAGAGGCAGTGGACAATCTGGACTCATTTCCAAGAAGTCACAGAGCCGGTGAAAGAAGATCTTGCAAAGAACACTTCTGCTACAGCAACAACAAATTATGTAATAGGAAGTGTAGGTGATCAGGAGAAAAATGAAGATGGGGCTTCTTTAATAATTGTGCCGAAGAGGCGATTCCACACACACCCGACTGTCCCATTTTAAGCAGGACACCCCAGATCATAGAAGCCAATCCCAGCTTCTGTTTGGATCCCAGAACGTCCTCTTTAAAGACTGGCACCCTGGCACGAGCCAGGACACCTTCTGGGATTGCTTTGCTGATCTTCAAACAAGAAATTGACTTTTTGCGTTTAGGAAAGTGAGGGGGAAATGTATTGAAAAGAGTAGAACAAATGAACAATTCACAGGGGAGGCATAGAAATACCTTGCAAACAAATCAGGATAAATGCAAGTTAAATGCTGGTTGCTGTATGACCTTACCCCAACCATATGAGAATGGATATTGAATAAAGATCAGGCATAGTCTAATCTTGGTGTAAGCTTTGTGCAACCAAATCAAGGTGAATTCATGGGACTTGCATAATCATGTTTTTAAAAAATCTACCTCAGTATCTTTTCTGGTGGTTAATCTTTATTTAAGCAATCAGAAGCCAAACAAATTAGATATTGTAATCCTTTTGAAAGTAGCTATTAACCTATTATTGCAATTTCCACGTTTTCTCTCCAGGTCAGCAACTTCTTGCAGCTTAACTAGTAAGAATAAGACTCAAAAGCATAGAAGGCAGTTCCTAGAGCCTGATTCACTGGGCTCTTTGCAAAGCTTAGGCATCAGTTCCCTGTATAACAACAAGTAGGTCGGTCCCATTGAAATCAGACGGCCTTACTTCCAGGTAAACAGGTTTAGGACTACTCTGTCTGCACGTACAAAGTCAGAACAAAGTTTCTATTTCGAAACCACACTGGGAAAAAGCTAGACTGAGTTAAGAGGAAAAAGCTTGAGCAGTAAGATGTTTCTGACTAGGCATACATGCATAGGGATTTGGTGGGTCCCTAAGCCCAAAACAGCCCTGCAAAAGCTGTTTCAAGTTCTCCGCATGCTTTTTGTCAACATGAGCAATTCTGACAAGATCCTGGTCTTTAATCTCCTTGTCGAAATCTGAGTACAGATGCTAAATTTCAAAGATACTTGGAGCTCTCAGTGTCCTTTCCCGGATCCCAGGACTTCAGCTAGCAGATGCAACGTTTCGTAACAAATAACAGATAGTGCAGCTATGCTTCTTAAAACTTAATAGAAGAGTAATAATGGAAAGCATATTTTAGCAGCGCTCTGAACCATAAAATTCCATAGCCCTGCACTAACATCAGATTACCAGCGAGGTTACATGCGATGGGTTTCTCTTGCCTGCTTATCATTAGTGATGTATAACATACAGCTATCTGCGCTGTGGGTTAAACCACAGAGCCTAGGACTTGCCGATCTGAAGGTCAGAGGTTCGAATCCCCATGACGGGGTGAGCTCCCGTTGCTTGGTCCCTGCTCTTGCCAACCTAGCAGTTCGGAAGCACGTCAAAGTGCAAGTAGATAAATAGGTACCACTCCAGTGGGAAGTTAAACGGTGTTTCTGTGTGCTGCTCTGGTTCGCCAGAAGCGGCTTAGTCATGCTGGCCACATAACCTGGAGGCTGTACGCCGGCTCCCTCAGCCAATAAAGCGAGATGAACGCCGTAACCCCAGAGTCGGCCACGACTGGACCTAGTGGTCAGGGGTCCCTTTACCTTTACTTTATATGCAGGAAATGCCAATGGGTAAGTCCTAAGGAACAGATGCTCCCCAGGACCTCCCTTATGCCATTTCTTGCACCGGCAACAAGAGTGATAGGGAGAGGGCCAGCAACAGCACTCTCTCCTCAGTGCCACCAGAAACCACTGTCCCAGAGAGTTGTAGACACCATCTGCTCAGAGGAGCAGCAGCAGCAAAATCAGTGGTAGTGAAACACTTGGTAGGCTGAGAAGAGGACTATAAAGGTCACCTCTTCCCACATATGCGGGACTTGACATCTTTCCGCAGGGCCTGCAAGACAGAGCTGTTCCACCAGGCCTTTGGCCAAGGCACAGTCTGACCCCCTCCTTCTGTAATCCTCATGGAACTCTAGCCCAATGGTTGCCATTAATTTGACTCTGAATTGATTTTAGAATGAATAGATTTTAGAATATATTACAATTGATTGTGATTTTATGTAAACTGTGTTATTTTTACTTTTGTTAGCCTCTTTGAGCCCGGCTTTGGCTGCGGAGGGCGGGATATAAATAAATTATTATTATGATTATTATTATGATTATGATGATGATGATGATGATGATGATTATTATTATTATTATAACATAAGAGGAGCTGGACCATAAAGAAGGCTGATCACCGAAGAATTGATGCTTTTGAATTATAGTGTTGGAGGAGACTCTTGAGAATCCCATGGACTGCAAGAAGATCAAACCTCTCCATTCTTAAGGAAATCAGCCCTGAGTGCTCACTGGAAGGACAGATCGTGAAGCTGAGGCTCCAAGACTTAGGCCACCTCATGAGAAGAGAAGACTCCCTGGAAAAGACCCTGATGTTGGGAAAGATGGAGGGCACAAGAAGAAGGGGATGACAGAGGACGAGATGGCTGGACAGTGTTCTCAAAGCTACCAGTATGAGTTTGACCAAACTGCGGGAGGCAGTGGAAGACAGGAGTGCCTGGCATGCTCTGGTCCATGGGGTCACGAAGAGCCGAACACGACTAAACGACTAAACAACAACAACCACAAGAGGGGCCTGCTGGACCAGGTCCAATGACCCTTCCTTTCTTTTCTCTCAAGTTTCAGGAGCAGTGGCTTTCCTGGCAGGGCTGGGAGAGTCTCTGTTCCAAAACTCTGTCAGTGTAGACAACACTGAGCTACAGGGACCAACTGGTCTGACTCAGTATTAGGGATGGAAAGATTTGTCAGCTTCAGTTCCCTCAGTATCTCATTTCCCAGGTCTTAAATTTGGTTCTCTGCATTTTGCATCTATTTGTGATTTATATATACCCCCCCCCCACAAGTGTCCCGTTTTAAGAGGGACATCCCGGATCACAGAAGCCAACCCAGGCTTCTGTTTGCATCCCAGAATACCCCGTTTGTTTTGGTCCATTCTTCTGGTGCTCATCTGTAGGGCTGCGCCAGAGCTTCTTCCAGCCCATATATATATATATGCATTATTTTCACTAATATGTGCATTGTTTTGCTGGAGAACTGCATCACAGCATTGGGGTAAGTGTGAATTTTTAGGGATAGCTGTTTTTTTATTTGCTTCAGAATATGTGGCCTGCAAGGAAAGGATGCTCGGCTTTTTATTTTTTTGCGGGGTGTGGTTCATCTTAATAAAAGGACATGGGGAAACCCTACCACCTTACAAGGCATGTAGCAAAAGATGTTTCTGTGTGGTTATTTTAATCCCCCGTGTTAAAAGGATCCTCTCTGAGCAACGCTCACCCTTCTGGAGTGGGTCTTGTTCCTTTAAGCCAGTGTCTCGAGACGCTTTTGGAATGTTGATGATTATGCCTCATGAATATGTATGGCTTGCTTCCTATTCTTCTGCCCTCAATGATTGAAAGGTAAAGTGTCTTCTGAAAGGCGGCTCTCTAGAGAAGGCTACAGAAAGAAGCTGGCATCAGCTGCTGGAGGCAAGGCAGTGGTGTTGGGAAGAAGATTCTGGCTTCTTCCTTGGTTCTGTATATCCACTTATGCACAAGATCTCCCCAGTAGATATTTGGGGCCATCCTTTCCAGCCGTCATAATGTGGTAATCCTGAAGCAAAGCCAATTAATTAAGGCAATTGCTGAGGGATGCATTCAGCCAACAATGCATCCGTCCCCATTCTTCTCACACCCCCACTGAACAAGTCTTAACCTGCTCCCATGCTTGAGGTGCCATTGAACCACATTTTATGCTAGAGCAAATGAACACCTCGGTCCTATGCATCCTTACTCAGAAGTAAGTGATGGGGGACTTACATCTGAGTAGATGTGCAAACAACTGCAGCCTAAGGCTCCGACCCTCTCAAAGCACAAATGGATGCTATGGATTTTTCAGACTGTGGCCAATGGAGCAAGCAAGCAGAGCTGAATATCCAGCCTCAAGGCTGTAATTCTGTGCACACATTTGGAAGTAAGCACCATTCACTTCAGTGGAAGTTACTTCTAAGTAGTTTTGCTTAGTTTCTACAAGCTCAAATCCCAAAATTCTGAAAGTTCCACGAACAGATTTTACACTTAGGACTGAATTTCCCCCCTAGCACGGCTCCTGTGTCTTAATGACTGTACAGCAAAAGAAATTCGGATGTGGATTTTTTACCTGGCATGGAGATACAGTGGTACCTTGGTTTTAGAACAGCTTAGTTTATGAACAACTTGGAAATAGAACACTGCAAACTGGTCTCCCAGAATCCCAAAAGGTATGAAGAGGGCGGATTAAAGACAAGCAAGACAAAGGAGCCTCTGATAGCTTGGGAAGAAACTGGGACAGGGGAGCTGTGGGAAGGCCCACAGTCAAGTCCTACCAGGAAGAGTTGCTGTGTTCACTAGGCCTGGCCTCCTGAGCTGTCTTGTTTCTTTGAATAAAGAGTTAACTTTACTGGATCTGTGTGAGTTATTGTTGACCTGCCACCCGTTGTTGTCACCCCACAACGTTGGAGAGAATCCATATGGCAAGAGAGGCGCAGTTCCTCCCGTGCCCATGTATGGTTTCCAGGAAGGGCAACACTGTCATGGGGAAATTCCATGGCATGTGTGTGGCTCAGAACTGGGATGAAGAATCATAGAATCATAGAGTTGGAAGAGACCACAAGGGCCATCGAGTCCAACCCCCTGCCAAGCAGGAAACACCATCAGAGCACTCCTGACATATGGTGTCAAGAGATTGTCATGACAGGGTGACATGGCAAAGGGGACACAAAACCAATGGACACATTGCTCAGGAGCAGGAGTAGACTGAAGTGATGGAATTCCTGATGGCACCGCCTCAGGGAACAAGTGTTTATGGAGGTAGAGGGGAAGGAATTCCAATCAGTTTGTATTTTAATGTGAACCTACCTATTTGGCACTTCCTGAAAAAATATGTGGAATGAAATATTTGCAGCTTGCTTTTGAAATTTGCATTCCCCCCCCCCCCAATTTTGCATTGCAGCTATCTAACATGTGCAATGATTTGTTCGTTAGGGGGAAGTGTGTACACAAATGAATATATTAGTGAAAACAGCATTAAAATGCATTACGTTAGGCAAAACTGCACACCCAAATGTTTCTGCTAGGAGAAATTTGCACTCAGGCAGTGAAAATTTTTAATGAGAAGCTTTTTAAATAAATCACAAACTGATGCAGAAATATAGAGAACTGAACTTAAAATTGGACATTGAGAAACTGAGAGAAAACTAAACAGCTAGGTTCGCTCTAGTATGTGGTTCGTATTTTTGAATGCTCCCCATGCAAACGGCTTTCTGTATGTAGAAAACAATCCCATCCTTCTCTCTGTTATGTTAATTTACTACATTCAAGGGTGTGTGAGTGTGTGGGTGGCATTTAAAAATATGATCTTTCACACACACACACTGAAGTGGAACATTGCAATATTCTACCTCCTTGTTGCATATAATGTGCATATTGGCGCTGACAGCTTGATGTACACTGCATTTTATCATTAATTTGGACAATAAAGGTAGGCTGTTTTCAGCTGCAGCGCCCCACTCTTTTTTGCCCACCAATAAAGCTTCAAACCTGAATGGGGTTCATCGGGGGGGGGAGGTTTTTGTTTTTAATCTGCGCATCGGACGACACAGGCCAAAATCGCATCAGATTTTTAGGGTAATGATGTTAAACTGTGCATGATTGACTGCAATGGGTTTTTAAAAAATATTATGCCTCCCCCTCCTTCCCCCCCCCTTTTCTTTTTGCAGAGGAGATCCTGACTCACACCAGGAAGAATGGGATACCGTTAAAAACATGCGCTCTGTTAAGGAAAGATAAATTTCTCTATCTTCCACCTTCAGCCCACCCTTCGCCTCCATGCTACCCTGTTATTTTGCTCATGGTCGCAAAGTCTCTCAGCAAAGCATGTGATACAGGAAAAAGACAAAAAAACCACCAGACATCATGCAACTGCAGAGATCATGGACCGCTGTTGCTGCATTTATTGCTGAGCCCACCAGATGGCATAAGGACGTGAGCTTGAAGAAAATGTCTCCCCTTCTGCTGAGTGCTATTTAATTGTTCAAATCCCAAATAGGATGGGGCAGGTTCAGAGAGGCTGAGGAGCTCTCAAACTGTATAGTTGCAAACCCAGTGAATGATGGCATCTTTGATCCCAACAGACAAATTAATCAGGGAGCAAAAGCTGCTGAGCGCTGCCTACAAAACCCACAGCGAAACACTAAACACAGCATAGTGTAGGTGGTTTGTTATTATATTCATGCTCGCAGCTGCTGAGTTTCAAGGTGATCCCACTCCATGAAGATGTCTTGCCCAGTGTCAAAGCTTTGGGGTGACGAATGGATTCATAGCACGTGTGAAATATACTCAGAGTCGCAAAGTGATTTCATGCTCTTTATTCAGCTCATAGTGGTGAGGAGGAATGAATGAAAGTCCCCTCAAAGTATCTGCCTTATATACATTATTTACACAATGGGCTGCACATGATTGGCTAATTCCGGAATTCTACTGTAAGCCAATCAGGTTGTGGATTCACTTCTATCTGGAGCATGATTGGGTGGTTCCTGCCAACCAATCATACTGCTGCATTGTTCTAGGACCAATCAGACTGCTGCATTCTGAATCCTATTGTTCTAGGACCAATCAGACTGCTGCCTTTTGGATCCTATTGTTCTAGGACCAATCAGACTGCTGCAGCTTGGATCCTATTCAACTCAGTACATAACACCCCTCCCCTCTAAGTTCCAGTCCTGCCCGGGAGGTCGCATTCATAGTCCTCAAGGTACGCTGGCGGCCTACGTGTGCGTTGCGGCCTCTGGTGTTCCCTGGTCCGGGGTTCCGGTTCTGGCTCGTGTTCCAAGGATGCTGGCTGTGATGGGGCTGTTTGGTCTGGCGCAACTGGCTCGCTCAGTCGTGGTTCTGGTTCTGGTGTCCTTTCGGCCTCACGGGTCCTCTCTGTATTTACTGATTCTGCCTCTCCTGCTGGCCCCTGCTGCTCTATGGGCCTCACTGCCCCACTGTTCCCTTGGGACTCCTCTGACCTGTCCGCCGCCTCCTGGTTATCTCCCGGGAATCGTCGCCGTATCTGGTCGCAGTGGCGGCGCCAGCATTGCCCCCCATCTGTTAGCACCTCGTACAACACGGGGCCAGTGACCCTGGTGACCGTGGCGGGTACCCATGCAGGGCCTGCCCCAAAATTCTTTGCGTACACTGGGTCCTGGGCCTTGAAGGTCCGGGGGTTCCTGCCTTCCCCCACCACTACCTCATCCTGAGCTCTATCGGGGTGAAGGCGGTCCAATCTGATTGCAAGGCGCCGACCCATTAGTAGTTCAGCGGGGCTCCGGCCAGTCGTTGAGCTGGGGGTGCTGTGCTGTGCTAGAAGGAATGTGGCAAGGCGGTACTCCCAATCCCCTTGCGTCATGCGGCGAAGGGTGTCCTTGGTGGTCCGCACCATGCGTTCTGCTTGGCCATTGGTGGCAGGGTGGAATGGCGCCGAACGGATGTGGCGGATGGCATTCTGCGCTGTGAAGGTTTGGAATTCTCCTGACGTAAATGCAGTCCCGTTGTCTGAGACGAGAGTGTCAGGGAGCCCGTGGGTTGCAAACAGCCTGCGTAGTACCCGGATGGCTGCAGATGCAGAAGTGGACGGTACCAGTGCGACTTCCAGCCATTTGGTGTAGGAGTCCACCACTATGAAGAATGTTTTCCCCTGAAAGGGGCCAGCGAAGTCCACATGCAGGCGTGACCATGGTGCTCGGGCGGACTCCCAGGACTGGACTGGGGCCCTTGGGGGATCTGGGCGGGATTCTTGGCAGACCTGGCAGTGTTTGACCCAGGCCTCTATCTCTCCGTCGATCCCCGGCCACCACACATAACTCCTGGCCAGGGCCTTCATTCTTACTACCCCGGGTGTGTCTCGTGTAGGGCTGTGGGGACCCTTTTGCGGAGGGGCTGGGGAACAACGACCCTGCTTCCCCATAACAGGCACCCCTTGTGGGCCGACAGTTCGTGTTTGCGAGTTGTGTAGCCAGCGAATTCTGGCCCAGGGCTGTTGCTGGGCCATCCCCTCCACACCCAGTCCAGGACCCGGGAGATGACCCTGTCTTTCTTGGAATGGTGTGCAACTTCTTGTGCCTGAATGGGGCGGTCGGGAAGCAGCTCCAGGCTCATAACCTCTTGTGCAGGTGCTGGGTCGGGGCCTGTTTCCGGTAGTGGTAGCCTGCTGAGGGCGTCCGCATGGCCCATTGCCTTCCCAGGGCGGTGAATCAGTGCATACTGGTAGCTGGCAAGGAAAATTGACCACCTGAGGACGCGAGGAGACAGCACTTGGGGGGTCTGCTTTTCGGGGGCAAACAAGCCAAGCAACGGCTTGTGGTCAGTCACCACGGTGAAGGGCCGCCCGTACAAGAAATCATGGAATTTTTTTACTCCCTTCACGATTGCCAGACCCTCCTTGTCGATTTGCGAGTAGTTCCGCTCGGTTGCATTGAGTGTCTGGGAAAAGTATGCCACCGGTACCTCTCTTCCATCCGGGAGTTGGTGTCCCAGGACAGCGCCAATGCCATAGGGTGAGGCGTCGCATGCTAGCACCACCGGCAGCCTCTCGTCGAAGTGTGCCAAGACCGAGTTTGAGACAAGCAAGTCCTTGACTGCCTGGAATGCGGCCTCCTGGCGCTGGCCCCACACCCAAGGGGCCCGCTTGTCCAGGAGTCTGTGTAGGGGCTCTGCTACCGCTGCCTTGTGGGGAAGGAAGGAATGGTAAAAGTTCAATAGTCCCAAGAAGGCCTGAAGCTCAGTCTTGTTCTTGGGCGCTGGGGCATCGCAAATGGCCCGTACCTTGTCCCCAGTCGGGTGGACCCCTTCTGCATCCACCATAAATCCCAGAAAGTCCACCTGAGGCACTCCTAGTAGACATTTTTCCCGCTTCACCTTGAGACCCGCCGTCTGGAAACGGTGCAGAACGGTGCGGAGGCGGTCCTCAAACTCCTCTGGTGTGGGCCCGGCAATCAACACATCATCGAAGAAGGGGGTGACGCCAGGGATTCCTTTAAGGAGAGAGTCCATTAGATTCTGGAATATGCCTGGTGCCACGCTGACACCGAATTGCAGCCGCTTTACCCTGAACGCTCCTCTGTGCGTCACAATCGTCTGTGCCTCTGCTGTGGCCTCATCTACTGGTAGCTGTTGATATGCTTGGGCCAAGTCCAGCTTGCCAAAAATTTTCGACCCAGCCAGGGTGGCAAGGACATGGCTGACCACTGGCACTGGGTATGCATGGGCCGTGAGGGCCTTGTTTATGGTACATTTGTAGTCTGCGCAGATGCGGACCGAACCATTAGGCTTGACGGGTGTGACGATTGGGGTTTCCCAGGGGGCATTAGGCACCGGCTCCAGCACTCCTTGCTCCACGAGCCGGTCCAATTCCTCGTCTATACGGGGTTTCAGGGCGAACGGGACCCGGCGGGCCTTGAGCCTGACTGGTCGTACTGCGGGGTCAAGCTGTAGAGCAATGGGGGGCCCCGTATACTGTCCCAATTTCCCATCAAAAACCCCCGGAAATTCCTTGCATATGGTGTCCACGTCCACTTGTAAGCTAGTGTGGTTCACCCCGGTGACGGCTAGCCCCAGTGGTCCAAACCATGCCAATCCCAGTAAGCTAATGTAGGGGCCCTTGACCACAAGCAAGTCCAGTTGCCGCGTCCGCCCTCGGTATTGCACCCTGAAGGTCCCCACCCCCATTGTGGGGACCTTACGTTTCTGGAAGTCCCGGAGGGTGAATGGGGCCGGCCTGAGTTTGGGACCCCCAGTAGGACACAGTTTCCTTAACGTCCTTGCCGAGATTATGGATAGAGTTGAACCCGTGTCAAGCTCCATGCGGCATGGGGCCCCCTCTATCTGTACCTCTACATAAATTTTCTCTACGTTGGGGTGGGGCAACTGGTATACCTGGAAGTCCGTGAGCTCCGTTGAGTTGCCTTGGTGCGTTGGGCCCCGGGACCTGGGGCTCTTGGATTGGTCATCTGATGCCTGCCGTCGGGTGGGCCGAGCCCGACACACCCGGGCGATGTGTCCCGATTTTCTGCACTGCCTGCACTCTGCGTTGCGGAAACGGCAGGTCCTCCTCTCGTGACTTTCTCCACAGCTTGCGCAGTTTCCTCCTTCTCGTCGAGGCAGCTGTGGTATGTGGGCTGCTTGAGTGCGCTGCTGTACTCGGTGCACCTCCACCCTGTCAGATCCTGAGTCGTCGGTGAGGTCTTCGTGGTGGACCCTCGGTTGGGGCGGCTGGCTCGGCCGTGCCTCTTGCGTCGACCTCTCGGCAGCTTCCGTTGCCAGGGCCTCCTCCAGAGCAACCTGGAACGTTAGGTTCTTCTTAGCGTAGAGGCGCCGTTGCAGCTTCTCATCCCTCAGGCCACCGACGAGGCGGTCACGAAGCATGTTCTCCAGCTCTGAGAAGTTGCAGAACCGGGCGGCTTGGCGGAGAGAGGTCACAAACCCAGTTATGGTTTCCCCAGGGGCTTGCCGCTTTGCGTAGAAGGCATTTCGCCGAGCCACCTCTGAGGGCTGTGGCGAAAAGTGCCCCTTCAGCTGCTCCATTATTGTTTTGTATGGAACCGTAGCGACGTCTTCAGGCGCAAGGAGAGCCCGGGCGATTTCAAACGTCTCCTCTCCGCAGACGCTGAAGAATATTGCCCTCTTCTTGGCGTCTTCTTCATCGGTGACCCCTTTGGCTTCTAGCAGGAAGGTGAAACGAGAGGCGTACGCTTCCCAGTCTCCAGATGCTGGGTTGAACGGCGAGAAGCTGCTGTTGGTTGCCATTCTGAGTTCCTTGTGTCCCGGAGCTGAAGCCTGGATACACGGTGCGAGGCAGCGGTGCGGCAGGTGGCGGTGCTGCGGTGCTGTGTGTGGCAGTCAGCTCAGCGGGATCCCACCTTCGTCGCCAGTGAAATATACTCAGAGTCGCAAAGTGATTTCATGCTCTTTATTCAGCTCATAGTGGTGAGGAGGAATGAATGAAAGTCCCCTCAAAGTATCTGCCTTATATACATTATTTACACAATGGGCTGCACATGATTGGCTAATTCCGGAATTCTACTGTAAGCCAATCAGGTTGTGGATTCACTTCTATCTGGAGCATGATTGGGTGGTTCCTGCCAACCAATCATACTGCTGCATTGTTCTAGGACCAATCAGACTGCTGCATTCTGAATCCTATTGTTCTAGGACCAATCAGACTGCTGCCTTTTGGATCCTATTGTTCTAGGACCAATCAGACTGCTGCAGCTTGGATCCTATTCAACTCAGTACATAACAACGTGGCTGATAAATGTCTGACAAAGCTCAGAGCTCCAGCAACTGGCAGCCTACTGATTCGCAAGAGTGCAGAGTCCTCGCTGCCACTGTTTCAACGGCGCAGGGTACATTTCTGCACCTCAGGCAGCAGAGCAGGGATGTCACTGATGGAAGGGATCTTGCATCCCTTCTCAGGGTGGACAGGAAGGAAAAGTGGCAGGAAGAGGTATGATATTGGCTCTTATTGAGAGAACCAGGCCCACCTCCCTCTGCCAGAAGTAGGGGTGTGGTAAAGTCTACTCCTCACTCGTGAGCTACACTAGGTGAACTTGGCTACCTACCAAACACAGAGTTGTGAGGAAAAGCTGAGGCTGCCAGACATCCGGATTCTCCTGGACATTACCGGGATTTCAAAGGTGGAATTGACGTCCGGCTAATGTCAAATATGGTAACCCTAGATTAGCTTGGGGTGGGGTGGGAATGAGAATCATACCGAGGGCAGCCAGAGGAAAAAGAGGACAAGGCTCCTGAACCTTTCACAGTTGCACAGAAGAAGGAATTTCAGAAATGTTACACCCACAACATACCTTTAAATTATCATTATACCACTTGGTCAGTCATGGCTTCCCCCCCAAAATTCTGGGAAGTGCTGTTGTCAGGAGACCCCTGTCCGCCTCACAGAACTGCAGTTCCCAGAGTTGCCTGGAAAGAAGGCTTGATTTTTTTAAAACACTCTGGGAATTGTACCTCTGTGAGGGGAATAGGGGTCTCCTAACAACCCTCAGTGTCCCCAACAAATGACAATTACCAGGATTCTTGGGGGGAAGCAATGACTGTTCATAACAGTGCCCTGAATGTACAGTGTGAATGTGACCCAAGTATTCAGAGGTGGCTGGTCTCATTTTGCTGCCTGAGGTAAAATAGGAAGGTGCCTGCCATGATCTTGCCAGAAGCCATTGCAATGGCAGAGGCAGGCAGGAAAGCTGCTTCAGTCCACCTCATGGGCAGCCCAGCCTTGCAGGTATTACCTGCTTCCTCTTTCACACCCAGCCCTAGATGGGTTTTCTGGCACTCCACCCATCTTCTGTTCCTGTTTACTTTAAACTCCACAAAGTTTAGGACAGGGCAGTAAATCTTTATTTTTATATTTTTTAAATAAAATATTGTAACTGTTAAACAGAAGCAATTGTGTTAAAGATTCAGGCAACTGGCATCAGGACAGCCCTTGGTTTCAAAGATGTTTCATAATTAGCTTCCTTGCTGATGACATTCTCATTAGTTCAAAAAACTTGTTAGGAGGGGAGGAATGCCAAGGAATGGGACTGGAGCCAATCTCCATGTCTGACAGTCATCAGCAAAATGCAACCGCTGTTAAGAGTGACTTTCACACCACCTGTGCGCATTATGTTCCACAGGCAAATGGGGTGCACACCCTAAACAGTGTACGTGCCCTCAGGCATTCTTGCACATGATGCAATTGTTGCTTTCACACCTGACATTGTTTTCCTTCATTTTTTTCAAAAGAAGGAGAAGGAAATAAACATTGAAAAGGAAAGGAATAAGAAACAGCCCAGTCATAAGTAGGTATAACCCATTTGGGTTTTGATGGGAAATGTTCCAAAGCAAGTGTCCATTGGTCTGTGATGTAATACAAGTTTATTAAATCTAGCAGAGGAGGTTTGACTGGATGCGTCTGGAGTGTGGTTAATGCTTCAGTATGCAAGTGAATGGGCCCAGTTGCCTTGAAAGAAGCAGGGATATGGCCACACCTACTGTAAACAAGCCAGCCCTGGACTCATTGGTTTGAACTAAATACTAACCACAGGCATTATTGGATGATACAGATGATATCTGAATCCATTCCTATCAGGGTTCAGGCTTGGCCATAAACATGAATTGGAATTGATGACTCTGATGAATTACCATAGTCAAGTAGAGGAGAGGGGAGGGGAGGGGAGGGGAGGGCTACCTTGCTCCTTCTCCTTGATCTCTTTGTGGCTCTTGATACCATTGGCCATGATGTCCTTCTGGACTGGTTCAGAGGGATGGGGTTGCAGAGGGGACATTTTATCATATGTGGTGGGAATGTAAGAAAGTAAAAGGTTTCTGGGAAATGATTTATAATGAGATGAAAAAAATGTTGAAATATACTTTTATTAAGAAACCAGAAGCATTTCTATTAGGAATATTAGGGAATGAAATTAAAAAGAATGATGTGAAATTATTTAGGTATGCAGTGACAGCAGCAAGAATTTTGATGGCCCAGAAATGGAAACAGGAAGAAATGCCGACTAGGGAAGAATGGAGAATGAAGCTGATGCAATATGCAGAAATGGACAAATTGATGGGAAAAATTCGGAACCAACGCGATCAGAGATTTACCGAGGACTGGAATAAATTTACAGAGTATATCAAAAATGTATGTGAGGAGCAACTAACACTTGTAGGCTTTCAAGAAGCTTTGTGAAAATGATTGATTGAAATGTTGCTTGAAAGATATGATAAGATTAAGACTGGTAAAGTGCAATATAAATTTAAGAAATGTGAGTAGTAGTGATAATATGGAAAATTGTCAGATAGGCTGAGGGAAGTCTAAAAGATGTATATGTTAGAGGCGGATGTTAAATATGGATGGAATGTATATTGGAAACTGAATAAAAATTAATTATAAAAAAAGAGGGATGGGGTTGCAGACAGTAGTACTGGGAAAGTGCTTTTCAGGCTCCCCTTACCACTACTTTTACAAATCTTGGTGTTTTCCCAAGCCTGCTGATAACCCCCCCCCCCTTGTACAAGGAGGGTGCCATTTCTGATTCAAGGGTCTTCACACCAAAAATGAGTTTCCTATTAATATATAGGTTAGATGTTCTGTTTCTTCAGACACCACCACTTTAAAGTGACCCCTTTTGAAATTTTAAATCAAGCAATCCCAAGCCTAAGTAAAAAAAATAAGCCTCTTGTTAGTATGAGTATATTCATTTCATCCTTGATTTGGGTTGAACACAACAGTCACCAGAAAGGCAGCTGCAATATTTCACAAACAATGAGAAGTGTGAACAGGAAATACATGCCTTCCTCAATTAAAGCAAATTAATAATTACGTGATTACACAGAAAGGTATGTGGGTAGATTACTGAGAATGATGGCCCTCCTCTTAAAACTGTACTAACCAGTTTAAGAACTAAGCTGCAGTTTTCTCCTGTAAATAATTTCCTTCAGTCAATGATGGCCAAGTACACCAAAGTAAAGAACAAAACAACAACAACAACAATTTATTACTCATACCCCGCCCATCTGGCTGAGTTTCCCCAGCCACTCTGGGCGGCTTCCAATCAAGTGTTAAAAACAATACAGCAACAATACAAACAAAGTTGAAGCATCTCACTGCATTTGGTACTTGTATTCTGTTCTATAACCCATGAAGACACTCAGATCCCCAACTCACTGACGAAGTAGGGTCAGTGATTACCTTTTTCTTCCTTGAAAACTAGATAGACCTGAAGCAGGAAGTTGGAAGAGTGAAGCTCTTTCCCACTTCCTCTTTCATCTCTTCTTCCTTTTCAAGACTCAGATTAATTCTAGTGGTTCTGTGCTTTCTCTCTTTCTGTCTCTTGGTGGTGCAGTGGCGTAGCGTGGGTTGTCAGCACCCAGGGCAAGGCAAGTAATTTGTGAGTGAGCCAGGTAGGGGCAGAGAGCTGCGAGTGTGAGCACCCCCCCCCCAGATGTTGCGCCCGGTGCAGCCGGCCCCCCCTGCACCCCCACGCTACGCCACTGTGGTGCTGGGGAGGTTGATCAGCGGGAGAGGGGAGAGAAGCGACCAGAACACTCACTCAAAAATCCGCATGCATCTAAAGCCCTGAAAAAGTTGGCAACCCCTACCTGATATGCTTTATACACTATATGCTTGATTGCAAGTCAGGGAGAAGCCAGATGGAGATCTAATAAAACAGAGCTGGAAGCTTTACTTGGAAGATCAATCAACCAAATATGTAATTGATTAATCTGTGTGAGCCAATTTTAATTTGTTCGTCTGCAAGAAGAGCAAACTTGCTCACATTTTTGAGTCCATTATTATTCTCATGGGTTATTATAACAGATAATCAAAACTAAAATTGTTATTTTACACTTCCTCCAATATGTCAGAAAGCCGCTGCCACGAGGATCTCAATAATGAGACAACTCCAAATGGAGGAGAGAGCCAGCAGGAGAAGACTTTCAAAGAAGGCACTGCAGCAGCTTAAAGGAGAAAAGGATACAGTACAGACAACAGTTTTAGCTATAAACACAGATAAGAATAGGCATGTCGAAGAAGCAGTGGTTCAGTAGGAGCAGGATGTAGGCCTGTCATCAGAGGTCTTCACCTGGCAAGTGGCTTTACTCAACAATTGCAGCACCCCAATTTATAATTACCGGTAAGTATTTTAGGAGTGCACACACATATGCAAACAAGACATGTTCACTGCTACAGCTCAGACCTCAGTCCTGTTATTTGAACAGCCAGCCACTTGGCCAGTTTGCTTGCTGGTCACACTTAGTTTGCTTTCTCCCCTACATCCCATTAAGTAAGCCAGCCATGGGGCCCAGCCAGGCCACAGCATTGAGGCTTAACTTGGCCTAGGTGCTGCTGTGAAGGTCTAAGCTCTGAGCCCGCCCTCCCAACCACAGCCACCACGCTCTCTGGTAATGTGGGTCATGGCAGGCAGAGCAGGCTCCGTCAGGCTTCCCTGACCTCTGCAATTTCTGCACCTGCCTGCTCATCCTCTGGAATCAGCATTTTCATATATTAGTTTATTTGGCCTACTGCCAGATATTAAGTCCCATTCTCATGTGTGTCTGCCAGGGGGCAGGGAGAACTTCTCCTTTGTGTGAATGTGAGTTTATCTCTGCAAGCTTTTTGTGCCATGCACAGGGATGAAAAAGTGTGCATGTCTCCTATATGTGTTTGTGTGACATGTGTGCAGAGAATGAGATTGGATGAAGTGAAAAAGTGGAACCATCGCTGACCATGTAAAGCTGAAAACATCAACGAAGGAATGTGTGAGACAGTTGCCAAGTGGGACAAGTTGCAAATGCAGTGGTTAGGCAGGGAAGAAGTATGTGTGCGTCCTTGAAGCAGACCAAACAAAGGATGTGGTTTATCTGCATGCCAACATTTGACCCACACAATCGACAGTCTTTCCATCCAAAGCTTCCCACATTACTTTCTTAATGTTAGGGAAAGAGTTGTCTCACCTGTCTTCTAGCTGTGCAACCTTGGAGCCAGCTTTAAAACTCTTCTTTCCTTCTCCTTCTCTAGGCCATAAAATTGGTGTCTGCCCTCAGTTGTTTCGCTTCTCTGCTATACAGTGGTACCTCTGGTTACAAATTTAATTCGTTCTGGAGGTCCATTCTTAACCTGAAACTGTTCTTAACCTGAGGTACCGCTAATGGGGCCTCCCACTGCTGTCGCCGCACGATTTCTGTTCTCATCCTGAGGTAAAGTTCTTAACCTGAGGTACTACTTCCGCGTTAGCGGAGTCTGTAAGCTGAAGTGTTTCCAACCCAAGGTGTTTATAACTCGAGGTACCACTGTACGTGAATTCCATAAATTATGGGTGTTATGTACTGAGTTGAATAGGATCGAAACTGCAGCAGTCTGATTGGTCCTAGAACAATAGGATCCAAATCGCAGCAGTCTGATTGGTCCTAGAACAATAGGATTCAGAATGCATCAGTCTGATTGGTCCTAGAACAATGCAGCAGTCTGATTGGTTGGCAGGAACCACCCAATCATGCTCCAGATATAAGTGAATCCACAACCTGATTGGCTTACAGTAGAATTCCAGAATTAGCCAATCATGTGCAGCCCATTGTGTAAATAATGTATATAAAGCAGATACTTTGAGGGGACTTTCATTCATTCCTCCTCACCACGCTGAGCTGAATAAAGAGCATGAAATCACTTTGCGACTCTGAGTATATTTCAATGGCCTTTGTCGGTTCCTCAATCTATTACTTTGAGCACTTATCCTAGCTAACCGCACTCTCTTATTCCCATTGTTGTCCATTTTGGGCAGCAACTCTCTTCACTGCTGCTAGAAGTCTGTTAAGTTCCCTCTCCTTTCAGAAGAGTCAAATGGAATGTTAAATTTTACACTATGATAAACAAAGCTCTTGCGTAATTAGATACAATGGCACGATTGTGTCACAGCTATCGGACGCAAGGAAGCAAAAGCTATTTCTGGAATGGCCACAGACAGCACGTTTACAAAAGCTAACCATGGTACCCAAGAACATGCTGGAATGCACTGCCATCTGTCCCATAGTAAGCATTCATAAATCTACTGCCTATGTTAAACTGGGCTATAGTAGCTAGTTTAGGGAGCATTCCTATGGAAGCTAGTGTGAATCATAAATTAAGCCCGCTTAATGTTACAGCAGACTCGGTTCATCAGTGGGGCTGCAGCTACCTGACAGAAGGAAAGCAAGCCTTTAAAAAAACAGTGCTGGGTGCCAGATTATGTGACCAAGCTGAATAGGCTTAGGATCCAGCCTAAGTCCTCCCTTTCTAGTCCTAGTCCCACCATAGCCCAGGAATGCCTTTCACCAGTCTCAGCTCATTCAGCTGAACTGGGATGAGCAAGTTACGCCAATGTATCTTTGGCTGAACTGGGGTGGGGGACTTTATGCCAGCTGAACTGGGAATCAGCCAGCTGAACTGGAGATCTGCTGTACCCTAAGCTGCCTATCCCAGGAGATTTTGTCATAGGCTTGCCTCCATAGTGCTCTTGTGCAGCAGCACAATCCTAACCACGTCTACTCAGAAGTCCTATTAAATTCAGTGGGGCTTTCTCGCAAGTGAGCGGGGTTAGATTTTAATACTTGCAGCTGTATCATTTGCTTCCAATTATTTCTGACTAGAAAATTTGTTTCCAATATCTAAGCATATTATCTGTCATTTTAATCTCTCCTCAAAAATCACATGAAAAGGGTATTGGAACTGTTCCTTCTCTGTTATATAGCTTGCCAAATGCATTTTTATTTGGTCATATTTCTGTGGAATTTATGATATGGCCTATGCCACAATTAGCTGCTTGCAATCTGTTATTTTGCTTCAGTTGTCATGAATGGAGGCCAGGGGGAGAAATCTTAAGATTTTTAAGGATATCCACTTATTAATAATATTCTTCCTCTGGTATCATAATTAATTGTTATTCCAAATGGGACATTAGACAGAACTATGTCGTGCTAAAATGCATGAAGGACTGAGATAAACGATGGCATTACCCCAAAGTGGCAATTTTCTGACGTCAAGAGTTTGGAGAAATCCAACTGTTATCCATGGTTAACTATGTCAATTAATTTTAGTGGGTCTCCTCTGAGCGGAACTTTGAATAAAATCCTAAAACTCTTCGCACTGAGAGAGTTTATTATATTCAGTCCTGTGAGGCCCTGCCTTTGAAGAGAACTACCCATTTGGTATTTTCACCGAGTGACCTGGAACTGTCTAAATAGGCCATGCAAATGTGGTTGTGTCCTTATGCCCATCTTGAAGTCAGTTCTTATCCCTATATATTATAGGCAATGGTTACATGAGGAAGAAATTTTCCTTTCTTTCTTTTTTACCTCTGTAAACATGGACAGCAATAGGAAAAGAGCAACTGAGGATTTGATAATCTTAAGGATTGGAAAGTGGCTGAATAACAGGAAGCAGAAAGTAGGAATAAAGAGGCAGTGTTCATAATAGAAGAAAGAAGCGGGGTCTCCCTGATCAGTGCTTTTTAACCTGTTTATTAATGGTCTGGAGACACAGGTGAGCCACAGCCAAGTGGAAAACACCCAATTATTCCGCGTGGTAAAAACAAAAATGGATTGCAAACGATTTTGTTTAGGCATGTCTATCCTGAAATGTATTATGTTGACACATTTTAATTTCTTTTTAGTTGACTGCTTTGTTTTTTAAATGTTTAACTGTTTTTAGTACTGTACTTATTTTACTACTTCTTCACACAGCACAGTTACACTGTAGCATTTACTTCCTCTTGATGGCTACAAACTTTTAAGTTTGGGAAGGGAATTAGGCAAATTCATGACAACTTATGTCCTCCAGGCCCAATGTCTCTATATAAGTTGTGGGGCTACAGGGGTGAGGCATTATTGCATTTGTGGGCTTCCCAAAGGCATCTAGTTGACCCCCATGAGGAAAAGGATGCTGGGGAGATCACTGGTCTGATTCACCAGGGTTTTTCATTGTGTGACATACATTTGTCAGACATTTCCTTACTTGACCTCTAAGAGCTTGGACAGTAAGATCTGTTTGACAGAGGAACAGATCCCCTCGGGACTCTCCTTCCTTGGAGGTTTCTAACCACAGGCGGGAGAGCCACCTGCCATGATCTAGTGGAGATCCCTGTATTGCAGGAGGTTAGACTAGATGAAGCCTTGGGGTCCCTTCCCAACTCTGCAATTCTATGAACCGGAGAGTTTGGCTTTCTTTGATTCCCCCACGCTATGTGCCGCACGCAGCAGCAGCTATTGTCAGGGGAAGAGTCAAGCTGACCTGATGATAAACATCAAGGAAAGCTGAACACAAAAGCCAGCACCATAAAAATCAAGAGAAGGATCTTTACACTTGCGCGGTGGGGGAGCCGAAAGAGAGAGATATTAAAAGCAGCAGAACGTCGTTTATTATTGCGGCTGACTAAAGCTTCACAAAGAATGCATTATAAAAGACCGGCATTTCGGGTCCCTTCAGCCGGCCGCCTTCTTCTTCTTCTTATGCCACGGCTTGTCGTGAGGAACCGACTTCCCCTCCCCTGCGGGGCGGCTTTCCTTCAACCCGCCATGATGCCCCAACGGGCGGGAAAACCGTCGCTTGCCGACTGTGACCCTGACAGACAGGAAAGCGGAGGGAAATGGAGCTTTGGAGGGAACTCCGACAGGCCCCGCCGCCACCTCGGCTTCCTGCTCAGGCCAAGCGAGAGGCCTTTCCTCCGCGTTATGTAATAGGGAGGCGCCGCCATTGGCCCGGTCCGGGCGCAGCAGCAGCAGCCGCCGCTGCCGCCGGATGAGGCGTTGGCGGGAGCGGCCTGGCCTGGCTTGGCCTGACTCTCGGCTCTCGGCGGGGAGGGGCGGCGCGTGCGCACTTCGCCGCCGCCGCCGACGGACGGGCTGGGAGACGGACGGCGAGAGAGACTCCGTCCCTCACACACACACACGGGCTCCTCCATCCTCACGGGCAGGCGGCGGCAGCTGCTGCTGCTGGGCCGCGCGGAGCCTTCCGTAGCTGTCGACGGACGCCTGGCAGGCGGGACCCCCACAGCCCGGGTAAACGCGGGGGGCGAGGGCAGGGGCTTGGGCGCCGCCGCCGCCAGGCCTCGGGGGCGAGGGAGAGAGGCCGGCAGCCTGCTCGGGGCGGGTTAAGTCTCTTCCACCCGAGCCGGGCGGCAGCCGGAGGGGTTTATTTTTCAGTCCCGTCCCCCCCCCCTCTCGTGGGGAAGTTTCCCCGTCCCGGGTGGGGGGCTGAGAAAGGTAGAAGAGACCCCTCGTGTTTCTTGCGGGGCTGGACACATGGCCGCTTCTTTCACGGACGGGAAGTTTTTTTTGGGGGGGGGGGAAGGATTCGGGAACATTGTGGTTTCCTTATGGTTTTGCCCTGTGGTGGCATTTCCCATTTATTTGTTTCCCCCGCCTTTAAAAAACCCAAACGCGTTTAGGGTGAGGGAAGGGGTTGGGGGGGGTTACTGTTAGGCCCCCGCCGGAAGGTGCTGGGTATGATGGGATTGGGTTGGTTGTTTATATTTCTATGCCGCTTTTCGTTCAAATGAATCCCAAAGCGGCTTATAAATAATAGTAGCATGATGGAACACTACACATATAAATCATGTAGAATAATGGCTATGGGGGTTGGCTGTCTGGGTTTGCCTGTTAGAAAGTTGCACTTTCTTACATAGTGCTGTGAGGTTGTTGAAATGGGCTTTTCCACCTTAAAAAAAAAATCCCTGACCAGTTTTGCAGTGTTTCCTCTCTTTAGATGATCCCCGGCTTCCCTTAGTTATCCATGTAACAGGTTTACTGACAGCACCAAATTCACCTTGAAAGGGTGAAGTTGGTAAATGATATGATGTTCATCTTCATTGAAGTCATGATGATCTCTCTTGGAAATAAGTTTTTAGCCAGCTGTATCAAGGATAGCTGGACGGAGTGGGAAACCAGGCATGAAGGTAGTGAGCTCCCCCTTGCTTCCTCCAGTTAGGGTTCTTCTTGCACTTGACTGTGCAAAACAAGAGGATTTGTATTGCGTTGGCCACACTTGGCCTCATAGGCTTTCATGCCAAACACCATTCTTGGCACACTTTACTCTTTGTTGTTTCATTTCTTTCTTTGCCATCACGTGTTGGGACTGAGTCTGCTGTTCACATCAACACTTGAAACAGCTTAAAATCAGGTTGGAATGCTGTCTCTGCGTGTGTTCCTTGGTACAGTAAGGATTAAAAAATATATATCATAAGAGTTTGATTGAAGCTGAATGGTAAATTAATCTGTGTTGTGCTAGGTGTGTTAAAACGCAGCTGCTAGTGTCAGACCTGAGATATGAAACCTCATTACCATTTGTTACTTGGTCACATGCACTGGTTGTTTTCCGACTTGGACATTTCCTTCTAGAAAACAAGTTCTTATGCAAGTGATATGCTTGACAGCTTAATCAGAATCTTATTACTCTATTTTTGTTTCTTTACCTTTTTGTACATTCAGCTGCAAAGGCCTGTTCATTTTCTACTCTTGTTTGTCTGATAAAGTTAAGAAGTGGAAACTAGTCTGCAGTCTCATGAGTTTGGGAAAACTGCATGTTATATGCCCCGTACCCCAAATATAGGAATATTGATGAAGAAGGTATTTAATACTGATATTCCTGACATACAGTTAGAAGGTTACCACAGCAAGACTAGATGCACATGTTTTGTTCTGGGAATCGGAATCTGGTTGAAAACAAGGAAGGATCTGATAACATATGTTGGCTGTGTGCAGTTCCAGAGGAGAAATTGCTGCCTGCTGTTATGACAGTGAAATTCTTTTAGGACTTAGCAGATTGGATATGGTTGAAGTCTCATGGGTGTGCCTTTAGAATGAACATCCTGGCCAGCCTCCTTTTTAAATTCTCAGCTGTCCCAACCAAGATACCCATAAGTATACCCACCAAGGCATGACAAAACAGTTGCATGAGTTTTATTTGGGGAGGAAACCATCTTGGGAAATCGGCAACAAGTATGCAAACCAGTTGATCCCTACTTTATTAATCTTGCCAGGGTAATAACTTATTATTATGCATGCACCGTAAGTAAAATTACGTATGGTGTGGAGAAAGTGAATAGAAACTGTTCTTCTCTCATATTATTAATTACATTGCATTTATATCCTCCAAGGAACTCACGGTGGTATAGATGGTTCTCTCTATTTTATCTTGTTGTTTGCCCTGTGAAGTAGCAATATAATACACACATACACAACTATCCTTCACTAGCAGCAGTTCAGTATTAAAAATAATAATAACCAGCCATAGCAACAGTGCGGACAAGGCTTGATGCAGAAGAAGTTTGTTCTTGTTTTTTGGAATTAGAAGATCTAGAGATCTCACCAAAAATACTTTTGATCATGTAGATAGCAGATGGGGAAGGAACCCATTTACAGTACAGTGGTACATCAGAAGTCGAACAGAATCCGTTCCGGAAGTCTGTTCAACTTCGAAACATTTTACCTCCAAAGCTTCGCTTATGATTTTGGCTTCTGAAAGAATGTTTGGAAACCGGAACACTCACTTCCAGTTTTTGATTGTTCGGGAGCCGAGGTACGACTGTATTAAAACATAGGAAATGTGAATATGCAAGGCAGAAGTTTCAGAACCATATTTGCAGTCTTAAAAAATAATCCCCAATGCTAATAAATTGAGACAACTTTGCTGTTCAATTATAGTAAAACTCTAAGCTTTTATCTGGTCACACTGGTTTTATGGATTCAGTGTATGTGGGTTCAGCATATATGAAGTCATTCTCACTTCCCTGTCACTGTTTCACTGGGCTGCTTTGGGAGGAAGGGAGGGATATAAATTGAATAAATAATAAAGTTACCCATCTGTAGTGTGAGAATAGGTGACCTTTTCTATAGAGCTGCTCTGTGGTCAGAACACACACATTGTACAGCAGAGGTAGCTAACCTGTGGCCCTCCAATTGCTGGACGACATCTCCTATCATCTCTGATGGTTGGCCATCAGAGGGTGGTTCATAGGAGTTGGAGTCCAACAACAGCTTGGAGGATCACTGCCTAATACTTCGGTTGAAGGTATGACCCACATGAATATAGGTGTCTCTGCCTTTTCCTCGTGAATCACTTTGCTGGCATGTGGATGGCTCTGAGGAAAATGATACAGGAAGATAAACTGTGTTTGAGGAACTCAGAGACTTGGAAGGAGTATGTCTCCCATTTTCTGCTGACCTAGCCACTGAAATTTGCAGGAGAGTTCTGTCTTGTTCTGAATTCAAGCCATCTTCAGTGTGGAGCAGTGGTGTTCAAACTTTTTTCAAAGAGGGCCAGATTTGATGAAGTGAAGGCCGTGAGGGCCAACCAAAGTTTTTGACCTTTTTTTAGGATTGAAGTTTTTGAGTTTTTTTTAGGATATTACCCCAGAAAATAAACTGACACAGGGGCCGGGTTAAGTTGACCGCCAGGCCGGATTATACCCCCAAAACGGACTTTGGACATGCCTGGTGTGGAGTTGTCAGTAACTCAATACATGCTTATTCACCTGGGCTTTCGGGTTATTTTGAAACAGGCCATTGTTACTTGCTACTGCTCCTGTTATCAAAAGTTAATAATGGCTTTATTGTACCATTTTCCTGTTTGCATGAACATCCCTTTATTCGGAGCAGCCTTCTAAAAAATCAGTCCATTTAGCTTGGTATTGTCAGCACTGTTTGGCAGCAGCGGCTCTCCAGAGTTTGTGGAGACATCACAAGTTGAGTTTGGGATTTTCTGCATGCAAAACAGGTGTTCAACCTCTTGAGGTACATATTTTGATAATGGCCAGTTTATACAGTCATACCTCGGGATAAATACATTTCAGGATAAGTAATTTTGGGTTGTGCTCCGCAGTGACCCGGAAGTAACAGAGTGCGTTACTTCCGGGTTTCACCGCATGCACAGATGGTCAAAATGATGTCATGCGCGGAAGCGACGAAACGCGACCCGCAGACACGCTGTTGCGTCTTACGTTCTG